>NC_064627.1:417311768-418029268 GCF_023864275.1 Schistocerca cancellata | reverse complement strand
CAGGATAACGGCATCGCTCGACTAGAATGGCCAGCATGTTCTCCAGACATGAGTCCCATCTGACATGATCGGGATAGATTGAAAAGGGCTGTTTATGGACGACGTGACCCACCATCCGCTCTGAGGAATCGACGCCGAATCGCAGTTGAATGGTGGGACAATCTGGACCAACAGCGTCTTGATGAACTTGTGGATAGTATGCCACGGCGAATACAGGCGTGAATCAATGCAAGAGGACGTGCTACTGGGTCTTAGAGGTACCGGTATGTACAGAAAACTGGACCACCACCTCTGAAGGTCTCGCTGTATGGTGGTACAACATGGAATGCGTGGTTTTCATGGGCAGTAAAAAGGGCGGAAATGATGTTTATGTTGATCTCTATTCCAATTTTCTGTACAGGTTTCGGAACTTTCGGAACCGAGGTGATGCAAAACTTTTTTTGGTGTGTGTATGTTAACTGAACAGGGCGGACATAAAGACAGAGAAGTTAAAATATACATAAACCAAAATCGCTACAAATACTCGTGTGCCTAAATAAAAGTTGAATACAATTTTGCCGTTACGTGTATTAAATGTTTATCTTTGATTAAAAAATACAAATCTGAATTGGATTTGGTCAAGACAAAATATTTTGAAAATTATCGATGAATTTTTATCCACGTTGTACTTAATTAATTGAAAAATTGTCTTTTAGACGGAAATGGTTATCTGAATCGAGGTGTCTTGACCTCGTGTTCGGCTGCGGTAACTTAATTGCTTCCAATATTATTTAAAAAAAGTGATGTAAATTAAATTGAGCAGTGCTCTGATATTACGTTAGTTTGTGGACTCTATCCCCACAAATCCGTTTTGGTGACTGCGAATAAGAGGTGCTTTTGACTTTCAGGAAATGTTAGAAATTTTGGGCATAATTACTAAAAAGGCAACAAAAAAAGAAACCTGAATCACACGATGGTAGCCGATAGCATGAATATAAGTAATTTTTCTGGCCTGAAAAGGGATGAGCAATTTAGATCAATTTCATGTCGTAACGGAGAGCTTGCGTTTCGTTACAGCAGAAGTCATGGCTGCATTTACGCGCATACTATCTAGGCCGTAGCCCAGCGGCCGTCATGACAGAGGTTGAAAATAAAAACATTTCTTTCTTTTAAAACTGTGGAGTGAAGCTCCCCCGTTGTATTAGTAAACGACGTAGTCGTGAGTATTTTGCGTGGAATTATTCGTTTCAGTTTTCCAGCGCACGACTGATCTCAATTAAGGTCAGGATTCACCTCTCAACCATGACGCTCCATCGGGCCAAATGCCCAGTGGCTCCCCGTCAAACGCGTGATACTTCAATTGGAGAAACGACTTAAATTTTGAAGGAATTGTTAACAGTGTTGTAGGAATTTAAAATGAGCCACATTTCACGAAAAATCCATTTCCTCCATATCTTATTTCATCCATCTCAGTACCCATGAAACGTCGAAGGTGTTTGCTCAGTATCGGTATCACTCTAAGAACGTACCTGTCCTTTATGATCACAAACAGCAGTGGAAAAGAAGATCGCTTCAGAAATTGTAATTGATCAAAAACAGCTTCGAACATCACGTTAGAAGAGTCTGTCAACATTTTGGTTTCGCTCACTGTTTAAATTGATGTTTTAAAACAACTTCATTAGTACGAAGTGTAGGCACAACTGAATTAGCCAATAAGATTATTTTAAACTTTCACTTTAAGGCTGATTATTTGGGGAGGTATTGTATTTGAACTACATACAGGCGATATTTACTTGATTGATGCTGTACATTCCTTTTGTTGTCTCGCGTTTGGCTAACAAATATGTTTGCGCATAGTGCAATATTTTATTTTTATAACAAAATACTGATTTTTATATGGACATAAATCTCAACTTTTAATTCTTTTTTAAATGCAGTTGTTTAGAACGATGTTAGAAAAATCGAGCTGAATACTTTAATGATTTTAATTATTTTGTGTTTATACTAATAATAAATCTGTAAGAGAATCGTGTTTGTCTGTTTGTCTTTGAACACGCTATTTTCCAAAACTACTAGACTAATTTTTATGGGGTTTTCATTGGTAATTTTACCGCAACTGGGAGCACTGTGTAGGCTATATTTCATAAAAATTAGATAAAAAGGACATTCATACACATAAAAATGTATGTATTTGTTTAGGTATGTGAGTATCTATGTTCCCATCTCCTTCGAAGCCACTTGACCGATTTCAGCCAATCTTCTTGCACATATCACTTACGGTCTGTGGGGGGTAAGAACCAACGTAACTGTGAAAGAGGTAGGGGTGGGGGTGAAAATGAATTGTAGACCACGAAACAGGCGTACTCAGATTTTATCCATCCAGTGTTTGAGAACGAAAGCACTTACCGAATTGCAACAAAATTTACTTATACACTGAAGAGCCTAATACCGTGTAGGACCCCGCGAGCACGAAGGAGTGCCACAACACGACGTAGCATAGACTCGACTAATGTCTGAAGCAGTGCTGGAGGGAACTGACACCATGAATCCCACAGGGCTGTCCATAAATCCGCAAGAGTACGATGGGGTGGAGAACTCTTCTGAATATCGCGTTACAAGGCATCCCAGATATGCTCAATAATATTCATATCTGGGGAGTTTGGTGGCCAGAGGAATTGTTTAAACTGAGAAGAGAGTTTCTGTGGCCACTCTGTAGCAATTCTGGACTTGTGGGGTGTCGCATTGTCCTGCTGGAATTGTCCAAGTCAGCCGGAATGCACAATGGACATGGATGGATGCAGGTAAGCAGACAGGATGCCTACGTACGTGTCACCTGTCAGAGTCGTCTCCAGACGTATCAGGGTCCCATATCACTCCAGTTGCACACGCCCCACACCATTACAGAGCGTCCACCGGCTTGAACAGACCCTGCTGACGTGGGGTCCACGGATTAATGAGGTTGTATGAAGATGGTGTCTGTTCTTTCGGACACGACCGAAAGAACAGATACCATCTTCATATAGTTAAGGCTAACCGGCCATTGACCTTCTTCTGTGCGGATGCACATCCATTGCCCGAACTCTTATTGGACTCGGTAAGATTGTATGCCACGAGTACTGAGTGTAATGGGCAGAAGCACTACGAATGTAGTGTGTGGACATTAAGTTGGGAATGTGGGTCTCACGGGGAGCGGGCAATGGATAAATCCCTGCAGTGACACTATCCTCTATACCCTTGGTGGCTCAGATGGATAGAGCGTCTGCCACGTCAGCTGGAGATCTCAGATTTGAGTCCCGGTCGGGGCACACATTTTCAACTGTCTCCGTTGATGCATTTCAACGCCTGTCGGCAGCTTAGGGTCTTGATGTAATTATCATTTCATGTGGTTGTCTCCAAACCCGTTTGCGTCCATTCGCTCGATACAATGTGAAACGAGACTCGTCCGACCAGGCAACATGTTTCCAGTCATCAACAGTTCAACGTCGGTGTCGACGGGCCCAGGCGAGGCGTAAAGCTTTCTGTCGTGCAGTCATCAAGGATACACGAGTGGGCCTTCGGCTCCGTAAGCCCATATCGACGATGTTTCGTTGAATAGTTCGCACACTGACACTTGTTGATTGCCCAGCATTGAAATATGCAGAAGTTTGCGGAAGGGTTGCACTTCTGTCACGTTGAACGATTCTCTTCAGTCATCATTGGTCCCGTTCTTGCAGGATCTTTTTCCGGCCGCAGCGATGTCGGCGATTTGATGTTTTACCGTTTTCATGATATTCACGGTACGCTTGTGAAATGATCGTATGGAAAAATCCCAATTTCATCGCTACCACGGAGATGCTGTGTCCTATCGCTCGTGCGCCGACTATAGCACCAATCTCACTTAAATCTTGATAACCTGCCATTGTAGCAGCAATAACCGATCTAACAACTGCCCCAGACACTTGTTGTCTCATATAGGCGTTGCCGACCGCTGCGCCGTATTCTGCCTGTTTACATATCTCTGTATTTGAATACGCATGTCTCTGCCAGTTTCTTTGAATAGCGTAAGCCAGCTACAAATACTAAGGCTTCTGAGCCCTTCTTCTGTCCAGCTACAGAGCCACTTACGAGGCAGGACCTATGATGCACTGACTGCCATTTGACAGATGGGCACTACCTTCGAGACAGCAGCCATCCCTGCCTGCAGCACTTAGTCACTGTGATCTGCCGTCCTCTCCTCTGCTGGTGTAACGTTTGGAGCCTTCTACCAACAGCTCACTGGGAACCAAACTGATAGTGTTTCGCACACTATTGAACTGCCTGTGTTCTGGGGAGGCATGCCAGTTGCTGCCCCCCCCCCCCCACCTCCCGGCTTGTGTTGATGGGTGGAGCAGCAGCCATAGGCTTCCACTGGTGGAGAGGCGATGATGTAACTGTACCGCCACTGCCATCCCGTGCAAAGCCGCCGGGAGCTCAATGGGTGCCATTTTCTATACATACGTTTGTGCTACAAACAATGTCGTCACGTTGTTTGGCATCACCGCCGAATGGGCAATGCCTACCACCAGCTGGGCTGGCTACCTGGCACGGCCTTCTTCTGCTGGGTTAGTGGCCTTCACTGTGCCCACGCCCTCGAGGACGCTGAGATGGATACATCAGCACACTTCGACCTGCATCGTGCTTCTGCTGCTGGTGCTGCCGCTGCTGCAGAGAAGATGATTCAATTGTAAAACGAAAACTGAAAAATGTGTAAACCGCTAATGTTGCCGGACGCTGTGGCCGAGCGGTTCTAGGCGCTTCAGTCCGGAAACGCGCTGCTACTACCGTCGCAGGTTCGAATCCTGCCTCGGCCTTGGATGTATGTTATGTCCTTAGGTTAGTTAGGTTTAAGTAGTTCTAAGTCTAGGGGACTGATGACCTCAGATGTTAAGTCCCATAGTGCTTAGAGCCATTTGAACCATTTTTTGAACCGCTAATGTTGTCTCGCTAGTTCCCCTGGGCGCCTGACAGGCCCTCGCCACTGCAATCCATACTTCATCATACTGGATCGCTAGGGCCAACGTCCCATGGACTCCTACATTATTATAATTTTTGTTAAATTTCGCAGAAACATGATTCATTGTAGCGTCTCTAATGTTTGATGGAAGATTAGGAACAATAATAACAGAAAAGAGAACCTGACGTAACTCTATTGCAGTACACGGGTACCTCTAGTCAGCCGCCTTAGCCTGTTGCGCGACAGCTGATTCTCTCACATGCTGCTCAACAGGCTCATATAACTTCGAACCCCACATATCGCAAACACTTGATAAGCGCGTCGTAATAGAGCAGCATTTGTTACGTCTAAAGTATGTGCGACTCGTAGTTAAAGGATCTGAGGTGGAGGTGGCAACTGAGAGAGTTTCAGCAATGACTGGAAGAAATAAGTGGGCGAAACATGTCTCTTTACCTTCCGTTGCTAAGATTGGTTGGTTGGTTGGTTTGGGGAAGGAGACCAGACAGCGTGGTCATCGGTCTCATCCAATTAGGGAAGGATTGGGAACGAAGTCGGCCGTGCCCTTTCAGAGGAACCATCCCGGCATTTGCCTGGAGTGATTTAGGGAAATCATGGAAAACCTAAATCAGGATGGCCGGACACGGGATTGAACCGTCGTCCTCCCGAATGCGTTGCTAAGAATTTGCTTGCTTGCTGAGAGCGTTTCTGGAATAAAGTCCGTTATTAGCACGCTTCCTTTTTTGAGATGTTTTATTTATTTGCTACTAACTGCAGAATACCGCCAGTCTGAAAACAGCACAGTACGAATTTAGTGTGCAGTTTCTCAGACAAAACTTTGGAACATAACATTAGATGGAAGGTGAATGAGTTTGGTACGCCCAGTCTCTATGTAAGCAGCATTCGGTAACAAAAATAGTGGGAATCCAACGGGGCTATGAACGGTAATATGCTTAGCCACTGACGTCACATTTTCCGACACTTTAGCATAACAATTCGTACTAAAAATGACGCATGTTGGAGAGCTCTTTAATGTGGTGCATCACTTAAACTGTATTATTTTTTAATGCGCAAGTGTAAATATGAAAACCAACAAATATCTCGTGTTAGCTTCGCAGATACCTAAATCAACACGAGGGCAAGTCGGTTTGCTTCTGTCTGCCAATCAAAGCACAAGACCCCTGACGTCACGTAACATCACTGATTCGTCGCGCGAACTTACGACAAAAAATGGTTCAAATGGCTCTGAGCACTATGGGACTCAACTGCTGTGGTCATCAGTCCCCTAGAACTTAGAACTACTTAAACCTAACTAACCTAAGGACATCACACACATCCATGCCCGAGGCAGGATTCGAACCTGCGACCGTAGCGGTCGTGCGGTTCCAGATTGTAGCGCCTTTAACCGCTCGGCCACTCCGGCCGGCACGAACTTACGAAAGCCGCAGATTAAACACATACGAAACACATTAAACGTCCATAGTTGAGAATTCAAAACATGTAAAACGTTAAGCATGCAGCATAGACTGAATTTAAAGATCTCATATTTATAGTACTCTTTGTAGTGGTAAAGTGTCGTAACGAGACGTCGGCGACTCAATATGGTACCTATAGATCTCATCTCGGCCTCAACTATTGGTAGTATTTAGTGGTAGATTATGAAAAGACGAGGGGCACCTGATCTAAAGCATGTACTGAAACAGTGCGAAAGACGACCGGTGACGCGTTGGGTGTGTGCTTCTCTTATCATACTGACAAAAGGAACGGAGATTTCAACAGAATTATATCGCAAGATGTTTATGTAAATGAGGATGTTTAGGGGGTGGACAAAAATGTGCAAATACCGCCAGAAATTCATCCTTGAACATAAATGCAAACGCTAGCAGACATAAAGGCTGCAGCGTTGTATTTGAACACGGACGGCACCAGCCCAGAGTCCTGAATATGTTGCAAGTGTCGGTCGTGGTCGGAACAGTGGTGTGCGCAGTTGTGAGTGCATTATGTCGGAGCTAAGGGAATTAGAACCTGGGCAAACTGTTGTGCTCGTATGGTGAGTGCTTCCGTAACCGAGGTAGCCGAAGTGTTTGGTGTTCCAAGAGGCACCATATCACACAGCGCACAGCGAAAGCGGAAAAACTTCACGCGCAACGTCACAATGCGGAGGAAAGTGTGTGCTGAGTGGTAGTGACAGACGGTCGTTGAAGAGGATTGTGGCCAAAAATAAGAGCCGATAGCTATGGAAATGAATGTCGTACTCTTGAGTCCAGTCAGCACCAAAGTAACGCGAAGGGAGTTCCCTAAACAGGGAATAGCAGGGCGAGGTGGGACTCCAAAACCATTCATCAGTGACGCAAGTGCCAGCAGTGGCCGAAGCCATTAAACCTGGACACTGGAGCAATGGAAGAAAGTCATTAGGTCGAATGAGTGATGTTTAACAACGTTTCCAACTTCTGACCGCATTTGCGTCCCAAGAGTGAAACAAGACTGGAGTTCGGCGATGATTTGTGCAGCAATTTCATGGGCGACTTGGTTCGTTTGCAAGGTCTCTTTACTGCCAAGGATACTGTGACCATTTCAGTAGATCAGGTCGCTACCATGGTATAATGTATTTCAAGACGACGGTGTCCTTCTTCACATAGCTCGCATCGTTAAGGGTTCATTTTGTGAGCACGAGGATGAATTACCGCCTCTCCCCTGGCCACCACGATCACCAGATCTCAATCTTGTTGGGGCTTTGTGATCTACGTTGGAAAGAAGGGTGTTTGATCGTTATCCAACTCCGTCACCGTTACCTCAACTTGCCATTATTTTACAGGAACAGTTATTTCTGATTCCATTGCAAGCCGTAGAAGACCCGTACTTATTCACACAGAGATGACTGGAAGCTGCTTTCAAAGCCAACGGTTTTTGCTGCACCGTATTCAGCTAGATATACACTGAAGAATTAGACACTGGCACACTTCCCTAATGTGGGACCACTGCGAGCACGCAGAAGTGCCGCAACACAACGTGGCATGGACTCGACTAATTTCTGAAGTATTGCTGGAGGGAATTGACACCATGAATCCTGCACGGCTGTCCATAAATCCATAAGAGTACGATAGGGAAGAGATCTCTTCTGAACAGCACGTTGCAAGACATCCCAAATATGCTCAATAATATTCATGTCTGGAGAGTTTGGTGGCCAGCGGAAGTGTTTAAACTCAGAAGAATTTTCGTGGAGCCGCTCTGTAGCAATTCTGGACGTATGGGGTGTCGCATTGTCCTGCTCGAACTGAACAAGTTCGTCGGAATGCCCAATGGACACGAATGAATACAGGTGATCAGACAGGATGCTTACGTACGTGTTACCTGTCTGAGTCGTATCTAGATATATCAGGGGTCCCACACCACTCCAGCTGCACACGCCCCACACCATTACAGAGCCTCTACTAGCGTGAACAGTCATGCAGGGTCCACGGTTTCATGAGGTTGTCTCCATAACCGTACAGATCCATCCGCTTAATAGAATTTGAAACGAGACTAGTCCGACCAGGCAGCATGTTTCCAGTCATGAACAGGCAAATGTCGGTTTGAGCGGCCCAGGCGAGGCGTAAAGCTTTGTATCGTGCAGTTATCAAGGGTACATGAGTAGCCCTTCGGATTCGAAAGCCCATATCGATGATGTTTCGTTGAATAGTTAACACGCTGACACTTGTTGATGGCCCAGCATTGAAAAGGGTTGCACTTCTGTCACGTTGAACGATTCTCTTCAATCATCGTTGGTCCCGTTCTTGCAGGATCTTTTTGCGGCCATAGCAATATCGGAGATTTGATGTTTTACCGGATTCCTGATATTCACGGTACACTCGTGGAATGGGCGCACGGGAAAATCCCCACTTCATTGCTACCTCAGAGATGCTGTGTCCCATCGCTCGTGCGCCGACTATAACAGCACGTTCAGACTCACTTAAATCTTGATAATCTGCGATTGTAGCAACAGTACCCGATTAAAAAATACGAGACTCTTGTTGTCTTATATAGGCGTTGCTGACCGCAGCGCCGAATTCTGCCTGTTTACATATCTCTGTATTTGAATACGCATTCCTTTACCAGTTTCTTTGGCGCTTCAGTTTAGATGTAGAATATTCCTGTTCTGGAGCGTAACTAGGAAGAGGCTAGCGCAGTTACGTACTCTTCTCTGTGTTACGCAAAAACCCGAGATCTTGTTAGACGATTTTCAGTAAACGGTCGGCATCTAAGATAAGGATCTGAAACGACTCGTGTGACGTGTCCCAGAGAACAAGAAAAGCGAGTGCCATATCCGCGCGCTCCCTGCTGCGGCGAATAGCCACTCAGACTGTCGGCTGTTTCACGTGGAGGCCGCCGCGGCTGGTAAGCACCGGCAATTTGGCGGCTGGAGGAGGACGCGCAGGGAGGCAGCCTTGTCGCAAGCGGCGGCGTTAACATCAAAGCGGCCCCGCGGCTGCGTGACAGGACGCAACCGCGGGGGAGGCTGGTTGGCGCGTGACGTAAGGCGGCTGCCCGGAAGGCGGCCGGGACATTAGGCAAAGAAGCGGTCGGAAACATAACTGTGCAACGCGGCCTATGCCGCTTTCACTCTCGCCGCCCTCCCACCGCTCATCGCAGTCTCGGGCGGTCCTCTGCGCTGACAGCGGTGTGTACTCGCGTATGTGCCGTCGTGCCGCGCTCTTCCGTGTGCCTGCTGTTCTGATCGCCGGTGCGGCGTACAGTGCTGTGCTCTCCAGACCTCCGTATTTAGACTGAAGCTTTTCCAGCCGCGAAGTGACAGCGTGTTAGGCGGTTGCTGGTGCGGAACCCAGAAGTGCTACCGAATCGAATGTCGTGTCTGGATTTCTAGAAGTTCCTGCGACGAGTTTAGGACGAACTGTGACGCAGGAAATGCTTCCGGTTGTGCGTGAAACTGATTGGTGCTGTGTAACATTTTCTGCATTTCGTGGAAGCGGAAGCTGTGAACGCTAGAAGTATAGCGATTGTATTTAAAATTTAGATAATAATCGGAAGTCAACACGAAGAGAAAATTTGCTTGTTTTCTGTACTATTTTTGCCTCTGCGAGATAGGGTTAGGTATCCCTCTATTCCTGATGAAAGTATGTTCCCGTTTACCATGTTCCTTTTGGATAGAGCACTATAACTGAGGGGAACAATACTAAACACACATAGTACGGACGCTACTAGTGTCGTAAGAGATAAAATCAAAAGGAAATGGATATTTGTAATGTAATTTACCTTTTTTTAAGTCTTATATGTGATTTATACCCTACGATCTTTTTTGCAATAACGACTACAGTTCATCTGACATTTGGTAGAAATTCTGTTCGGTACTTTATCAATCAAGCATCTCAGAAGCGTAAGGGAACCCAATGGTGTTCAACGAATGGCAGCTGGTGCCAAAAAGAAATTTTTATGCCTAAGGTTTGGTTAAGAGTGATGGTTCGAAGCGTGGGAAAGTAGTAAAACAACTGTGTTGTTACGGCTTATGCGTGACGATTGTCTCCAGTTCTTTGTAATGGTACTCAGTTATTTGTGGAACTCACTCAGAAAAGGCACATTCTCGAGTGGTCTGTTCGGCATTAGGACTGGAATTATAGACAATCGGCAATAATTTTCTGACACGTGAGAGACAGTGTCGTGGCGGTGTCCATAGCGCTTCTGTGGTGTTTAGAAAGTGATTCCACCTTTATGAACTGAGGAAGGATCTGCCCTTTTCGATGTTCAACGAGTACCGCATTACAGACACGAGACTCGCAAAAAGAGAAAGGAGACTGATCGTGAACGCCAAAGCAAGAAGAAGATGAAAAGTTGCTGAAAATATTGCGAGCATTGGAGATAGCCAACAGTGCAGCATGTTAATTTAATAATTATGCGAGAATTGTTCACGCTTGCTCTAGGTGTACGATATGAGAGATTTTGGCGAGTCGAGAAAGCGAGTTTCTAAGAAGCAAACTTTATCTACTTCATTAGTCACGAGTCGGCAAATGTGTGTTTGAAGAAACACTCAAACAAGAGGAAGCAGGGACAGTGAAGGTGGTTCTCGATTGTGGTTGAGGTTTAGTATTTTCTCGGTTCAGGTATAAAAGAAGTGGAGGATATAGAAGTGTAAGTGTTAGGAACAATATCTGAAGCAGAGTGGTTTAAAACTGTTTCGTCAGCGTGTGTGAAGGAAAGCACGAGCGGCGGGAAGAACCCGCTGAGGCTCCAGAGAATTCTGCGTCCACATTTCGGCTACCAGCAGCGCGTGTCGAGGTGCAGGCGCGAGCATGAAGCTGTCGTCGCAGTCGCTGGTGTGCCGGCGGCGGCCCGGCCAGCCGCCGCAGCCGGCGCGCCGCCACGCGTCGCACAGCGGCGCCAGCGCCTGCGGCCGCCTTCCCGAGGAGCGGCGCGCCCTGCTCGCGCTGCACAACCTGCGCGCCGGCCGCCGCCTCGCGCGCGCCTCGCTGCCCGCGCACCACCGCCGCCGTTGCGCACTCTGCCTGCAGCTCGGCTGCGTCGGCCTGCCCTACGCGCAGTGCGCGGACGCCGGATCCTGCGCCGATCCTGCCGACGACGGGTATTTGACGCCGAAGGAGTGCCGCGTACTGGAAGCGGCTCCGGCGACTTACTCGGAGAAGCCACCCAGGCTGATAAACAGCCTGAACGTGGAGCGCTGCAGGTGCATCCTGGGCTACGAGAGGCGCGGACCGCAGGGCGCGGACCCCCTGGAGCGAGATTCGCTGCTGCCGTGGCCAGAGGAGGAGGAGGAGGAGGCGGAGGAGCGCGGGGGCGACGCTGCGGGGGCGGAGTGGGAACGCGCCGTGCTGGAGGCGAGCCGGCACGGCGACGCGCGGCAGCTGTCCCGCCTGGTGCGCGAGCTGGGCGCCGCGTCGGTGCTGGCGGCGCGCGACAAGGCGGACGGCGCCACGGCGCTGCACCTGGCGGCGCGCTGCGGGGGCGGCGGGGGCGGCGGCGGGCTGCGCGCGCTACGGCTGCTGAGCCGCGTGTGGGCGGGCCGCGCGGCGCCGCGCTCCCGCGTGGGCGCCACGCCCCTGCACGACGCGGCCGCGCTGGGCCGGCTGGACGCAGTGCGCGCCCTGCTCTGCCACACGCGCTGCAGCCTCGCCAGCCGCGACGCCGCCGGCTGCACCGTGCTGCACCTAGCCGCCAGGTAAGGGCGGGTGGCGGTCATCTCTAAAACAACCGGTTTTCGCTCGTATCGTTTTTTTCCACGTAACTTTAACTTGACTGTTAAAGCCGCTCAAAATAACCAGTCTCCGAAATCACTGGTTTTCAATTTTTTTGTTAAAAAACATTCAGCCAACTACATCGCATAAAATATTATTTTAAGGCAACCAGTTTCGACAGACTTTGCTGTCATCTTCAGGTCTGTTACAAAGTGCATATACATGGAATATATACCATAACATGAATTAAGACATAACATTTGCGCTAAAAGTCTTAGTTTGGCGTTAGAAAATCGGAAATCGAACTGTACATTAACCTACCTTAAAAAAGCCCCCCCCCCCCCCCCCGGTTGGCCGTGCGGTCTAACGCGCGGCTTCCCGGGCAGGAAGGAGCGCCGGTCCCCGACACGAATCAGCCCGGCGGATTTGTGTCAAGGTCCGGGGAGCCGGCCAGTCTGTGGATGGTTTGTAGGTGGTTTTCCATCTGCCTCGACGAATCCGGGCTGGTTCCCCTTATTCCCCCTCAGCTACACTATGTCGGCGATTGCGGTCCATTGCTGTTGGGGGGAGGTTGAGGGGGATGGGGACTGGGATCATTTACTACCAAAATCAGAAAATTCAATCATGTTTTTTATTCCCTGCAATAAATGTAGAAATCAAACAAAGATAGAAAAATTTTGACTCCCCCATTTCAAAGTACGTAGAATCAAAATATTAAATTAAATAACCAGTAAAAGAAACCTTAGTTTGTCCGACTGACTCCAATTTCTTAAACTCTGCTCAAAAATCTTATAAACAGGGATCATACATTCAGGTCACTATTTGAGCATTACTAATAGTGCGAAAACGTGTAAACTGAGGTTGGAGAACTCTATTTTTCCTTTCAATCTGTCCGTTTTCAACGGCTACAAGCAGATAAATAAACATTGTGTAGACACAAGCAGTAGATCAGCTGCTTTCTACATTGAGGAGCCAAAGAAACTGGTACACTTGCCTAATATCGTGTGGGGCCCCCTCGAGCATGCAGTGGTCCCGCATGGACTAGACTAATTTCTGAAGTAGTGGTGGACAGAATTGACACCATGTATCCTGCAGGGCTGTCTTCCGAACAGCACCTTGCAAGTCATCCCAGATATGCTCAACAATGTTCATGTCTGGGTGTCTGGTGGCCAGCGAAACTGTTTAAACTCAGAAGAGTAATCCTGGGGACACTCTGTAGCAATTCTGGATGTGTGGGGTGTCACATTGTCTTGTTGGAATTGCCCAAGACGTCGGAGTGCATAATGGACACGAATGGATGCAGGTGATCAGATAGGATGCTTACGTACGTGTCACCTGTCAGTGTCGTATCTTGACGTATCAGGGGTCCCATATCATTCCATCTCCACACGCCCCACTCCATTACAGAGTCTCCACCAGCTTGAACAGTCTCCTGCTGACAGGCCGGGACCATGGATTCATGAGGTTGTCTCCACACCCGTACACCTCCATCTATTCGATACAATTTGAAACGAGACTCGTCCGACCAGGCAACGTTTCCAGTCAATAACAGTCCAATGTTGGTGTTGACGGGCCCAGGCGAGGCGTAAAGTTTTGTGTCGCGCAGTCACCAAGGGCCCACTAGTGAGCATTCGGCTCCGAAAGCCCATATTGATGATGTTTCGTTGAATGGTTTGCACGCCTACACTTATTAATGGCCCAGCACTGAAATCTGCAGAAATTTGTGGAAGGGTTGCACTTGTGACACGTTGAACGAGTCTCTTCACTCGTCGTCGGTCCCACTCTTCCAGGGTGCAGCGATGTCGGAGAAATGTTTTACCGGGTTCCTGATATTTACGGTACACTCGTGAAATGGTCGTACAGTAAAATCTCCACTTAAGCGCTAGCTCGGGGATGCTGTGTCCCATCGCTCGTGCGCCGACAAAACACCACGTTCAAACTCACTTAAATCTTGATAGCCTGCCATTGTAGCAGCAGTAACGGCTCTAACAACTGCGCCAGACCCTTGTTGTCTTATATAGGCGTTGCCGTCCGCAGCGCCGTATTCCGCCTGTTTACGTATCTACATTTGAATACGCATGCTTATATCAGTTTCTTTGGCGCTTCAGTGAGTAACACATGTTTATGTTACTCATGAACAACTTTCGCATTTGTCAATAATGACAGGTAGCTCTTGCCTTTGACCATGATGAAGAGCGTTCTGCTGGCTACTGTGGCCGAGCGGTCTAGGCGCTTCAGTCCGGAACCGCGCTGCTGCTACGGTCGCAGGTTCGAATTCGCCGCGGACATGGATGTGTGCTGTCCTTAGAGTTAGGTTTAAGTGGTTCTTAGTCTAGGGGCTGATGACCTGAGATGTTAAGTCCCATAGTGCTTAGAGCCATTTGAACGATTTGAAGAACGTTCTGTCGAGTACAAAATAACAACAGTAATTATAAACTGCACTTGCATCAAAATCAGTTGTTCTGGTTACGTAAAAGCGCAGAAGTTACGCGATCAACTAATTTTTATTACTTATATAATCCAATTTTTATTCTGTAAGGTTATAAGATACTCAATGGAATAACACTGAATGATGTGCGGCTCTGATTATGCTCAAAGCAAACAAACGAAGAAGGCAAAGGGAAGTCGTCGGCTCCCAGTTTCTCTCTTACACATTCATTTGCGTTTCTTTCCCTACCAAGGCTGCCAATACTACCGGTAATCCTACCATTTACTACTTCATTTATATAGTGTACCAGACGATAGAGCGCAATTCTAGTCCACGATCATTATGACTCACTCTCGCTTCTCGCGAGTGGTCGTTTCCGTTTCCACGTCAGCGCTAAAACTGTGTGTGTTATGAATGTTGCCTGCCGTGCAGTTTGGCACCTGAATGGCGAAAATGAGGTTATGACTGATCGTCTTTCTGAGAAAAATTTGAATTTAGTAACAGAATGTAGAAAAAAGAAATCACAATAGCGTTTATTAATGTCCATGGAAACATTCATAGTGCATAATCTTTACAATGGTCATTTGATAAAGTATCCACACTCCTGACAATAGAAAGAATGGACGTGTCGTCCAAACATTTCAAAACATCTACATTTATCTCTCTAAGAAGTATTTGCTTACAATACGGCCAGACAATGTTTACAAGGCACTAAATAGCGCTTTTCCCCTTTACCCTTCGCAAATTCTTTACATTCCAAGCGCCAATTAACATCGAAAGTCGTTATCCTCGTTAAATAGATCTTTCTTTTACACTGTTAAACCACTTTCTTTAATAAATGGCTATGTGTTTATGTTTTTATTTGTGGTTGTTTGTGCAGGTATTGCAAAAGTAAATTCTATTTTACTTTCACATATTTCGCCTCTCTTGTCAGAGAACTAGTAGAAATAATACTAGGCCCTCGTGCAACCTTTGCAGTGTGTCACGAAAGCAAAACAAACAGTAAAATAAAGGCTGAGAAGATAAAGAACACATGATTCATCACTGTAATAAATAGCGAGAATAAGTTAGTTCCCGGTGTTAGCAGAATACGCCACAGTTCCCTCGGGCATGGGTGTGTGTTTTGCCCTTATCAAAAGCTAGTTTAAGTTGGATTGAGTAGTGTGTAAGCCTAGGGACCGATGACCTCAGCAGTTTGGTCCCATAGCAACTTACCACCACAGTTTCCTGCTTCTGTACACGGACAGTCAGCAGTCTCTACATAGCTAAACAGCTAAACTGGTGCACGGTTCTAGTTGCCAGGAACAACAAAAAATTCATTTTCAATATTTCACATACTTATTGACCGGAGTTACAAATCTAATCTACTTATTAAGAGGTACAGCTTTACACTAAAGTTTTAGCACAGTAAAACAAGTATTGAAGTTCGAAACTGTGTCTTGAGGCACCATAACTACCGGCGCGCGCATTAACAAGACTATATCTGTGCGTTATTTGAGAATAAGAGTACTTAGCAACCTCTGAAAACTTGGCGCGTAATTTCATGTCCAGTCCCTGCCAGTCGCCTCTCATCTATCATGTTCTGCGTCCGCCTGGGAATCTCTAATTTATTCTCCGTTATTATTATTTCGATAAAACATAGAAGTGCAGCTTAGCAGCCGCATGAGTTAATGTTTCAGCTTGCATGTGTACTACAGAGCCAGTTTATACTTCTTTTTTTTACCTTCAGTTTGTTACAGTGTCCATATAGGTATTTTTTGTGATCAAGGGTTTGTATGTGACAGCAAAAACAGACTCTTAATTGGGATGAAAAGCTAAGAGTCCAGTGGCACACAGTGGGACTGAAGCAGTCATGAAATTCATGTTTACTCCTCTATAAGTACTAGGAAATTGTAGATTGATGCAAAGCGCGACTCTACAGCAGACGGGCCGGAGTGGTGAGTGCGGTGTGAAGAACACACGACACAGCGGGCTAGTGAGCCGACAGGCTGGAGGGCTGGCTTGCTCGCCCGTTGTCTTTGAGGTGGCGGGCTGCACGCAGCTCCGGCTAGCCCGCGGCCTATACGGGCTAGTGAGCTAGACACGGGCTGACCGGGTTGCAGTTTGCACCGTGAAAAACTCTAAATTTGATTGTGGTATGGAGGGGCATGGGGTCAGCGCACCGCTATCTCGATTGTTGTCAGGTTCCCAGATCTCGGTGCCCTACATCTCACTCAGCACCTCACTCAGTTAGCATCACGAGGCTCAGTGCATCCCGTCCCTGCAGTAGTGGGATTTCAATCTGCATCCTCCGCATAACTGTCAGACATGCTGACCATTCAGCGGTGGAGGCGGACGTCTAGATCACTAGTAATCTAATTTACAGAGTCCGCCAGAAAAATGTGTACACGCTTGAAGGAACGAAATGTATTACTTATTTGTATATTTTACATTTAATAATTGATCGCACATGTTGTACAACCTTCAATTTAACACATGGTTACTTTAAATGTTCAAGATGTTCACCATTGGCGTCTAAACACATAACAGAACGACGAGCGGTCGCCGCAACTGCGTCAGTCAATGTTACAGTGGAGATCGCTGCACATGTCGCTGTAATCTCGTGGCGAAGTTTCTCCAGCGTGCGTGGCTTACGTCGATAGACGTTATCTTTCACAGTTCCCCACAAGTAAAAGTCCGTAGGTGTTAGATCTGGCGTCCGTGGAGAGAACTTGGCCCCTCTTCGTCCAATCCAATTCCCCGGAAAACTGTCATCCAGGAAAGCTCGTACGGCTACATGGTAGTGTGGTGGCGCCCCCTCCTTTTGGTAGAAGACTTCCTTATCAGCTCCACAAAGCGCACGTATACCTGGTAAAATTGATGTGCGTAACATTTCAAGGTATACTTCTCCAGTGACAGCAGGATCAAAGAAAAATGGTCCTACTAAGCCCCTAGATGATTGTCCACACCACACATGATTGATCGCTTTATCCACATAAACATGCTGATTTTCCGGAGCCCCGTACACACTGTTATGCCGATTCACGGTTTCATTAAGTTTAAATGGTGCCTCGTCACTCCACACTACATACATCACAAATTGTTCGTAATGAGTTACCTTTTGCTGACACCATTCGCAAAAGTGCATTCGGCGATCACGATCGTCATCGTTAATCGCGTGCAATAATCGTGGAATGTAAACTTTCCACTTTTCAGCTTTCAGAATTCTTCGTACACTTGTACTGCTAACCCCCACCTCACGTGCACATTGCGTAGCAGACTTCTTTGGAGAATTAGCAAACGTTTCCAACACGAGAGCCGACGAAGCAGGACTTGTCGCTGCACGCTGTCTTCCTAATTTTCCTTTGTGAATATCACATATCAATCCATACAATTCAAACTTGTCTATGATCTATTTAATTGTTAGGCGGGTTGGAGATTGTTTCAAACTCCCGCCTCCACTGACGTTGCACTTCAACGGTATTATCAAACTTGAAAAACCACAAAACATTTTTGAAGCGTGCTCCAGCCATCTTGTTTTCTCAACACCGGGATGAAAGCACTGTTGAGCCAAAGACCATACTACAACCACTCATAACTCAAATCGAACAACAATATCGATATTGCGATAGAGCCTGAAAAAGAGTGTATATATTTTTCTGGCGGACTCTGTATATAACTTAGCATCTTAGGTTTGTTGACCAAATTTACTGTCACAAATACTCCTCGCAAGTAGTGACCATAGCAACTTGCTGTTATCTGCGATAGAAAATCGCTTTAAAGTCTGTATCTCGTAGAAAAAACGAGAAAAAATTGAAATTATTGTCGCCGTATACCTCTGTACTGCCTCCAAAAGTACTCCCTCTCTTGGGCAGTGGACGAGAAGAGTAGATGCAGGAAACCTGCATTGCCGTTCTAGGAAAGGTACTTGTGCAGGCGATTTCCCGTTGCCTTTCGCTGGCCTGTTATCGAGTGTCAGGTGTGTATCTGTGTTCTATGGATGCCTGTGGTAAGTCCTTGTACGGTGTAGTTTTCGGTTTGTCTTGGTACGGATGGAGGGAAGGGAGAGGGTGCAACCCGTTGGCGGCACATAGACTAGTCCATGCGATAGAACCTAAGGGGCCACCGAAGTTAACGCCCTCATCTGACGGATGGATCGCCATCACCAGTATCACATGCTCTCACTTCATGAGATGCTGCGGAGAGGCTTGGAATTTAATCCGGGACCTTAGTGCAAAGATTGGTGATAAGGAACTTCACGCCACCACCTCTCTCTCTCTCTCTCTCTCTTGTCTGACAAATACTGGCAGTGAAAATTTCCCCTCATCAGGATTGGAACGATCTTAACTCCGAGTCAAGTGCCACTTCACAGACGTGCGTTAGTGATCTCTTAGGACTCGTGAAACGAATTAAGTGTCAGTGCTATAAAATCCATGCGAAATTAGGACGTCAGCTCAAACATTTGCAGTCATATGCACTTTCAGACATAGTCTGAAAAATGAAGCCATCGTATTAAATCAGGCCGTATCTTTATCTTTTCGGCGGAAATAGGTAATTCCTCATCTAAATAACAAGAATTTTTCGGTTAAAAGTCCTGTCTTGCCCTACAGATCGGCATTGTCTTTTCACTCGTTTAGTCGTATTTTCGCTAAGCTGCTACACATACTTGAAATGTGGCAAATTTTTAAATACGCCCACATACATTAATATAAAATACATGTATGCTGTCATTATTATCATATTATATTACGTCTTCTGAGGATATGCACACATGTCTGGAGCTGCCATACACATTCGGAAATTTGGAAATTTGTGGTAAGATCTTATCGGACCAAACTGCTGAGGTCATCGGTCCCTAAGCTTACACACTACTTAATCTAACTTAAATTAACTTACGCTAAGGACAACACACACACCCATGCCCGAGGGAGGACTCGGACCTCCGACGGGGGTACCCGCTCGAACCATCATAAGACGCCTCGGACCGAACGGCTACCCCACGCGGCTGCCATATTCCTTACCACGTCTGTGTTATTTACCTTTATGTGACAACAGCAGTTGCGGAAGTAAAATGAGGACGAACAGCTTGAACAGTTCATTGAATAAGCAACTGCTAGCGGTCTATAGTTATGAGAAAGGAGAGCTGTGAGAAAATCAGCTAAGAAACAGATGGGTGATGCGTATCAAGAACTACGTTGTCTAGGTCAAAATTACACATCCTGCAAGAAAGATAGCGTTGATGTCAATGAAAATATATTATTACTGTGTTTCTAAGTATTGCATAATAATGTAAGTCAGGTATAAACTAGATTGTGGAATAATTTCGTTCAAACGATTTAACTTTTAAAGTAGTCATGTTGAGTGAGTTCCACGAAAATACGTAAGAGGGAGTACTATTTCACCGTGAATATCATTGTTCTAAGCAGTTACCTTCAACGGAAATTCGTACAAAGGTTTTTAAGGTTTATGAGGAATCTGATTTCTTTATTTTCAACAGTTAAAGATTGGGCTGCCAAGTTCTGACGTGACCACGTTTCTCTAGGTGATCCACATGAAAGACTGTCTAAAACTGCGAGCGGCAGGCTATAAAAGGTACATGAAGCAATGACGCTATGGAAATATCAGAGGAAAGACTGCTTCACATTTTACGTGATGAATAACTCAGAAATCTTTAGACGGGATGAATGATTCACTTGTTGAGCGCTGACCAAAAGCAAATGTTTGCATCATTTCAGAATAATTAGAGTAATTTTGTGCGACATATTGTTGCTGTGGATGAGACATCGGTCCAACACAACTTGCAAGAAACGAAACAGCAATCAGAGCAGTTGGTGGACGGCGATGGCCTGCACTTTCAGTTTGGCTACCTGATTAGTTTTGGACAGAGTATATTGGGAAGCGAATGTGACTCTTCTTATTGACAACCTTGAAAAGGATAAAATGAAACTGAGTAATAGAATGTGAGATTTTTGGACCAACTGGATGAATAAATATGCGAGTAGGGGCCTGGATTGAAAAACGAAAAATCATGTTCCATTAGCACAATTACTGTCAACACTGAATTCTGACAATGTGATAATTGAGACATTTGCTCTGTTCACCAGGTTTGGCAATTTAAATAACACCTACATATAGAGAAACTTGTAGGAGGGGAATGCTGTGAGTCCCATGAAGAGACTACAGTAGCCGTGGTCGGCCTTCCAGACTCTGGATCGAAGAATGGAATCGGCAAATACGAAAAACGCAGACCAGTGTGCATTAATTTAAAATGGAACCACATCGAAATGTATTTGATCTGATGGTATGACCGAGCGAGGTGGCGCAGTGGTTAGCACACTAGACTCGCATTCGGGAGGACGACGGTTCAATCCCGCGTCCGGCCATCCTGATTTAGGTTTTCCGTGATTTCCCTAAATCGCTCCAGGCAAATGCCGGGATGGTTCCTTTGAAAGGGCACGGCCGACTTCCTTCCCCGTCCTTCCCTAATCCAATGAGACCGATGACCTAGCTGTTTGATCTCTTCCCCCAAACAACCCAACCCCTGTGATGGTATGAAATTGCTCATTTACTATTTGATGCTGAGAAACATCCACTGAGTAATATCATAATCAATGGGTTATTGGGTAGGAAAGTGTTGTATTTACAATCAGTGTCCTGCGCGTTTGTGTCACTGACTGATTGGTTATACCATTGCTGTACACATAGAAATAGGAACGTTTCTTTTCAGCATTAAATCCCTGATTTGCTAGTGTCGGTTTTGGTGGATATAACTAATCAAGACAAGTCCTGGGAAGGGATTGTGTTACAAGTCCAGAAAATGCAATACCACAGCTTTGATAAGAATGTGCATTAAGCTACTGTTGCTTTCGTAGCTTCATTTGATAGACTGCTGAAGATGCGGAAACAAGGATTTAGGTTGTTGTAGTACAGTAATACAAAGATTGTTAATATTTACAATAAAATTTTTCGCTAAAACAGCTGCGAAATGTGTTGACTACGAGGCAGAACGAGCTACCGCATCGTAAAGTATATCTACAAAACAATGAAAGTGAAACTGCGCTGTTTCTGGAGAATTCCAGATCACGGTTGCTCTAGCGAAAATTTCACTGCGGATGTTGAAATATGCTAGGTACAGGGTGCTCCGCGCGTTGTATCCGACTATCCGGGAGAACAGCTAACAAGGAGGCAGGGTTTACGTATCCGCTGCTTCGACTAGACGCCGACGCAAAAGACATGAATTGGCTTGAGGCTGTAAGAAACCGATTACTGTACATTGATAGTTGGCTGCCTCCGTCAACGTGTAACATTTCCTCCCTGTGTCAGATTTTTTTGGCGGTGTACTCAATCACAGCTCATGTCATGCTACCGCATAGGCAGTACACATTACTTACAGATTTTCCATGTCAAGAACGTAGTGATCGTACTTTTGAATACGGTTTCTGTTTTCAAATTAACTCAAACTATTTTTATTTAACAGTTTTTTTTCGTTTTCAGTGTCCATCAAAGCATTGTTCTCAGATGATTTTCTGTCCTGAGTACATGACATAAGCGATTCAACGGCGTTATTTGGGAGGGGATTAGCAATTCCGATATTTGACTACCAATTCACTTCTCTTCACTTTCTCAGTGCTCCAGCCTGGTTCCAGCCCTTTGCACCTTTTTGATTCTTCTATCCTTTTACATATGTCGTTGGTTGACAGACTCGTCGCCATTGTTCTCTTTCCTGATATTTTATCTTGTCCGTATAGCTAGTTTTTTTGTAGTTACGGTAGGTGTGTCTTTATAACGTGTCCCGGGGGCCTTCAACTGTTTTCTGAGCTGGCAAACTCGCCCACTTTTACCTTCTACCCCTCTGTCGCCTTTGCTTGCTTCTGTCTCTTGGTTTTCTTGATTGTTTGGTACAGTCGAGTACATTGGGATTTTTCTTTCGTGTTCTTCCTCTCTGTGCACTGTTCCCGGCTTGACACACACACACACACACACACACACACACACACACAGACAGACACACAGGATTAAGGGAGCGATCACCCCGTAGTTTGGTCTCTTTAACCCCATCAGTCCATCCATCCTTCGTGTTATGTTTGGCCTGCTTGTGCTAAAAAGGTCAATGAAGCATTTCGAAGGCTATCACGATCACTACCTATGCCTCCTCTTCGAAAATTAGCACACAATTCAGGAGGGAAATTAAAAAAAAAAACCTCTTTGCTGCATTGTATGAGTGTGGTTGTTCCTCCGTACGGCTCTTCGTTCGTAGGAATACATACAAGGGCGGAACACGTCTTCTCCCCAAGCCCTTTCTAAAAAGTGCATGTATTTTGTTTTTGAGATTTGATGCTCTTCAGGAAAGTTGTTGGATTTTATAAGCAATTAAGCTCAACTATTTGAGAAATATGTACTGATGAGCAATTACCTCTTGCCCACCGCGAGACTGAATGCCGCCGAGACCCACAAGAAAGACAGGCCGTTTTGCATACACCACATGACTCTGCAGATCTTACGAGTGCCAGCACCCGGCTTTGGCAGGGAGTGAGTAACTATTTCAGGCTGTTAAAGCACGTTTAAATGCGTGCAAGTTCTCAGTTGCACATGACAAAGTTAAGACCTTTAGTTGGTACCTTTTCAGTTACATATTGATTTTCTGTGGGCCTTACAAGGAGCCGAACGTTCGTGAAATACGGCGGACAAGTCGACTAGCGTGACGTCACAAGTTCGTAATGGGTCTGTATTTTTCAAGGACCCCGAATGCCGCCTGGTGACGTTGTGGGTACGCTATGGCCCAAGGAAACTCTATAAGCGGAGAAGGGACGACTGGGGAACGAATCATTCTTGTAACGATACGGGTCGCAAATAGGGAAATCCACTGACATAAGCCACTTGGAAAAAGGGCAGATTGTTATGGCTCGGGACCTGGGAACGAGCATCTCGGAAACGACTGGGCGACTGTTGACGTGCTGCTGTCCTTAGCATCTACGGAAAGTGATTGAAGAACGGTAAAACCATGAGTGGGCGACAACGTGTCGAACTTCAACATTTCATCACGGAACTTCTGGTCGGAGGCTCGCCCGCTGTGTAAAGCAACACAGACGACGATCTGTGGCAAATCTGATGACAGATTACAATGATGGTTCAGGCACAAGTGTTTCGGAGCCCACCCGTCCAGTGCATTAACAGACTATGGATCTCCACAGGAGACGACCCTTATGTTTGCCCCTGTTGACCCTACGACATCGTTAGCAGCAATTACAGTCGGTATGGGATCGTAGAGACTGTACTGTGGAACAACGGAAATGTGTCACCTGATCGGATGAATCACGTTTCTTGTTACACCGTGTCAATGGTCGTGCCTGAATACGCTGTCATGGAGGCGCACGGCTGCTCGACTCGTACACCGTGCCACAGACGCACGACGATGGACCAGTATTATGCTAGGAGGGACATTCATCTGGAGGTGCGCAAATGACGACAAGCAAAGGTTAGTAGAGATGAATGCTTCTGTGGAAAGTTATATGCACGAAGCATAATCTGCTACCACTGTCACACCTTAGCAAAAGATCTGGCCGAGAACCCGAGAAAATTCTGGTCCTATGTAAAATCGCTAAACGGGTACAACGTTTGCATCCAGTCACTTATTAACCAGTCTGGTGTGGTAGTTGAAGATAGTAAAACAAAAGAAGTAGTTTTAAATTCCGCGTTTGAGTTAAAAAATGGCTCTGAGCACTATGAGACTTAACTGCTGAGGTCATCAGTCCCCTAGAACTTAGAACTACTTAAACCTAACTAATCTAAGGACATCACACACATCCATGCCCGAGGCAGGATTCGAACCTGCGACCGTAGCGGTCGCCCGGTTCCAGACTGTAGCGCCTAGAACCGCTCGGCCACCGCGTTTAAGTAATCGTTCATGCAGCAGAAGCGTACAGAGTCCCTTATGGACGATGTAGTAATAAGCATCTCTGGCGTAAAGAAACAACCGAAAGAGTTGATAACAAGTAAGTCACGAGATCTGGATGGAATCCCAGTTCGGTTTTACAAAGAGTACTCTGCAGCACTGACCCCTTCCTTGGCTTGCATTTATTGCGAATCTCTCCCCCAGCGTAAAGTCCTAAGCGACCGGAAAAAACCGCAGGTGACTCCTGTGTATACGAAGGGTAAAAGAACGGGCCCGAAAAATTACGTACCACTTTGTTTAACATCGTTTTGCTTCAGAATTCTAGAACATATTCTGAGTTCGAATATAATAAAGTTTCTTGTTACTGAAAAGCTTATGTTCGCGAGTGAGCACGATTTTAGAAAGCATCGCTCATGTGGAACCCAGTGTGCCCTTTTCTCACATGATATACAGAGACCTATGGATGAAGGGCAACATCCAGGTTCCATATTTCTAGACTGCAGGAAATCATTTGACACGGCTCCCCACTGTACATTGTTAACGAAGGTGCGAGCATAAGGAATAGGTTCACAGGTATGTGAATTGCTCGAAGACTTCTTAAGTAATAGAACACAGTATGTTGTCCTCGACGGCGCCTGTTCATCAGAGAAGTGCCCCAGGAAAGTGTCGCAGGGCCGCTGTTATTTTCTATATACATAAATCACCTGGCGGACATGGTGGGCAGCAGTGGACATACAGTTTTCAACCACCCATGACTTCATGAGATTATTTGAAAGCAAGTTTGCATTTTTCCTAGACAAATTCCCACATCTCCAAACTCTCATAAGCAATCCTAAATAACAAAAGAATGGGCCTACATTTTACTAAATTTATATCAAAAGTACACATTACTCTAGCGGTTTCATTTCGAAACCACTTTCAACAGCAATACAATCTCAGATTTACGTTATAGTAATTCCAGATGTACTTACTTTCGTTGTCAATAACCTCTTCAATACGATCAATATAAAAGAAAACCACATGTCACAATCTTCAACTGTCGCGTAGCACGATCTCCGCACTGACTGTTGCGTTCAGTTACGTGACTGCTACAATGCACTACATTACTAAAATACCTCAGTGTACTTCTAGTATCGTTTGTTTCAGTGCCGCACTGATAATTTAAAAATAAATTTGTAAAATGGGGACATTAGGCTGAAATCTCTATTCAAAGGGTCAAACAGTAAATATCTGTTCTTATTTTTAACCATTCCTGAAACGCAGTATAAAGTGATTTTCGTAGAGAGATTCATTTGGTGAAAACACACCCGTGAACTACCTGGTCAGAAATAAGAAATTTATTTCATGTTTTCTTGTCTTTCAGAATACTTTCAAGGTTATATACGATGTTTCGCAGAATCATTTTAGTTTCTTGCTGATTCATAGTCCTGTAATTTAAAGGATCTTTACGGTCATCATCTAACGGTTTACGTCAAGGATCTCAGCTTCCTACCTCGTGCGATCCCAATGAAGTGGACGGCAAGTTAGCTGAACAATGTGGGTGTCGTTACGTTGAATAAAGCGCAGTAAAGGGAAAACCGTACGGTCGAGCACTTCCACAGACCTTCAGTCACGCGAAAAAGTTGATGAAATCGCGCTGACAGTTGCTGGATGCCTCTCGGGTTTCCTATCGACACCTTGAAGGTCCGATTAATGCCTTCAAGGAAGCACGAGAAGGTAGCCCTATTTTCTGTCGGAGTAGCCGGTTCTTTTTGCTCCAGTTAAGTCCCTGACTACTGACATATTGTCGCAACAAGGAAACTTTACGAAATTCTGCCACTGTATTTTCCGGCCTCTGGGCACCATAACCTCTTTCGACTTGTTAGCGTATTTGGTAAAAAGAAAGAAAAAGGAGAGTGGTAGATAACTAGGGAGCTTTTATGATTGGTATCTTTGTCTTGTATGTGGTGCACATGTCCTTCAATTCGTGTATTTGTAGGTGGTCGCCTTTTCTAAAATTCAGGATAAAGTGGTCTTTATGATCAAATTATTTCAATATCGACGTGTTACTCAATGTGTTCCGTGCTCTCATTAAGGAATCGCATTTGCACAACAGATCATTAACGTAAGCGTTAAAGAATGTTGGTCATCAACTCCTTCCTGGTATCATGCCTTTGGTTTTGTTAGTTTCCTACGAACGCCAATCACCGTTTTTTTGTATTTATCAACCGAAAGAATGGTGTGCATAGGGCATCATTTACGCTCCATTATAGCCTCTCTTATGACCCTGAGAATATTTCTCGAAGTTTGTGAAAGCTAAACATGTTTCTTAATTGAATTTTGTTTTTCGTTAAGCTAGTACAAAATAAATTACTCGAAGGAAGTAATTTTTCTGTGTGACGTTGTTTCTTTTATATGAAGTAAGATTTTTCGCAATCCGACAGGAATAAGACACGCCATTGGAAGTTGACGTCTGCGTATTGTTGTGTCGATCATGACATTCTGAGAAAAGTAAGGACATGGCTTAATTGCTGTGTGATGTTGCTTTACGGTATCCAGTTGGATGGAATTAACTAATCATGAAGTGTTTACTTGAAAGAAAAAAATGGCCTCATACAGGAAAATGGCCGTTTCAAGGACTGGAATGTGTCTATGGATACAAAAACAGAAAGATTATCAAGACTATTAACAGTAATTTAAATGGAATATCCAGCAATCATCTGCCGTAAATTTACAATTAATAGAGTAAGAGTAAGGAGTAAAATGTATTTTACTCAACATTAGTGTACTCTATGCATAACAGTTGCATCTTGCAATAATAATACATCGTCCTTGCGGAAGAATATGTAGTTGCTCATATTTGTAAGCGAAAACAAAGGCTTGTTGTCAGGGAGATCATCAGATCTGGGAAACGACGCAGGAAGTTTCCTATCCGCCAACGGCTTCAAAGATTTTGCTATTAGTCACAGAGTGTTATCCGTAGATTCACATAAATTATCATATAAGATTTAAGGTAGCAATGAACGAACAGACGTCCTTTACGTGCTATCACTCTACATAGAGGAGGAACAGGAGGATGAGGAGGAGGAGGAAAAGGAGACTAGTTTTTAACGTCTTGTTGACAACGAGGACATTATAGACGGCGTGCTAGTTCGGGTTGCGGAAGGAAATCGGACATGCCCTTTCAAAGGAACCATCCCGACATTTGCCTGAAGCAATTTATGGATAGCACAAAAAACCTAAACCTGGATAGCCGAACGCTGGTTTGAACCATCATCCTCACGAATGAGATTCCAGGGTGCTAAACACTGCGCCGCTGTCATTCTAAGCCTCTTGACGTGATTTATGTCACAATTACTGCCTATGAATGTAAAAAAGAACTCACCTGATTTGTGGTCTGACTCTGCAAAGGAACTCCTCTGATACAGTTTCGCACTGTCGCCTGATAAACAAAGTAAGAGCCTACGGAATATCAGACCAGCTGTGTGGCTGGATTGAAGAGTTTTTAGCAAACACAACACAGCATGTTGTTCTCAATGGAGAGACGTCTACAGAGGTTAAAGTAACCTCTGGCATGCCACAGGGGAGTGTTATGGGACCACTGCTTTTCACAATATATATAAATGACCTAGTAGATGGTGTCGGAAGTGCCATGCGGCTTTTCGCGGATGATACTGTAGTATACAGAGAAGTTGCAGCATTAGAAAGTAGTAGCGAAATGCAGGATGATCTGCAGCGGATAGGCACTTGGTGCAGGGAGTGGCAACTGACCCTTAACATAGACAAATGTAATGTATTGCGAATACATAGAAAGAAGGATCCTTTATTGTATGATTATATGATAGCGGAACAAACACTGGTAGCATTTACTTCTGTAAAATATCTGGGAGTATGCGTGCGGAATGATTTGAAGTGGAATGATCATATAAAATTAATTGTTGGTAAGGCGGGTACCAGGTTGAGATTCATTGGGAGAGTCCTTAGAAAATGTAGTCCATCAACAAAGGAGGTGGCTTACAAAACACTCGTTCGACCTATACTATGCTCATCAGCGTGGGATCCGTACCAGGTCGGGTTGACTGAGGAGATAGAGAAGATCCAAAGAAGAGCGGCGCGTTTCGTCACAGGGTTATTTGGTAACCGTGATAGCGTTACGGAGATGTTTAGCAAACTCAAGTGGCAGACTCTGCAAGAGAGGCGCTCTGTATCGCGGAGTAGCTTGCTCGCCAGGTTTCGAGAGGGTGCGTTTCTGGATGAGGTATCGAATATATTGCTTCCCCCTACTTATACCTCCCGAGGAGATCACGAATGTAAAATCAGAGAGATTCGAGCGCGCACGGAGGCTTTCCGACAGTCGTTCTTCCCGCGAACCATTCGCGACTGGAACAGAAAAGGGAGGTAATGACAGTGGCACGTAAAGTGCCCTCCGCCACACACCGTTGGGTGGCTTGCGGAGTATAAATGTAGATGTAGGTTTAGATTATGTTTTTTGTGTTTATGGAATTGTAATCTCGTCCAAAAGGATACATTATTTTGCAGGGACATTTTAATTCAATCATTGTGTTTTGTAAGATGTCGTCAGTGTTCACTCACGTATGTCTTTTGTACGTCTAGAGATGTCTATGACGAAAATGAAGACAGTAACCTGAATGAAAACAGTAACCAGAATGAAACTGGTAACCAGTCAGTGGGATCACCGCTATGGACATTCAGTCAAAGGTTAACTGTTTTCCACTGATACGCGAACAGGTATCTGCACTACATTTTCACTGAAATGTCTGTGTGGCCGCTTGTATGTTTTACTTAATTTCCCTAATTTTAGTATATCTTAATACAAGTAATACTTTGAAACTTCGTGACAAATTGAAACTGTGTGCCGAACCGGCCCACGCATGTCTCGAGCAATGCTATTTCCCACTAAGCTATACAAGTAAGTATATTCACTGTTTCGAGGACGATAATTTTCCTCATTTTAGAACTTCGCAGCACTGCGAGTCTCTCTCAAACCAGTCCTTACCACAACAAATGAATTCTTTGATAATGGACACTCAGGCAGCTACCGTCAGCTAGACTATTCTGTACGGCACATTTTCCTCTGGACACTGGGACTCGTCGTTATGGGGATGCAACATCCCTCGATGCACAATCCTTCCTTCATTCATAGTGCTTCCAGAACTGGCACGTGCATAACGCTTTCGATTAATCTCCTGTTTCATTAATGAAATTCCGATTTGAAAGTATGTTCCCTGAGTCTTCTGTGAGGTTTACAGCTCGTCAGGAAGGACTGTATTAGCATTTTTCTGTGGGTGGCTGCCTTTATTTAGGAAGCGCGGATGCGTTTAACTACGAAGAATAGTCCTTTCATGAAACACGCATTCAGATTGTTTCAGTTGCCCACGAGTAGAACACAGCAAGTGCCTTTTCATGGGTTCCCAGAAACTTCGCTCTGTGGAAGGCGAATGTGCTTCTCGGCTTACCCGTAGGTTCTAGACCGTTTCTGAGACAATGACGGTCAAAGTTTTCTAGCTACGTATGCCCTTTTAGCGGGTAACCACTGCAGCTGAAGCGGTGGCACAGTGGCTAGCGTTGCGACTTTACATCTTTGCGCTCCGTGTTCGAAACCTGATTGTTATTTTTATTTTTATTGTTCGGTTATCTACCCATGTTCGTAGATGATTACTACACCAACGTTTTCAGTGTATATTGAAATGCGTTGTCCTCTTTAGTCTACTAACGTCTGATGAACGAATTTAAAATAAAAATAAACAATGGCAAAATTATTTGAATTTGTTTTTGCTGAAATTCCTGCAGTGTAACTTGATTCATAATCAGCTGCAAGGGCCACTTTTCGTAAAAGTTATCTGTTACGCGTGGCTTGCCGCGAACTTATTACCAACGCGTGAAATTTTCAGTCACGACACAGACGTTCCTTTCCCGAGTGATATCCATACGAAGGAAAGTTGCTGCAGCAAACTTGTCTTCGTGCGATGCTCGTGATATTCGTAATTTCCATCTTTCGAATGTTTCTACGATTGGTATCATCCAAGGGAATACACCGAATCATCGTGAAGAATAAACGCAAGGATAAAATATAAGAATTGATATAAAAATGAGAATTTAAAAATACCATACACACATATATTCTATAACAAATGCATGGCATTGTGAAATACAGTTGTAATTTTACAGTTAATATAACGCGTTTATATCTTCTAACTTGATAAGATACATTCCTGTAATAATCTCCTAAGGACATAGGTAGATAAATGAAACATAAAATAATTATAAAATAAAATAAAAACAGTAACCAAGTTTCGAACACGGGTCGAAAAAGTGGAAGACCGTGACTGTAGTTACGGTACGACCATTCGGCTGAAATCAGTGCAAACTAAAAGACATCTAAATTACGTCGAAAACTTTGACCGTTGTTTTCTCAGAACTGTTCGAGTCTTGTGGATAAGCCGAGACTCGTGTTCGCTTATTTTGACCCTTCTTCCACTGAGCGAAGTTTCTGGGAAATCGTGTGATGCACTTGCGTGTTCTCCTCGTCAGTATCAAAATTAGAGCAACGAAAGGTAAGCTGTGGAGAACCACTGTTCATTAGAAACAAATGTGTTTAATGAATCATTTGTAAGTCATGTACATCAGGAGTCTGTGCGATTCTAAGATCGTGTGATGCGAATGGATATCAAAAGTTAGTCGCACGCCAAGCAATCAAAGTAACCTTCATTAAATGCTGCGTTACACTTCAAAATGACACAGTTGCATGCATTACTTTTTCTACATAGTCACCAACTATCTGTATACAACGGTCTGAATGTTCTATCAATCTCGACGATAGCAATCAATTCCTTGGCCACGCAGCCATTCGAGAAGCGCTGTGTGAATGTCCTCATCGTTGGGAAATCTCTTTCCATCCATGTGTCTTTCGAGATTGTCGAAAAGATGGAAATCGCAAGATGCAAGACCTGGACTTCCGGGTCAGCGTCACTCAAGCCTGTGTAGCCTTGGTGAAATTGTTGGCACCGTTTCACAACGGCTGCAAGCGACATTGTGATAGGTTCATATACCGCAAGAATTTAATTGTGAATCCGTGTAGGATTTAGATGTTTTACCCTCAAGAGGCATATAGATCTGGGTACTTCAAATTTGGAGTACGTTCCCAGTTACTATGCCATTTCACCCCCAAGCTGCAATGGACCTGTTATCACACAGCAGCAGCAATCTGCAGGAAAAGCAGAACACATACTCTATTTCGACAATTAGCTAGTCTTGTTTTAGCAAGTTACGACATGTGTAACTTACTTTCTGAAGTATCTTCGTACAAACCGTACAAAAGTTACATTTGACTAAACACTTTCTCCCGTAAATTTACAGTAGGCGTTCGAATAATCTGTCCTGTAAGATTCATTGCATGCTTGATACCTGGGCAGCAACGATTGTTCTGCAATGCTGAGCTTGTCAAGAGTCTGTTCATTCACAGAAACACGTCGTTGATTTGATGACAAGAAAAGAAAATGAAGAGAAAGAGAAAGACATGAAATTTATTCGCAGCTGGGAATATGGAGAACTACACTAATGGAATAACGACAGTGAAAATTTGTGTCGGACCGGGACACGAATCCGGATTTTCCGTTTATCGCGACCAGCCGCCTTACCATTAAGCTATCCGAGCAAGCTTCACGGCCAGATCAAAACTTTCAACTGTCTCCAACCATGTGTCTAGAACCAGCACTCGTACATCCTTTATGTGTTTTCACGTACAAGAAAGACATTTTACTTGGAAGTCACTTGCCTTGTGTCGGCGGATAAATACGACATTGCTGTTCAGTAGTACGATGCAATGTTCCTTCGGATATGAATGCATGAAGGAACATTGCATCGTACTACTGAACAACACAGGCACTGCAATATCGCAAAAGAAAGAGTCGTATGGCAGTGTTGGCTGAGAGACGTGGAACGGTGGGTGCAACCGCCTAGCCGGTAACGAATGCCCTATACCGCGCGCGATGGCCGCTTTCCTCGGTGATATGTGAGCGCCGTGTCGCTAGTGTATCTGATGATCGTATGTGACTGTAACGGATGTGTACAGTATGGTGTCAGGTTTGTTGTGATTTATGGTGATGATAGAAGGGAGACGCTGAAAGCCAGGGGCAGCACATAGCCAGCTGCTCTGGAAAAGCACCAAGAGGACGTCGGACTTAACGTCCCCATCCGACGGACAGATCACCATCAGCAGTGTCACATGCCCTCACTCCATGAGACGCTGCGAGGAAGTCTGGCAATTAATCCAGGCGCGGCAAATGGAGTCCCGTACACCACTCCCTTGGTATCCCCACAAAGAACAAAACCGAGGGGCGGTAAACCCGGAGATCACTCTGGCAGCGTAACTGTTCGACGTGTACAGTATTCTCGATGTCGTCAATAAGCTATGCTTGGATAACAGCCCTGAACTGTTGCGCATGTGTGGTATCCTGTGTAGCCGTAGCCGTTCCGTAAGCGTGGTATGCAGAATCTACCGGAGAGGTGCCGGAGGTAGGCGTGACGCCTCAATATCAACTCCTAGAAGATAATCGTCAACCATTTTGTCCCAAATATTCGCAGGAAGCCTTCGTTACTGAGAATTACTGGCATTTGGTTCTCGTAGTCCCATATGTGACTATTCCAACTGTTAAAATAACTAATATGCCAAAACTACACTGAAGATCCAAAGAAACTGGTCCAGCTGCCTAATATCGTGTAGGGCCCCATCGAGCACGCAGAAGTGCTTCAGTACTACGTGGCATGGACACGACTAATGTTATAAGTAGTGTTAGAGGGAATTGACACGATGAATCCTGCAGGGCTGTCCATAAATCCGTAAGAATAGAGGGGTTGGAGATCTCTTCTGAGCAGCACGCTGCAAGGCATCCCAAACATGCTCAATAATGTTCAGGTCTGGGGAGTCTGGTAGCTAGCGGAAGTGTTTAAACTCAGAAGAGTGTTCCTGGAGCCACTCTATAGCAATTATGGGCGTGTGGGGTGTCGCGTTGTCCTACTGAATTGCCCAAGTCCGTCGGAATGCACGGTCGATATGAATGGATGCAGCTGATCAGAGAGCATGTTTATGTAGGTGTCACCTGTCAGAGTCGTATCTAGACGTACCAGAGGTCCTATATCACTCCAACTCTATACGCCCAACACTATTACAGAGCCGCCCACCAGCTTGAACAGTCCCCTGGTGACGTGCAGGGTCCATGGATTCATGAGGTTTTATCCATACCCGTACACGTCCATCCGTTCGATACAATTTCAAATGAGATTCGTCCGACCAGGCAACATGTTTCCAGTCTTCAGCAGTGCAATGTCGGTGTTGACAGGCCCAGGTGAGGCGTAAAACTTTGTGTCGTGCAGTCATCAACGCTCCGAAAGCCCATATCAATGATGTTACATTGAACGGTTCGTACGCTGATACTTGTTGAGGTCCAGCTTTGAAATCTGCAGCACTTTGCGGAATGTTTGCACTTCTGTCACGTTGAATGATGCTCTTTAGAAGTCGTTTGTTCCGTTCTTGCAGCATTTTTTTCTAGCCGCAGTGGTGTCTGAGATTTGATGTTTTCGGATTCCTGATATTCACGGCACACTCGTGAAATGGTCGTACGGGAAAATCCCCACTTCATCGGTACCTGGGCGATGCTGTGTCCCATCGCTCGTGCGCGGATTCTAACTTCACGTTCAGACTCACTTAAATCTTGATAATCTGCCATTGCATCAGCACTAACCGATTTAACAACTGCGCCAGATACTTGATGTCTTATGTAGGCGTTGCCGACTGCAGCGCCGAATTCTGCCTGTCTACATATCTCTGTATTTGAATACGCAAGCCTGTACTAGTTTCTTTGGCGCTTCAGTGTAGATCTATGAATACCACGGGCCTGTGCGTGGCAGCATTATTAACATTTTGATGAGAGAAGCAATGCACAAATGCCATACGAGATGCAAAATTGGGCGCTCCTAGTGCCTGCACCGTTTGAAGGTGTCATACATTTGCGTGCAGTGCCTTCATGTTGGCTACTACAGAGTAATGCGCCACTGAAGTCCTGCTAATATTTAAGATATTATCGCGTCCAATCACCACACAAATATCGTTCAGATTCTTCAGCATCGTCCACGTATGAGACTCCTTATATCCCTGAGGAAGCCTAAGGTAGAACATTGTGGAATAAAATATGCTTACTACCGATATAGGAGAGTCATTCCATAAGTCATGACAACCATGGTATATCTTGCAATAACGCAACAACATGAGAATTCCACAACGTGCACTGAACCGGGACGGCGGTGTGTATGTGAATGCCAACATAAAATACGGTTCCAGTACAGGAGATTACGGTAAACGTTGAAATGAAAAAAATGCTTTGGAACTCTGTAAATTTATTGTGCACGATTACAAATGAAATAAAAATGAATCAAAATCAACTACTGTGCTTCAAAATAGTCCCCTAGTGCAAACACACAGCGAAGGGTAAGGCGTTGAATGCCACTGGCACTGCCATCAATGTGTGCTACCTGTCGCCGATATGCCGTGAGGACATTTGCATTGTTAGCAAAGAGCCTCCCGTGCAATGATTTCCTCAGTTAGTTAATGATGTCGAAGTCACATGGACTGAGGTCTGGTGGGAAGGCTGGGTGGGGGAATATCGTCTTGCAGCACAGCCAGCCTCATACTGAATGTTTCAGGCGCCGCTACCGAGCCATCCTCGCATGCGTTCGTAATCTGTCTGGTGATTTCGGTTCATGTTTGCCGCGGGCTTTCGAATATATTTACTGCGAATACGGTGATGCCACATTTCGCACGATACACCATAGTTGCCATGACTTATGGAATGACTGTCGTTTGTACAACTCTTATAGTGTGCCATTTGTAGATTAAGTTCCACTCCACCATTTATTACTTTGTAGTGCAGAAAAAGAGCGTCACACTCCTACGTTTGACTCACCAACATCTCTTGGCTTTGACACTACTATTCGGACGGACGTGTTCCACCGTACGTTAACAGAGAATCAATGTGAATTTGCTGCAGTTCCATACAGTATCTTACTGTCGCACTGTAAAAGGGAATTCTGCTAATGATTTGCAGAATTGTTATAATTACAGATTACTCCTGTAGGCTGTGGCGTCTGCAAGTTTCGTCGTTAACATTCTTCTTCGCATTGTCGCATCGGACTAGTTCGCGACTGCAAATAGGCAACCCAATGAACAGAGTTGCAAAGCGGGATGCTATCACGCCTTCCTGGATTATTCTTGTCAGTGAACTACACACATTTGCCGCGTCGCGTCGCAAATGGTGTCCGTGTTGAGCACTTGTGATACGAGTTACAGACGTGGAGAGATGCTATATACATTGTATGTTTTTTGTATGTATTGTAGTTTTTGCGCAATCGTTTTCTGAAACGCTGGAGGTTCCTATGAATAATCTTCTACGTGCTACCACTCCTTGCGTTCGAAAATAATGCAATAATATTAGAATATTAAATTAAAACTCTGTCCGAACAGGTCTCGGAAGACCCAACGGCACTAACCGACCGCCGTGTCATCGTTAACCTACTAACGCCACTGGATGCGGATATGGAGGGGCGCGAGGTCAGCACACTGCTCTCCCGGCCGTTATCAGTTTTCGTGAACGGAGCCATTACTTCTCATTCGAGTAGCTCCCAAGAGAATATTAAAAACTTGAAATGAAACTAATGAAAATTAAAAATGAATAAAACGAAAACTTAATGGGACAAATAAAATTTCTATGCTTGCACAGTTCCTCGATATTTGGAGATATATTCAATGTCAAACTTCTGAGGTTTCCACTTAGATGACCGTCTGTTGGTGAAGATCTCGTTTTAAATTTTACATTTTTTCGTTCGCGAAAATACTGCTCGGAGGTATATGTGCCTCTGAATAAGGACAGCAATTGAAGTGCTATCTTGGGTAGGTTGAGGTACTGATCCGGTCTGATGCATGTTTTATAAAACTCTGTCGGTCAATTCTACAAACGCAGTTGATGAAGCCATCGCGCGTCACCCATTTGGCCAACGTAGCATGCGCATAAGTCCTGGTGAGCAAACGCGCGGCAGGTAGAAGGCATGAGAGAGGGCAGCTAACAGGTTAGCACTTAGGAAACCACCCCCCTCGCCCCACATGCATGTTTGTTTGAGCCCACGTGTAGTCGACAATGCAGGTTAATTTCCTTGTCCTCACTTCTGGGTCTGAAAAAACAACTCCGTCGGGCGTTGGTGTGCCGGATCCTTCGTGGCCACGGGCCACGTTGTGGTCCGAGGGCCGTATGTTGGACAGCCCTGGTATAGAAGGTGATTTTTTATTTAATTATTGATTTAAACGTCGTGGAAAGGTTAATGTCATAAGATCCTCTCTTACGTCTAACCACGCATTCTTCGTATTTTACGTTGTTTCCATTACAGCACATATACTATAAAAGGCCCGAAATCAAGTATGCAATCCAATACTTAAAAACAGTTACAAAATAAATAGTTAGTACAGTATATGTATAGCAGGGAAAAAGTTAACATATTCCTTGTGAAAGTTAAAGTGATGACTTACATGCAGGTGGGTTTAACTGCGGATCCTGTCAGCAAATGATTGTGCAACAGTGGGTGTACAGAGGGTGACACAAATTAACATGACAGAACACACCTAATGAAGAGGGGAAGAAAGGAAGCGGTGTGACTGACTGACATGCAAAAAGAGAACAATAAGTAACGCCTGGAGAAGATGTCAGAATTTGCTGCGAAATTGTTTGACAGAGAGAAATGACTGGACATGTTAATTTTTATGAGAGTAACAAAAGGAAGTGCCTCAACAGAAACGCAAAACACTACTGAACTGCACTCAGCGTAGTTAGTTACAGAGGTGGAAAGCAACGATGGAGATTTAAGGGATGACACCTTTTTAAGTTTTGGATAACTTTGGCTATATCAGTCTACTGATAATAAGCAGTGATTTTACTATCAGCAGTTTAGAAACGAGCTTAATTAAAAAGATATTTGTAGAGTTTTTAAAGACAATGTTCCAGTAACTGCCATTGCCGAGGGATTGTCATTTAGGGATGTTTCTAGTTTACTGTTTGTGTACTCGTTTTACAGAATCGTAGCGGGACTTACTGCTAATACGAGACAGCCTGCACCGACCCTCTTCTCACTCCACTCTGAAACGCAATAGCTTCCCGGCGTAAGTCGTGGATGCTGGGCTAAATGTTTGTGAAAATATCTGTAACGTTTACCGTCCCACTCGGAGCTGAAACAGTTAAGACGCTATAGAATTCCGTCCCTACAGGCTAGCTGAAAAAAAAAATTCTTCTCGAAAACTGAGGTTAGATAAAAAGAAAAAAAAGGGCCTGTGACCGGACCTTTTACTGGTAGCAGTTACGCAGTATGCTCCAAACGGTTTCGTGATTAGCGCCTGCAGAATGTGCTGGAACGTAACCAAACCACTCTTATCACGGTGTTCGCGCAGCATGCCTTCTAACCGCTTACATATCCACGGCTAAGACTCGGACTGTCTCGGTATGGCAAGATACGTTGCTATGAAGTATTGTGTTGCGAAAGCTCGGCTCTTGCATGTGAGAAGCGTCTGTTTTATTGCTCCTGGCCACGCCATAGCACTTAATACTGTCGGTGAGCAAAACGCCGGCCGGTGTGGCCGAGCGGTTCTAGGTGCTACAGTCTGGAACCACGCGACCGCTACGGTCGCAGGTTCGAATCCTGCCTCGGGCATGGATGTGTGTGATGTCCTTCGGTTAGTTAGGTTTAAGTAGTTCTAAGTTCTAGGGGACTGATGACCTCAGATGTTAAGTCCCATAGTGCTCAGAGCCATTTGAACCATTTGAGCTCAAACGGTTCGTTGTCCATCTTGGATCCAAAGTCACAAATTTCAATAACAAGTGGTAAGGTACACTGAAACCTTAGAATCGAGGTAACAATTGAATTGTGAATTTAAAATATTTCAAAAAATCGTTTCCCGCCAAACTGAATATTCAAAAAAATTTCGGCCTTGCAACCTGCAGCCTTATAGTACACTCCACGATATTTCGGCTGGGCACCTGTCAGTCGTCCTCAGGTAAGCCAGTGAAGACTGACGACGACTTCGTCAGTTTCTCAGTTTATAAGCGCGTGTGTGTAATCACGGTTCCTCAGATATCACACCAAGCGTATTTCCATGCATTCCTTAATAGCGGAGTCCAACAATGACATCTTTTTGGGTTTCCATTATTAGAGAGTCACTGAAGATACTCTAGGCGGAAAATCTGACGAACCGCGATAGAGGCCACCACTTTGGTAATGCATGGAACCCCATCATTTCCACAATTTACTCTGATACAAGACGTCATAGACACATATTGACAAGATTTCCACCAAGGACTGAATCACTTCAATAAATCAAGCAGTCACATTCAGACAACGGCAGCAAATTTTCCCATCCACAGGCTTGCAATCGCTTCTTAAATTTACTCACCACATGTGAAATTAGATAAAACACATTAAAGATAAAAAATGTTCGATACGGCTTGGTTTGGGAATGGAGTCTGGGTTTTATTGACTAGTAGACGGTTGAGCTAAACATTCCCTTTACACTGAAGTGGCAAAGAAACTGGTACAGGCATGTGTATTCAAACACAGAGATGTGTAAACAGGCAGAACACGGCGCTGCGGTCGGAAACGCTTATATAAGACAGTAAGTTCAAATGGCTCTGAACACTATGGGACTTAACATCTGAGGTCATCAGTCCCCTAGAACTTAGAACTACTTAAACCTAACTAACCTAAGGACATCACACACATCCATGTCCGAGGCAGGATTCGAACCTGCGGCTATAGCAGTCGCGCGGCTCCAGACTGAAGCACCTAGAACCGCTCGGCAACAGTGGCAGGCGACAATAAGTGTCTGGCGCATCTATTAGATCGGTTATTGCTCCTACAATGGCAGGTTATCAAGATTTAAGTGAGTTTGAACGTGGTGTTACAGTTGGCGGAGGAGCGATGGGACACAGCATCTCCGAGGTAGCGATGAAGTGGGGATTTTCACGTACGACAATTTCGCTAGTGTACTGTGAAAATGAGGAATCCGGTAAAACATCAAATCTCCGACATCACTGCAACCGGACCAACGACGCCATCCATAATTGTCAGCGTGCGAATCATTCGACGAAACATCATCGATATGAGCTTTCGGAGCAGAAGGCCCACTCGTGTACCCTTGGACTGTTGATGTCTAGAAACATGTTGCCTGGTCGGACAAGTCTCGAGAGGATGGACGTGTATGGGTATGGAGACAACCTCATGTGTCCATGGACACTCCTTGTCAAGCCGCTCGGGGTAGCCGCGCGGTCTCGGGCGTCTTGTCACGGTCCGCGCGGCTCCCCGCGTCGGAGGTTCGAGTCCTCCCTCGGGCATGGGTGTGTGTGTTGTGTTTAGCGCAAGTTAGTTTAAGTTGGATTACGTAGTGAGTAAGCTTAGGGACTGATGACCTCAGCAGTTTGGTCCCATAAGACCTTACCACAAATTTCCAAATTTCCTGCATGTCAGCAGGGGACTGTTCAAGCTGATGGTTGCGCTGTAATGGTTTGGCGCGTGTACAGTTAGAGTGATATGGGACCCTTCATACGTCTAGATACGACATACAGGTGACACGGACGTAAGCATCGTGTCTGAGTGGCTGCAGAAACAATTTTCTAAGTTTAAACACTTTCGCTGAGCACCAAAATCCCCAGACGTGAACATTATGGACCATATCTGGGATGCGTTGCAAAGTGCTGTTCAGAAGAGATCTCCATCCCCTCGTACTCTTACGGATTTATGGAGAGCCCTGCAGGATTCGTGGTGTCAGTTCCCTACAGCAGTACTTCAGACATTAGTCGAATCCATGCCACGTCGTGTTGCGGCACTTCTGCGTGTTCGCGGGGGCCGTGCATGATATTAGGCAGGTGTACCGGTTTCTTTGACTCTTCTTTGATGACAAAGAAGCCCGCCTGCATGTTAGGGACGTCTTCTTCCTGCTTGTCAGTCGCTGATGGCCGGAGACGGAGCCATTGCAGAGGTAGAAAGCAACTAGATACGAGAAAGGCTTTATTCTGAAACAGAGAACTGTGTAAAAATCATGACAAAGGCGAGGACAGCTGAATCCGCAGTTGCAGCAGCGGGAACGTTGCCCACCACGGCCAATAGTCACTCTGTCCCCACAATTTTATTGCTTGCCCGGAATACACAAAGCGTGCTAATTAATCTCGAAACAGAGGAAGTCTTCGTCTCCCAGCCCGACCCTTCGCTGGGAACCGATATAACCATAAACAAAAAAATTTCTTCAACAGTCTCCGATGGCTCACCTGAAAATGACTGGCAGGCGCCCAGTCGTAGCATCACGGAGTGTAGTGAACGACGACTAGATGCAAGGTAGAAATTTCTTTGAACAAACAGTTAAGGTGGCTAAGGTGTGCTGCGTGCCATGACTCATGGGGTTAAGTGATAACCTGTTAGAAAGGTTGTATCCTAAACCGGAAGAATGACTCTTTGCGTGTCGTTTGTCCAAGTTGAATGGGTAGGTTCCATAACTGCCTGTAGAGGACACTAACCAGTTCTTTTCTTATACAGGTAAAGTATCACATCTGAGAAACGTAGTTTGTTCTGTCGTTGTAGCTCTTAAACCGGAGAACACAGCAGAGCTAGATTTTAAATAGTTCATAATGCAGAGCTAACTCTGAAACGAGTTGATGCAGAGAGTACATTACGGTTATGAAAGAGGTAATGTTGCATCATATACTGCAGAGCCAGACCTGTAAAAGAACAAGAGTACATTCACATCCATAAAAATGGCCATAACGAAGTCCAGGTGTATCAAGAGTACACGGCGGTGATGTATTGCAGCGTTGCTTGTTAACGAAACGACCGCACACAAGTCGTATGATACGAGCGATAGGCGGAGAGAACGTTCACTCGGCCGCTGCTGCTTTGTCCACAGCGTGGGCGTTACTTCACGCTGCTCCGACATCGCGTAACCCAACGAACATGCTAAAACGGGCTGCAGCGTTTCTCCAAAGAAATTTAGCTGTCTTACAGCAGAAAGTTCTTATGTTCCCCATTCGTACCAGTCCGTTCGTTCCTATGTGTTTAACGCAGCCAAAGTCCTAGATGATCTGAAATACGAGACGATGTCGTGCTGAAAAGTAATGCCTGCGAATTTTTAATGTGAAAACTCTTAAAGCTTCCTAAATAAAATGTTCTACATCTTTGTTCTTCATGTCTACTTATTTATTTCTCAACACATTTCCGCTAACAAGACACCAGTCTGTTGATAGGTTCACCGTAGAACGTTTGACTTTGTTGACGGAGCCACAACCTCACCTCTGCTTGCACCGATTCATCACTATCAATGTGAAGACCTCGAAGCTGTTCTTTGAGCTTTGGAAACAGACGAAAATCGGATGTGACCAAGACTGTATGGTGGATGATCAATGACAGCGAATCCAAGGCGTCGAACTGTGGCAAGTGTCGCAGCGGTCTGAGTGGTCTGGCATTGTCGCACCATGTGCGGACCAACTCTTCTGCGATTGGAGACTCGATTACAACACACTGTTTCTCGCTCATCGACATAGTTACTTTACACAGAGCAACGTTACTGGCTACATTTCGGAGTCTTCTAACGACAGAGGTTGCTACTTGCGTCAGCGAAGCTGGAAAGTCGACCAAGTAGCATGCATGGCATTTAATACCACAATAGATACTGAAAACAGAATAAAAAATTCAGAAGCATCCCTTTTTAGGTCACCCTCGTATATTTCTTGCATTAGCAAATTAACGGACACTGAGTGCGTCTAATACGGCTTTGTCACGTGCCTGCACACATGATAAATTCGCAGCCTTTCTGCTGTCCCATCGTTTTGGTCAATTTACTGTGTGTTCGACAAATTTCTTCTCTTATACTGAGCATTTTATTGACTTAGAAATTGTGCGGTGACGTACAGACTCAACGGGCCGGCCGCGGTGGTCGTGCGGTTCTGGCGCTGCAGTCCGGAACCGCGGGACTGCTACGGTCGCAGGTTCGAATCCTGCCTCGGGCATGGGTGTGTGTGATGTCCTTAGGTTAGTTAGGTTTAAGTAGTTCTAAGTTCTAGGGGACTTATGACCTAAGATGTTGAGTCCCATAGTGCTCAGAGACATTTTTTACAGACTCAACGTGACTTTCCAATTAAACAGATCACTGACTAAACTGACGTAAATCAGCGGCTATCTTCTGTGAATAAGTAGGCTGGGTTCTACAAACAAGAACAAGCTAGAAAACGATAGTTTAAACTTTTTGGCACCAAATGTGTTGAATGTAGTTCTCAGCGCAAATAACATTAGGAAAATGGTTTTAGGAAAGACAGAGAGAGACAGAGAAAGAGATGGGAGAGGGGGAGGGAGAGGGGAGGGAGGGAGAGTGAAGAGAATTTCGACTTACTTACAACACGTTACAAATGTGCAAATTGTGGTATTTCATAAAACGTAAAAAAAGGTGCTAGACTTGGTTCATTGGCAGGACATTAGGAAAACGCAATCCGTCTCCTTTGTAGACCAAACCCAGAATACTGCTTAATTAAGTGGGAGCCATATCAAATAGGGTGAACAATAGATATAGAACGTATACAAAGGATGGCGCAAATAGTGACAGCTTTGTTTGACCCACGGAAATGCTGTAAGACCAGTACTGGCAGATCCTTGAAGGCAGACACCAAAGTTCCGCGAAAGCACACTTGCAAAGTTTCAAAAAGCAGTCAAAGTGTAGAATATAGAAGCGTTCTTCAGCCCCCAAACCACGAAGACAAGATTACATTAATTACATGGAGCACACACAGAGACACGAATGAAACAGTAAGAAAAGTTAATCTGTCGTACTATTGCAAGTTCCCTTTGCCATGCACTTCACAGTGGTTTTCAGGGTATATGGAAGCCATAATGCTCAGTTGCAGTTCGCCTGGCAAATATTACGTCTACGGCATTCTATTAAATTGTACGTCACAACTGTGTTTTCTCACAGAACGAACTGCTCCTTTACTCTGTTTTCTGTCGTGTATAGACGACAAATGGCAACGCCTCTGGTTTAGATGTAGTAGTTTCATTCATCATGCTGTCCTGCTGTTCGTTGATTATAGATGGTAAATTTTCTGTCTTTCTATATTCAACTACCACGATGTGATAGCGACTACTTCAGACACCTCCAGCCTACGACTGAGCCTACATAATCGTTCCATTTCGTATCCCTACGACTACATACAGGATGTTAGCGATATAGTTGCAGGTATTTTTATTGGTAACTGACGACAGTGTACTGAACAAGATTACGTAAGTATTTAGTTCATTTGAAAACTAACAGTTATGAGACACAGCAGAATTAAAAAATGGTTGCGTGTGGGCATTGATTTAGATCCACGGGGAAAGTTGAAAATTTGCGCAGAACCGGTATTCGAGCCCGGGTCTCCTGCTTACTACACAGATGCAACTGCACGGTCTGCTCCAGTGCGACCCGTCAAACCAACATTCTCAGCTCATCCACACACTATTAATGTAGTGCCCCTTGCCCAATATCCTTAATACTCGCGTCGTTTCGCCTATTCTCGTTAGGTAGTCGCTGCAGTTGCGATGATCACTTTGTCCGGATGGCTTAGTGACGCTGGCATGATAACTCAGCGTGTTCGGTCAAAAGCCTGCCTGCCCTCTACAATAAAAACAGTGGCGTAGTTCAAAAAATCATCGAATAGCCTACGGAGTACAATACCAAGGGAAGACAAATATTAAATACATTGATGCAATGATGAAACCAGCCGATTGCGTAAACTTCCCAACATATTTCCGAAATTCGTTAAACGTTTTCGATACGTACTTGCAAGAAGTTTCTAAACAACATCCTAGGAGCGAAAATATTGACAGAAAAAAAAGTATTCATACCATGAATTCCACTATCTCATATAATTTGCCACTCAAGTTTAAAAGACTCCAATTTCCGTTAAGATTACAAATGACGATTAAGAAAGGTTAAGAGCTAACATTCCATTGTTGTGGACTGACTTTAAAAGAAACGTTCTTCTTACACAGTCAACTATACATAGCTTGTTCGTATGTTGGATAACCACTAAAATTATTCGTCCGGGCATCCGAAAGCAAATGCAGTTTATAAAAAAAACAGCGTACTTTGAATGAGTTGCACAGGGTGTTTCGTAAAAGCCTACAAAAATGTAACAGGACATACGACAGAGAATGCTCCACTGAACAATTTGAAGTAGGGAACCTAGGGTCGGAGAACCCAGCTTAAGAGGATATGGAAGTAAACCTGTCTAACGCTTTGTCTAGCATTACTGTTTTCCATCTTATTTACAACTAGCATAGGGTGACCAGACAACTAGTATTTTACAGGATCGTCCCTTAGTCAGCTTAAGTGTCCCGTTGTCCCGACAGCATATGTACGGGACGTGTTTTGTCCCGTTTTTCACTAACCGTCCCGTATATTTTGAAATTGCCTGTTTTTAAGTAAAGTGTAGCATAACCAAATGAAAGGTAAATGTGGTCATACCCAAAAAGTAAACAAAATACACTCCTTGATTGAACCAAACTGAACGAGGTCTATCATTGACAACTTCCTTACATCTCGAGATAGCCATTGCAAGAATCTGCAGTGCTTCACTGTGCTTGTGCTAGCTCAACCTTACACTAATGCTAACGCAGAAAGAGTGTTCCTGATCACAAATGATTTATGATGAAAAGAAGAGATCTAGTGACCCAGCCATTAAGGAAATAGTTACAAATAAGATTCATTTTCAGCATACTTGAAGTGTTGATTTTTATAAAATTCCGTTTGAAAATACCATTCCCCTTAATAACATTCATTCTTCATCAAAATATAACAAAAAAAAGATTTTCCAGAAATTACCCGCAGTGAAACTTCCAGGCCAGCAGAGAATGAAAAATAAGTAACTTATGCAAATAATAATAATTTGCTAGCCTAGTCAAAGTCGCTATATTAAAGTAATATATTGTGTTTGCATACGACGACAATTAAATAATAAAATATTTACTCGATTAGTAATGAAAGGTATTTTGAAAGTTTTTTAGTGAGAATTTTAAGCAAATGGTACGATGATCTACGTAGCTATAGGGTAAACCAAATAGTTTAACACAAAACTAGGTATAGTATTATCAAAAGTTTCCACAAAGTATCAGTTCGTTTCAACGTCTATTTTGGGTCCCGTGTTTTGATTTTACAATTCTGTTCACCCTAAACTAACATGCGTACAAGTCTACGCGTCCTGTGCTGTTTATTGAAATGTTCATTTTCTATTTCCTACAAAGAAAAAACAAGGAGGACGAGCCTGATTGCTAGGAAGTCATGATGCAGGTTCTGCTTACTTTAATTGTCCATAAGGTGGCTCAGTTGAATCGTATTTATATTGTCCCATGACAGAACGTGCTATGAATCAACGACAGATCCATTCATTACTCAGTGCTATTCAGCGATTTACAGTACAATACGGTGGAGCAGTACCAGTACAGTTTCGCAGAACTCGCTGTCATGCATTTTGTGTAGGGGAAGTACGTTGCAATGTTCTTGCTGCTAAAAGGCTACACAGGGAACGATTTCTTTCGATCGACGCTTGCGGGAGACTGGCTCGTTGGAAGAAAAAGCGAGGGACCTGGCAACATGAGGACCACGCGTTGCAGCGGACCCCAATACAAGTACCCGTCGTATTGCACGTTAAATGTGGGATGTGCATACTAGCGTGTGACGAGTATTCCACGAATAATTGCACCTATATCGACCACAACGGGTCGTTGCAATGCTTGTGACTGACTTTGCGCCAAGGGTCGCATTGTGTCAGTGGTTGCACCAACAATGGACTGATCGGCTAGATTTCCTCCAAATCGTGCTGTTTACTGAGGAGGCCTCATTTGATCGTGATGGTATTTCGAAGAACAGGGATGGCTATGTGTGTGATGAGGAAAATCCTCACGCTGTAGTAGAGTCACACCATCAAGTACGTTTTGCTGTCAATATCTGGGCCGGCATTGTAGCGACAATCTCACTGGGTCGTATCTTCTGCCTGGCCGTCTGAATGGCCACCTGCACTTGAGGTTCGTACAAAGAGTTCTACCTGAGTTGTTGGAGAACGTTCCGTTGGCTGTTCGTGAGAGAATGTGGGTACAATATGACAATGTGTCGCCTCCCTTCAATGCGGATGTCCGCAATCATCTCAATCTGTTCTTTCTGTTCGCTGGATTGGAAGTGGAGGTCCTATTCCATGGCCTGCGAGGTCACCTCAGCTGAATCTCCTTGATTATTTCCTATCGGGATATCTAAAGTCGCTTGTGTATGAGATCCCAGTGGGTACAGAGATGGAATTAGTTGTCAGAATTGTAGCTACAACTCAAGTTGTTATCAAGTCTTCGAATGAAGCACTAGAGAAACGGTTGAATTCGCGACATCCAGGGATATATGGCACTATATGACATTATCGTTTATTTAGAGAGATGCATATGGATCCTGTAGACGGCATAGTGGAATGCCGAAACTGGTAGCCGTTAAAATAAAATAATGTCTCTGTTACGCGGCTGTTGAAGAATTTCGTTGATATTGATAATTTCTTGAATTAGTCAGAGCAGAGATTAGTGGAGCTTGGTGGATCAGAGTTTCCGCGAATCTTGGAAAAAATTCGCATTCCTGGTCTTTGACAGGCTGGGCTTACTTAAGAATCTGACAAGAATATAGCAGCCGGCCACTTGGCTCGGCATTGACTTGCCCACTGAGGTTCGTTTCGCTAAGACGCACAGCCTTTGTTGAGTATTTTCTGTTATTTTCCATCAAGGGTATGAGCAGAGTGAAGGGTGTGAAACATGTGCTAACAAAAGAGAAACTGAGCTTCATGCTGAAGCGTTTTCAGATCCGTGTATTTCGAGCTCCAGCAGGGTGAATGACAAACGAACGCTGATGTTAATGAATCCTTGTGAATGAAAGGAGATTGATTAGCCAGCTAGTAGGCTATTACTACCTCGTGACTCAGTTTGAAAACCGGCTGTTCTTATCTGATGCATACATTTAACACAGCCAAATAAGGAGAATTAGCAACATCTCGCAAACTGGATGAGCTCCTTGCTCAAGAGCGGGAGGAGGGAAGGAGAAAGTAGCAAGTTACTTAAACTCCGCGTAGCAGCACTAAATGTGCGGCTGCTGTGAAACAGAGGAAGCGGCGCCACTTATCTGCAGATGCTCGGGCCAGGCAGCACGGCCAAAAGCTCCGCCAACGCCCCCGTACTAAACTAAAAAAAAATTACAAATATTTTCAATTCTGCCTACCTCATAGAATACAGCGAAGGTAATGTAGCACTGTACATATTCTTCAACTGTATTTATGTATCACTTTTCTAGACTTACTTATTTTATGTTTATTTATACGCAACCTAATTATACACAAGAACCCGAAATTCAAATTAATTTTTATTTGATCGTGACTACCTAACGCAGCGTCCGCGAAATACATAAAAGGGAAATAGTTATTGTATTATATTCAAGCTGTTCGTGTTTGATGTAATACGCGGGTAAGTCAGTAAATGAATAGCAAAATACGACAGAGACAGCATTGTCGCATATACCAGCCTGAAATTTATTTTTCCTTTTCAGCATCCTCCGCTTGTAAACTAAAACACTTATCTCATCGTTCATCGTTCGAGAAGGAGTTAAAAGTATGCAGTATAGATTTCTTGTGGCAGCGTTCACTTCTAACGACACTGCATATATTAAGTTTATTTGGTTTCATGAACTGCTGCAACCCACAAGACCGGATGTGTCCTGGGGATAGCGAAATACTCCTAGACAGTGAAACAATGTACCTCTACTGGATAATCATGGCGGCGAGGATGTTCCTTTTTTGTGCCTTTTTCCTATCCTTTGCTGAATTCCTGCATCCAATTGAAAACAAAGTTCCACGAATTACAGCTCTAACCATACAAGGAACGAATTTCGCGGACGCGGACGCTCCCTCGGCTCACAAAATTCACGTTGTACGTATAGGCACGGAGTTTAAAGCCATATACGGTATTCTGGCGTTTGCGACTTTTTGTTGACGCATCCTCGTATTTGCACAGAAGTATTAGCAAAGATATTGAATGAGAATGGTTATACCAATATCGCTTTCGAGTAAATCTTCAACCGCGTATTGCAGGTTTTTTACAGCCTACAAGGATGGAAAACTGATTTGGGTGTGTGCATAATCATGGAACGCCACACAAAATTACACATAGGGTGCTTTCGCGTAACTTCAACATAAATAAAATGAGTGAGCATAGGTCTTGAACCACCAAAATTAAAAGCATTACGTTATCTTCTTCTTCTGCCGCTCCACGGTTAGCGCTAGGTGTCACCACCTATTCCTTGGCCTTCCCACGCTTCACTTATCCCACGATTTACATTCCCCAGATTGCCGCCCCATGTGCTGAAGTGTGAACTGCAATGACTCTATAAAATTTTAGTTGTGTCTCATTCCTTGTTTATCTGTTAGTTTTTCCTTATTGTGCCACATATACGCTGGCACGTATTAGTTTTTGTCTGTACACCCATATCTTGTTCACATGAAATGTCACATCCTAAATATTTGAAATGGGCTATCTGTTCAGTCATTGAGAACTATTTTTGTTCGTACTGGTTGAATACCTAAAAGGACTGTGGTTTCAGTTTTATTTACAGACATAGTCTAATTGTAGCTTGATCTTATCCTATTTAGTTTATGTAATGCCATCATCGTAATTCATCTTCTCAGTCTTGTATGTTAGCTCGACTATCCGCGATTAACATCGTGTTAATATGTTTATTTCTCTTAATATTTATCACTAATGATGTTGTATCTTTTTCCATTCTCTAATCATGTACTCTATATAGATACTGAATAATGTTGATGAAAGGCTACACCCTTGTTTTATGCCTTGACTTTTTTTTGTATTTAAGGTGTTTTCTCTTTACCTGTGTCAGTTCTAGTTCTGGTGTTCATATACAGACTTTTTGCGACTTGGATCAGATGTTGAGGGATACCCCTTTTCCCGTTGTTGCTCATAGCTTGTCTTTGTAAATTCTACCAAATCCTTTTTTCATAATCCACAAATACTGGTTGAGTTTCCAGATTGAATTCTCTTCTCTTCTGTATTATCTGTTTCAGAGCGGAAACATCGTCCTTGCACGATTTTCCCGTTCGGAACCCTGCTTCTTCCTCCATTAAAATTACATAAGAAATAATTCGTAGCCTTTTATAATTTACATTAGTTAATTAAGTCTTCTCTGAATAGTAAAATTACCAGTTCCTCAGCCACTACCTCATATACATGATTCATGCATAGAACCGCATGATAAGAGGAGCAACCGTAATATGCGCCCTGCTCCTTCCTGAGCTAAGAGTCAGGCAAGAAAAAGTGAATATTTTACACGAAAAAAAAAAAATCGCACATCGGTCAAAACTATTGCTAGCAGACAGACTCGCACCAGCGATAAAAATGTTGGCCGTACTAACAGCTTCTATGCGTTAGCGATCAGTGCAATATAAAATTTAACTGGATATGCAGTATAAAATAGTATAGTGCACTACGATACAGATCATTAATAGAGTGCTCCATCAGTGAAATTTGAAATCCACCTCGTATGCACGCAGCGAGTAACGAAAAATAAGGAAAGATCAATCGAATTATTTTTTTCCTCATTTAACCACTTCATTTTTCATACCGATAGCAGGATAAATTGACTAAAGTGCAGAGCTCAACTCGTTTTTCTTTATATTCAAGATAGTTCTTGGCTGCTATTGACCTTACAACATTAAATTTCAGATATTTTATAGATGATAAGTACCTACGTACCTCGTAAATGCTTCTGACGTTTATGTTCGATATGAAGGATCAAAATACGCATTTTATTTAGAGTAAATAGGAGGTAAAATAGGTACCGCAATTAACGATCTCCTAACATAAAACAATTTAGTTGTGATTCCCGCTAAAAGACTGTATCAGACAGAGAAAAATCAACTGTCATTCCTAAATTCATAACTGTTTCGTTTTGTGATCAGTTAAAGTCACGACAGTTCACAGTTCGTGCTATCATTTGTGCAAGCAGGCTCCTCCAGTGCGCTACCCTCAAAAGAAATGTGATTAAAATTTAAAGACATCAAGAAATGCGATTGCCGGAATCGTAATGTCTGATGCAAGAACAAATGAGAAGCTGGGAAAGTTACGAGCAATAACGGTTAACTGTTGTAATGGTAATTATTCTGCAAAAGTATAACTATTTGATTAACGGAATGGAATTGCCTTAAGTGAACTGCAGTTGACACTCTGATTTCATGCTTGCAAAACTTCAACGCTGTCGCCATCCCAAGATCGTGACGAAAGTTGGTAGTCTGCGTAAGAAAATCGTCTTCTAATAATCGCCTTCTGATTTCGTAATTTGTGACTACAGAATTTTCTTTTCGATTGCCACTATCTGTGTTATACTGTGAAGACTTGGCGTCCATTTTTCTGCTAAACTGCATTTGATCTGCAAAGTTTATTACTGTGCTATATCTATACGATTAAATTTGCGACCGCCAAATAAACATTTTAATTATCTGCGAGAGGGGAAGAAGCGATACAGGTATAAGAAACATTACTAAGGTTCCGTTAGTGCAGGAATTTACCTGACTAAACATGTCTCCTGTACACTTTATACAGAGAGCGGCTGTTTTGTCGTTGAGGCGAATGACCTTTCTCACACTGATAGATCACATACTGCACACGTGACGTTCTGAGTAATATCAGCTGTTAATACAACGGAATAGTGTCCTTTGAAAGTTTATGAACAGTGGTTAACAATATCCAAGGAACCATAGCAACAGATGTAACTAAACACACCGCAAGAAGACAGAAATTTCATATGGAAAAAAGGAATGATTATTCAAAATTTTCTATGTGAACAGCAGACCAACAAACGAAGTATCACCTCATATTATACTTTCCTTGCTCTTCACGGTGTGACCACAGCAGTTGACAAGACTGTAAAGAAGCTTTTTTCTGGAAGACCACGCTTCCTGTCTAAGGATGCAAACATCGTATACAGCTCCATCGATATACTGATGCATCGATTTTTTTGAAAAACAATACTGTGCAACAGTTGTTCTAATAATAGGTATTACTTAAATAAGAATTAATGCAATTTGCGTAAAAAATTGAACAATAATTTTTTACAAAATATAGATCACAAAATATTTAAACATTTTGTTAATGAAGCGGTAGCACCAAACAGTCGGAGTACTGAAATTAACAAAGAAACAGATTTTATAATAGTGAATCTCTATCGGAAACATTTATGCTGACCAAAATTCATTTGTTCAGAATAGATTTTAAAATCAATATCTTTCAAAGCCTTTTCCCGATAAACTTTTACGCTGTTGAGTAATAGTCGCACCAGGCTTAGAAAACAACCTTTCGCTCGGAACCGATGTTGCTACGATGGGTAAAATATGGTAGTGTTAGTGTGTGAGAGAGAGAGAGTGAGTGAGTGAGTGAGTGAGTGAGTGACTGTGTGTGTGTAAAATCTCGAGAACTTATTTTTTTCATTATTCCACATTGCAGTTTGGTTTTTCACAACTAGGGCAACCTTTGATCCAAGATGTTCATGGACTTTGGCGTCCGTTGTTGTCGAATATATCAGTTTCGAATTCATGTAAAGTACTTGTGCGCTAAATATTTATGATATTTCTATTTCTTTTTTCGACGACGCCTCGTCGGCTGGTTCCATCCTTTGAGCAGTGTTATTGACATTCTTTCTAGTCGAATCCACTTACATAAGTGAACGCTTTACTTTTAGCTTTCTGATTTTTCCAGTCTATAATAAATCTGGCGATATTTCGTTTGCTGTACTTCAACCAACTCAATAATTCAATATTTACACAAATGAAGGAAGCACAAGTATGAAAATCGCTCATGAATAATGCGAATTTCGTAAGAAAGCTTTGACTGAATCATTGGAATTGGTGTGGTCTATTCAACTAGCTAGAAACAAGAAATAGGTTATGCTTCGGTAATTCTGTTAGCTGAAGGAGTAATAGACGCTATTGTTTTAAATAAAAACATCGATAACAGTAAAAAGTAGAATTAACATCGATACATCGATGTTCTCATATGGTGCGTCGAAGGCATATATCGATGTATTTCTACAATAACGTCGTTTTGTTGCCGGCCGCGGTGGTCTAGCGGTTCTGGCGCTGCAGTCCGGAACCGCGGGACTGCTACGGTCACAGGTTCGAATCCTGCCTCGGGCATGGGTGTGTGTGATGTCCTTAGGTTAGTTAGGTTTAAGTAGTTCTAAGTTCTAGGGGACTTATGACCTAAGATGTTGAGTCCCATAGTGCTCAGAGCCATTTAATAACGTCGTTGTTTTGCAAACGTAGATGTATCGTTTGCATCCCTAATCCTTATACGACTGTAAGAAGAGGCATTATGTATACAACCAGGGAACTTATTTCAATTGTTCACGGTCCAATCGCGATGTTCTCGTGTCCCTGCAGTCGTTATTGTCGATGTTGTCGGATCAACAAGACCAAACACACAGTTTTTCTGACAGCGAGTTTCTTTGGCCTCTTTATACCTCTGATTGCCGCCCTTCTGCTTCATAGAGCGAGAGTCTGCAGTGTCCATTCCTATGAGTAGCGTGTGAAGGTTCTTTATTGTAACGTGTATAAAAAATTTTGTCGTTCATCCACCCTCAGTAAACATTAATAACGGGAGCATGTATACTCCCAAAAAGCTTTGGCCATACAATGATAGTCGTTCCCAGTCACTAGGCCATCATAATTTGTCCTTGGTCAAAGTATTTTATACACCAATTGTTCTCCTTCTTTACAGTGCAGTCGACTATGTGCTGTCTCTGTATTTTAACTGCCTTTCTTACTGCGAATACTATTAACTCTCAGTGTGCTTGATTCTAATCGTTCCTGGATGAGAATACTAAGCCCCGTCCAACAGTAATTATTTTGTCGTCTAAGACGCTTAAGGAGCAGTATTTCCGATGCTCTCTACATAGCAACAATTTAACTATTCAGTAGTATTAACAGCTGATATTACTCAGAACGTCGCGTGCGTAGTATGTGATCTATCAGTGTGAGATAGGTCATTCGCCTCAACGACAAAACTGCCGCTCTTTGTACAAAGTATTAAGGAGACATGTTTAGTCAGTTAAAGTCCTGACGCTAGTGAAACCTTATTAATGTTTCATATAGCTGTATCGCTTCTTGTCCTCTCGCAGATATTTAAAATGTTCGTTTGAAGGTCGCAAATTTAAACAATAGCGTCGGAAATTATTTAGTAGTAGGCGGAGAAGTTATATTCAGGTTAACAAGTGAAGGATAAGAGCTGCGACTGTGTGCCTTTTACCAATTCCATGTCTGTTTCGATCCTTTGATGAATTTGGCTACATTTCACAATGGAATTTAATAGATAATACTATTTTGCAGTGAACACATAGTGCGTAGTGGGGGGCGATCACTCTGTTGCAGAAGTAATTCCAAAGCCAAGATCACTTAAATACTGTTTACTAGATAACCGATTTCAACACACTAAAGGTGCCTTCATCGGATCTGAATGCAGCTTAACATTTATAAACCATTTGGATATAACGATACATGAGCAGACCAGCTGATATAAAATCATTGCCACAAAAAATAAAAACAGCTGCTCTCATGGCCAATTTTTTCCATCAGATATGTAAAACCGAAGTCACAAGATAAAACTGTTTGGTACATGTCCTCATAACACAATCAATCGTAAATGATAAAACGAAACCTCTCTTGTTCTCACGCAGCAACACCACAAGCGCAGTTGCCCCTGCAGTATCGGCAGCCAACCATGTTCACCGGACTGGCAGGTGCGCCAGTGTACGCGCTGTAGGCGTTTAGCAGACAGGTGTAGTACTGGTACGTTATCCGCACAAAACAGTATTTTTATGAGAGTAATTTGAAATCGAACACCAAGTTCTCACTGTGACTGAGATTGTATCGAAACGAGTATTATTGCTATCTTTAATTCAGGGGCCATAGTCAGACAACAAGTACCTGTCAAAAACAAAAAGGACAGTGAACAATATTGGAAAAAGATCCCATACGAAAGGCGTTATAACTATGGAAACATTAAATTAAGCAGTGAGTAAATGCATAAGGTGAGAGAGAAGTTGGGTATTGCATGCAGAACCCAAATTAAATTATAGGCTCGAATCATTCTACAGCTTAGCTGAAAATTATAATTAATAACGTAATTTCTATTGTAAGTAATACATAAATAAAGGTTTTGTATAAATAAATGGTGAAAATTACATTTAATTTCAGAAAATATGTAAATATGGCAAAACAGCGAAACATTAAGCAGGTTATAGTGCATTGTAACGACAATAAGATAAACATAGACAAATTGCATGAGTAGGGTGAGCGCGTCAGATAGAATTTAAGAGAGGAATTACTAAGCTCAGTTTGTACACCTTAAAACAAAGTGAAGGCGTTATATCATATTTTTGCTGATTTCAAGGGATTCCATCAGATACAGCGTACGCCTCTTGTTTGCGAAATGGAGAACGTGGGGCTGCGCCTTTTGGCTCTGAACATCGTTCAGTACACATACAGAAAATTTAGAGTCAGCCTTCTGCAACGGGCCGCTGTATACATGTTCAGTTAACTTGGTTGCTGAGGCTCAGTCTGGCTGACCAGTCGCAGTCAATACGTTGATTTCATATACCCTACTGCCGTATAGCCGTTTTGTAATTTTCGCCAACGTGGTATCGTATTTGACAGCGATAGCTACTTGCTGTCTGAGAACGGTCTTGTAAGCTAAACACTAGTCATGAGGATAACGAAGTACTGTCGTTATTTCATTATTAACTTGAATTTGTTCTAGTCTGCGGCCTTAGCCCGTTACACTACCTGACGGCAGATCTGTAAAATTTTGATTTCTCCAAAACGCTTGAGAACTGCGTAGTATTAGGGCGGCACTTTTAAATGAAGGTATGTACCACAATCGTGCAAAATATGGGTAAAATAAGTTGATGCCTTGATCTTAGACTTCCAGAAGGCTGTTTTCCACTGTACACTGTACACTGTACACTACTCAAGAAAATACTTGCTTGCGGAACATCAAACAAGCTGTGTCACTGGACTGACGAGTTACTTGCAAACAGTACACAGCATGTCATTTTCAGCGGATAGAAATATCCATTGGTAAAAGTAACTTTTGGTCGACCTCAAGGAAGTATTACAGGACCATAATTGTCCGTCATACAGAGCTAATATAAATGATTGATCCGCTTTCAGAGTCCTATATTTTCCAAATTATAACATATTATGCAAATACGCCGAAGAGCCAAAGAAACTGGTATCCCTGCCTAATATCATGTAGTGCCCCCGCAAGTACGCAGAAGTGCCGCAACACGACGTGGCATAAACTCGACTAATGTCTGAAGTAGTGCTGGAGGGAACTGACACCATGAATCCTACACGGCTGTCCATAAATCCGTAAGAGTACGAGAGAGTGGAGATCTCTTCTGAACAGCACGTTGCAAGGCAATCCAGATATGCTCAATAATGTTCATGTGTGGAGAGTTTGGTGGCCAGCGGAAGTGTCTAAACTCAGGAGAGTGTTCCTGGAGCCAATCTGTAGTAATTCTGGCCGTGTGGGGGGTCGCATTGTTCTCTTGGAATTGCCCAAGCCGTAGGAATGAACAATGGACATTAATGGATGCAGGTGATGAGACAGGATGCTTAAGTATGTATCACCTGTCAGAGTCGTATCAAGACGTATCAGGGGTTCCACATCACTCCAGCTGCACACGCCCCACACCATTACAGAGCCTCCACCAGCTTTCATAGTCCCTACTGGCATGCAGGGTCCATGGATTCGTGAGGCTGTTTCCATGCCCGTGCTCGTCCATGCGATGGATACAATTTGAAACGAGATTCGTCTGAGCAGGAAAAATGTTTCCACTCATTAACAGCCCAATGTAGGTGTTGACGGGTCCAGGCGAGGCGTAAATCTTTGTGTCGTGCACTTAAGGGTACACGTTTGGGTCTTCGGCTCCGAAAGCCCATATCGATGATGTTTCATTGAGTGGTTCGCACGCTAACACTTATGATGGCCCAACATTGAAATCTGCAGCAATTTGCGGAAACATTGCACTTCTGCTTTGTTGAACGATTCTCTTCAGTCGTCGTTGGTCCCGTTCTTGCAGAATCTTTTTCCAGCAGCAGCGATGTCAGAGATCTAATGTTCTACCGGATTCCTGACATTCACGGTACACTCGTGAAATCCTGGTAAGGGAAAATCCCCACTTCATCGCTGCCTGAGAGACGCTGTGTCGGCGCTCGTGCGCAGACTGTAAAACCACGTACAAACTCACTTAAATCTTAATAACCTACGACTGTAGCAGCAGTAATCGATCTAACCACTACTCCAGACACTTGTATTATATAGGTGTTGCCGACCGCAGCGCCGATTTCTGCCTGTTTAAATATCTCTGTATTTGAATACGTATGTCTACACCTGTCTCTGTCTCTGGAGACAGTCACATATAGCCTAGTTCGGATTCTTGTTTACTCGGCCTATGCTCGTTTGCATTCGTGTCTTGAATTCCTTGGCACTGTCTTACAAGGGTAAGGCCTCCGACACGGCCAGTCGATTCGGCTCATATTTGGCAGATTGCTTGTGTATAACTTGAAATGAAATATCTCCACGTTTATGAGAAAATCACGTCTAAATTTCCTGACAATCGGTCGGCTCTAAATTTACCGGGTCGATAGATAAGTGAAAATTGAGTATATATGACCTGAAAACGCACATTTTTCTAGAAATCGAGGACAAAAGCTGTTACGACTGTCGCTTGTACGCTCATAGGGGAAACTCTGGTCAACGAAAGCGCCGTTGTATAAGGCTGGGGAGCAGTGACTTCAAAACGCATTCTGAAATTTTTATTTGTATTTTTTTCCACATCGGAATTGGTAGAGTAGGGTTGTTAATAAGGTATGTAAATAAATTTCTCGAAGTACTTTGATACGTAACAAGTTAAAATTTTAAGCCTCTTTGTATGAGAACAATTAGGAGTAACAGTACGAGGAATTCGTCAAGAGTGACCACAACCAGCCAAAAGCGTGATGCTTTTTTGTATTTTATTTCGTCGCTTCAAAATTGCAATTGTGCTTCTGGGAAACCAATGGGAATTGCTCAACTGCGCAGATGCAATAACCATTCAAGCATACTTCACGATAAACTCTCAGCACAGATTTTGCAGGTGATGTTATCGTGTGCGTGCTGCGCAACAAAATTTGATGTTATCGTGTGCGTGCTGAGCAATAAAATTAATTCCTGCAAAAGATATATTTTAAATGTGAACTAAGCCCGATTTCCACAGAATTTTCCAAAGGAACAATGCACTTACGCGAAGACTGTATTCATTAGACTTTCTTGATACTGGGGGTATATTTGCTTAGAGTGTTTATCTGACAAATACCACCTATGTAGCTGTTCGAAGGAAAGTGAGGACATGTAACAGAAAGAGTGAAAGAGTCGTTGTAAGACGACCAGGATTAAACTTTTAACCGTTACCAGTCAAAGATGTCTGACAAGTTTATTTGCATACCTTGTTATAATTACTTACTGTTTTGCTTACCTCGTCAGACCTCCTGTCCCTACGAAATGTGAGGCAAGGAAAGTACAAATTAAAAAAATTAACAACAGAATGCGTTTGGGAATCGAACATAGGTTCACTGCACCCCACCCAGAGGTCTTGTCCACTACAACAGCGGCGATTTTACTGCCCAGCATTTCTCTTATTGATAAATAAGCGGCAGTCGTAAAGTTTCTTAGAAATTCTTCCAATCCGTATGTGCCATATAGCAAACCAGTGCTTAACAGTATTGGTTAAAAACAGTCTTGGTTGCAATTTTAGTTTTTTATTTTTCAACGACGCGTTTCGCCTTATTTAGGCATCTTCATATAGTATCATTGCCACAGATACTACTACAACGCCGCGCCAACACAAGGTTGGCAGCCCGTCGTCTGCCGAGCACAGCGCACTCTAGCGGGCTGTGCAGCTCGACGGAACTGGAGTGTGCCTCAGCCACTTCTTAGGTAGTTTTCAACCTAGGCAGACGCACTTTATAATCAGCCCTCAGCCAGTTCTGTAATGTTTGCTCTGAGGAGAGCCCATAGGGCCTAGTCCCTGAGAATATGTTGTATTAGTTCTTGCTATTCCATGTTATGCAATTGTCAGTTCATAGCCGCAACTGCAGTCCTACAAACTACTGAAGATAAGTAATTTCATTGTACTATGTATTTCTTGAATAACAATCCTTCTCTCTAACAGTGTGCCGTACCCCATATTATTGCAACCTGGACTCCTTCAGCTCCTATCAACTCAGCCTTCTACTTATTTGCATTTAGTAACGAGCTGAAAACACCAACGCGTTTTGTGCCTCTAAACAGTGAGACACAATACTTCAGGTTATCTTTTCTAGACGAACGCGAGAGGCACCAAGATCTGCATAACGCGTTACCGTTCACAGGAGCGAGTAACAGAGTAAGCCCCCATCTTACTCTGTTACTCGCTCCTGCGAACGGGAACGCGTTATGCAGATCTTGGTGTCTCTCGCGTCCATCTAGAAAAGATAACCTGAAGATGCCTAAATAAGGCGAAACGTGTCGTTGAAAAGTAAAAAACTAAAATTGCAACCAAGGCTGTTTTTAACCAATACTGTAAAGTTTCTTACTTCTTCGTCTAGGAACATACGCGCTTGTGAACCCCTTATATGATAAAAAAATGCTGTATTTTCAATGATCTACCTATACCGTCAATTCTGAGTCGATTTCGGCTGATGAAGTTTAGGGGCAGTTTTCTCAGAAATGGTAGGGGGATTTAAGCCTAAACGCCTTAGAGCCTTTAATTTTAGGCTGTATACTATCGAGTTGTTAAATATAAGCCGAATCGGTATACGCCTTGTGTTTGTTTCTGACCGTGCTTTCGGACTATCTGCTGTCGGTTAGGTTGACACTCGATGTTTTTCGCGGCCGCCACGCCTCTTGGCATTCCGCCCTCTGTTGACGCTACCATTTCGTCTCGCAAGATTTAACATCTATACTCCGCAAGCCATCTTACGGTGTGTGGAGGAGGGTAGTTTGTGTACCACTGTCACTCCCCCCCCCCCCCCCCCTTTTACCGTTTCAGTCACGAATGCAGCGCAGAAACAAAGATAGATGGTAAGCCTCCGTGCGAGCATGATTACCTTCATTGCAGAAGCAGTGTCCAACGTATGCGACACTCACGCCGCTTACGGTGGAGTCGCTGATCGGTATGGATCTTGACCGCGAGCAATTCCTCGTCTGACTGTAGTGAGTGTAGCGGGGCTAGCAAAGATGGACTTATATGATCCTTACTGGCAGCGACGCAATCATGAAAACAGTTTAATACACATTACCTGATGTCACACAGCGAGGGTTCAGTGGGGTAAGACCTGCACCACCATAAATAATCCACTCGACAACTGGTAAATAATAATGTTTTCGAGAAAGCAAGCTCTCAGGGGCGGGGTGGGGTGGGGTGGGGTGGGGTGGGGGGGGGGTCGTCGATGCTGTTTTGAGGGAACTAGAAAGTGGTGACCCCGGCGGCTGGAGACGTGCTAATGACCGCTGTCCAGTTGGCAGGTGCGGACACGCGGGCAGGCCCAGGGGCAGGGCGGCTTTCTTCCTTTATCCGGCCGGCCGTGCGCCCCACGCGTTGCGTGAAAGTGATCCGCGCTGTAGCGTGGCCTGGCTGAACGCGGCACGGGGCAAAGGCAGCGGCGGTGCTAATGTATGCGCCGCTTTCCCCACGCTGGGCCAGCTGCGGGCTACTGCGTCCCCTCGCACTGCCAAACATGTGGCCCTTTGCCCCTTCCAAACGCCACACTGTCTCGTTCATTCACATGTGGTCATAGGCTACTCAAAAATGGTTTTCAGCACTGCATACCTCCAACCATGTGTGGTCTTACATCCGAGGGGAACATGGACTGAAAGAATAAGCCTTATCAATAGTGTATCACAGGGTGTAGTGGAGCGAGGTCTGGGTATGACAACTCAATACATTGATTAATTAAACACATGCAGTTTGTTATAAAAATGTTTAAGAACAAAGCTAGTATGCCAAGTTCAGAATAAAACAATTTACATAAATGGAAAAATACAGTGTCTACTACAGGTAGACACTCAGATGGAGGGTGCATCCACAGGATACAAGTCGTCAATGCTTAAGCTCCATACTGACCACTCAGTTACAGGTTATATAAGGAAAATGGCTCTGATAATCTGAAAAATAAACCACATTAGCATTAATCTAGACAGAACGTTACAGTTCTTATTGAACTAACTCGTAACTCTGGTTGTTAGCTGCCCCAGGCTTAGACATTATAACCCAGTCCCGACTTGTAGTTAACTCTTCAGAATACATTAACAAATCTGCAAACTATATTCTGTAAAGTAATCGTCTGTTATATATGTAAACCAGAGTGTGTGTGTCTATGTGTGTATGTTTGGGATCCCCTCCCAGACCTCTGGATCGATTTGAACCAAATTTGGCACAGTACAGCAGGCCTCGCAAGTATCAGCACTAAGGGGCTTGTAACCTATTAGCCCAAACAGGAGTGGAGGTTTGGGCAACAACGTGTTTTTTCCAGCACTTGGCTTATAGACTGCCCTGTCTGACAGGCCTGTTGTGCAGTAACTGTTCAACCTGCCAAATCAAGCTGCTTTGCAGGGTAGCCTACATGTCAAGGGTAAGAAACAGTTTTCTGAGCCCTGACATTTAGGCCTTACTGCATGACAGGCATGTCGTGTTGGAGTAGTACTGGCCTGCTTTATCGACCTGCTTTACATGGCAGCCTGTACATCAGGATCAAATAAACGATTTTCAAGCCCCTGCAGCAGAACAGGTGTGTTGTGGGAGTAATATTGGCCTGCTCTATAGAACTGTATTGTAGGGGCTCCTTGTGCTGATGAATATGACTGGGGACAGGCTGAGATGGATAAAGGAGGGGATGGACAGAACGAGGGGGAGGAGAAACATCACAGAAAAAGGGGAAGAGGGGAGATTGATGAGAAAGGTGGAAGGTGTAGAGAGGTAGTGGGCAGGTAGAAAAGGAAGAGAGAGAGGCAGAGATGGAAAGAGAGAGGTGGAGGGTGATATGACAAGAAGAAGCGAATAGGGACATATGCTCAAAGAGAAGGGGTGCAGTAGATCGACAGAGGAGAGGGATTAGGAGGGCAGATAGAGGGAAGCGGAGGAGGAGATGTACAGAGAACAAGAGGAGGAGAAGATGGTCAAAGAAAGGGAGAGGAGGAGATGAACAGAGAGAGATAGATAGAGAAGGGAGGTGGAAGACTTGGCAGATGGAAAAGGGATACAAAGATAAGGGCAGAGAGTTGGAGAGAAGGATATGGGCAGGGGGATGGGAGAGGAAGGTATGGTCAAAAGAGAAAGGGCAGAGGAGATGAAACAAGAGACAAAGAGATGGAGAGAGTGAGGAGGAAGAGATTGTGGAAGACTGAGGTACACAGTGAGATGGGGGAAGGAAGCGGTGGACACATGGAGTGAGGAGGAGGAGATGCGTGCAATACTGCACACACGAGTACAGCCATGGGATAAAGAATAATTTAGGAAATATGTTAAAAGAAAACTTGCTGAGATCCAGCTCAATATTCTACAAGCATATCAATAAAATTATTTAAAATAACACATCATTACATTAGCGTCATGAGGAGCCCCACTTACATTCTAAAACCCCAAGGAAACCTGATACACATATAATAACTTTCAAGACCGAACTACCAACCACTGCAAGATACTTCTTAAAATATAATAGAAAAACTTTTACATCACAGTCCTTAGCCACCACTGTGGTCCAGGATATTAAATTATTTTAATACAGCTGGCACCAGGGAAAACTTCTATAAAGATACCACTTCTTACAATTTGGCCTACAACATTATGGCCAAACACCAACAGTGGTAACAACTTCATAAACACAAGCCCCAGTGCCTAGCTAGTTACGTCAGTAACGGCCACTTCAAAACCAGAGGTGCCGCCCGTCAGGTCTTTATTTAAACCAAACCACACGAGTTCTGAAACAATAGCTCGAAACAGCCGGCCTGAAATCCACAGTTTCGGAGAGGAATATAATCCAACACAATTTAGATTAAACCTACTGCTTGTACTTCATATTTCTTGGAATGCCACATATCAGTTCACCAAAGATTTTCCCAGTCTGGAAGTTCAGCTGTACTAGTATAATACTCCAAGGAATCATAGATAATTAAAGTTCATACAGTGCCGGGCGCTAATCTGGAATCTAGTACAAATGCAGCCCAACAACTTGCTACAGGAAACATGGCCGAGTCAGGCCACTACCACACTGCACTTCACGTATCTGCGCCAGCTAACTGCAGCTGGCAGTTTACATGCACTGCCGGGATCTTCCTGGTTGTACGCTCTTAACGGACTGCCCGCCCTGACCACTCTCCACAGCAACCGCTTGCAGCTGGCACCACCGCACGACCACATGGAGCCAAAGATCCTCATGACAACTTCGGAAATAATTAAAGAAGTAATATCGATATTTAACCAACGATATTATATTGTCGGCATATCTACAACGTCGATGCATTTCCCCGACGCATCTGGCTTTCATAATTCTCGTTTTTATATCCTTGCGCTGTCCACCTCTATAGCTGAGAGGTCAATGTGCCTGACTGCCAGGCGGAGAACCCGGGTTCAGTTACCGGTATCGCCAAGAACTGTGCTGTAAGGTCTGAACGTCGACAAGGGATGGGAAAGCGATGTTCTGACCCCACGCCCCTCTGCACCACAGTCGACTGACGACATACTACTGCTTGCGGCCGGTAGGCATCGTTGGTCTTCTGGGCTTAATAGCGGAGTTAGCCTTTTCATCTTAGTATGTTTGCACTGAGTAACGAATGAAAGTAACCACAGATTAAAATATTGTCTATAAATGAAGCTAAACAGTTTCAACGTCTTTCAAGAGCGGCGTCACGGAAGTCGCCAAATGTGCTGTAATGTCTGTTTATTACGTTGACAATCAGTTTCGGTAAACGACCATCTTCAAGTTCTAAGCGCCAATTATTTTCTCTTTGATTTTCGTATTAAAATAAGTGTGGTGTAATCAACAATTATTATAAATTTCCTTTAATTTGAAGCAATAATAATGTTAAAATATAAAATTCTTGGCAAAAATAATGTATGAATAAAAAAAGACCGACAACTCGCAGAGCACTAACAGTTACCTCAGGACCTTTGCCTTTCGAGGGGAAGTGCTCTACCATCTGAGCTACCGAAGCACGCCTCATGCCCCGTCCTCGCAGCTTTATTTCCGTCAGTACCTCGTCTCCTGCCTTCCAAACTTTATAGAAGCTCTCCTGTGAACCTTGCAGGACTAGCACTCCTGAAAGAAAGGATATTGCGGAGACATGGCTTAGCCACAGCCTGGGGGATGTTTCCAGAATGAGATTTTCACTCTGCAGCGGAGTGTGCGCTGATATGAAACTTCCTGGCAGATTAAAACTGCGTGCGAGGCTCGAGCTCTGGACCTTTGCCTTTCGCGGGCATGTGCTCTACCAACTGAGTTACCCTAGCACGACTCACGCCCTTTCCTCACAGCTTTACTTCTGCCAGTACCTCGTCTACCTTCTACACAGTTTTAATCTGCCAGGAAGTTTCATATCAGCGCACACTCCGCTGCAGAGTGAAAATCTCATTCTGGAATAAATCCTGGGCTGTGGAGGAATGGAAGAAAGTCATTTGGTCTGATGAGTCTGTCTCACGTTGTTTCGAACTTCAGACCGAGTTTACGTCCCAAGAGCGAAACACGACGGGGTCTCGGTGACGATATGGGCTGCTACATCTTGATTATCGATGGGCTCCGTGGTTCCTCTGTGAGGTCACATTATTGCCAAGCATTACGTGACCACTTTTTTTGATCAGGTCGATCACTCGGTAGAGTGTTTGTTCTCCAATGCTAATGCTGTGTTCCATGACAGTGGTCCCCCTGTTCACACAGCTCGCATCGTCCATGACTTGTTTTGTGAGCACCAGGATGAACTGTCCCATCTCCCGTGGCCGCCATAATCACTAGATATAAATTTTATGGAGTCTTTGTGGTCTACTTTGAAGAGAAGGGTGCGTAATCGCTATCCACGTCCGTCATCGTTGTCTGAACTTGGCAAAGTTTTGCAGCAAGAATGGTATGTGATTCCTTTTAAAACCATACAGGACCTGTATTTATCAATTTCGAGATGACTGGCAGCTGTTTTGAATGCCAGCGGTTTACTTATTCCGTATTAGGCGTGGTAACGTGTTGTAATGTGTTTGTTTATGGCTTTTCCATATTTTGACAAACCCCTGTATACAGGGTGTTACAAAAAGGTACGGCCAAACTTTCAGAAAACATTCCTCACACACAAATAAAGAAAAGATGTTATGTGGACATGTGTCCGGAAACGCTTAATTTCCATGTTAGAGCTCATTTTAGTTTCTTCAGTATGTCCTGTGTCGGCCGCGGTGGTCTAGCGGTTCAGGCGCTCAGTCCGGAACCGCGCGACTACTACGGTCGCAGGTTCGAATCCTGCCTCGGGCATGGATGTGTGTGATGTCCTTAGGTTAGTTAGGTTTAAGTAGTTCTAAGTTCTAGGGGACTGATGACCACAGCAGTTAAGTCCCATAGTGCTCAGAGCCATTTGAGCCATTTAGTATGTACTGTATTTCCTCGGTTCACCGCCAGTTGGCCCAATTGAAGGAAGGTAATGTTGACTTCGGTGCTTGTGTTGACATGCGACTCATTGCTCTACATTACTAGCATCAAGCACATCAGTACGTTGCATCAACAGGTTAGTGTTCATCACGAACGTGGTTTTGCAGTCAGTGCAATGTTTACAAATGCGGAGTTGGCGGATGCCCATTTGATGTATGGATTAGCACGGGGCAGTAACCGTGGCGCGGTACGTTTGTATCGAGACAGATTTCCAGACGAAGGTGTCCCGACAGGAAGACGTTTGAAGCAATTGATCGGCGTCTTAGGGAGCACGGAACATTCCAGCCTATGACTCGCGACTGGGGAAGACGTAGAACGACGAGGACACCTGCAATCGACGAGGAAATTCTTCGTGCAGTTGACGATAACCCTAATGTCAGCGTCAGAGAAGTTGCTGCTGTACAAGGTAACGTTGACCACGTCACTGTATGGAGAGTCCTACGGGAGAACCAGTTGTTTCTGTACCATGTACAGCGTGTGCAGGCACTATCAGCAGCTGATTGACCTCCACGGATACACTTCTGCGAATGGTTCGTCCAACAATGTGTCAATCCTCATTTCAGTGCAAATGTTCTCTTCACGGATGTGGCTTCATTCCAACGTGATCAAATTGTAAATTTTCACAATCAACATGTGTGGGCTGACGAGAATCCGCACGCAATTGTGCAATCACGTCATCAACGCAGATTTTCTGTGAACGTTTCGGAAGGCATTGTTGGCGATGTCTTGATTGGGCCCCATGTTCTTCCACCTACGCTCAATGGCGCACGTTATCATGATTTCATACGGGATACTCTACCTGTGCTGCTAGAACATGTGCCTTTACAAGTACGACACAACATGTGGTTCTTGCACGATGGAGCTCCTGCACATTTCAGCCGAAGTGTTCGTACGCTTCTCAACAACAGATTCGGTGACCGATGGATTGGTAGAGGCGGACCAATTCCATGGCCTCCACGCTCTCCTGACCTCAACCCTCTTGACTTTCATTGATGGGGGCATTTGAAAGCTCTTATCTACGCAACCCCGGTACCAAATGTAGAGACTCTTCGTGCTCGTATTGTGGACGGCTGTGATATAATACGCCATTCTCCAGGGCTGCATCAGCGCATCAGGGATTCCATGCGACGGAGGGTGGATGCATGTATCCTCGCTAACGGAGGACATTTTGAACATTTCCTGTAACAAAGTGTTTGAAGTCAGGCTGGTACGTTCTTTTGCTGTGTGTTTCCATTCCATGATTAATGTGATTTGAAGAGAAGTAATAAAATGAGCTCTAACATGGAAAGTAAGCGTTTCCGGACACATGTCCACATAACATACTTTCTTTCTTTGTGTGTGAGGAATGTTTCCTGAAAGTTTGGACGTACCTTTTTGTAACACCCCGTATATGTTTCGCCGGTGCTGTAGAAAGCACATATTGGATGACAGTATTAAAGCAAATCTTCGTCTCAGTCATTTTTAAACTTGATTAGGATAAATTTCAATCAGAAGGTGATCCTTTTTGGAACTTGCTTTTTTTTGAAACGATGGTAAACGGAAATAAAAAAAATGTCTCGACTGTCCGATATTTACTTTTCTACAATTACTTTATTTCTCAATTACTTTATTTCACCTTATGTGAATCCTTTAAATAATGAAACAAAATTAAATAGTCACCCCTAGTTCATATAAGTCCGCAGCTCGTGGGCTCGCGGTAGCGTTCTCGCTTCCCGAGCACGGAGTCCCGGGTTCGATTCCCGGTGGGATCAGGGATTTTCACCTGCCCCTAATGAGTGTGTGTTGTTGTGTCGTCTACATCATCATCATCATTCATCCCCATTACGGTCGGAGGCAGGCAACGGCAAACCATCTCCGTTAGGTCCTTGCCTAGTCCGGCGGTGCGGGTCTCCCGCATAGTTCCCCTACGCTCTGTCAAAAAGAATGGGACTTCATTTCCAGTTCATAAAAATTTAGGTCCGAGGTAGCAGGTCGAATCTCGGAGGCAAAAGAAACCTTCATCATTTGTGTTTGACAGGTAGTGGGAGGAGAACTGGCATGTACAATTCCTGATCACTACGATATGTTCGAATGTCGGACCAAATCCCCAACTTCCGCACAGTAGATGTCTGTTCTTTAGGATATGCCCGTAAGAACGGACACCATTTTGAAACTGTACTCACTATGAATCAAGATATAGAGAGCATAAAGACATTAGCGGCCAGCGGGCACTGATTTTTATCAATGGGACAAGTTGAAAGTTTGTGCCGGACCACGATTCGAACCCAGGTCTCCTGCTCACTAGCCAGATGCGCTGACCAGAAGACCGTCCGTACACAACGGTCAGCACAACCCCCTTGGACTGCTCTAGCACGCCTCCTGTCAGACCCACATACTACTGCCGCAGTGCCCCTGCTCATTCGCCCCGTTAATAGCGGCGTTCTGTAAGAGTCTGAGCTTGGTGTGCATCTGCACTCAAGGGATCATTGGCCTTCTTCGCCTTAGTTGTATGTATGCGTGCTGGGATGTCTCTGAGATTGTGGTGACCACTATGCCGGATGGCGAAGTGGTCAGAGCGTTTGCCTAGTAAGCAGGAGGCCCGGGTTCGGATTCGTATGTGGCACAAATCTGTCTCTTGTCACGGCTACACTTATTTCAGAGCTATTGGTATCAACTTCGCGATCTCAAATAGAACTCTAAAACATGTGTGGATGAAAATCCTACGTCAAGATAGCAAACAATCTTTGCTGACTACCAGTTTCGGCTCATTACCGAACAATCTTCAGCTAACCTAAAATGTTCGGTGTGTGACACTCAGTACACATCGTTAATCAGTAATGAAATATTGTTACAGAGCCCGTTTGATGATTAACGTTGTCAGTTTACATAAATAACAAAGACTTTTACGTTAAGATTTTTTTTATTTAACTAGGCCGACTTAGTTCTTAAAAAACGACGATTGTAATCAGTGTCACGCTCTTGAACAACATTTTAGATTTATCTGAAGATGGTTCGGTAATGAGCCGAAACCGGTAGTCACTAAAGAAAATTTGCGATCTTGACGTAGGATTTTTATCCACACATGTTTTAGATCACTAGATCGTATATGTCCCCCACTGACAATGTCCAAGAATAACATTAATTACCGCTACGGTCGCAGGTTAGAATCCTGCCTCGGGCATGGATGTGTGTGATGTCCTTAAGTTAGTTAGGTTTAAGTAGTTCTAAGTACTAGGGGACTGATGACCTCCGATGTTAAGTCCCATAGTGCTCAGAGTCATTTGCACCAATAACATTAATTTAACACCATTTCGCACTGAGAAAACCGATAAGTAGTTTATTCAAATGGTTCAAATGGCTCTGAGGACTACGGGACTTAACATCTGAGGTCTTCAGTCCCCTAGAACTTAGAACTACTTAAACCTAACCAACCTAAGGACATCACACAAAACCACGCCCGAGGCAGGATTCTAACCTGTGACCGTAGTAGTCGAGCGGTTCCGGGCTGAAGCGCCTAGAACCGTTCGGCCACAGCGGCCGGCTTAGTAGTTTATTATTTAGCTCTTAGGTTTTATTTATTTGGCACAGCAATCCGACTGCTGCCTTGCCTGAAAGTTCTTCTTATTATACGAAACTGAAGCGTCGGCCTGATACAGCGCTTCACCTTGATGCAGCTAAGAGAATCTATTCGGTATAGTCGAAAAATTCATACTGATTACACTTGGCTGTATTTGGTTAGGCCCACACACCAACTGGAAGCAAAATGATGGGCCGTCTAAGGATGATTCAGAAGTTAAATAGAGAGCTAACAGATCAAGCTGCACGGAGTGGCCGATCGGTTTGAGGCGTCATGTCACGGAATACGTGGCCCATCCCGCCGCAGGTTCGAGTCCTCTCTCGCGCATGTGTGAGTGTGTTTAGTTTAAGTAGTGTGAAAGTCTAGCGACCGATGACCTCAGCAGTTTGGTCCCTTAGTAATTCACACACATTCTTATTAGGTCAACAATTAAAACAGATAAATCCTAATTTCGTAATATTGTACACCCAACAAGGAACTCGTTAGTGCGTGGTCGCAAGTTCAGTCTTTAGTAAGGTTAAAAATTATGACAGGAAAAATATTAACTGCTAAGCACTCTCCACGTGCACCAGGAGGGCGACAGAAAATGAGTGCTCAGGAAGTGCAGTGATCAATCTTCTACGGCATGTATGTATTACACTTCACAAAATGGACAGCGTCGACATTCAGGAAATGTTCGAAACAAATCATTAACTTGCACAATCAACACCGAATGAAAAATGGCGCACCACAGTGATCGCAAAAGTTTGCACGATCAAGATCGAGGCCAAACTCCGTGGGAGTTACAAACCATGCAGGACGTTCAGCTGGGCATCAACTCTTAAAGTATGGATGTAAAATCATCTTGGTGTAACGGGGTTATGGAATGTGATGGTGTGCAACCGAGTGCGAAACAGTCTGTCGTCGAGCTTATCGTGAAACTGGCTGTCCTTTAAGGAAAAGCTGCAAATAGTGCGATAATATGTTTCATAGGCACGGAAAAAGAAAAACATCCAGAGGCTAGATTTGTCCAATGGTCCATGTTGCATCTACTGCAATGTCACGCATTTTTCAGGAGGGATAGCTTGCTGTAGAGGAGTATGGCTTTAATGCTCAGACAGGAATCAAGTAAAAGCAAGTTATTTTGACCAGCTGTTGGCCAAAAGCAGTGCTCATACCATAGTTTTAGTTTTCTTATGCCACTCTTGGTTGCTGTGGATGAAGATCTACGTCAAGATCACAAACAATCTTTGCTGACTACCAGCTTCGCCCCATTACAGAACCATCTTCAGATCAACCTAAAATGTTGTTCAGTGTGTGACACTCATTGCACATCGTCGTATTTTTAGAGCAATTTCCCCTGTTGTTGAAGTGGTCTTCAGTCCTGAGACTGGTTTGATGCAGCTCTCCATGCTACCCTATCCTGTGCAAGCTTCTTTATCTCCCAGTACTTACTGCAACCCACATCCTTCTGAATCTACTTAATGTATTCATCTATTGGTCTCACTCTACGATTTTTACCCTCCACGCTGCCCTCCAATGCTAAATTTGTGATCCCTTGATGCCTCTGAACATGTCCTACCAACCGGTCCCTTCTTCTTGTCAAGTTGTGCCACAAACTCCACTTCTCCCCAATTCTATTCAATACCTCCTCATTAGCATTCTTCTGTAGCACCACATTTCTAAAGCTTCTATTCTCCTCTTGTCCAAACTATTTACCGTCCATGTTTCACTTCCATACATGGCTACACTCCATACAAATACTTTCAGAAACGACTTCCTGACACTGAAATCTATACTCGATGTTAATAAATTTCTCTTCTTCAGAAACGCTTTCCTTGCCATTGCCAGTCTACATTTTATATCCTAGTTAATTAAAAAAGCTAAAGTGAAAATCTTAGTATTCCCTACAGCCCTTGCAAGATCATACACACGAGAAAGAATCTTAGGGGGCAGAGCACCTTGAACTTCTCGCAGCGCAATAAATAACTTTCCAGCCAATTTACCATCCAGATTAACAATCAGCATAATTGTATACAAATGCGTTAAGGCATTGATGTTAGCTGATCTTGATACAACTCTCTTGGTACCTCTAATTTTCAGGATTCCATTCATACACATTTCCTCTTCAAATCCACATTGATCGGAGTTGAAAACAAATTCCTTACTGAACAATAGGATAAGTATGTTTATCTCAGGTACAAATTTTCGGGCCGATTCCGCAGTTTGCTGTACATTGTCAAGTTGACGCTTTGTTTGAAATTTCTTTATCTTACATCTTCCAATTCTGCAGCACTTTTTGAAGCTATACAACCATCCACTGCTTCCCTTGAAATCTCTGTAATCTACGTCGCGCCCAATTTATGTAATTATGTATAGTACCTGCTCCTTGGACAACGATTGTCCTTTACTACATCTCACTGGAGACGGGATTTGTGGCTCCCTGTCCGATAAGGATGATGAACTACATGGCTGGACATTTGTTTCAGTATCTCTTTCACTTGTTAAGGACATATCGTCACCATTGTATTCCTCATGTACGCTGCCCGCACACTGGAGCGTATAGGACAACGCATATTCCACTGACTTGGAGAAACCTAATCTGTCATCTGCCACTCCCTTCTCACTGCGATATTCCTTGGATGCCTGACGATATGTCAGTTTCGGCAACTGTTTTTTATACGCTTAATGCAATGCTTGCTCTATTTATCATTGCCATTGCTCTGATTTGTATGAAGATCACCAGCAATGTTGCGCTGTTCTGAGTTACTCGCTGTCTAAGCAGTTCATCCGTAGCCTCATGCTGTGCTCACCATTGGATACCACCAGTACTGCCTCCTGTTGCCAGTAGCAACGCAGACAATATGTGGGGCGTCAAATGCCATGAACATCATTCGCCTCTTGCAACCTCCCACTCAGGGGGTTCTTTATAAGAAATCAACGCAAGGTCTTATTAGACGACACTAAGATTCTCGGAAAGCTGTGTCTGAGCAAGTGGTAAAGATCTGTTCGTGTCCCAGAAATTTTGCACGAATAGCGGCACTGCTGTACAGCAACGTGGCGTTGGGAGCTGTGGTAGAGAGCAATGTAAACACAGCGTCGTAGCTTCTCCTCGTCGCCGTGACCGTTGCCTCAGAAAAAGAGTTGGCTGCAGCTCGGCGTTGGTCGGTGGATTAAAAGTGGTAAGAGCGCCCTGCAGAAACTCAAGGACACCAGCAGTATAGGAGTGGAAAAAAATCTGAAGTCTTTCTCGAAATTTTCTAGTTAATTTCGTACGAACGCGTGGTCTATTAGCAATTGGTGTGGAGATACGCTGGATTTGTCACATTTAGTTCCGAGGCGCTCACGTGTCTGGAGCAAAAGACAATCTCGACGTAACTGTGTTTGGTAACATACGTCCTTAAAACGATGCCTCATAGTTTTTTAACGTTATCAGTATGCCGACAGAGTATTTGTTTATGAATTTTTGTGACGAAAATGCTGTTGCTGCTTTGAAGAATGCTGTAGACTGTTTTCTGACAGCGGGGTACCAACTTGCAGTGTGAGTATTAGTATTAGTAGTAGTAGTAGTAGTGCTTTTATCCATCCGTGTAGTCCTCTTTTCAACGAAATTCGCGTGACTCATGCAGTTCGCTTACACCTATTTTTGCTGAACGAGCTGTTCAACTGAATGTGGGTGAATTAGATGTCTTTCAGGAGATGAAATATCCTCCTAAAAAGAACGCGAAGTATTTTAACCTGTATCGGCATTCAGCATGCAAAAATATGAGAATAGTATGTCAATACGACGTATATTCCCAACCAGGTGTAAAGCTCAACAATGGAAATTTTGTTTTGGAAAATACCAATTGCAGATTATTCATTCCATTCATTTGGTAAACCAACGATGCTTTTTGCGCATGTGGCATGTTTTTAATATCGCTTCTCATTGAATGTGTAGCATGGCGTAATTGATAGTTGGTTAATTGGTTTTGCGTTATCAAATTGTTTTACAGTACTCAGGAACGGAAATTTCCTGCAATACATATTGCTTCTTTTATTGTAGGAAGATCGTTTAGCTGCACAGTACAGTTTGGGGTTTAGCATCCCGGAATACAAGCTAAGGTTGGCAATAAAAGAAATAATCCCGGCATTTGCCTTAATCGATTTAGCTGTTACATGGGAACTCCATATCTCGATGGCTGGATGGGACTTGGAATCCAGATCCTTCCAAAACCGAGCCCAGCGCCCTTTGGCTACAAAACAGCGCGGCCCAGATCAATCCTTTCTACCGGCCAGGCAATATGTTCTGTATTTAACATCCAATGACAACTGCTCTCGCCTGTGTTGCTCATCCGCCAAGAAGTTGTACCTTATTAGATTTAATTTTCACGTGAGAGAACAAATGAAAATCGACTGTCCTCATAAAAGTACATCAGCAGACGCATTAAAAAGGACAAATTAAATAACGAAAAGATATGGAAAGTGTATTAAAGTGGATCGTGGGATACTTAAAATTTAATTTGAGCTGTTGTAAATAGTTCATATGTTTTCGTATCGAGACAATGCTTCCGTATGTTATTTTAGTGCGCCTCATCATATTTCAGAGATTGCCTATGTACAGAGATAAATTTGGCACATGATTATTTGAATGGTTAACTGGAAATTCTCCTTACTATCACCTGCTGGTGTATTTACCATTCTACCTCCACTACCCAGTATCTTAGTGCTATGTGGCGGTAGACGAGGATTACCTTCTCAGCGACATCAGCGTCGTTGGAGACGTAACACTGAGTAGTGCAGTGATTGAACAGAATCGGCCTTGACTTTGAATCAACTCCTTCCCAGTCTACCTTATGTAACTGAAGGAAATCAAATAAAATCTAAACCAAGAAGCCATGCTGAGGATCTGAGCCCTGCTGTTCTTGAATATTAGTTCCGTGTTCGATGCGAGGCGGTAGTCCGCTCTCGGAAGTTTATATGCAGGTTATCTTAATGTCATTTAACAGTCTACGGACATACAAGTCTTTCAAAGAGGTTTGCGGCCGTGTTCGTCTGAAAATCTAATTTAACTAACTGATGTATTTATTCACGGTATCTCTACCAATCTTTCGAAAAATTGACTCGAACCTACACAGGACTGACGACAATTGAAAAGAGTCTGCAAAGTAGAGCATTCCTGCCGGATGTTATAATCGAGATACTGCTAATTATTTCTACTCAACATTTTTTTCTTTTACATTAGCTTTCCATGTGTATTGCAGAAGTAATTTTCTTAGTTGAAAATGAAAATATTGCATCAGCATATTATGAAAATGTAAATAATGCACCAACACGTCATTACTTAAATTTTGTAATTAGTTCTATACTGACTCTAGCGTGCCCAAATAAATACCAATAAAGTTTTCTGAGAAGTCAGAACCTCTCATACCGACTGTTTTTCGATTTACTGAAGTATATAGCGTGGTAAGTGGCTTAGTTCACAATCTTCCAACTATTTTTGTTTCACAAGTTGTAAACTGCACCATTACTAGTAAAACCGTACATTACTTGTTGAAGAACGAATAACCTGCATTTACAGCATTCATGAATCTAGGAAAAGCATCTGAAAATTTTGTCTGGTACGCGCTCTTTGAAATTCGGATATTATCGAGATTAAAATGCAGGGATCAGAAGGCCATCTGCAATTAGCACAGAAATCAAATTCCATTTATGAGAGGTGAAGGCCAGAGGCAGTATTATGGGAGTCAGACAGGATAGTAGGACATTCCTCACGTTATGAAATCTGTGCATTGAGCAATAAGTACAGGAAACGAAGGCAAATTTGTAAAAGGAAACCTAATTAATTGAGAACAAGCTAAAAGCTTTAAGATTCACCAGTGACATTGCAATGTGTTAGAGACGTCAAAGGACTCGGACGAACAAGTAAAAGATTGAAAGGACGTTATAAGATTAATACCAGAGGAGTAAAACAAGGCTAGTGTAGTGTAGCTGAATTAAGTCACTCGATGCAGCTGGAATTATATTTGGTAATGGGACGCTAAAAGTAGAATTCAAGTTTTGCTCTTCTCGCAGGAAAAAGAAAAAAAAAACTGACGATGAGTGAAGTAAAAAGGATATCAAATGCGTACCGGCAACAGCGTTTCTGAAGAGGAGAAATACGTTAACATCTAGAATAAATTTAGCAATGGGAAAATATTTTCTGGAAATATTTACCTATAACTGAAACTAGACGATTAACAGCACAGACGAGAGGAGGGTAGAAAACTTATGTAATGCTACAGATAAAAGTTGAAGATTAGTTGGGTAGAACGCATAACTAATGAAGGGGTGCTGAACTGAACTGAAGAAAAATCATCTTAATGAGAATCTTATCTAAAAATGAAGGATATATTGTAGGAACAATCCTGGGGATCGGTTTCAGTTGCAATAGGGCATTAAAATAAATCCATTGGCGACAAAAATGGTTCAAATGGCTCTGAGCACTATGAGACTTACCATCTAAGGTCATCAGTCCCCTAGAACTTGGAACTACTTAAACCTAATTAACCTAAGGACATCACACACATCCATACCCGAGGCAGGATTCGAACCTGCGACCGTAGCGGTCGCGCAGTTCCAGACTGAAGCGCGTAGAACCACTCGGTCACAAAGGCCGGCCCAATGGCGACAAGTGGAAATTTGTGCCTGACAGGGAGTTTGACCCTGATTTCCCGCTTATCGCGAATGGTCGCATTAACCAATTCTGCAATCGGAATACACTTCCCGTCCAACTGATTCCCACAAGAACAGACACCACACATATAAACAAGGTAGCTATTTTACTGCTTCTTTTTCATGGCGTTAATTCCGTATCTTCAAGGGATCAGCATGTAGTTTTGGATTTGGCAATGACAGTGGTAGAGGGTGGCCGGATGTCCTTCCTGCCGCCAACCCTTTCCCCCGGAATATAATTTGTGTAACTCATCTGTTTGCGTCTATTGTTATCGTATGTGAAAATGGGAGAACATGTTCTAAGCGTATGCGAATCGTGTAGCTGAGCGGGGAGATGGGTACGAACCCGGTATTAACCTCATCAGAAGTGGGAAACCGTCTAAAAATCTCATCCAGGTTGGCCTGCACACCGACCCTCGTCGTTAAACCACCGGCCGGGTTCGATGAAGAGCCGGTGCTCCTCCCTGAATCCCAGAAGCGGTGAGCTATCTCGCACGACATTCTGAGCGGATCCAGCGATAGTTATTTTGCTAATGAAGGATTTTCCTGAGGGGAGGGGGAGGTAATAATTGTGGAGAGAGACCAAGTGCATGAAGGTTGCCATAGTTATGTAGAGGGAAGTTGTACGTGGGGAGCTGCATTAAAACAGCCTACGAACTGAATAAAAAGCATCAGTTTCTTAAACCATTGACGCACATTAGTTTGACATTGCAAATCAATGTCTTTTGTTATCAATGGATACTCGGTATTTAGTACATCTACTAGTTTATTAGTTTTCTGTACTGGACTTTCCGGAGTCAATAGGCGCTGTTATACACTGAAGAGCCAAAGAAACTAGTACGTCTGCCTAATATCATGTAGGGTCCGCGCGAGCACGCAGAAGTGCTGCAACACGACATGGCATCGACTCGATTAACGTCTGGAGGGAGCTGACACCATGAATCGTGCAGGGCTGTCCATAAATCCGTAAGAATACGGGAGGGAGGGAGGGGGGGGGGGGGGAGAGATCTCTTCTGAACAGCCCGTTCCAAGGCATCCCAGACATGCTTAACAATGTTCACGTCTGAGGAGTTTTGCGACCAGCGGAACTGGTTAAAATCAGAAGAGTGTTCCTGGAGCTACTCTGTAGCAATTCTGGCATTGTCCTGCTGGAATTGCCCAAGTCCATCGGAATGCCCAATGGACATGAATGGATGCAGGTGATCAGACAGGATGCTTAAGACGTGTCACTTGTCATAGTCGTATCTACACGTACCAGGGGTCCCACATAACTCCACCTGCACACGCCCCACACCATTACCTGAACAGTCAGGCCCCTGTTGGCATGCAGGGTCCATGGATTCATGACGTTGTCTCAATAACCGTACACGTCCATCCACTCGATACAATCTGAAACGAGACTTTTCAGACCAGGCAACATGTTTTCAGTCATCAACAGTCCAATGTCAGTGATGACGAGCCCAAGCGAGGCGTAAAGCTTCGTGTCGTGCAGTCATCAAGGTACACGAGTGGGCCTTTGGCTCCGAAACCCCATATCGATCATGTCTCGTTGAATGTATCGCACGCTCACACTTGTTGATAATCCAGCACTGAAATCTGCAGCAATTTGCGGAAGGGTTACACTTCCGTCACGTTGAACGATTCTCTTCAGTCGTCGTTGGTCCCATCCTTGCAGGATCTTTTTCCGGTGGCAGGAATGTCAGAGATTTGATGTTTTACCGGATTCCTGATATTTACGGTATAGTCGTGAAACGGCCTTACGGGAAAATCCCCATCGCTACCACGGAGATGCTGTGTTCCATCGCCCGTGCGCCGACTATAACACCACGTTGAAATTCACTTAAATCTTGATAACCTGCCATTGTAGCAGCAGTAACCGATCTAACAACTGCACCAGACACTTCTTGTTTTATATAGGCGCTGCCGACCGCAGCGCCGTATTGTGCCTCTTGACATATCTTTTTATTTGAAATAGGCATGCCTGTACCAGTTTCTTTAGCGCTTCAGTGGAGGTCTACAGACACCATCTCCTTATATTGCTTCAGAATTTACAGGATCCTCGCAAAGTATCAAAATGAACCAGATAATTAGACAATTGCCTTACTTTAGCGCTTCAGTGGAGGTCTACAGACACCATCTCCTTATATTGGTTCAGAATTTACAGGCTCCTCGCAAAGTATCAATATGAACCATATAATTAGACAATTGCCTTACTGTTAGAGGATCAGCAAATTAGTGGAGATATTAACACAAATTCTAATAGGTACGGCCGCTAAGAGCTCGCGCACCAAGTTTCCTATCAAGCCACAGGTGGTATGCGGCTTTTTGTGTCGTCGACGCAGCTTTCTCCTCTCCCGGACATACGGCAAACGTCTCCACGCAAGAGAGAAATCTGTTGCACTAGCTTCCTTCTTAATCGCTCCAGACGCAAGGACAGCTGCTAAGACGTGATGCAAATAACTGTGGACGGAGATACGCGAACTGTACTGCACCGCAAGTGATCACGTAGTATATTGTTTCTGGGCATCAGAATCTCATTTTCTGGAAAGCTGGCTATTTGGATGATCAAGAAATAGATGTGCTCAGTGATTCAGTGGTTATATATCAGAAAATTTCTCCTTATCATTTCTCTACTGTCTTGTGCTCACATGAGACTGTGATTCAATCACAGATAATTTATATTATTAGAAATTCGGATTTTAAATGATGCACGGTATCTTTGTTTCCTGGTCGAATCCCAATAATGTATTTTATCCTGTAAGACTATTTTTGTTCACCAACTGAATTAACGAATGATTTTCCTTACTGTTGTTACATTGTCTTTCAGTCGATAAATTAATTAGCTGTACACAAGAATATCTCCAGATAGTGACTTTCTAATTCTACGTACATGGCGCGAGGAAATCAGCGTTTCTCATACAGTTTTATTCGTCCTCAGTGTCACTTTGTTGCTTAACCTGCCCGAATAGCCATGCGTGTTGAAGCGCCGCTTCCGGGACGGGGAAGTCTGTCATTCCCGCATCGCCTCCATCCGGTGGATTAACGACGAGGGTCGGTGCGCCGGCTGGCCTGGCTGTGGGTTTCAGGCAGTTAACCACATCCCACTAAGTGAATACCGGGCTGGTACCCAAGTCCAGCTTCAGTTACACGATTTGCAAAATTTCCAAAACTTTCGCTCACTTCCACACGAATAATAACTACACGCAGACGGCTAGGGTATACATATTCCGTCCGCGCTGGGAGGAAGAGGCGGGTGATTGTGGCGGGGGGGAGGGGGGGTGGGAGAGGGGGAGGGGGGGAATGTGATGGCGACAGAAAGGGCATCCGGCATCCGGACAACCTGAAACTAACCATGCCAAATCCGTTCATAGCAATGCCGACCCCACGCCGATGCGAGACAGAGTGACAAGAAAAAGAAGGAGAAGTGTTCTCCTGTTGCTTCTCGCTGCAGCAACCTCCTCAAAAACTTTTCAATGAACAGCGACAGTCCGTGAACGTATTTGCCCGATCTTCAAAAGCACTGTTTGTTGATTACGCATCTGTTAGTTTGCTAATAAATTTGGCGAAAATGTCATTACAAATAATATGTTTGCTGCCTTACACGTATTTTAAGATTTATTTTAATGACATTTACTTATACCCAGAAAACTGTCAATAAAGAAAATTCTTGATCTAGCGTTCTGTGTTATTAGCTCAGTCACTAGCCAATCTACATGTGTCCATATTTCCAGAAAACTGAAGTTATTGTTAGATTTTCTCTGTTTCTTGCCATTCATTGTCAACACAGTATCTTCAAAATAGTTGGGAATAAGTTGCTTCATATAGTCTTTGTTACTGTCTTATCCTGTTTTTCGTCATCTCACACGTGCACTGTAAACTGAAATTAGTTGGTTTCAGTGGTGTGTCAGATACACTAAACCGATTTGCAGATTAAAACTATGGTCCGGAGTGAACTTGGGTATGTGCTTTCTGTGATTATCACTTTCGCAGTTGAATTATCTGAACTGAACGGAACTGTGTCTTCCCGTTCTCTCTGCAGAGCTTGTATGGTTAAGAGGAGAGAGGCAAGAGTACGGGAAAAAAGGAAACAGAAAATGACAGGCGCATTGGGCACACTCAGATAGCTCAACTGGTAAAGTAAACCAAAAACCCCGGGGAAAGCCACAAATTGAAATTATCAGTCAGGTTCATATTAACTGATGATTTAACTCTCAAAGGCCCAAGAAAACTATAGTATGTATGACACTAAAATTACACCATACGATAGAGCATCTCGAAGTATTTACGTAATAATCATTAGTACTCCTCCAGCACGAAGAATATCGAGTCTGTATGTACTTTCTTGTTATGTTCTTCGTAAAATGTCTTGATATAGGAATACCGTCCATTTTGATCTTTTTTCTTCACGAAAACCCACAAAAAGAAACCCAGCAGAGTAACGTCAGGGGAACGTGGTGGCCAGGCAGTGGGTTCTCCGAGTCAGGTTCATCGACTGAATAATTTCAGAACCAGGAACTTGCGAAACTCGACAATGCCGCGGAGCTCCATCTTGTTGAAAGATGATTTTGCCTTGAAAGTCTTTATCTGAGGGTATACAAACTGCTCCAACATGTCCAGACAAACTGACCCATTCACTACGTTTTCTGCAAAGAACGGTCCAACAATCCCTTCGCGCATTAGCCCACACCAGACGTTCAGAGCATGCCGCTGCTAGGACTTCCAAATCCGAACATTATGCAGATTAACCGTTCCTGCCTCATACGAGAATAAACGTCTTTCCACGAAGCTGGCATCCATGTCACTTAGCTGCAGCATAGCTGAAGCAGATTGTTGTCGGCATGGTTTGTTGTTCGGTATCAGATATTGCAGGATTTGCACTTTGTAAGTATACAAACGAAGACTGATACGCTGCACGAGACAATGTTACTCGGGATACATTAAGTTGCCTAGATGCCTGCCGAACTGACTCACGCGGACTTTGAGAAATGCTTTCCTGATGTCCTCCACTGTCACTTCCGAAACACTACGACATGCACCCCCAGGATGTTTCAGAACACTTCCAGTTGCCAGAAACTTACGATACCATTCCTTAGTTATTTTCACACTCGGTGAATCACATCCGTACAACCTATGATAATTTCTTTGCACAGCAATCGGCGATTTTATTTCTGCGAACCACACTACTGCTTGCGTGCGCTGCTGTTGGGTCGCCACTTCCACTTCATGGGATCATGTTGCACTCTGGCGACAATAGTAGGGTCGTCTGACACGTGAATATAAGGTCTTTGAGATGCTATGGCATACGATGCAATTTCATTATCATATCTACTGTATTTGTTTTTCTTGAGACTTTGAAATGAGGGAGCTTTGAAAGGGATATCCTATATTTCAACCTTTCCGCATTTTGTTCCATCAATAGTTTTGTGGCAATAAATTTCAAAATCGGTTACAGTTGTCTGACTGGTGTCTACGAAAACTGCAAAGTGATGTAGGAAAAGGGGAGGCAACCGCAATTAGTATCTACTAATACAGTGTCCGATCACCGTGTACGACCAACACCTGCGTGGCATGGTTTCATTAAGACTGTTGATTTCCTGTGACGCATTTGGTCACTTATCAAGAAAAGCAAGCACTAGTACAGTCTTGAGATGCCGTAACTTGCTTCTAGTATATCTTCCTAGAGAATCCCAGTCAAGGTAAATATCATTCGAAATTTCAGATTATGCTCACCGAGGCATTTGAGAGTGTTGTATAAATGAAAGAAGAGTTTCGGGCGATGTAAAATTTAGAAGGTCTGTTGTTACTTATCTCTTTCACCAATATCGCAATATCTGCACTTTTCTGTCAGAAATGTGCAGTTGTAAGCGTATTCGTCCTCAAAGGGCAAAAGCGAAGTTCATTTTGCTATGTCTTCAGTATGGTGTGCGTCCAGTTCGTCGGAGCAGTTTGGTGGCGCATAATGAATGAGGTCACACACACAATGGGCTTGCACGCATAGAGGTCACATTCGGGAGAATAGTGTGGATAGCTGTGGTTGATATTTTGTGTTCTGTTGCTAATCTCAAGGCTTGTAGCAAATGAGTTGCGTTGTATAGCCTTTTCTAACGGACCGTGGGTAAGAGCTTTGGCTGTAAGTGCGTTGGGGTGATCTTTAACGAATTTATTTCGAATACCTCCCATTGGTTCAAAGTCATTCGACAGTCTTTTAATTCCCTTCAGCAAACTCAGATACGATTTTCTATTTCTGACTGCTACTGATAAGCTTAGATCCTACCAGTGACTTGCCATGATGCACAGGTCTGTAAACACAGTACTTTCTTTCGACCCAAGTAGGTAACACAGAATTTGATGAACTGTAATTAGAATACAGTAGTAATAATAGGACATAATCTTGGCGACGGGGGAAACACCTATAGTAAAAACATTCTCCGTTTAGCTCCCGCTAATCAACATGGTCTCCCGTTTACCGACGCAACCTAATAAGCCATAGCCTGACATTTACGGTATTTCAGAGCCCTAATTACAGGAATACTGGAACCTCTTCAGTGTGTCATATGTCACTTGTTGACAGTTGTTCTCTGCCTCGTGATGACTGGGTGTTGTGTGATGTCCTTAGGTTAGTTATGTTTAAGTAATTCTAAGTTCTAGGGGACTGATGACCATAGATGTTAAGTCCCATAGTGCTCAGGGCCATTTTGAACCATTTGACAGTTGTTAACAACAGTAGCTCGGTCATTGAATACAGTCCAAGTACCGTAACAAAATTGTGACTACCGTCAGAAGCGCGATTGCTGCAATTTGGGAATAACTACAAGCCGTCATCGTGTTACCTGCGAGCTTTACCCACTGTTCTGAGAGTCTAGGACAATTCCCTAATGTTTTCAAACGTTTCTTCAGTTGGATAATTTGTTTGAGATCCTCGTAATTTTTAATCCTTCATGTTGTGCTTACTCCCTATATTGCTAAGAAGGTGAATGTATTTCTTTTCTGATAAGCATGCCACTATGTAACATTTTCGTTTCCAGAAATTCGACCGTATCGTCACTTAAACTAGTTTCATTTATTTTAGATTTATTTCTTTATTTGTTATCGACGCATTAATTATTGCTTAGTTGTGATAACGACAGACTTTGAGCTCCATATTGTCTTTCTCCAATAACACCTTATTTTGTTTCACCTGCTATCAAATGATTCACTTTCTCCACATTCAGCTTCACAAAGCCGACATTTAGCGTCTCTGGTGAGCCATTGCACTGCTACCAGTAGTAAGTAACGACTCTTTCTTTTACCCTTTTCTTTTGTGATTGCAAAAAGACCTTAGTTTTTCAACTTTTTATCCATTTAAGCAAGCCATTTTTTTCGTCTTCCAGTTCTGAACATGGCATTAGGAAAATATTTCTTTTGGTCCCCGTGATTTGCGCAATTCCGTAGTTACAGAGAGCTATTGCTACAGTTATCTTTTTCCTTGATTTTCAGGAACACTTTGACTCAATTTTTTTTAGTGGTGAAATAATAGGCGACATCTAATGACTTGTAAAAATGGTTTAATATCTGTGTTTTATAACAACTTTTATTATTCTGCATTTATTCACAAATTACAAATCACATTAACGTATGTCGAGAGTTGTTTTGTTGTGTTTTCTCTGTTAATCCAAATATTTGACAATTTACTAAAACAAACTATCTGCTTCAGCAATAGAAAGAAAGGGTTAGAATCAATAGGTGTGATGTTTCACGTCCATCGATGTCTACGTCATCGAAGACGAACTTGCTTACCTGGAGCAGATTGAGGAAGGGAACAGCCATGTCCTGTTGATAGAGAAGTTCCGACATTAATTAGTTGTAAATTGTCGAATCAGGATGGCCCGACGACTAATATCTGAATCTCGCTGCTTCATCTCGCTTTATTTTAGCAAATATACAAACTCTATCTCAGTTAACGAGGTATCGATATGTAACAGTCGTGGGTCAATGACTGCAGTCACAAAACGACTAGTGGAGCTTCCCTTATAGAAGCTCAAAAAATCAAATGGTTCAAATGGGCCGCGCGTGATTAGCCGAGCGGTCTAGGGCGCTACAGTCATGGACTGTGCGGCTGGTCCCGGCGGAGGTTCGAGTTCTCCCTCGGGCATGGGTGTATGTGTTTGTCCTTAGGATAATTTAGTTTAAGTAGTGTGTAAGCTTAGGGACTGAGACCTTAGCAGTTAAGTCCCATAAGATTTCACAAACATTTGAACATTTGGTTCAAATGGCTCTAAGTTCTACGGAACTTAACATCTGAGATCATCAGTCACCTAGACTTAGAACTACTTAAACCTAACTAACCTAAGGACATCACACACATCCATGCCCGAGGCAGGATTTGCTACGGTCGCAGGTTCGAATCCTGCCTCGGGCATGGATGTGTGTGATGTCCTTAGGTTAGTTAGGTTTACGCAGTTCTAAGTTCTAGGGGACTGATGACCTAAGATGTTAAGTCCCATAGTGCTCAGAGCCATTTGAGGCAGGATTCGAACCTATGACCGTAGCCGCAGCGCGGTTCCGGACTGAAGCGCCTAGAACTGCTCGGCCACAGCGGACGGCCCCTTATAGAAGCTTTCGTGTCATTGCGAGCATATCAGTTTATGTACACGTCATACCACTCATAGCACAACGAAACGATTTTCGAATATGATACCTTACCTACGGTGAAGAAGCCCCGGCATCCGCATGTGGTTCCGAACCACACAGTATTGTGATTCTAGACCATGCCATTAAATTTATGTCGGAAGAGGCAAACGAGGAACCAAAAATCTCATTAAAACTATGCTTGAGAGAGGTACAGGAGCCACTAGCAACATCAGTCGCACAATAAAGAGAATAAAGAAGGGGGCTAGGGGTAGGGTGGGGGAAACATAGCTGCAGTTACTTTCCAAGGCTTCACTACTTTCGAAAGGTGTGAAAGAAAGAGAAGAAAATTTTATTTTAGGCAAACTGCCAAAGGAGTTGCCAGTGGACTGGCACATAAGTTTCCACATGACAACTGTTCTTTATTTTACATTGTCAACATGATAGTAAGCGGCGTTGTCTCCTACCTGTATTTTTACCGCTTTTTGTTTTGTGAGACTTCCTTCCAGCAGACTTATTTTGCTTTGCATGATAGTTGCTTTATTACTATTAGTTTTTCGGTACTCTAATGTGAAAACTATTGATTTTGAATATCTATATTTGTCAAAATATTGGTCACACTGACGTAACCTGTTATTATGACTTTTTGCAGAGTCGCTGTCAGTAGCTTATAAGTTACATGAGATGTGAGTCAGTGCATAGGCTTCTGCTGTCCGACCGCATCTCCCCAGGCGCACTGTGGTTGTTCGGAGTGGAGCCCCCATCACTACCGATGTTCCTCCCCTAGCATGCTGTCTGTGCAGCCACTGGCCAAGTTACTTTGTGTACACTCTAACGTCTGGTACAGACTCTTTGACGACAAAACTAGATATTCTGGACGTGCAGTGAATCTGATGAAGGTGCTTATGGGATTTCATCGTACCAGAACATGTGAGAAGACTTCACTCTGAGAAATGGATATAAAGAGGGCGGCAACGCTGAATGTGTATGAAAACGTAGTTGTAATTGAAAACATAGCGAGAAAAGTTGTTTATAACACTGAAATAACTGAAGCATAGGTGGCTAAAGAGCTCTTGCAAAACTTAGCGACGATTTAATATTTTTTTCTCTGATTTGGATTATCCAAAAATAGGGATTGTGTGATGTACGACATCTGCAGTGTCGTTTACTGGCACTGGAAACAGATGAAGTACTTTGGGTCAATGTCATGTTGTATGGTGGAGGCAATGGCGTTGTTTAAATTTTATTCTTCATGATATGAAAATAATGCGTACAAAATGTAAAGCTGCCTGTAAAACGTGGGGCGGTACAAGAGAGCATATATTTTATGCAATAAATATTTGCTCTTAGACGGTTGGGAAAGTTAGGTCATCCTTAAGTTTTCCAATCGGATTGACTAGCAGTGATTAGTCACGAAGTTACTCATTAAGGAACAGTTATAAGCCGTTTTTTAATTTGTACTCCAAAAACATGTTCTTTATATACGTGAATCACTGAAAATCACAATTTAAAAATTCCCAATACCTGGACACATTTCTTGGGGTCTTTCTCTGTCGTTATAGGAGGAATAGGTGTAAAAGAAAACGTGAAGCGATGGCTATTAGTCCACACTTACTAGCGGCATGCTTACGAAGTAACGTGACATCAAACGCCGCAAATGCCAATTTTAGATGTTTTTTTAGTTCTGCATGCCAGAGTTCTTTTGGCAGTAAGTAGTCGCGATATCATCTAAGATCTGGAAGTCATGCCAGAGTTCTTTTGGCAGTGAGTAGTCAGGATATCATCTAAGATCTGCTAATTTTGACGAACATGGCGCCACAATTTTGATGGGTTTTCAGGAACTGCGGTTTATACAGGGTGACTCAGCTGCCCCTACCTATGGGATTTATGCATCCTAAAGCCCCTTCAGAAAGTTCCTGCAGATTTTCATGTTCTCACACTCTCAATGCGCAAACTGTCAGTCTTACAGGAAAAATGAGTAGGACCTTTTTGTAGAAAATTTAATGTAATTAATTTTTGCACTCGGATACATTTTCGCTGGTGACCACAGTTTTCAAGTTATTCAAGAAAAACACATTTGAAGATCACTTTTGTACGTTTTTCTTGAATAATTGGGAAGCTGTGACCTCCAACGAAGCCGTGTCCCAACGCAAAACTAAACTAGATTAAATTTCCTACAAAAACGTCCTGCTCATTTTTTTGTAGTGCCATTAATTTGCCCCTAGCTAGCGAGAAAACCTGAACATCTGCCTGTGCTGTGTGAAGGAGTTGTGGATTGCATAAAACCCAGAGTTAGAGGTAGCTGAATGTGTGATAGACGGACCAGCAGACCGCGGGGAGGACCAAGAAAACGCTGGGTAAAGACTATAAGATCAGATGTGGAGGACAAAGGACATAAATGGGAAGTTGTCATGGAACAGAAGATCTATGAAGACAGAAGGAGATGGCGATCGCTAATAGACCACACCCGGGAAATTGGGGTTGGAGAAATATTATGATGAATTTAAAACTGTGCCCCTACCCAAGCCTGAAATTCGGGCTCCTGTCATTCGTGGGTAAGGCGCTTCAGATACACTCCATACTTGGAATAGGATAAATGTTTTCTTCTTCAGATTTTTGGTTTCTGTCACATGGGAGCTTAGAGAATAGAAATAAGAGCTACTTCTGTAAAATGGTTATGTTATGAGTGATCTGTATTTCCATTTTCTTGTTTTTGCACTTTAATGCTATCCAATTTGTTTGTCTCAAAAAATTAGTAGAAATCACTTCCATAATAATTTATTGTAATGACTCGTTTTTGAGACATACGTTCTGGTCCTCGATAGGGCTGCAGGAAAAATATCAATATATCGACATCATTTCCGAAAAATTCAATACATGTCGGCTACACTTTTCCCCGATACGTCGATATATCGATGTCAAAATGGGTCATCAAGTGCCGATATGTTTATTTTATATTATATTTTTTCCAAAATGTTTGGTAAATATTTAAAGATTTATTTTGAAATTGTAGTGGAATATAATTTTACTTTGACTAAATGAAGTAGCTTTACTATTCTTTGAACTTTCATCACAACCAGTCTTCCTCTTTGACTGCGTGAAGCAAGAATATGTGGCACAAAAGAAGTAGTTCGATTGTACTGGGAAAGGGGGGGGGGGGGGCTGTGTTGATGGAATAGCAAAATTTCCGATGAGAAGAAATAGCTCACCAGTTGTTTTTAACGCAACTAGTATGCATTTTCCAAAAACAGTTACTGAAAATAATGAACAAAAATCTGTATGACAAGATTGGTCTTTGCGGTGGACGGAGACAAGTGAGGGGAAATGCTGATGTAATCGGCGCTCGGCGCTATCAACGGAAACTACAACGTTTAGCTTCACCACGCAATTTTGACACTACAGCTGGTAGGTCGCTGGTGTTTGCAAAAATGAAAAAAACAGGGAAGTCGACATGAAATGTTCCGGACAAATCCGATGTGTGACGAAACCGGACGACGGACCCATCGGACACCTTTTATTGTACCACTGACATGTAGTTACCAATGTTAGCAAAGTGGTTATGGCCAAGCGTGAACGTGCATCGTTTTCCATTCATTTCTTGCTCTAAGGGAGATAGGCAGGCAGCTAGCTTGTTGACGTACAGAATATCTAATAATAAATCGATACTTACATACATAGCTTTAAAACCGGCAGTATGTTTGCAGTGTGCAGCCGATATTTTTATAGGCCTGTACATCGATATGTTTTACGTCGCTATGTTGATATGTCTATAATTTTTCAGGTATATCGAGAGTCGTTAATGAGACTGTTTATATCGATATATCGGGGCACCGATATTTTTAAAAGTGACAACACTTCTAGTCCTCGACCGGCGATCTTCTGTTCACTTTTTGTGTGACGTCCTTGACCACAGATCTTCCAGCACTTATACTGCAAAAATAAAAATTAACTTCAATGTTATCTTTTGCATTTAATATTAGTTTCTGGAACAAACAGTTTAAGAAATTATTTGTATGTGTGTGATTTTGAGAAAACATACATTAATATTCTGCTGGGACAAACAGTTCGAACTATGTGTTGTGAATGCGATGTTCGCTATTTCGAGACTGTATTAATGGAAAACCTAATTATCTTTTCAAATTCCAGATAAAGGTTTGTTAATAACCTTACGAAAGTAGACACTTCCATTTTGTTCATTAAGTAATTGGAAGCCACAGAAGAAACGTTTGCCTATAAAGGCATCATCTTGAAATAGATCGTTAAAGAAAAGAAAATTGTCATCTGAAAATGAAGATGTAGTTCTTCCAGATACGTCAGGGCAATAGACTATTTTGACACTGAAACAATATTTAATCCATTGGTGTCACAGGTTCTGAGAATCATAACACAGAAATGGGCAAGACATTAAATTACGTGTTTTATTACAGGGATCAAATAAATATTTCAGAAACTATTACACTTGCAATGTCATCATGAGTCTACAGCAGAGGTTGTTGCGAGCGCTCGAATTCGAAATTAGTAAGCAAACTCCGCATTGTTCCTTGGTATTCTGTAGGGAAGGAGGAAAGTAACACAGTGTTTGGGCGAAAGAAGCAAATAACATAGAGTTTGAGCGTTTACTCTCGCTCTCGGCGAGGGAAACCGATCCAAAGCTGTCAAATGAGTTATCGACGTTCAAGGGCGAGAATAAAGTCGTTTCTGGCAATAAACAAGGGGTCTTCCTTCGCAAAATGTACACTGTAGCTTTGCCTGCAGGTGGAGACCTGCTAAAAGCGACTTACGTACTGTGCAGTCGGTTGATTTAAGAATACGATCGACGACGAAATTCGCGATGGAAGAAGAGGTAGTAGCATGAAATCTCTTGAAACGAGGCCAGTGTATCACACTACCTTTTCTATCTTTAGCATACAGTCTAATACATAATACAGCTCTGAAATTCATATTAAAATAATGAATATCGGATAGATCTTGACTGCGATTTTCAATGAGAGGCAGTTGTGTGTGGTAGCGAAAGGCACTACAATACTATGGAGAAAATTAGGAAATCTGTAAGAAACCGCTTTCCCAGATGACAACGACTCTCTGTGATGGGTAACTGATAACCGCCGCTCTGCCCATGCCTCAGTCAAACAATGAGAAACTTAATTGTAGTACATTGTTGTGATTGGACTGTTGAACTACTTTCTCCCGATGATCAAGTGCGAAATATTCTCAAACGGTAGGCCTACCTTTTTTCCCATGAAAATAAGGGACACCTGCAAAGAGTGTGATCAACTGATCAATAATTTCTGAAATACTGTATTAACAGAAATTACGACGAAGGAAACATGATGATGAATAAATGCATTTTGCGTCACACCAGCGTTCATTAATACTCTTCAGTGAAGCGCACTTACAAATCCTTCATTTTACTAGAATATTATTCGTATTTTTTACCTGAATGAATTTGCTGATATAACTGCTTATGGTGTAACAGTCTGTCGTACATGTCTGCACATGAAATACTTAGACTACACTCGAGAATTGTTGCTTTGGCAGTTGGGCTGTACAAACAAATGATATTTTCTACATCAACTGGCAGCTTCCCAACAGCTGTTCCCACAGTGCTATAGATGATATGTGCCACGCAACACACACCTCTGAGACAGTTCCTACCAAGGCCTGCATATTGTTGTGACTTGGCAAGACAGCCAAGCCACTATGATTGGTAGCCGAAAGGCACGCGTTTAAGCTCACGCAGGCTGGCGTGAGGTCTGGAACAGTTAAGGGAATTGAGTCTAGTGAATATAAGTACCTAGCTTCTGGAATACTTAACTTTAATCCATAATTGGTGAACATCGGTCTGACGGTACATGCATCACAAGATAAATGATAATGGTGCCTTGCTAGGTCGTAGCAAATGACGTAGCTGAAGGCTATGCTAACTATCGTCTCGGCAAATGAGAGCGTAATTTGTCAGTGAACCATCGCTAGCAAAGTCGGCTGTACAACTGGGGCGAGTGCTAGGAAGTGTCTATAGACCTGCCGTGTGGCGGCGCTCGGTCTGCAATCACTGATAGGGGCGACACGCGGGTCCGACGTACACTACCGGACCGCGGCCGATTTAAAGGCTACCACCTAGCAAGTGTGGTGTCTGGCGGTGACACCACACATATAATTTTGCAAAAACATTTTCTCTGCCACTTCTGTTTACTCCACTGAGCATATGTTCGTATTGTCAGCAGATAAACGAACAAACTTTAATTCTGGGCGGTGGTCATGTAGAACCGACATTACATTTTTAGATATTATGTTAGAAGTGTCGTTTTCGAAAGAAATGAACAATATTTTTCAAAGCGTTCGGCTTTCTAAAATGCAATGTTTAGCTAATACTGGAAGAAACTACGTTGATACGTGATTTATCGTATCAATGGATAACTTAGAAAGTTTACATAGTCAAGATCTTCTGTAAGAAGTTGCTTGCAGGAAGGAGTTAATACATCATCAACAATAGCTTCCGTTTTGGTTCTTTTACAACTAAACTTGACAACATTGAGTTTTTTTAATGACATATGTCGTGCGGTTCACGAAACTGTAGCTACGATTATGACAGGGTACGCTACGCAAAAGTTCCCTCAGCTGCAGCCAATGTAACCTCTTTATTTCCTGGCATTTCGCAAATTACCCTTTTATTATTTACCCATTCTATATGGATACAAATTAAAGCTCAGAACTGTAACACGTGTTGTTCTTACTATATAGAGCCGATCTTAATTAAATGTATTGTAGCAGTTACGGTGAAGTAGCAGGCCAACCCTCAACTATAATATTATATCTTTCATCATTATGATTTATGTAAAGGCCCTGTGATCCTGAACATCAAGGATTTCATTTCATGATCACCATTTAACAAAGCAAGTTTATGGCGGCAATGTTTTACGTTTTTAAATATGTTCCATAGAAATAACTTAAGCGGAATTACTTCAGAGGTGTGAAACAAACTTACCCATTATTTAATGGTGAAGAAGTCATTGATTTTAGAAATTGTTGCAACAGCAGCTGAAGAAGTCAGCGTATGTCTATTTAATATATCGTGCTGAACAGTACCCGCGTTCCCACCATGAGCAATCGAAAATGTGACATTGCAAATTTTACGCTGAACTTCGTAACTGAGCTTTGTCTCTTCGAGGAAAAGATACTTTTCCTTTAGTTGGAAGAAAAGGTGAATTTGTGTTTGGACATAATAGCTTCGTTCACGCAGCTAATAACACACCGCATCAACTGCCAAAACAAAACTAAGCAAAATTTGTCTGTCACCACTGATCACAGAACACATTGAACAATGACAACAGTAAGTGAGACCAGCGCCGATCCAGCATTTCTCAAGACAAGAAATGACAAAAATAGTACAGTTTTTATTTCGTGAAGACGGTGTCAAGAAAATACGGAACCTATTCGCGTGCCAACAAAAATTCCAGGTACGCGGACACACAAGCAGGAAAAGTGAACTGTCCTATTTTTTACGGGACAAATCGGAGGCTTATCAAACGATATTGGTATTACGGTGACACAATAAATTTTGACAAACTGTAAACGAGTGTTAACTATATCCACATGAATATTCATTGCGAAACCCCTGTGACTTCTAGAACTTGCATAATCATGTGCTGACAAGTCACACAGTCTCCTGTAAATGTAATGCTGATATATTTTCCCTACAATTATCTTGACGTTCCATCCGTCTGACGACTGTTTGAGTTTGCCAAGTGGACATTATAACCAACATATCTTTTGGACAATGAATAGACGGGTCTTCAATTCATAGAGTTCTTGATTCTCTCTGTTTCTTCAGCCATCTGTATCTTCTAGTGATCCGAAGACGTTCCTCAGGATTTCTATTGAGAAACTAAGAAACTTATTCACACGAAACGCCGCTGGAACTGTAATTACAATATATACTTTGATTCTGTCTTAACTGGAGAGTGTGTCAGAGCAATCTCTGCTTCGTAATAAAACAAGTTCTGTGTGCAGTGCTAATCCGTTGTTTCATACTAACCCTACGAAGAGTTTCTGTGGGCTTTGCTTTGTGGCTTTGCAGAAAATGATCCCACACAATTACAGATTACTGCTATATAAGACTCTTAATTTCCGACCCCGATGGCCGAGCGGTTCTAGGCGCTTCAGTACGGAACCGCGCGACTGCTACGGTCGCAGGTTCTAATCCTGTCTCGGGCATGGATGTGTGTGACGTCCTTAGGTTAATTAGGTTTAAGTTGTTCTAAGTTCTAGAGGACTGATGACCTCCTATGTTAAGTCCTATAGTGCACAGAGCCTTTTTTTTTACTCTTAATTTCTGTTACCTGACTAACGGGATGATGTCATGGTTTCTCGAATTACATTCACACATCACTAACACTGTAAGCCAATCGTCTCACGAGGTTGATTACTCCAGTACTTCCCATATATAAAGTTACTTCCCTATTGTGTACATTCGCGCGCGTCGACGCACAAACACATGCGTATTCTCTCTCTCTCTCTCTCTCTCTCTCTCTCTCTCTCACACACACACACATACACATACACACACACACACACACACACACACACACACACACACACACACACTGTATACGACTTTTATCCAAAAAGGATTCAATAAATTATGAAAAAAGAGCAAGAGAGATAGAGAGAGACAGAAACGGTAATTAACGCAGAGGATTTAATTAGTTAATCTTCATAGCTTGTTGAGTCAGCATTGGAGAGACAGAAACGGTAATTACTGCACAGGATTTAATTAGTTAATCTTCATAGCTTGTTGAGTCGACATTGGATGATTGCACCAAACGCGTGACTACACAGAACTCTTAATTGTTAATGTGAGTTCCGTGAGCATTTGTGTAATGTGTTTCCATTTCCCGTAGGAATGTAAACCGTTCTACTTTGTGGGTGTGCTGCCGCCAGTTACGACACATTCAGGTGCTTTCTGATCCGTGCTCAGTCGCCTACTTGTTTCGGAAGTAGCCTCATACCTCAGCTGCCGGGCCCCGTAACCTGTTCCTGGCTCTCGACGTGACACGTTCTTCCCAGGAAAGCCTGATCGCTCTGCATATGGTTCCTTCCCCTCAGCGGCCTTAGGTTGCCTTGATAAACGACCACTGTATGCCTTTCTTCTCCACGGCCTTCACGACGCAGTGAAATGAATTCGCCCGTTGCCATACTGTCGCAGGATTGCTGGGTAAATCAATTAAGGGTCTGAGAGAGCTGGAATATCATGACACGGGTCATAAAGGCTTCGGTCTGACCAACATGACATCAAACTCGGCGAGTTGTGGTGAAGACACCCTACTCTTATTAAAGGAACTTGAGTTAATGTTTCTGCTTTAAGTTTTCTGTGACATCCCTAAACCTTACACACGACTACAGCCGATTTCTAGTCTCACCCGGTCTTGTGCTCCCCCTGTAGTGACCGCATCGTGACGGTAAACTCTAAATTTCCGCCCTTCTTCTTTAACATAACGTAGAAAAAGAAGTACACACAAAAGATACAGCGAAATGGACACTGCTACAGAGCTTTTCGTGTGATCTATAAAGTCCTTTATGCCATAGAGTGTACCAAGTTGCATAAGTGACTGTTAGATGTAGCAGTGAAAAGCAAATAATGAAAGCGACGAGCTTTTCTGAGAGTGTAGTTCTCAAACTAGTAACAGTTCCGAGAATAACGTGATTCTTTGTCTTGGTTTTGTTTTACTACCCCGGCGTCTGGAAGCAGCGAGGGCATATATACGTATACATACGATTCCAAGATAAATAGGACACCCGGAGCCGGTCTTGGTACAAACCTTTATTAGTCGTTTCACTCTGCATATTCAGGATAAAAATTACTAAAACCGACAATTAGCAGGGACGGATTACTGACTGGAAATGGAGGGAAAAGTTCCTGTGAACATGTGTCTGGAAATGGACGGTGAGGGTGCAACGACAACAAATCGTTATCGACGTCACAACAGATGTTCAAAGTGGCCTCCATGGGATTGCAGGTGATAGAGATAGTAGCTGTTGTTATGCAGGATACACATGATCGTACTGTGGCTTACACCCTGTTGGCGGGCCACTTGCCTCGAGCTTATACTAGGGTTCGTCTTAAAATCCCGTAGAAATGGGTCCTCCAATTCTGGTGTATGCACAGTCCGCCGCCTCCCTGCACGTTCGTCTGTCAGGAAGGACCCATGATCACACAGACGCCCAAAAAGAGCTTCAAATGTTGTGTGATGTGGTTGGTGCCTGTGACGGTACATGTTTTGGTATATCCGTGCCGCCTCTCGACCGTTTCCATCTGCTCGCCCTAGACAAACACCATCTGGGCTCGTTCCCGACATAAATACCGGACCATTCTGCTGCCTACAGTACGCTGTGTCAATCAGACAGCCTGCAACACACAAGGAAAACACTGCACGTGGTCAGAGAAACTGTTATTCGTCAGCGCCGTCTACCGCGGCACGGATGCATTTCCAGACATATCTTCATAGGACATTATTTCCTCCATTTCCAGTCCGGAATCCGTCCCTGCAGTTTGCCGGTTTTATTAATGTTCACCCTGTATACAAGTACATCATAGGTGTTTGAGACTTGAAAAGGTTTCTGGAACCATACACAAATTCGTAAAAAAGATTCATATGGCACTATTAACTGCGAAATTTTGGAGTGATTTGATTCTTGATATGGGCAACGTTTCGTTTATGGCTACCTTTCGTTTACTAACATCAATGTTATGTCTTAAGGAAAGACCCCACCCTAAAACATTAACTATTTTTTCAAAAAAAAAATTTAATGGCTACTCACATCTTTGGAGTATTTACTCTTAAATCCCAATATGATTTGACTGCATTCTAATTAAAAGTACTACTAAGAAATATTTGAAATACGAAATGCTCGAAGGGCCGTAGCACCCTGACAACTGCCACAGTGGTCAAGAGACAAGCCTATAAGAGACTTGAATCTGATGCACTACTGGTAAAGTGCACTGACAGCGAGACGTAAAATGCAAATTTAAGTTTGCACAGAGTCATTTGGTCCAAGTGTATCAAAGAAAAACAAAGAAAGACACTTTTGCATGTTATAGAGGCTACACACATCAAAAAAAGGTTTGCATCACCCCGGTTCTCAGAGCTCCGAAGATAGACGTTGACTGTGGATATTGTATCACAGACACAGTCCCTTTGACTCTTGAAAGATGTCACTAAACCCACCCAAAGGTGTAAACAACATGCATGAGCAGCGCCTATTAGACGGAGGGGATCTGACAGCCGATCATTTACAGTCATTCCACCAGGAAGGAGGTACACGATTCGTGTTGTCTGTAGTTCAACCATGCCTAGACGGTAAATACCGCGGTTGTATCGCGTCCGCAATGTTACTTTGTGCCAGAAAGGGCTCTCAACAAGGGAAGTTGTAGGGAAGCAGCATACTCACACCTTATAAAATTCACATCTGCCTTTCCATTGTCTGCCAGTCTAGTCCGCTGTAACTAGCTCTGACGTCATAAATATTGCGCAATACTTTAAAATGAAGTAAATAACCTGAAACGTTTCTAGCATGTCAGGAGTAATACAAAATCGATATGTGTTGGATATCAGTTCAATAACTTTAAACCATTTTCGAAATTTGGATGTTTTTCTGTAAAAATCATTGGCGCAACAGAAAAGAGCTAGAAACTTAAAAATTTATATTTAGATTCCTTTTGCATAATAATTTAGTAGAAACAGTATTCTGGATCTCACAAAATAAAATTTTAGTTGAAATTCATGATTTTCTGGTTTTTGTCTTAGAAATTAAGGAAGCAAGATAGATTAAGTAGGCGAATAAATCAAGCTAGGATGTTTAAATTTAAGTAGAAGGGAGATCCGCTATAATCATAAAAATGTGAGAAGTTTTAACAGAATAACTACAAAACTATAGCTATAGCGTATCTCCAAAGAGCAAGTTCAGAGCTCGTCTACTAAGTGTAGTGTAATTAAATTAATTCTCTCGCCCAAAATATTTGACTTAGCCACGTCAGACTTTTATTATGATTACTTACTTGTTTGCTGATTGCACAATTAAATTGAAAGCTTCATCGGCCATCAGCAAAGGAAGCAATGATTTATTCGATAACTTAAAGTGGTGCATTACTAGCCCAGAGGCTAGTCGGGAGAGCAGATTTTATCAGGCGTTCCCTAAGCCGTCCGCGCTGCGGCTTTATATGTAAGAACGCTGCGCGAGAGGAAAAGGCCCCAGTTCTCTCCAGACGCTGAATAGCGCACCACCTGTGCCGGGAGTCGCGTCGCGTCGGTATCATTGCTATAAACAGCCTCGGATGCCGTAATAAGTTACTCGGGATACGCGTAACCATGATATCGTTTTCGAGTGAAGTGTTAATTCTGGGATGACTTTAATGATCTATCTTCAGTTTGCGTATGTCGTATTTTCACGTGCCGCCACAGGACAGACATTCTACCATTATTTAGCGTGGCGTTTGATGAACATTATCATCAAATTATGGCGAGCATTCACTTAAACATTTAATTTGAACAGTTATAGTGGCATCAGCACATTAGACTCTGAACTGCTCTGGTGGTTGGATTGTGTGGATTTTTTTTGGTTCGTGACTTTCAGAATATAGTGAACATTTTATAGAGAATGGTTTTTGATTATGAATCCCAGACAATCTCCTAAATCCTCAGAGCTATAAGCTGTAGCTATAAATGTATTTCTCAGATGAAGTGGGCACTAGGAATTCTAATTACAGGCTTCACGTTTTGCTAATCACTTTCTGGTTGCCAATATTGTAGTTAGAGAGCCAGTGTTGAGAACGGCAAACAGCATAATTACAAAACATTTATTCTATTATTCCACCCGCCGCCCCACAAAGTGTCGAAGCGTATCGGAGTGAACCAAAGCGATATTGTTCGGACATGTAGGAGATACAGAGAGACAGGAACTGTCGATAACGCCACGCTCAGGCCGTCCAAGAGCTACTACCGCAATGGATAATCGCTATCTACGGATCATGGCTCGGAGGAACCCTGACAGAAACCCCACCATGTCGAACAATGTTTTTCGTGCATGCACAGGACGTCGTGTTACGACTCAAACTGTGCGCAAAAGGCTGCATGAAGCGCAACTTCACTCCCGATGTCCATGGCGAGGTCCGTCTTTGCAACCACGATACCATGCGGGCCCAACAACATGCCGAATTTACCGCTTAGGATTGACATCACGTTCTCTTCACTGATGAGTGTCGTATTTGCCTTCAACTAGACAATCGCCGGAGACGAGTTTGGAGGCAACCCGGTCAGGCTGAACGCCTTAGACACATTGTCCAGCGAGTGCAGCAAGGCGGAGATTCCCTGCTGTTTTGGGGTGGCATTATGTGGGGCCGACGTACGCCGCTGGCGGTCATGGAAGGCGCCGTAATGGCTGTACGATACGTGAATGCCATCCTCCGACCGATAGTGCAACCATACCGGCAGCATATTGGCGAGGCATTCGTCTTCGTGGACGACAATTCGCGGCCCCATCGTGCACATCTTGTGGATGACTTCCTTCAGAATATAGACATCACTCGACTAGAGTGGCCAGCATGTTCTTCAGACTTGAATCCCATCGAACATCCCTGGGATAGATTGAAAAGGGCTGTTTATGGACGACGGGACCCACCAACCACTCTGAGAGTTCTACGTCGAATCGCCGTTGAGGAGTGAGGAGTGGGAAAATCTGGACCAACAGAGCCTTGATGAACTTGTGGATAGTATGCCATGACGAATCCAGGCATGCATCAATGCAAGAGGACGTGCTACTGGGTATTAGAGGTACCGGTGTGTACAGCAATCTGGACCACCACCTCTGAAGATCTCGCTGTATGATGGTACAACATGCAATGTGTGGTTTTCATGAGCAATAAAAAGGGCGGAAATGATCTTTCTGTTGATCTCTATTCCAATTTTCTGTACAGGTTCCGGAACTTTCTGAACCGAGGTGATTCAAAACTTTTGATGTTTGAAGACTGAAGAAATTAGGAGTCCCAGCACTTTTTTATCACCCTTCCATAAAAATAACTACTTGTCTAGAGATCAACGATGGGCAAGCGTCCACAAGATCCTACCTGCAGAAGGAGAAATTCAAATCCTAGCCTGATCTTGAAACTAAAGGAAGAAGGAGCCCTACAGGAGCGGGATGGAAAAACGTAAGGTGCTGGTGAATTTTAGTGGGTATGTGTCTCGTACCAACATTCACTTTTAAATAAAATTTTAAATTCCATTTTCCCATAAGTTAGTTTTTCTAAGTTCATGCCAACTTATTTATCCTAAATATTAACCAATTTCAATGAAATTTTTGGAGGAAGTAGTCTTGAGATATTTGTATATGCCTGTACATGAGAATTATCGGAAATGTAGTCGAGCGGTTGTAGGCGCTTCAGTCTGGAACCACGCGGCTGCTACGGTCGCAGGTTTGAATCCTGCCTCGGGCATGGCTGTGTGTGATGTCCTTAGATTAGTTAGGTTTAAGCAGTTCTAAGTCTAGGGGACAGATTATCTCAGATGTTAAGTTCCAGAGTGCTTAGAGCCATTTGAACTGTTTGAAGTTTGTCTATTTTATTATCACATCTACGTACTGATTATTAATAAAATTTGAGTTTGAAACTTGATAACGTATTGAAAGTACATTAATAATATTCTCAAAAATGAGTGCAAAGAACTGTTGAACAATGTCTTGTTAATGTACCTAAAAAATCTGCAATGTGAAAAAAGAGCTCTGAGTACAAAAAGTTGCTTCTGAAAAATATCATTAAAATCATATTAAAAATTAAAAACTCAAAAACAATTAACTTCTGGATTTCAAAGCTTCGGTGTTGGTACATCTTTACCTGATAGCCATCATTTCAAAATTCAGCTGAAATCGGCAATTTTTGTGTGGAGTCTCCGCTTAACTGCAATTCTTTCTTATAAATATTGTACGTTGCTAGCAGGTTAGCAGGTCTCTAGGCTGTGGCGAGTGAAAGGACCATGTCCATAGAGGATTCCCAACAACAAACTTTAGTCACCAGGTATCGAAACAGGCATAGCAGAGTGACACAATGGTATTGCAACTTACTATTTGTTCGTATTACATAAAGTCAAAAATACAGAAAACTCTTGCAAAGCAATAAGCGCAACGTTTAAGGATATTATATATATATATATATATATATATATATATATATTGATCTAAGACAAATGGCAGTTACTTCCTTCAATAAAAGAATTTTCTTTAAACGTGGAACTTACGCTTTTGCTTGTGACAAAAATTAGTTGCAGACTATAGCTTTCTTTTCTTTTCTTTTCTTTTTTTTTTTTTTTAAGGAACAAGAATTTTTAAGAAAAGACTTGACAGATGTTCTACTTGTCCAATGTATATACTTTAGACAAAATTATTTGACAAAGGACTGACAAGGCTGGCGGTTCCGAAAGGTTTTGAAATCTTTTGAATAGTTTAAACCACCGATAACGTTATTTACAATCTACAGTTTTGTCAGGAAGAAATTTCATAAAGGTAGAATACATGCATCAATTACAGTATTGCTCAAACTCAGCAGCCATCCGCGGTCGTAGAACCACTTAGCTGTACTGGTTACGCGGCAACGCGTGAGGCGCTGCCCAGCCGGCTTAAAAAACAAGTTCCCTCTACAACACACCAAACAAACTATAAGAACATGGCCTATTTTACACTAACTGTGAAGCCAGTCAACCTTTTCCGTGTAGGATGTTAGATGAGATATTAACATACAACCTTGCAAACAGCAAAAATCCCTAAGATCTTAAAAGCAAATTGCAGTACTTTAAAGCACGTAAGACATTTTCATTGCTACTTTAGCCAGCAAATGATTTATGTAGGAGGGTTATTGAAGAAGTACTCTAGCAGCACGCAAATCAATAAAAGCACAGCTCATTGTAGGGTTAAGATAAAATTACACCTTTAAAATTACAACCTAAACGGCATTGCATAATATGAACGCCTTGCGCACGCAGTTGAGCAGAGGTAACCCGTACGTAATCAAGTACTACAAGAGCCACCGTTACCAGTAATTTGACTGACTCACAGTTCAGACTAACATGCTGCTATTCAATACACCACATTTCAAACAACATAACAGTCTTCACCTCAGTCGCGCTTATAGAACTTGCCAGGCATCGGGATTTCAGCAAACAGATATTACTCCAGCAAAATTTCCCAGACGCAAGCTCTATACAGATTGAACAATCTGCACAGCTCTCGTAAATCAGACCCAGTAAATTTCGCAATAGGCACAGGTAGTACTTGTAACCAAATCGGCACTTACAGGGCGAGGAACTCCCACACCCAAAACGCGACAGCATATTTGAGGTACCGCAGCTCAACGAGAAAGTTGTAAAGGGCCATCCAACAAACTTCCTGGCAGATTGAAACTGTGTGCCGGACCGAGACTCGAACTCGGGACCTTTGCCTTTCGCGGGCAAGTGCTCTACCAACTGAGCTACCCAAGCACGACTCACGCCCCGTCCTCACAGCTTTACTTCTGCCAGTATCTCGTCTCCTACATTCCAAACTTTACAGAAGCTTATGTCGCGGTCTTAGCATTGGCACATGTATGGGTCGTCGGCTGCGGTGGCCCATCATTAGGAGTGTTCGGTGCCCTGTGAGTTTAGACACACTTGTACTCTGGCCAGCATTAAAGTATGATGCTAGTTCCGCCACAGTTCGCCGCCTGTCCTGTTTTACCAGTCTGCCCAGACTTAGACGTCTGTCATCTGTAATGAAGGGTCGGCGCCCAACCCCAGGACATCTGCAGATGGTTTCACCTTGGTTTCGCCCCGTGCTGAAGACACTCACCGCAGCACTCCCTGAACACCCGACAACTCGTGCAGGTTCTGAAATGCTCGTGCCGAGTCTGCTGCCGATGGAATCTGCCCTCGGTCAAACTCAGATAGATCGCGTGCCTTCCCCATTGTACACATGGACAACACGCTCACTGATACTACCTGCACCGTTCGTGTGTCTGACTAGCAGTCATTCCTCGCCAGGAGACGCTGCTATCGCCTGGACGGGTTTATATCGATAGTAGGTCGATGGTTATAATGTTCCTGGTATCACTGTACGTAACATACGTAAAAGAATATAATTTTGGCTTCACAGTTTCTCTCTAGTATCGTCTGCCACTGGAAGAAAGGAACGAAGATTAGGCTTTAAAGTCCTCTCGACGGCGAGGTCATTAGAGACCGAACAAATCTAGTATTCGGGGAGAATCCGTGAGTAATTTAGGCAAACCACGCAAAAGAAAACTGCGTGGCTGGACTGGGATTTGAATTGCCATCGTCCCGAATATGAGTCCAGTGCCTTAAACACTTCGCCATCTCTTTCGGTACTGCCAGTGGAGTTGGAAGGGCAATTACGTGAGGCTTTCATGTTTCGTAGACGAGCCCGTCGCGAAACGCACTGCTCGCGTTTGGATCTTCTATACTTCCTCTATCGATCCTACCTGGTAATGGTCCCACGCTCAAGATCAATGTTAGTTTATCAAAAGAGGGTTTTGTAAGATACCTCCCTCGTGGATGGGCTCCGTTTCCTGAGGATTCTTTCGTTGAGTCTCAGGCTCGCATCTGCATTTCGTACGATTAGTTTTATGTGATCGTTCATCTTTACTTCCCTCCTACGCATACTACCAAACATTTAATGGATGTGATTCCAGCCAATGACTGTTCGGCAAACGAACAATCAAACAATGGCGGGCCCTTCTGTCTACCCATGCACAACATACGAAGAGAGTTCTTTGAAAAGGAATGACCGATTTCCTTCCCCACCTTTCTTCAATCCGAGTCTCTGCTCCATTCCTAACGACCCTACCATCGAAAGGACATAAAACCATAGGTTACCGAGAGAGGGCAGTGACCCTGTCAGTCGTCGGCATTGTTGCAGTACTGGTCGGGCCGTGAGAGGCTGGAGTTTGTTTTGGCCGAGTACGAAACAACGCTCGTGAGTGGACGACGCGGCATGAGACTTCACGCTAATAGCCGAACTGGAGCCTTGCTACGTCTGAAGGAGGATGTAGACGTGCAGATGCTTGTATACAACCGTCTACATCCTATCACAGTGCCAAGACCACTACCACCTTCAGCTGTGTTAATCCTGTTGGAAAAGCGGTTTCTTGTACGATTAACTGTTGGATGGCCAGAATGAGATTTTCACTCTGCAGTGGAGTGTGCGCTGATATGAAACTTCCTGGCAGATTAAAACTGTGTGCCGGACCGAGACTCGAACTCGGGACCTTTGCCTTTCGCGGGCAAATGCTCTACCAACTGAGGTACCCAGGCACGACCCACGCCCCGTCCTCGCAGCTTTACTTCTGCCAGTATCTCGTCTCCTACCTTCCAAACTTTACAGAAGCTCTCCTGCGAACCTTGCAGAACTAGCACTCCTGAAAGAAAGGATATTGCGGAGACATGGCTTAGCCACAGCCTGGCGGATGTTTCCAGAATGAGATTTTCACTTTGCAGCGGAGTGTGTGCTGATATGAAACTTCTTGGCAGATTAAAACTGTGTGCCGGACCGAGACACGAACTCGGGACCTTTGCCTTTCGCGGGCAAGTGCTCTACCAACTGAGCTACCCAAGCACGACTCTCAATCTGGAAACATCCCCCAGGCTGTGGCTAAGCCATGTCTCCGCAATATTCTTTCTTACAGGAGTGCTAGTTCTGCAAGGTTCGCAGGAGAGCTTCTGTAAAGTTTGGAATGTAGGAGACGAGATACTGGCAGAAATAAAGCTGTGAGGACGGGGCGTGAGTCGTGCTTGGGTAGCTCAGTTGGTAGAGCACTTGCCCGCGAAAGGCAAAGGTCCCGAGTTCGAGTCTCGGTCCGGCACACAGTTTTAATCTGCCAGGAAGTTTCATATCAGCGCACACTCCGCTGCAGAGTGAAAATCTCATTCTGGAAACATCCGCCAGGCTGTGGCTAAGCCATGTCTCCGCAATATCCTTTCTTTCAGGAGTGCTAGTTCTGCAAGGTTCGCAGGAGAGCTTCTGTAAAGTTTGGAAGGTAGGAGACGAGATACTGGCAGAAGTAAAGCTGCGAGGACGGGGCGTGGGTCGTGCCTGGGTACCTCAGTTGGTAGAGCATTTGCCCGCGAAAGGCAAAGGTCCCGAGTTCGAGTCTCGGTCCGGCACACAGTTTTAATCTGCCAGGAAGTTTCATATCAGCGCACACTCCACTGCAGAGTGAAAATCTCATTCTGGCCATCCAACAGTTAATCGTACAAGAAACCGCTTTTCCAACAGGATTAACACAGCTGAAGGTGGTAGTGGTCTTGGCACTGTGATAGGATGTAGACGGTTGTATACAAGCATCTGCACGTCTACATCCTCCTTCAGACGTAGCAAGGCTCCAGTTCGGCTATTAGCGTGAAGTCTCATGCCGCGTCGTCCACTCACGAGCGTTGTTTCGTACTCGGCCAAAACAAACTCCAGCCTCTCACGGCCCGACCAGTACTGCAACAATGCCGACGACTGACAGGGTCACTGCCCTCTCTCGGTAACCTATGGTTTTATGTCCTTTCGATGGTAGGGTCGTTAGGAATGGAGCAGAGACTCGGATTGAAGAAAGGTGGGGAAGGAAATCGGTCATTCCTTTTCAAAGAACTCTCTTCGTATGTTGTGCATGGGTAGACAGAAGGGCCCGCCATTGTTTGATTGTTCGTTTGCCGAACAGTCATTGGCTGGAATCACATCCATTAAATGTTTGGTAGTATGCGTAGGAGGGAAGTAAAGATGAACGATCACATAAAACTAATCGTACGAAATGCAGATGCGAGCCTGAGACTCAACGAAAGAATCCTCAGGAAACGGAGCCCATCCACGAGGGAGGTATCTTACAAAACCCTCTTTTGATAAACTAACATTGATCTTGAGCGTGGGACCATTACCAGGTAGGATCGATAGAGGAAGTATAGAAGATCCAAACGCGAGCAGTGCGTTTCGCGACGGGCTCGTCTACGAAACATGAAAGCCTCACGTAATTGCCCTTCCAACTCCACTGGCAGTACCGAAAGAGATGGCGAAGTGTTTAAGGCACTGGACTCATATTCGGGACGATGGCAATTCAAATCCCAGTCCAGCCACGCAGTTTTCTTTTGCGTGGTTTGCCTAAATTACTCACGGATTCTCCCCGAATACTAGATTTGTTCGGTCTCTAATGACCTCGCCGTCGAGAGGACTTTAAAGCCTAATCTTCGTTCCTTTCTTCCAGTGGCAGACGATACTAGAGAGAAACTGTGAAGCCAAAATTATATTCTTTTACGTATGTTACGTACAGTGATACCAGGAACATTATAACCATCGACCTACTATCGATATAAACCCGTCCAGGCGATAGCAGCGTCTCCTGGCGAGGAATGACTGCTAGTCAGACACACGAACGGTGCAGGTAGTATCAGTGAGCGTGTTGTCCATGTGTACAATGGGGAAGGCACGCGATCTATCTGAGTTTGACCGAGGGCAGATTCCATCGGCAGCAGACTCGGCACGAGCATTTCAGAACCTGCACGAGTTGTCGGGTGTTCAGGGAGTGCTGCGGTGAGTGTCTTCAGCACGGGGCGAAACCAAGGTGAAACCATCTGCAGATGTCCTGGGGTTGGGCGCCGACCCTTCATTACAGATGACAGACGTCTAAGTCTGGGCAGACTGGTAAAACAGGACAGGCGGCGAACTGTGGCGGAACTAGCATCATACTTTAATGCTGGCCAGAGTACAAGTGTGTCTAAACTCACAGGGCACCGAACACTCCTAATGATGGGCCACCGCAGCCGACGACCCATACATGTGCCAATGCTAAGACCGCGACATCGGCAACGACGACTGAAATGGGCACGTGACCGTCAGCAGTGAACGTTCGCGCAGTGGCAGAGAGTTGTAGGAGCTGATGAATCCCGATACCCTCTTCATCAAGCCGATGAGAGGGCGCGAATCCGTCCGTAGTCTTCTGGAAAACAGCTCCTTGACATATGTGCTGCGGGACGGAGACAAGCTGGTGGCGGCTCCATTATGCTCTGGTGAATGTTAACACGAGCATCCATGGGTCGAGTGGAGCTCGTGCAATGCCATGAAGGCCAAGGAGTATCGGACACTGCTTGCAGACCACGTACACCCCTTCATGACGATCATGTTTTCCGACAGCAGTGGCATTTTTCAGCAAGATAATGCGCCGTGTCACTAAGTCCGTAGTGTTATGGAGTGGTTCGAGAAACACAGTGGCAAGTTGCAGTTCACGTGCTGGCCTCCCAGCTTGAAGGATCTGAACTCGATCGAACACTTGTGGGATGTGATTGAACGTGCGTCAGGGCTCGTCGTCCCCCACCCTGGATGTCATCGGAATTAGGTGACTTGTGTGTGCAGATGTTGCGCCAACTCACTCCAGCGATCTACCGTGCCACGACGCGTCACCGATGTTATCCGTGCCAAATGTGGCGATCGGCTACTAGAGAGGTGGTCATAATGTTCTGGTTGATCACTATACTGAAAACCTGTCCTCTTGGAACTACGAGGCGTAGTTGTATTAATCTAAACAACAGCTATTTGTTTTACGTATATTAATTTGTGCTTTATTTTACATTCTTTACCACTGTGTGTTGTTAGCATTGTTTGATTTTTATTTCGCACAATTTGAGAAGATGGGGAGGCAACGTTGATCTTATTACCTTTTAACTGATTACTCCAATTCTATCTCTAAACCAGTAGGGGTGCCACCGTCTCACAATCCTTACCTCCTTACCTCCTATGTCTCGTGCTGTACCATGCGCCAAATCACCGTACCGAACAGACCATAGTCGACCGAATCTTTTGTGGTAGCCCTCCTGTTTTTGTCACTATTACTGGCGTTTATCACCGCATGGGCCTTTTCGCGCCTTTCTTTTCGATTACCTCTGTCTCAGTCTTGCTGAAGCTGGTTTGAGGTATTATCCAACATTTGTATTAAAAAAGATCTTTATGCTTTCATATTCTTGTTGTGTTTGGTTTGAGATATTATCCAACATGTTTTATACTATTTTTCATCTTTTCACGGTCAAAGAGTATATTCCGTACCCTTATTGTTCTAAAATCTGCATTTCCACTGAGGCAGCTCGTACCAGTTTCTTGACTCCACAGCCACATGCAATGCATCGTGTATTTCCTATCCATTTCAAATGTACCACACATAGAACATATCTGAGAATAAAGTCCTTTATTTGATTTATGTATTTCATCTTTAATCTTCTGTCACGTATCCATGCAGACTGAAGCGACGGATGAAAGTTTGTATCAAGGCTGGGATTCTAATCCGAGTCTCCTGCCGGGTTCGAATCGCGGCCTTGTTACAAATTTTCATTCGTCGCTTCAGTCTGCATATATACGTCATAGATGTTTAAGACCTGGAAAGGTGTCTGGGACCATATAGTTTCATTTCATTCTGTCACGTTGAGCAGAAACCTCAATAGTCGCCTACCAGTGTCTGGAGTTTCCCGTAACTGCTGCCATATATCAACAGCAATTTTTTATGTCTCTTCTGCCTGTGCAGACTGTACTCATGCTATCCTGTACTTTTCCCGTTACACACTTTTAAAGCCAGTGTGTGGCGGCTCTGTGGCGAATTACAATATCGAATGAACAATGTCCCATTATTACTAAATGGACCATCTACAAATGAAGTCGTTCTTCGCACGCACTGTCTATAAGGTGTAATCAAATGGAAACGAGACAGAAGAAAAAATAATTAAATTATTTGTTATTTCAAAAGTGGACGCCATAAAAAATTTATACCACTGTGAGACGAGACGGTCACTACCTTCATGGAAAAATGTTTGCTGTTGCCTACGGTACCGTGATTGCACACAGGCGTGCACCTCTTCGTCCGAAGAAAATCGACGGCAACGAATGTCTTTTTTCAGATGGGTGGGCATGCATGTTGCCAAGGTTGTTTCGTCTACGCTGCAGACGTTTCGCTGAGAAGCTCTTACACATTCTGCATAGAGACCCGATCTATCCACAAGCGATTTCCACGTTTTTGGAGCCGTGGAGAAAGATATTCGTTGCCGTCGATTTGCTTCGGACGAAAAGGTTCAAATGGCTCTGAGCACTATGGGACTTAACTTCTAAGGTCATCAGTCCCCTAGAACTTAGAACTACTTAAACCTAACTAACCTAAGGTCATCACATACATCCATGCCCGAGGCAGGATTCGAACCTGCGACCGTAGCGGTCACGCGGTTCCAGACTGTAGCGCCTTTAACCGCTTGGCCACACCGGCCGGCCCGGACGAAAAGGTGCACGCCTGATGCAATGATGGCTCCGTAGGCAACCGCAAACATTTTTCCTCGAAGGCGCTGTCCGTCTTGTCTCACAGTGGGAAGAATGTGTTAACAGATACGACAATTACCTTTTAAATAACAAACAGATTTTCCATGTGTCTCATTTTCATTTGAATGCCCCTTATAGGTGATTAAACGGATAAACGGTTCACGGTTCATGGTGTACGAACCCAGTTCCAGGTTCCCTATCTAACGGCTTCCAGGTAGAACCGCAATTTGATTTTCAATATTTCATACAATTAGTAATCGAGTTAAAAGAAATTAAAATGCTGCTATAATCTACTCATTAAGAAGTATAATGTTATGTTAAACGTTTAACGCAATAAGACAAAATTTACAGGAAGAAACTGTGTGTATTTTGTGAGACAGCGTAATGCACAGCACGGATGTCATCCAAAATACAGAGTGTATCAAAAAGAATCATCCGGTGTAAAAAAAATCGTAAATATTGTGTTATTTGTGATATGTGCGTGAACAATGTACTATTGGAAAGAGCAAACTCTCCAGTTTTACATGGTTCCCGCTAGGAAGCAGCAGTGTGCGCCCACTTCAGTTCTAGTAAAAATGGTGTCGGGATAACGAAATCGTTCTGTGTTCTACGTTTTGCGCACTGCCGTTCGGAAATAGCTGTATAGCGTGACTTTCGTACTAGGTATGGTGTGAATCCTCCTATGGCACTGAGCATTAGATGAGGCCATAAACAATTCTGAGAAACAGATACGTTGTCTAAAGGCAAATCGCCGGGCCGTCCCCGAGTGTCTGACACGGAATCGAATATATCCGCCATAGTTTCACAAAGAGTCCGCAGAAATCCGTTCGCCGAGCAGCTCGACAGCTCAACATGTGCCCGATGTCCGTCTGGCATGTGTTGCGTCGACGTTTACACATGATCCATGCAAAGTTCAGCTACTGCAAGCTCTTCGTTAAGGTGACAAACAACAACATGTGGAGTTCTGCAATATCGTTCTTGGCAAGATGGAGGATGACAGTTTTCCTCCACGCTTAGTGTTTAGTGACGAGGCAATATTCCATATAAATGGAAAGGAGCACGGAACAACGGTTATGAAGTTGTACAACATGAGAGGGACTCGCCAAAACTTAATGTGTTTTGTGCAGTTTCACGGGAAAAAGTGTATGGTCCATGTTTCTTTGTCGAGAACACTGTTACACGAATCACATATCTCGATATGCTTGAGACTTTCTTTTCTCACCGTTGGAGAACCGATTCGAACGGCTTAATTTACCAACAGGATGAGGCGCCTCCACAGTGGCATTTGGAAGTGCGGAAATTATTAAATCAAAGGATTACTGAACGACGGATCGATCGCACTGGACCAAATGGTCCAGCCTTACGTTATTGTCCTCCAAGGTCACCAGACCTGACTGCATGTAATTATTTCTTGTGGGGGGTTTATAAAAGACTCTGTTTATGTGCCTCCGTTACCAACGACAGTGAATGAACTGAAACATCGCATAAGAGCAGCTGCGGAAGCTGTAACTCAAGACATGCCCTCTGCAGTGTGGAAAAAATTTGAATACTGCATTGAAATGTGCCGTGTATCTCAAGGGGGCATATTGAACACCTATGAAAATGTAAGAAAAACACTATTTGAGTTTGCGTTAAAAAAATTAGTTTCAGAAATATAGACGTGTCAAATCAGATGATTCCTTTTGATACCCCCTGTATATTCATCTAGTATTTCAAAATGAGAGCACTTAACGCTTCCCGAAAAACTTCACATATACTTTCGAACATTTACGAAACTTTTTCCCGCTAACCGCCTCTCTCCCCTCCGCTACTCTCGCCCTCCCCTCTCCAAACGGAAAATGATGAAACGAAAATAGTTTATTTCTTGCTACAATTTCGCTGTTAACGCAGAAAAAACTACAGCATTAGAGATAAAGTTTTAATTTAATACTTCTTTATTACTAACTCTATTCGCAACACATTTTGCAGACAGTATTGACAACTTTATATATTGTACTAGGATAGATGAGATCGTAAACACTGAGACGCGTGAAAAACTATCTTGTGCCTGAGAAGGAAAAAGGAAGATTAGATTGTAGAATGAAGGCTTTCACGACCGGTTGACATGGCTGTTTATATACTTTCCGGGATGCGAGGTCGTGGTCCAAGAACTTTTCCGCTCCTTACGTTTCGTCCAGGACTGCGCTGGACTTCCTCAGAGGCGCTGCTCCGCTGAGTCTTGCCGACTGACTGGTCGGGTGTCTGAGAGCGACTTATATATTGTAAGAAAGAGGGGCGTGGTTCAGGTGACACGTGATGAGCAGTGATAATCCATAGCAAAGTACCGACTTCGACTATCGATTACCACCTTGTCAAAGATAAAAATTGTTAGCAGTTTTGTAGAGCCACTGTCCATATATCGCTAAGTTTCATAGCCTCCTCTTTCCTATTAAAATTATCGTTATGTTTATAAATTTCGATAGCTTCTCTATAAAGCCGTGGGTAGTAATTTAACGTTGTAGATAAGACTTCGGTATCCGAAAACTTCACTTGGTGGTTGCCTGGTTGAAGAGCATGTTCCGCTACAGCTGACTTTTCTATTTTTCCAAGTCGACAAAGATTTTTATGCTCTTTCAGTCGCGTGTTTACGCTTCTTTTGGTAGTACCAATGTAAACTTTGCCACAGGTACATGGAAGATATTCTTGTAAGTTTTGACATTGTGTCCTTATTCACAATGATTCCTGTTAACGAAGTTATGATTTTCATAGCGGATATTTTTCCAGAAGATTTGACCGTTCTTTTCAAACATTGCCTTACATCAAGTCAGTTCCAGTGGGATAATGAATTTTATGAACAAATTGATGGAGTAGCAATGGGTAATCCATTAGGCCCTGCGATTGCCAATCTTTATATGGAGAAATTTGAACAATCAGCCCTAGACAAAGCTAATAACAAACCATCTCGTTGGTATCGATATGTAGATGACACATTTGTGGTTTGGTCCCATGGCAGAAAGGCCTTGGACGATTTCTTTGATTATCTAAATAAAATTCACCCAAAAATACAGTTTACCATGGAAATAGAAAAGGAAAACAGAATATCTTTCTTGGATGTCTTAGTTATGAGACGGCACGATAGAAGCTTGGAATATAAAGTTTTTCGGAAGGCAACACATACGGATAGATATTTACATAAAAATTCTAATCATCATCCTCAACAAAAAAGAGGTGTCATAAAAAGTCTCGTCGATCGAGCGGAACGGATATGTACACCTGAACATTTGGATGCTGAAGTGAAACATCTGAAGCAGGCTTTTGAAAAAAACGGCTACTCAAGAAAAGAGATAGATAGAATTTTGCGTCCAAGGAACAGAAACCCAAAAGATAAGAATGAACCACAACAACAGAAAAATACAGTAGTTCTCCCTTTTATTAAAAAAGTAACAGATAGGATCGGTAAGATTTTACGAAAACATGACATAAAACCGATCTTTAAACCAACTAAGAAAATAAGTCAAGTACTACGATCTGTGAAGGATAAGCGCCCTCCTCTGTCGACATGTGGTGTGTATAAAATTCCATGTACCTGTGGCAAAGTTTACATTGGTACTACCAAAAGAAGCGTAAACACGCGACTGAAAGAGCATAAAAATCTTTGTCGACTTGGAAAAATAGAAAAGTCAGCTGTAGCGGAACATGCTCTTCAACCAGGCAACCACCAAGTGAAGTTTTCGGATACCGAAGTCTTATCTACAACGTTAAATTACTACCCACGGCTTTATAGAGAAGCTATCGAAATTTATAAACATAACGATAATTTTAATAGGAAAGAGGAGGCTATGAAACTTAGCGATATATGGACAGTGGCTCTACAAAACTGCTAACAATTTTTATCTTTGACAAGGTGGTAATCGATAGTCGAAGTCGGTACTTTGCTATGGATTATCACTGCTCATCACGTGTCACCTGAACCACGCCCCTCTTTCTTACAATATATAAGTCGCTCTCAGACACCCGACCAGTCAGTCGGCAAGACTCAGCGGAGCAGCGCCTCTGAGGAAGTCCAGCGCAGTCCTGGACGAAACGTAAGGAGCGGAAAAGTTCTTGGACCACGACCTCGCATCCCGGAAAGTATATAAACAGCCAAGGAAGATTAGAGTTTAATGACTCGCGGAAATTCGATATGGGGCACAAGTTCGAACTGTTTCAAGGTTGGGAAACGAAATCAACCGTGACCTTTTAAAGGGACCATCTCGGCATTTGCCTGGCGCGATTTAGGGTAATCACGGAAAACCCAAATCTGGATGGCTGCACGGGGATTTAAACTGCCGTCTTGCCGAATGCGCTTCCAGTGGGCAAACCACTGCGCCACCTCACTCGCTAGCTTTTGGTTTAAACGGACCGCAAATTGCCGATACAGTACCAGTCCAGTGTTTTATAATGAGAGCGATTTGCGACCTTCAACGAACTTTAAACATAATTTCAAACCTTTTTTGAACTTCTTCTCGCTTACTTGCTTAACGTCGAATATTTGCTACAATAACTGATTTGTAAACCAATCAGACGTTTGAAGCTTGTATCTGTCTTGCACATGGGCATTTGAGTCTTCGAACAATAAGGTGTGTGTGTGTGGGGGGGGGGGGGAGAGGGAGGGAGCGGAGGTGAGGTGTTACTGCTTATAACTGGAAGGATACATGATAAATAACGAAAAGAACCGACAATATTTCGGACATTGTTCAGCGTTATCATCTGAATATTTTGCTATTAGAGACGTATGGTCCTTGGGGACTCGTTACAGAATACCCGCTACACACCGTAAAGTGGCATATGGGGCACAAGTTCGAACTGTTTCAAGGTTGGGAAAGGAAGAGCCAAAGAAACTGGCACACTTGCCTAATATGTGTAGGGTCCCTGCGGGCACGCAGAACTGCCTCAGCACGACGTGGTATGGACTCTACTCATGTCTGAAATAGTACTGGAGGGAATTGACACTATGAATCCTGTAGGGCTGTCCATAAATCCGTAAGAGCACGAGGGGGTGGAAATCTCTTCTGAACAGCACGTTGCAAGGCATCCCAGATATGCTCAATAATGTTCATGTCTGGGAGGTTGGTGGCCAGGGGAAATGTTTAAACCCGGAAGAGTGTTCCTGGAGCTACTCTGTAGCATTTCTGGACGTGTGGGGTGTCGCTTCTCCTGCTGGAATTTCCCAAGTCCATTGGAATGCACAATGGACGTGAACTGATGCATGTGATTAGACAGGATGCTTAAGTACGTGTCATTTGTCAGAGTCTTATCTAGACGTATCAGGGATCCCATACCACACCAACTGTACACGCCCCACACCATTACAGAGCCTCCAATAGCTTGACAGTCGCCTGTTGACATGCAGGGTCCATGGATTAATGAAGTGGGGATTTTACCGTACGGCCATTTCACGAGTGTACCGTAAATATCAGGAATGAGGTAAAACATCAAATCTCCCACATTCCTGCGGCCGGAAAAATGATCATCTAAGAATGGGGCGAACGACGACTGATGAGAATGGTTCAAAGTGACAGAAGTTCAACCCTTCCGCAAATAGCTGCAGATTTCAGTGCTGGGCCATTAATAAGTGTCAGCGTGCGAACCATTCAACGAGACATTATCGATATGGGCTTTCGGAGCCAACGGCCCACTTGTGTACCTTGATGACTGCACACACGAAGCTTTACTCCTCGCCTGGGCCCGGCAACACCGATTTTGAACTGCTGATGACTGCAAACATGCTGCCTGGTCGGAGGAGTCTCGTTTCAAATTGTATCGAGTGGATGGACGTGTACGGGTATGGAGACAACCTCATGGTCCATGGATCCTGCAGGTCAGGAGGGGACTGTTCAGCGCGGCCGGGGTGGCCGAGCGGTTCTAGGCGCTACAGTCTGGAGCTGCGTGACCGTTACGGTCGAAGGTTCGAATCTTGTTTCGGGCATGGATGTGTGTGATGTCCTTAGTTTAGTTAGGTTTAAGTAGTTCTAAGTTCTAGGGGACTGATGACCTCAGAAGTTAAGTCCCTTAGTGCTCAGAGCGATTTGAACCATTTTTTGGGACTGTTCAGGCTGGTGGGGGCTCTGTAATGGTGTGGGGCGTGTGCAGGTGGAGTGATGTGGGGCCCCTGGTACGTGTAGAAAACACTCTGACACTTAACACGTACTTAAGCATCGTACCTGATCACATGCATCCATTCACGTCCATTGTGCATTCCGGCAGTTCAAATCGTTCAAATGGCTCTGAGCACTATGGGACTTAACTGCTGAGGTCATCAGTTCCCTAGAACGTAGAACTACTTAAACCTAACTAACCTAAGGACATCACACACATCCACGCCCGAGGCAGGATTCGAACCTGCGACCGTAACATTCCGGCGTACTTGGGCAATTCTAGCAGGACAGTGGGACACCCTCACCTGCAGAATGGCTACAGTGTGACTCCAGAAGCAATCTTCTGAGTTTAAACACTTCCGCTGGCCACCAAACTCTGCAGACATTAACATTACTGAGCGTATCTGGGATGCCTCGCAACGTGGTGTTCAGAAGAGATCTGCACCCCGTCGTACTCTTACGGATTTATGGACAGCCCTGCAGGGTTCATGTTGTCAGTTTCCTGCAGCACTACTTCAGACATTGGTCAAGTCATTGCCACGTCGTGTTCGATACCTCTGCGTGCTCGCGGAAGCCCTAGGTGAAATTAGGGATGTGTACCAGTTTCTTTCACTCTTCCGCTTATTACCACTGGTATCGCGTGATGAAGGTATTGATTGTGTGTTGGCGCTGGTGTTCTTTGTAGAACTGGCGGGGAAGAATTGAAAACGTAAATCTGGGGAGCCAGGCGGCGAGTTGAACTGTGGCCCCGCAGAACGCCGGTCCAGTATTTTCCATTGAGCCCCATCGCCCACTCGCGCTGAAATAACAGTATTGGCATCAGATAAGAGAAGTATGGTGGGAACCTTAAGGACGCCGGCCGTTGACTGAGCGGTGGGAGAGCGGGCGGCAGGTGGCAGGTGGCTTACCCTAGGGCCGCCCACGCCGCTGCAGCCTTGGCCGTGGCCGTGACAGTGGCGGCGGGAGCCGGTGCGCCGGTCCGGCCGGAGAAAGGCCCAAGTGTGTCAGCCCCACTTCGCCGCCCCGGCCACCACGTGCCCGCCGCCTCCGCGCCTGCCGCAGTGTTGTTGTGCTTGTGGCCGCGGCGTGCTGCCTGCGCTCCCAGGACCGACGTCTCGAGAACGCCACGCCGCCCTCACTAGCCGCCCTCACGGTACGTCTATTCACTCAGCATGCTCGCTTGCTCCATAGCCACTTCTCCGCAATCGCAATCTGCTTCGGCCGCCCCCACACGATTTCCGGTTTCTGTCACGTGTGTCTGCAAAGGTCAACCGGGGCGTGTGTGCAGGTCAGTTGAACGGAGAAACATCGAAATTCGTTTGTTTACACTTGAGCGGGTGATCCGAACCGGACTGCAGCAGTTGATCGGTGAAGCCCGTTGTTTACATCTGTGCATGTACCCCGACTGGTGCGTTCTTAATAGTCGCCTGAGCAGGTTACATGCCTAGAGTGCTGTTGACATTTTGTTTTTGCGTCGGCACTCGACAAGGTGAAAAGTGTAATCGTCATGGTACTTTTTTTTTTAATTTATTGGCTTTCAGGCGTGCTCATACACCTACCTCAGCAGTGGAATGTCAGTTATGATCATTCGAACGTGAGGACACCACAGCAACCAGTCCCCGAGCGGAGAAAATCTCCGACCCTACCGGGAATCGAACCCGGATCCCTTCCGTTAGCAATCCGCCACGCTGACCGGTCAGCTACCGACTCGGATGTCGTTCTAATTTGCTGTATACTTTGCTTTAGAGATAGCGTGTTTGTTTGGCAGTATGGGAAATCGTGAAAACGAAAACACCACAGAGGATTTCAGTGAACTTTACAAATTGGAACCTTGTTTACAAAAAGTAAAAATTAAGGAATGCATCGATCAAGGACGGCGGGTTGAAGCTTACACAACATTGGCGGAAAAACTTAAAGATCAGGGCAAAGGAAACAATGATATCTGAGACATCTCCAGATCACATTTATTAGCCGTTTTTTCAGGAGTCGAGATACTTAGCGAGGATACAGAAGCTGTTAGAAGACACTCGTATGAACACCCAGCTGCGAGAGAGCTGTGTTGCTGGCAGTCTGTCGTGGGTGCATACGGATAATCTCATAAGTACATTCATTTTTATTTTTTGATCATTCATTTTGCAATTGAGGGTAGCTTCTGGTACACATCCTCGCAGATTATTGTAATAGTTTCGCTTAGTCTTCAGGTCGTTATAGAGGTAGAAGTGGCTGCAATGTCTCCTTCTCAGAGGACACTGCTTATACCACGTCTCAAATTTCATACTTTGAGTGTTTTCGGCTTTTTAAAGCAAGTAACAATATACTGCAGGCTCTGGTCACGACTAAAGCTGAAAACCTTTTGTGTTTATTGTAATATATGTGTGTCTCCATGTGTGCAGGGAAACCTGTTCAGCATGAAACTGCACAGGTGCACCTGAGAGTCAAATCGGAACGTGTATGGGGTTTGTTAGTCAACTCATACTCGAGTCAGCCTGGTGCACAGACAGACAGAAATTTATCATCTCATTCTTTTCTGGCCTGGCACGCGGGTATAAAACATCCGAGGGCGCCATGTATGCATTCCACATGGCTTTCACTGGTGGTTTGCGCTTTTATTGTGAATGACTGTACATCGCAACTTCGTTGTTAGTGAACTAATAACACATCGACCTACTTGAAAGAGTCAGTTACAAGAGGACGGTGACATTCTCCTATCTTATTGTTAGTGTGATTTGTGTATAATTTTAAGCTCATCAATTGTATTTCTGGTACTTACTAGGTTCATCTGGAATCTCATTCGTTGTCTTACCTCGTCAATTGACAGCTGCACACTGTAAAACAGGATATAAACAACACTGCTGTTTTCATCGACTGATGAGCGAAACACTTTTCTTTTTTTTATTTTATTTTATTTTTTATTTTTTTACAGCTAGTGTTGTGAATCGCAGCCATTAATAACTTGATACACGGCATAAATATATCGATATAACATTCTAAAATGTTCATTCTGATACCTTCCTTCCGAGATCAGCTTTTGCATCCGTAGTTACACCAGAATAAGAATACTTTCAAAAAAGTGCTCAGAGTCAGCACGTGGGTATTTGTAAGGTTTTTTGACGAAACGTGTTGTGACTAGTGTGTTTATTAGAGCTCTGTGCACTAATACCCAGCGTCAGTGGATAAATTCTCGTACCACAGTTTTCTTGTTTAGGAAGATCTGGAAATAGGTCACCACAGCCTGACGAGGGAAAATAAATAACTGATTTAGTAAATAACTACCAAATAACCCAATTATTCACGTTATTTTTCCATTTTTTTCCATTTCTTTTTGTTTCTGCCAAGGTCAGCCGAAAATCATACAACTTTTATTCATCCGTGTTGTTTTGCTTTGCATAAACCAGATATCCTACGGAGGAACTGATATTCAAAGGATTGTAGTTACATCTAAATGCGAAGGGAAATGTGAGTACTACAAATACGACTCAGGCTGATTGTTGCTCTACAAAAACGGTTTGAAAAAGTTCGATACTCCGCGTAAAATTTGTAAAATGAAATGGGTGAATTTTGATTGTCATACAAGCGTGTTCATTCATCGTTATACACTTGTATGTCACACGGTACTTCTTATTTTTACGTTCGTTAAACTAAATAAAAATGTGTGAAGCTCCAAACACTCAGATATGGCGGAATGGAAAAAAAATTGTAAGAGAATTAATACTAAGTCGTTATTCTCAATAATACAATACGTAATAGCTGATGTCCTCAATTTCTAGTTCTAGGGAAGCAACAAGATGAAATCAAGAACTTTTGCATTACGCTCTTCTATGGCCGAAGAAAACACCACAGTGGTGAGGTCACTGGACTCGCGTTGGGAGGAACTGGGTTCAAATTCCCGTCCAGCCACCCTGATTCGTATTTTCCTTCGTCTTCCTTAATCAAATTGTATAAATACTGATACAGCTTCTTGGATAATAACGCGGGCGTTTACTTTCCCATCACCCTGAAACAAATCTAACACTTGTCGCTCCTTTCTTATTGTAGTTATAAAATTTTAAACTACAGGTTTTTTGGAGACGTAGGGTATGACTCGACAGTATGCTGAACAAACAAAGAAGAATTCACCAATCTTAAAATGTTGCGAATATCTGCTTGCTTAACGGGACGATTCTGCCAGAGTTTAATGTTAAGTTTTTAAGCGTCAGCTAGATGGTGTGCGAGCGGAAAAAGTTTTACGACGCTGAGACACGGCACAGCAGAGGCTAAGTGAAAGCCGGCCCATTCAGATGGAGCGAGACTCTTCCAGAGTGACCGTTAAGCGCTGCTTTCTCCATGGACCGCCGGCACGGCAGCCTCACAAAGCAGCTGCCGTCTGACGCACAGTCTCGTTTATCTCAACACTTTGGGCGTAGGATATTTTGTTTTACGGGCACAAGGCCAAATTTCTCTGCCTGGCGCTTCGTCCTCCAATGCTGGAGACATTAGAGACTATATTGATTCAGAAAGCAGTTACTATATCTCAAACGAGTTCAGCAGTTCGAACTGCTTTATAACCTCTGATGATGTCTCGAGCATTAGGAGTCGGAACATTAGGCAAAGAAATGTGACTCGGGCCACGGTGTGGTGCCATTCAAGGAAAAACAACTAGGCGCAAATACTGGCCGATGTAATCTGCATTGTATGCCTTTGAACAAATACGCTATTTTGTGCTGTTGATCGGTGAAATATTTAGATGACAATGTCAAACCTACGTAAGCCTTTATTTGAGTAAAAATTATGTTCAAAAGTAATTAAATATCGTCATTATTTTCGTTGATTTTTGATATTCCGAAAGTATGCTTGCAGGCTAGAAGACGCGATGATCAATTACATAATCATATACGTTGAATTAAGAGCTTCTATTCGTCGAGGTAGTCTCGTCATTTGGATTTTGACTAGTATTTCACCCTAGTTGAAGGATTAAAAGTTCCTGCTCTAGATTATAGGAATACAGCCTTGAATTCATCGATTTTATGTCTATCTAGGCTTCCATACCTGTATCCTCACCGTAATGGCTTTCGGCATTTAACGTCATACTGAAAGAGGAGTCACACAAGGAAAATACGTGTCATCAAAACTACTGTCAGCAGCCCTAGCGAGTTTGCCGATTCTTAAACCATGAAAACGAATGAAACACTTCCGAAAATGATGTTCGGTCGGCCTAGGAGTGTGACGGTCCGTCAGCAGAGATAGCGATTTTACTTTGATATTCTCCATGGATCGCGGGGGATCTATTGACGAAAGAGATTGCTCGTACAGATCTGTACAATGTTTGTCATGAAAGACACATGTCGGTACGTCAACTCAGCAAGAAAGCTCTATATTCCCGGGCTTTCCTTTAACTCAGTTGTTTCATTATCTGGATGGTCAGTATGATGGAATTCTTGTGTGATAATTGGTCTGCGTCTGTTTATGTGTTCAGTGGCGTTTTGTTCCAGTTGCAGCTTTCTGACCTGTGAGCCAACGGAACCTTTAGGTCTTTTCCATTAGATTCTGGACAGTTTTCAAGCGAAGCGATAATGGCTGAGTAATTTTGTTAACGTGTTCGGTAGCAGACTTTGCACGATTTTTATGGGCCAATCTTTGCCAGCTTTGACTATTAACGTAGAGGAAGATTGTGACCGGCTATTACTCTGTAATTTCATTATTAGGAGCCTTCAGTTTAACGGCTCGTCTACAGCGGCGTTCGATTGATACGAAACAGACGCTAATTCGAAGAAGACAGGAGGAACCTGTCGACCGCGGTGTTAAGACATCCAGGAAAGCTGCAATTCGGGAGATGAACTCCGTTGCTCCAGAATACGGTTTGAGTGCGCATTTAGACACCCTTCCGTAGAGTAATTAGCGTCACTCATCGCTAAGTATCTTAGTAATGTTGTAAGTAATTTTTCTTTATTTATTTCAGAAAGACAGATTGGCTCTCTACCTTATTGCTTGAAATGGACAGTAGCTTATGTGTCAATATTACATTTACAAAATAACAAAATAAAGTAGCTAATGCAATTGTAAATTACTGAACGATATTTACGTAAGTGTAAATCTGCTGAAGGGGGACCTACAGTTAATTTGAAATTTTTCATATTAACAAACTTCCGCCAGGGGAGGACAGGGATAAGGGGAAAATGACGAAAAGGACTTCAAATGGGTTCAAATGGCTCTGAGCACTATGGGACTTAACATCTATGGTCATCAGTCCCCTAGAACTTAGAACTACTTAAACCTAAGTAACCTAAGGACAGCACACAACACCCAGCCATCATGAGGCAGAGAAAATCCCTGACCCCGCCGGGAATCGAACCCGGGAACCCGGGCGTGGGAAGCGAGAACGCTACCGCACGACCACGAGATGCGGGCGAAAAAGGACTTCCAACTGACAGAAGACTAAACCCTTCGGATTCGTAGTTTGACATTGACCCACTCATAAAAGACAAGATAAGATAGTTTTTGTGAGTATAAGTGAGAAGGAGGGGTCGGGCGAGGAGTTCCGTGTTCTCCCGGTATAGTGCAAGAGAAATCCGGCGAGGATGCAGTGCTGGATGTTGGCTCAGCGACACTCCGAGGATGTGGAGTCACGGGTGTCACACGGTGGTTGTCTCACCCTCAAAGGAAGAAAACCATATCGTATCACTAAGACTTCCAATGGACTCTATACTGTAACAAAAGACAAAGTAAATGATTAGTACTCTGATTGTAGTCACGTTGAGAGTAGCCATATTGAGTAATCATAGTTAGTTTTTGTTGAATGGTTGAATATGAATTCTAACTGCCTGAGCACCAGCTGATTCACGTATATCAACCAGGTCATAATTCCTATAATGCCTGAAAAAAAATGAAAAAATAAAAAAATGAGGCACCTAGAATGGGAGGAGAAAACATAATGAAGCTTCAAGAGTTGGGTTGAAAGGTTATGTCATATTTCTTCTGCGATTACAGAATCAAATCAAATTTACAGAACTTGGCAGTACGAGCCCACTTATCAGTGTGACGTTCCACCACCTATGGCCAGCGTGCACGCGCTGACTCAGGTGGGAAGTGTGTTGTATTCTCTCCTGGGGCAATTTGACCCAGTTGTTGGTCGCTGAAATCCTGGATCCTGGCTCTGGGCTGGCATTGACGACCGAGCTGGTCCCACAGTTGTTTTTATCAGAGGTAGATCAGCGGCTCTTGTTGGCCAGGAGAGACCCTCAACATGTCGCAGATACTTCATAGAGAAACGTGCCATGTGTGGACGAGCATTGTCGGGCATTGTCCTGTTGAAAACTGGTACCATGATACTGTCACATGACAACTAATACGCGAGGATGCTGCATGTCAGTGACCTACTGTTGTGCCATCAGAGTTCCCTCTACCGCTACCAGCCGTGAACGAATGCCGTATCCTATGGCTCCGCACACCATGACGTCAAGTGTCCCTCCAAAACGCGGTAAGAATGAGACCTCCCCAGGACGCTGACACACTCGTCGATGATTGTCGCCCGGGCTAGTGCAAAACTGTGATTCATCGCTGAACACAATGAGACGCCATTCATCAGCAGTCCATGCTTTCTGGTTACGGGACCATCTGAAATTCAGCCGTTTGCCTTGTGATATTAGCGACAGCATACGCATGGGGCGGTAATTACCTGGTCCGGCTGCTGCTAGTCTCCCACTAGTGGTGTGAGTGGACACAGATTGTTGCAGGGAGTCCATTACATGTTCTCGGATGGCGGGCGCAGATGCGAAGGGGCACGGAGCGTAGCACAGGTTGTACACTTCAGTTTATTGGTATGTTACTGTTTACAAAGGAGATTGCTCACAAATCACTCGTGCGATACATCATAGAATACTGCTCACGTGTCAGGGACCCGTACCAAATAGGACTAAGAAGGGTTATTAAATGTATACGGAGAAGGGCAGCAGGAATGTCACAGGTTTGTTTGATCCATGGGACAGTGTCACAGAGATGCTGAAGAAACTGAACAGGCAAACACTAGAAGATAGACGTAAACTATCCCGAGAAAACCTACTTACAAAGTTTCAAGAACCAGGTTTAACTCACGAATCTAGGAATATACTACAGCCTGCTACATATCGCTGCTGTAGGGGCCGTGGGAACAAGATTAATTACAGCATGCACGGAGGTATTGAATCTATCAATTTCTCTGTGCTGCTCCTAAATACTAATAGCTGGTGTAATTTGTGCCATGTAGTTCACGGTGGTTTGCAGAGTAGATGCAGTAGTAGTAGCAGATGTAGATCGGACTTGAATTCGAGAGGACGATGCTTCAGATCTCCCTCCGGCCTTCCAGAGTTAGGCCTTTTATCATTTCCCTAAATCGCTCTAGGCAAGTACCGAGACGATTCCTTTGAAGAGGGCATGGCAAGTTTGCTCCCACACCCATTCGTAATCCAAGCTTGTGCTCCGTTTCTACCGACCCCGCTGTCATTTTTCTGTGGAGCGGTTGGGAAGTGCTTGGTGCACAATACGACGATCCTCCATTCTGACGGCCAGACATGGTCGATCGGAAACTTGAGGACAAATACTCCTGTCCTCATGTTCCAATCCAGTCCAAAATTGTGCCAATGTCATATCCGAATGCTCCACAAATCTGAATATTGCACGTTTCAACCAAGCCGGCCAAATGGAGACCTGCAATGAGACCCTTTCAAAGACCTACAGGTGCTGACAACGCTATCTCACAAGAGTATACGAAATCTCCGTGTCCTTCATAGCGATCACACAACATCTGACGCTGTTCAAGGCCCTTATATGCCCTTCCAGGCCCGGTAACAACATAAAAAATGAACAACATTAATGCACTTTGGTGATCGTCCTACCTATCACAGAGAATTGTAACTTTAATCATTTACATACCCGCTCATGGCGTGTATGTGCATGAAATTACATTGACACCTGGCCATATCTTCTGGGTGCTTCACTTTTTTGTCCGGTGATGTATGTAAAATAGCACATGTACTCAAAGTGACATAATTCAGATATTTAGTTTTAAGGGTGGTGGATTCATGGGACAGATTATTCTAGCAGCAGAAAATTTATTCACCTCACTCGCGTACCTGTCACCTGGTCCGCGTACCTGCTAAATCACTGTCGCAACAAAGATAACAAAAAAAAAAAAAAAAGGTTCAAATGGCTCTGAGCACTATGGGACTTAACTTCTGAGGTCATCAGTCCCCTCGAACTTAGAACTACTTAAACCTAACTAACCCAAGGACATCACACATATCCATTCCCGAGGCAGGATTCGAACCTGCGACCGCAGCTGTCACGCGGGTCCAGACTGTAGCACCTAGAACCGCTCGCCCACTCCGGCCGGCTCAAGATAAGAACAGAAACTGAGAAATACGGGCGGTCTCTTAGTCTTACAAGGGGAGGCCACGACGTTTGGAACGCGGACTTACTGCAAACTTCGTACACTCGTAGTAGTCCATGAGGACAACAAAATGTATAAGCGGTAGCGCGTACTCCTCAAGAGTTATTGAGAAAATCGCAAGATAATTTCGGTCGTCGAATATATATGAGTGTGTGGCCATTTTAATCATGAAGCGGCTGTAGCGGAGTGGTGCCGGCACGGTAGCCTAGCGTGTTCGGTCAGAGCGTTAGCTACCCTAAATCATAAAAAAAACTGAGCGAACGGATCATCGAACAAACTGTACGGGTGTCATCGGACGTCCGCCCTGAATAAATTCCAAGAACAATGTAGAGCAAATTTTTTTAAGTGTTTGGCGTTCAAGCAGCTGGATCGCTGGATCGAGTTCCGTTCGTCAGTTTTTTATATTTTCAACACAGTCATTTTCTTTATTATTTATATTACAATTGATATAACTGGGAAAATATGTGTAATCGGATGAACTTTTATTAAATTTACAGTGTTATTTGGCAGTCTACTAATTTTTACTGTCACAAAAAATGTAATATTCATAACTGTCGACTAGTAAACGACCAAACGCATAAAGTGATACTGAAAATGTATGCTTGTCCGTGATTTGAGAAATCCCTTATACCTGGAAGGAGCCCGAAACGACTTGTTACCTCCAAGTTTTGACCGGCACAGACGGCTTTCGAAAGATGTACATTTAATCGTCGCTTTCGACATTACGAGTACAAGTTGCAGGGTGGTATTTTTCGTAAAAACATGGAAAACATAAAGTTAAACGGCACCAGCTGCATTGAATAAATGCTATTTTTCCCCATACGCAAGGTCTTTTTCACGTTTTCCTTGGAAAAACAAATCTCGTTAACATTTTTAAAAACCTCTCTTTCAGACGATAGTTTGGAAGCAAACCATGCATAGCGCAGAATTTCCTTAAAAATCGGAGCTGATAATTGGTTATGCAGTATCGAGTGTATTTTAACAGCGTCTTCCGAGAAGCAATTTCTCGTTATCTTTCGATTAAATACGAAAAGTTTTGAAGACACGGACAAGCATACATTTTCGGTATCACTTCATGCGTTTGGTCTTTTACTAGTCGATAGTTATGAATATTATATTATTTGTGATAATAAAAATTAGTAGACTGCCAAATAACATTGTAAATTTAATAAAAGTTCATCCGATTACACGTATTTTTCCCATTATATCTATTGTAATATAAATAGTAAAGAAAATGACTGTGTTAAAAATAAAAAAATAAAAAACTGATGAAAGGAACTCGATGCAGCGATCCAGCGGCTTGAACGCCAACCACTTTTTTTTTTTAAAAAAAAGGCATTTTGCTCTATATTGTTTGCTGAATTTGTTCAGGGCGGACGTCCGATGACACCCGTTCTGTTTGTTCGTTCATTCATTCGCTCAGGTTTTTTTTAATGATTTAGGGTAGCTAACGCTCTGACCGAACACGCGGAGCTACCGTGCCGGCACCACTCCGCTGTAGCCGTTTCATGGTTAAAATGGCCACTCACAGATATATATCTGACGACCGAAATTATCTTGCGATTTTCTCAGTAACGCTTGAGAAGTACGCGCTACTGCTTACACATTTTGTTGTCCTCATGGAGAACTACGAGTGTACGAAGTTTACAGTAAACCCGCGTTCCAAACGTCGCGGCCTCCCCTTGTTAGCGACACGAAGGTGCAATAAAAAGTAATAATTCCTGTGTCATAAAATTTTAATAACGGAAAGATAAAAACGGGAGTAGCACAGATCACAGCCTGAAATGTCCTCTTCACAACAGTACCGTTCAACACAGTCACCATGCATTTGTACATCGGTGTCATCGTTGAACCCAGGCATAAAAGCCAATCAGGAAAGATTCAGTGCTTTGCTCCTTAAGCCATGAATATAAAAACCCAAGTTTCGCTGTTGATTGTGAATTCTAACGCATCTGTCTCCTCGAAACACTTCATCAGGACGTCCTCAATGGACATTCGTGACAGATGCTGTCGACCGGCCGCTGCGTGGATTATCTGCGATGACCGTTTCTTCATCACTGAACTTCTTCACCCAGTGCCACACATTCCTGATGCCCCTTACAGCGTCCTCGTACACTTTCTTCGTGGATGAGGTTAAAGCAGCTTTAAAATCATGGGTCAAGAAATAAAGTCCAGAATTATTTCAAACTGGTTTTGATGCCTGGTTTCAGTGATGGCACAAGTGTGTTCAGATACGTAGTGACCATGTTGAACGGTAGTGGTGTGAAGGCGACGATTCAGGATATGAACCGAACTAATTCCGCTGTCATATGTTCATAGTTAAATTTTTTATGACACAGGAGGAATTACTTCTTGATCCACCCTCGTAAATGTACTTCTGCTCTGCATATTTTAATAGAAATAGAACATATACGCCCCCCCCCCAAAAAAAGTGAGAACCACCATACTACATGCTGAAATCAGAAAGTGTCCTACAAAACTACAAAAGTAACTACAGTACAGACTAAAGATGAAAAACAAAACTAACGCGTGTACTAAAGTTCGCGATATTACCATTCCGTTTTGGTTTGTGAGGTCGTTGTTGGCACTTTAGTTTTGAAATTTTCATGACAGGCTGAATTGTAACGTAGCCCGAGGAGTAGCCTAGGTTGTTAGATGATGTGTTTAATGAAAACGAACTATTATTATACAAACGAATGAATACAATAATTCTTTTTTTGTTTTTAATGGACTTCGCATTAGGTAGTTGCCTTCACCTCCTCATTGTTAAACGCTATTTTATTTCTGTGACCATATATTTTCAATTTTATGGGAGATTAATAACAAGAACATCTTCGCCCAAAACATCCATATTCAAACTTCCTGGCAGATTAAAACTGTGTGCCGGACCAAGACTCGAACTCGGGACCTTTGCTTTTCGCGGGAAAGTGTTCTACCAGGCACTTGCCCGCGAAAGGCAAAGGTTCCGAGTTCGAGTCTCGGTCCGGCACACAGTTTTAATCTGCCAGGAAGTTTCTTATCAGCATACACTCCGCTGTAGAGTGAAAATTTCATTCTAGAAACATCCATATTCAAACTGAATTCATCATACTAAAATTAAAATATTAATGTCTGTATGACGTCATATTCGCCACTGTTGTTATATGGTGCTGATAAATAACTGCTTTGTTTACAGCCTGACGGTCTGCATCGTACTCTTCACTGTTTTCTAAATAACAGTGTAAAATGCTTAAGAATTCAGCTAAGTGGTTCCTCAAATGAGTTTCACAGTCCCACCTCCTTAGATCCATAAATAAATTAGGAACCATCAATCATGGAGCACTGACAGTTGATGAAAAAATTCATTAAAGAATCAGAGTATTATGAGGAGACTTGTTTAGACTTACATAATGACGAAGTAAAGCCTTTATGAGGAGCAATCGCGAACCTCCACCGACTTGTGTATGAATACCTTGCAAGAACTTGGCTGTGAAACGTTTTGCTTTGCATTTACATTTGTACTGGCCTGCACTGTTCAACCCACAGTGCAGGGCGTGGAGGAGAGTACATAGAGCGTCCTTTCTTTTCATTCGCGGGTTGTACCCTGAAAGGAAGATTGTTGGTGCATTCCTGTATAAGATAGAATTTCTCCTATTTTACCCCGTTTGTTCGAGAAGTGACATGTGATGGAAGAGGTAATGTGTTTATTAACTCTTACAACAATTTTGAGAGGACGGCTGACAGTGATGGGCAAAACGTACTTCGGATTCTACGATTAAGACTCAGGCTATCCTCTATCTATCTTCCTCAGGATTAAATTTATGTGATTGCTCCATCTTAAATACATCGATAGAATCACTCCTAGACATTTGGCGAATGTCGCTGATTTCAGTGATTCGTTTATTTTTAGCACACTGCATAACAAATGGTTCAAATGGCTCTGAGCACTACGGGACTTAACATCTGGGGTCATCAGTGGCCTAGAACTTAGAACTACTGAAACCTAACTAACCTAAGAACATCACACACATCCATGCCCGAGGCAGGATTCGAACCTGCGACCGTATCTGTCGCGCGGTTCCGGACTGAAGCGCCTAGAACCGCTCGGCCACCGCGGCCGGCACACTGCATAACATTTGTCTATGCTCAGGGTCAGCTACCAACAAGCAAACTGGATAAAAAACTTAATAATCCCTAAGCAGACCTCACCCTAATAAGTCGTAAAACCACCTCTAATCTTGATAATTGCCTCAGTTCGGCGAGGAAGAGAGTCTCAAAGGTTTTTCAGGATACCATATCACGCTGAAGCTACTCATTGACGATTACATTTCGTGCAGCTGCGTAATGTGAGTGTATTGACTACTACGTTTCAGCCGCTGATTCGCATAGCCCCGGACGTTACCTATGGAACCGATATGGATCATTTAACAGGCCAGTCGAGATGAGACATGGTGACGAGTGTTTGCCAGACCAGGAACATATGCGTGCCGCGCTGTGAACATTCCTGTTGCCTCCTTGGAGGGGGGAAATTTCAACAGCGTACTCAGAATGAAGATAAAGAAGAAAGGGCAACACTTGGTTGCCGTGAACGTTGAAATAAACATCCTGATTGATGTTCACGTTAAGGGAGGACGGAAACGAAATACTGTACATATGAAAATTATAATCATTCCCCAAATCTAAAATTTTTGTGGTACACAACTGAAATTTTGTACAAAGGTTAACAATAGTTCAACGCATCTACTGATTATTTTTGAGAATGTTAACTGGAAAGTTTGATTTTTTAAATTTTTAAATTTTATGATCTCATGAATAATACAGGTACAATTTTATCAGAAATTTTCCAACGAATTATCTTGTATATTGTACAGTATAACCTCAATAAGTATAGAAACAAACACACGAAGCATTTTAATACATTATTATTGAATGAATTTTTATTTTTAATTATCTTTAACTAAAAATATGAAAAAAATTCTGTATTCTATATCTTGGCACAAAGGAATGGTGAAACTGACGGCCACCAACCTCAATCCAAGCATGACATCGGCGAACAAGATTCTGACGCACCCTGACAAATATCCCTGGTGTGTTTCGAATCACTTCATAGGCAGTTACAATTCTGGCAACTAATTCCATCTCTGTATCCACAGGGGTCTCAAACACAAGTGACTTCAGATACCCCCACAGGAAATAATCAAGGGGATTCAGGTCAGGTGACATCGCTGGCCATGCAATAGGACCTCCCCTTCCAAATAAGTGACCAAGAAATACAGAACTGAAATGGCTGCGGACATCCACACTGAAGTGAGGCGGTGCACCGTCGTGTTGTATCCCCATCCTCCGACGAACAGCCAAGGGTACGTTCTCCAACAACAAAGGTAGAACTCTTTGCATGAACCTCAAATACCGGTGGCCATTCAGGCTGCGAGGTCCAGTGATTGTCGCCTACAATGCCGGCTCAGATATTCACAACAAAACGTACTTGATGGTGTGACTCTACTACAGCGTGAGGATTTTTCTCATCCCACACATATCTGTTTCTGCTGTTCGAAATACCATCATGATCAAATGAGAACACATGAGTAAACAGCACAATTTTTAGGAAATCTGATCAATCAGGCCATTGTTGGAGTAGGCACTGACACAGTGCTACCCGGAGTACTCGCCACACGCTATATCTGCAGTGCCCACTTCACGTGCAATACCACGAGTACTTGTAGTGGGGTTCGCTGCAACACGTTCCAGCACCTCCTCTTCAAGATCGGGTGTGCGAGAGGTCCTCATGTTGCCAGGTCCCTCGTTTCTTCTTTCCAATGAACCAGTCTCCTGCATTCGTCGATCAAAAGAAATAAACACTCGTCTTGACGGATGAAATCGTTCTTTGTGTAGCCTTTCAGCAGCGAGAGCATTGCATCATACTTACCCATATACAAGGTGAACTGTACCGGTACTGCTCCATTGTATTGTACAGTACGTCTCTGAATCGTACCGAGTAATGAATGGATCTGTCGTGGGGCAATTTAAATGCAACAGAGCCACATTATGGACAAGTAAAGTAAACAAAACCTGCATCATGACTACCTAGTAATGAGGCTCGTCTTACCTGTTTCCTTGCAGGATATAAAGAAGTTATGTGTAAACAAACAGCACAGCACGTGTAAACTTGTACGCATGCTAGCTGGAAAGCAGTAATGCTAGACTAAGCGGTAGACAACTTTACTTTCATATCTCTGTAAGCTGTCTTCTCCGACGAGGCTCGTCTTACCTGTTTCCTTGCAGGATATAAAGAAGTTATGTGTAAACAAACAGCACAGCACGTGTAAACTTGTACGCATGCTAGCTGGAAAGCAGTAATGCTAGACTAAGCGGTAGACAACTTTACTTTCATATCTCTGTAAGCTGTCTTCTCCGACAACAGGTTCCCTGTCTCAGATTGTTCAGTGGAGCATTCTCTACGTTCTGCTACATTTTTGCACGCTGTTATGAGAACACCCTGTATAACTAATACGAAAACTAATACTGAAGAGTCTCTTCGCCAAGTAGGCGTGCCGAGATGAACACGTTGGACATTCAACTTTTTTACAGCACTTACGATTATGAAACTTCAGGAAAATAAAGTCAATGTGTTTTACTAATGAATAAAAAGTAAAGCGAAAAATGATAGTTTTCCGCATTCTTATGCACGTTTCCCCTTAATCGGAATGAATGGTCCAAATCACAATACGAAAAACATCTACAAAAGATGAGAGAACCACCTCCGGCCTCAGCCACTCGCCCCATGTAGCGCGTCTTAAATGCATCTTTAAGTCGTCGGCGCACACTATTCCTTGCATGTTTTAAAGATCACACTTCTCCATTTTCTGGGTTGTTTGCTCGACTGAAGGAGAGCAGCTTAGTGTGTCGTTATGAATAACCGCCTTAAGCGAGATACCCTACAGAAATGTGCGCTGCAAGCTGTTTCCCTCGCAGTGCTCGCTCGTGAACTGTTTCAGACGTACCTGCACGCGTTGACAGCAGGAATCCCTGTCGAGTTTGAAACGTTTGTCATCGAAAGTTGTGACACTCATCTTTGGTCCTTACCGGTTGGGATTATTTTTACGACCGCTGTTCTTACGTTACATGGCTGCGAGTGTTACACCATCATATATAGACACCAACAAATTGCACAACTTCGTTCTTCGTGTGGTCGTGGACATGTCGTAACGCGACATTTTTGCTTTCAGTAACGTCGACGCATGTTACTGCGCTGATTCCTGGTACGTGCTTGCACACACCGCTTCGCTCCCATGACTTACAATATTAGACAAAAATGTGGAAACACCCGGAGAAATCCGTGGTTGGGCCGGACGGTGTGGCCGTGCGGTTCTGGGCGCTTCAGTCTGGAACCGCAAGACCGCTACGATCGAGGGTTCGAATCCTGCCTCGGGCATGGATGTGTGTGATGTCTTTAGGTTACTTAGGTTTAAGTAGTTCTGATGACCACAGATGTTGAGTCCCATAGTGCTCAGAGCCATTTGAGCCAAATCCGTGGTTGAACATAATTTCTGATGCTAGCCAAGATTGCAGGTTGCGCTGTTGTATTTGATCACGAATGACACCTGCGGTATCTCCTCGATACATAGGTGTCAGAACGGTGTTCTGTATATCTGTGAGGTTATCATGTCTGAGCTAAGTGAATTCCAACGTGGGAAAATTGTTGATGATCGTACGGTAAATGCTTCAATAACCACAGTAACCGAAGTATATGGTGTTTCTAGAGGCACCGTATCGAAGAGTTATACGGAGTGCAGGGAAAACAGGAAAATATCATCCGCTAAGCCGCAAAGCTAACGAAAGTTTGTGCTATTGGCCCTGACCAAAAATAAGAGAACGACAGTTGCTAAAGCCACTATAGAATTGAATCTCGCACTCACGAACACTGTCAGCTCCAAAACAACAGAAGGGAGCTCCATAAGCAGGGAATTGCAGTGCAAATTGTAATTCCAAAACCATTCAACACTGATGGAAATTCCCGTAACTGGAAAACGTGATGTCGAAACTATAATACCTGACTATGGAGGAAATGAATTTCATTCGTTCGAGTGAGTTTTGTTTCACACGTTTCCAACTTCTGACCATGTTTACGTCTAGCGTACGAAGTCCCAAGCGTACGCTGCAGAGAGCTTGCGGCGATTAGTGAAATATAGTTCAGCGATTATTTGGGTAGTCATATCGTTGTGTTCCATGGGCCTCACATTTACTCCGCAAAATCGCATTACTACGCACTTTGGCTGAAAGGACCCATCTCGTGGTACGATTATTGTTTCCAAATGGTGATGCTGTGTTCCAAGACGACACCTGTACACGCAGTTCGCATTTCCAGGACTGGTTTTGTGACGACGATGATGAAGTTTCGCATCTCCCCCAGGTCACCAGAGTCACAGATCTCAATATTATTAAGTCTTTGTGGTTGCTTTGGAGAGACCGGTGCTTGATCGCTATCCACTTCCACCATCCTTAACCGAGTTTGCCACTATTGTGCATGAAGAATGGTATACGATTCCCTCGAAAATCATGCAGAACCGGTATTTATCCATTCCGAGACGATTGAAAGCCGTTTTGAATGCCATCTGCTGTGGTTTTGGTGTTTCGATATTTTTGGCCAACCCCTTTACGCCAGCAGTGAGAGTGCACGTGAACGTCTGGTACCAGATCTACACGATCTACAGCACTCCAAAACGATCAGTGTGCCTAACATTTGCTGTGGCGAGCTTACTTTCACCGGGCATAAGCATCTGCATGTCTCTTTGCATTTTGTAGTAATTCTGTAATGTCGCGTCTTCCCTGTGCACAGTTGCAATGTCCACTGATTCAGTCAGCGCTGTCTGGCGTGTTAACATAGATTACTACGTCAAAGGCGTCTCTGACTGTAGGATCTTGAACAGAGAAAAGCAATTAAGCTGTCACTGCCTTTCCACCTTCCACAATTACAACTGAGACAAGTATGTACGTAGGTTCTATATCGCTGAATGTATTATTGTTGCATTGTCATACAGTTGCCGCAAGATCCCTTGTACGAATGGAGGGGCTCCAAGAAGTAATTCCGCGTTGTGCCCCGTGTCGACAGTTAGCTCGACTGACCCATTTCCGCGCCTGCAGAGATGCCCCGTGGAGGCCATACTGGCTGTAGCGAATTTCATTATCCCAGCGCGCCCGCCCACTTGCTCGCTCTCGTCTCACGGCCTTGTGGACTGCTTTTCTGCATAGAAGCGCCTGTGGCCAGAATAGGGAAACGCACTGGTCTTCCCTGCAAATGCTTAAACCGGTCTTACAGACAGATTACTAAAGTTGATAAGACGCAAAATTTTTCCAAGGCTTTCTGCAGTGTTCCGTCAAGAAAACACTACTGTCCTTAATTTCCATTACTCAATCAGCAGGCTGAATTTCTGATAAAAGGATTGTTGGCAAGCCAACAACGGTTAAAATGGTAAACGAGCTTTTTGCGTATGCTATTAACTGACAATTCACAAGTGGGCTAACTTTAAACTACGAAAAAACACAGCTCATACACGTTAATACTGTGCAAAATATTCCATCTTTGTTTATTGTTGAGTGTGGTCTATTACCAAGAAATAATTATCATGAAGCAAAATTTTTTCATAGTAACGGAAATTTGTACTGGACAAATTATATAGTAGACGTGTTAAAAAGCCGACCAATGTGGCCGAACGGTTCTAGGCGCTTCAGTCTGGAACCGCGCGACCGCTACGGTCGCAGGTTCGAATCCTGCCTCGGGCATGGATGTGTGTGACGTCCTTAGGTTAGTTAGGTTTAAGTAGTTCTAAGTTCTAGGGGGCTGATGACCTCAGATGTTAAGTCCCATAGTGCTCAGAGCCATTTTTTTGACGTTCTAAAAGTTCAAGCTGTACTTTTCGCATACCAGTCGTTGCCATATCTAAGGACACAGAAACCAGTAACATAATTTTCGAATTTTCATTTATTAATATCGTGTGAGTTAATACTAGTGTGCAAACCTGAAGGGTGTAATGAACTGCCGGCCGAAGTGGCCGTGCGGTTAAAGGCGCTGCAGTCTGGAACCGCAAGACCGCTACGGTCGCAGGTTCGAATCCTGCCTCGGGCATGGATGTTTGTGATGTCCTTAGGTTAGTTAGGTTTAACTAGTCCTAAGTTCTAGGGGACTAATGACCTCAGCAGTTGAGTCCCATAGTGCTCAGAGCCATTTGAACCATTTTTTTTTTTTTGTAATGAACTTTCGCACAATGTGTTACTGCCAAGTAACATAATTCAATGAAATGGGACCACACATAGAACTGATACTGTATAGTCCAGAAGATAATTGAAGTATGCAACCAGACAAACAGATACGACACTTTTATTCAAAGACAATAATTGCACTTGTTGTAACCGTGCACGGTGTTGCGGTGAAGGAAAGCGCGGCGGGACGCACGGAGCGACCCGCGAACAACAACACAAATGGTGGACGGACACTAATAACGAAGGGCAACCAAGCAAAACCTTACGAACCACAACAAGCAAGAAACAACGGAGTCACAAGAACCTCACGAATAAACCACGTCCACTCCTACACGGAACAAAGTAACGTAAATATGCTGTCTGAGGCGAGATGTCAATAGACGCAAGCAAAGATTAGACTGACTAGCGGAGCGAGAGGCAGGCGCGTAAATACATGATCGAAGACGCCGCTGTTTTACACGCTAAGTGGACATTCGCGCGCCGGAGATCATCGCCATCAGTTTAGTGTCTGTGCCGTCGTGATTGCGATTTAGTGTTTTTCGCCGCCACGCTCCTCGTTCACTTGTACCGTCTCATTCGTCAGTGTTAGTGTGCAGTGCCGACAGTTTTTCGTGTGTTTTCGTCTAGTGTGAACGGCTTCATGTTTTTTTATTTATTGTATCTCCTGTTTTTTAACCACAGATTTGTTACTTTTCTGTCTCCTTTTTCTCTATTATTGTAATACTTGTGGCTGAAGAGCGGTGTAGATGTATCCGCTGCCAGCCCGCCTTTGTACAAGGTGAACAAATGACAATAAAGAAAAAAAAAGCCGCCGCTATTGGTCGCTGGGACCACGTGTTCCACAGTGGCGTCCTCACATTAAACGTGGGCCAGGAGGCGCGCGCCGCCACGGCTTACGGCACGATGGTGCAGAGACCTCTAGGGTCAAAATCCGCGGCGCGCGTTACCAGAGCACTGAATTTGCCGCGGCTTTCAATGGTCCTCTGCACATTACAAAAGACGAGCCATGTTTGTTAATAGGTTGTGTGATCGCCCTGGACAGCAATGCATGCTCCCCGTCACGTTGGCCGCAAGGTTGGCTAGGTTTTCCTGTGGTAGGGTATTACCATTCATCCACCTGCGCGGTTGGACTGCTGGACGGTCGTTGGTGCATAGGGGCGAGCTGTAGCGCGTCTCCTCAATGCGTTCTATAAGAGCTCGATGGGATTTAAGTCTGGGAAACGGGCAAACTAGTCCATTCGTTGCTGAAAGATTTGCAGGTCATTTGCGTCCATGCAACATTATGCCTCTCCACACCATAACGCCTAGACCACCAAACTGACCATGTTTAATAATGTTCGTGGGTGCATTATGAGCTCCACACCTTGCCACATAAAGGTATGTCCACAATTGCTAAGACTGAATCTGCTCTCGTCTGAGAAGAGCACTTGACAGCACTCTTTGTTGGTCCAGTTCTTAACGCTCTTGTCACCATCGCAAACGGTGCCGCTCAGGTGCGGTTGTCAAAGAAACATAATGCTCTCGTTATAGGGCAAAGAGACCACTCCCATGCAGTCGCTGTGTCATTGTGGAGTGTAAGATTGCTTGCTCTGCAGTCCTGTCAAATGTGGTAGCAAAATGCAATTGCACCCGCTGTTTCTTCTTGCCAGCTACACAATATAGTGGTCATCTGCTGTTGTAGTTGACCGAGGTCGACCAGCTCCTCTCCTTCGGGCAGCGGTGCCTGTGGCTCGGAACGCTCACATCAAACAATGCTGTGAGCAATACCTAACTCCTGGACTACATTCGTCACACTTCATCCTCCTTCCAGTTTCCCAATGATTCCTCCTCGTGTGCGGTCATCCAAATGTTGTCACCGAGTCGTGTTGCAATGAAGAACACCACCACAGTGCACCTTAACTGCTTGCCGTTTGATATGGTCCGCAGCTCGTGGTCGTGCGGTAGCGTTCTCGCTTTCCGCGCCCGGATTCCCGGGTTCGATTCCCGGCGGGGTCAGGGATTTTCTCTGCCTCGTGATGACTGGGTGTTGTGTGATGTCCTTATGTTAGTTTAAGTAGTTTTAAGTTATAGGGGACTGATGACCATAGATGTTAAGTCTCATAGTGCTCAGAGCCATTTGATTGATATGCTTTGACTTTTCGCTTTCCTTCAACTGCCTCTCGTTGCGGGGCCATCGCCATTTGGCGCTACGCTCATGCTGAACAAGCGCTAAATGACGTCCATCATTCTGTGTACTGCTGGGATACCTCTGGCAAGAAGCTGCCACACTTTTATACAGTTCCACACAGTAGTCATGTTACCTTATATGTCTAGTCGTTAGGTTTTGTAGGGCAGTGTATTTTGGAGTGACTCCTCACCTAGGCAAAAAGTATTCTTGCCCCAGCCTCCACATTTGCTAGACGTGGCAATATGTGACTTTTTTCTGTTCCCGAAAACAAATAAAACTTTAAAGGGCCATCGTTTTACAAGCGTAAACGAGATTAAAAACGCGCAACTGACAGAAATAAAAGCTATTCCAAAGACTGACATCTAGAAATGTTTCGGGGGTTGAAAAAAGCGCTGGCATAATTGTGTGATTCCAGATGGGGACTATTTCGAAGGAGGATGACACTGATGGCGACGAATAAAGTCAGATATTTCCAAAAACTAAAATTCACGTTTTCTTAGTACATCCGCACCATTGCGCTCTCCTGAAACGCTAAAGGTACTGTTATTATCTGCAAAAAATCTTACTAATAAACGTTATAAACCTATCAGTGCATGGTGGCTTTCTTGGAATTGGAACAACACTACTTTTTTGTGTACGTATCTGCAAGTGATGGAATGCTCTCTAAACCTATGAAATGGATGATATGGACAGTTATGAGCGAATCTACAGTATCATGGGAGCCGAAGTAAGGTATAACATGCGTGTTAGGCGGAATATTATAATGGTTAATACCCACATTAAGTAAAAAAAATGTTGTAGCCAACAGAGAATCTAATCTGAGACCTTTGAATTGTTATCCAGAAACAGACGCCATTGTTCCCTTCCTCTTCTTTTCTTTGTTTAAGGCCGCCTCTTCCATTTCAGGCTTCGATTCTCTCACCAGTCATGCTGATAGGTAATAACGATTTGCTGTCTTCAATTCATTAACATATTATTTTGTCCGCCCCGTAGCTTAGTGGACCCGGGTTCGATTCCCGACCGGGTCGGAGATTTTCTCCGCTTGAGGACTGGGTGTTATGTTGTCCTCTTCATCATCTCGTCATCATGGACACGCAAGTCGCCCAATGTGGTGTTAACTCAGCTGCCCAATTTACCCAGGTTGGGACTCCCGGCCTTCAGTGCCGTACGATCATTTCATACGTTATTTCAATATTTGTCTATTAACAATGGTTGTTCTACATACAAATTAATTTTTATAGTTACGTTAAGTTGTGCAGTAGTCTAATTGATGAATAAATACGATTTAGGACATGACAGAAAACATTAAAAAGTGAATTTTCGTACTTTATTTCCAAACTTTGTAAATATGTCTTTACGGTTAATATTTACCATATTTTTGGTTCTGCAGTAGTTTGTTGCACTTCTTTTATAGACAGTACCAGAAGGTTTCGATATTGATATCTGTTCTCCTAGCAGTCTCATTCAATTAGTTGCTATCAGCTAGTGATATTGAAGACTTTTAATTTTGCGTTTAAGAGTTCTGGCCAAAATAAAATATGATATTAGATATAGATTTTTGTTGACTCCTCATCATGACCGATATTTTCGTCCTCGACTCGTGTTACATTTCACGCTCTCTCCTAGACAGAAACTGTTTTGTACATCATCTTATGCGTCACGGTGGAACCACGTGCGACACACACACACAGTACTAATGATTTACGTACACTGTGACTGTTGTAGATAGGGCGGTGAATAACTGGGGGAAACGAAGCACTGATTAAGACACTAGATTCGCATTCGGAAGGACGGTGGTTCCTTTGAAAAAGACGTTTGCGAATTCTTTCGCCGTCCTCCCTCAGTTCTAGGTTATGCTGCATCTTTAATGATCACATGCTCGATTGGGCGTTAAACTATCCTTTTCCTTCAATTTTTTTAAAATCTCTAATGGCCTGGAAGTAATCGGGACGTTAAGATTTGACGTTCCTTTCTCCAGAATGCATTTTTACTGTGCGCCAATCTCAAACTTCCTGGCAGATTAAAACTGTGTGCCACACATGCAGTCGAACAAGGAACACTTGCCTGAGGTATCCAGTATCCACACAGAACTTACGACATACACTCAGATCTTTACTTATCTCTCTCTCGTTCCTGCCAAACTTCACAGAAGAACTGCTGCATGCCTTACGAGACTAGCACCGCTCCAGTATAGTGCGGAGAATAGCTTAGTCACAGCCTAGGGGAGTATTCCCAAAATGAATTTTCACTCTGCAGCGGAGTGTGCCCCGAGTTGAAATATCTGGCAGTTTAAAATTGTGTGCTGGACCGGGACTACAACGCGCAAGTTTGGCCTTTCACTGAAGAATATTCTACTGACGAAAGAGAAATTCCGACATCAGCTGCAATCGCGAAATGAAATAAATCCAATGGCGACAAGTGAAAATTTGTGCTGGACTGGGACTAGAACGCGGATTTTTCGCTTATCGCGAGCAGTCACCGTAGTCACTTCGGTTATCTGAGCACACTTCCGGCCCATCTCAAATTCCCATATGTCGTACACTACATCCGTAGTGTCCCCTGTCCATTATCCCAGTTTCACGCAGTCTCACCTGATCCCCATAAGAGGTTGAACATGTCCGAAAGATCAGACACCATACATTTAATTTGCTCTACTGACTGAGATATCTTTCTTTTTTTATTTTTCTTTATTTTCATTTATGTTGTTGGAAAGTTCAGCCGTCATCCACATGGTTGGGTTTTCACCTGTGTCGACGGGAATCCTTGTGGAAGTGATTTGAGGTTGTGGAAATTATACGAATTTTCTCTTAAAATGATACAACATAAAACTTGAATTCTTGAATGTGCTGCTATTACTGCTTGAGTCAGTGGCCTTCCTCACAGATCAAAATCATATTGTAACGGAACGAAACACTACATAGAATGTGAAAGGTGGTTAATTCTCATCTGTAGTTTGTAGACAGGGGTGTGAGGGGATTGGGTGTAGGAAAAAAGATGGAGATGGCAGTGGTTTGGTCGTGGATTAAGGTGTGGACAAAGTTATGAAAAGTGGGTTTGTATCTCATTTACAAGCGCTTCATTAGATACCAGTGATATTTTCAAGGCAGTCCCTGAAGTCCTGTAGTTTGGGATGTGCAGTCTGTAGAGCATAGCAAAGGAAGTGCCCAGACAGTCATATGTAGCTGCAATGTTGGACGGATGGGAAAAAATCTGAGTCTGGTTACAACAAACGTGATTTCTTGATTCTGTGAGGTGCCTTCCTGGTGATGAGAGCCAGTTTCTTTCGCATTCAGTTCCAAATGACGTTTTGATCCCGACACGAGAATCAGTCTTCGATGATGTCGGAAAACTGACAATGGCTGTAGAAAGGGCTCTGTGCGAGGTTGGTTCGATCCGGGATCTCTAACGTAGGCAGTCTTGGTGACCGCTTCATAGTTATCCAAGTACTACTCACGGACAGCCTTCACTGCTTTGCTTTCGAAGGTAAAGATTTCGATTTAGAGTCCCGTCCTGGAACACGGCTAAGGACCGGTTTCCACGCAGGGCACCGTGTTCCGACTGTGCTTCGGCTGTGTGTCGTGCCGTGTCGCATCGCATGCATTTCCACATAACATACCGTGTACTCAATCACCAACGGGGCAAATAGACGAGGATATTATTGTGGCTCTCGGTAGCTATTTTATTTCGTTGAGGAGAAAACAAGAGTGAGAAAGTAAGAAATATCGATACTCGGTTCACCCTGCACTCAGAGCCAGAGAAGAATAGGGAGAATTCCACACGAGATCGGAAACATCATTGTATATTCTATACCTCCGAAATGTCATTAATTTTCTTTTCTTCTCTGACTCTTGGGACAGCTGCTGAGGCTCACTCCTGGCTCTTACAAAACCAGTCAGTGCAGTATCCAGATTGCTATCAGCACTTCCGTGAAGATCAAAGACTCTTAGCTTCTGTTCATCTGGCCAGCACGCCTTAATAGTTTTGCGCCCTAAAACCACAAAAAAAGCACGCCTTAATATTATAGAACTTGCAAGAGAGTAACCACTGAGGATGAACCTACCTCATTATCCTGGGTTTCTTCTCCATTTATATCATCTAGGGAATTTTAAACTTTGATAAAAGTCTCATGGTTTTGAAGAAACTAAATCAAAAACTACATTCGAATCCGCACTTCTTCCTCGTTTTTGCAGCCGGGCGAGATGTGGTTTTGAGTCTAGCACGAGCCGAATAAAATACGACCTCAGTAGCGCCATTTTTCTCCTGCATTTATCATCTAGAAGTAAGCAAAATTATAACTGAAAGTGAAAAATATTATTACTGTTACCTTCAGCAAGTACAGAAAAAGGTAACACGAACAAGGAATCAAAACCTATACTTACTATATTTGTTAAGCTTCTCACCGATGCCCTTCCATATAGTATCGTAATCGTTGTGTGACAAATCGTAGAGTTCTGGATGCTGCTGAACAAGTATTACGAGTTCTTCGTCCACGTTTACGAGAAACAAACAGCGCATAGTGTGAGGTTGATCAGGACACGTGCGTAGCAGTTAGGGCAAAGCCGGGAAGAGCCGAAGATAGAACGAACACCAAAAGCCGACGTACCGGCGCCTTGATGTAGTTTCCACATAACGTAATGTATTTCTGCTGCGCACCTGTCATCTGTCGCGGAATCGCTCTCCCGATAGTTACCCGACAGCACAACAGGCTCACAGCACGAGCACAGCAACCACACCACAGGCTATGTGTAAAAGAGGTGCTTGACGCCTATGCAAAATGAATAGGACGAGTCCAGTCTGGATCCCGTGCTTCATGACGCAGTCAGAGCACAGTCGAAACACAATTAATCACGCTACGCTATGTGGAATCCGGCCTTTAATCTGCCAAGAAATTCCTTTTTGCTTTGTTCGATGAGTAGTTAGTTCAAAATGGCTCTGAGCACTATGGGACTTAACATCTGTGGTCATCAGTCCCCTAGAACTTAGAACTACTTAAACCTAACTAACCTAAGGACATCACACACATCCATGCCCGAGGCAGAATTCGAACGTGCGACGTTAGCGGTCACGCGGTTCCGACTGAAGCGCCTAGAACCGCACGGCCACACCGGCAGGCAGTAATTAGTTGTACCGCCAAATCTAATGAACTCAACAACACACGCGCTCTGGTTGTAAAGTCAGAATCCTTGTTATTAAACGATCGCGACCACTTGTAGGTAGCTCCAGTAGGAGTATATTTCAGATCCGTTGTAGTTCTTTTTATTAATCTCTCCGTTACCGCCGTTGCCCTTGTGGTAGAGCGCCTGCCTCTCCGAGGCGGTAAGGCCCTCATTAAGGCCGCAACGCATTGCTACGGGGAGGCTGCTGCCCGGAGCCCGGAGCGTGACCCAGAATCCGTGTCCAGCGCCGGCTATTGTCTGGGCGACAGCGTAACAGGTAACGGCCCGCAGCATCCCGCAGCGTCACGCGCTCTCGCCGGCGGCCACTCGCACCTGTCCACAGCCACAGAGCCCTCGCCTCACAGCTGCTGCATTCCGCAAGCCGCTCAGTTGCACTGCTGCGTACCGACTGAACGGCCGACTATTTAATGCGGCTTACGAGACTTTGATCTATTTCGTCCAAAACTGACATTTTGAGCCCGTGGCTGTGTACAAAATACAGGTTCATTCTTGCAGAGAAGATAACAGCAACCAGCAAATTTTTATAATGCTATTTTATTTACATATGCAGCGGCATTACCGGTTTCGAACCGACAGAAGGCTTGTTCATCTCAAGGTCAAGTTTTGTTGTAATTTACATTACTTTTCAGTTTTTATTCCCCCATATGATGAAAATTCCTCGCGGTGGTGCCGTCGAAAACTCGCGCCATTAGGTTGCAATGCTGACTGTGTTCATGTAGTAGCGAAGACTACACTACTGGCCATTAAAATTGCTACACCACGAAGATGACGTGCTACAGACGCGAAATTTAACCGAAAGGAAGAAGACGCTGTGATATACCAATGATTAGCTTTTCAGAGCGCCGGTGGCGACGCCTACAACGTGCTGACATGAGGAAAGTTTCCAACCGATTTCTCATACACAAACAGCAGTTGACCGGTGTTGCCTGGTAAAACGCTGTTGTGATGCCTCGTGTAAGGAGGATAAATGCGTACCATCACGTTTCCGACTTTGATAAAGGTCGGATTGTAGCCTATCGCGATTGCGGTTTATCGTATCGCGATATTGCTTCTCGCGTTGGTCGAGATCCAATGACTGTTAGCAGAATATGGAATCGCTGGCTTCAGGAGGGTAATACGGAACGCCGTGCTGGATCCCAACGGCCTCGTATTACTAGCAGTCGAGATGACAGGCATCTTATCCGCATGGCTGTAACGGATCGTGAAGCCACGTCTCGATCCCTGAGTCAGCAGATGGGGACGTTTGCAAGACAACAACCATCTGCACGAACAGTTCGATGACGTTTGCAGCAGCATGGCCTATCAGCTCGGAGACCATGTCTGCGATTACCCTTGACGCTGCATCACAGACAGGAGCGCCTGCGATGGTGTACTCAACGACGAACCTGGGTGCACGAATGGCAAAACGTCATTTTTCGGATGAATCCAGGTTCTGTTTACAGCATAATGATGGTCGCATCTGTGTTTGGCGACATCACGGTGAACGCACATTGGAAGCGTGTATTCCTCACGCGGCGTGATGGTATGGGGTGCCATTGGTTACACGTTTCGGTTACCTCTTGTTCGTATTGACGGCACTTTGAACAATGGACGTTACATTTCAGATGTGTTACGACCCGTGGCTCTACCCTTCATTAGATCCCTGAGAAACCCTACATTTCGGCAGCACAATGCACGACCGCATGTTGCAGGTGCTGTACCGGCCTTTCCAGATACAGAAAATGTTCGACTGCTGCCATGGCCAGCACATTCTCCAGATCTATCACCAATTTAAAACGTCTGGTCCATGGTGGCCGAGCAACTGGCTTGTCACAATACGCCTTCACTACTCTTGATGAACTGTGGTATCGTGTTGAAGCTGCATGGGCAGCTGTACCTGTACACGCCATCCAAGCTCTGTTTGACTCAATGCGCAGGCGTATCAAGGCCGTTATTACGGCCAGAGGAAGTTGTTCTGGGTACTGATTTCTCAGGATCTATGCACCCAAATTGCGTGAAAATGTAATCACATGTCAGTTCTAATATAATATATTTGTCCAATGAATAACCGTTTATCATCTGCATTTCTTGTTGGTGTAGAAATTTTAATGGCCAGTAGTGTATATGAAGCTATTTCTTTATACGTATGTGTACCCATAACAATAAAGCACCACTCACACACGTCAAGTTTCGCCGCATGGAAGGATGTATACAAAGTTGACATCTTTGTATACGTACATCCTTCCATGTGACGAACGTTTTCGGTGTGTTTGAGTGTTGCTTTACATTGTGTTTGCACATATATATAAAGAAAGTGCTTCACATAGTCTTCGCTGCTGCATTTTTGTATACATCCTTGTATGTGGCGTGTATGATTGGTGTTTTACATTACGAATGTACGCATATATAACAGAAGTGTTTCATATAGTCTTCGCTACTGTATGAACACAGACAGTCAGCACTGCAACGTATTAACACGGAATTTTCAATGGCACCACCACCCAAAGTAATTTCCATCATATGAGAGAATAAAAACTAAACACTAACGTAAACTACAATACAAATGGATCTTAACATGAGCAAGACGTCTGAAGATGAACCTGTCGATTCTAAACCGTTAACATCCCTATTTATGTACATAAAATAGCATTATGAAATGTGACTGGTTGCTGTTATCGTCTCTGCAAGAATCAACCTCTATTACCAGACTTTCTCGTCGAGCTGTGAGAGTGCTGGTGTTTATTTTTTCCCATAAATACGGCTGCACTTTTTCGGAAATAGTTGCGAGGAGGGATTAGGAAGAAGATGGCTACCGTTTCAAAAAAATGGCTCACATGGCTCTGACCACTATGGGACTTAACATCTGGGGTCATCAGCCCCCTAGAACTTAGAACTACTTAAACCTAACTAACCTAAGGACATCACACACATCCACACCCGAGGCAGGATTCGAATCTGCAACCGTAGCGGTCGCGCGGTTTCAGACTGAAGCGCCTAGAACCGCTCGGCCACAACGGCCGGCGCTACCGTTTCAAAACATTGTTGACACTATCTTCCAAGTACTTTCATTCTGTTTCAAGAGTAGGCCCTATTGTGCAGTACAGATTCTTTTATTCCTGTTTTCGTAGTACATTATCTGCGGGATGTCCCAGAAATGTAACGACAAACTTCGAGGGGTGACACAGGATATCCTGAGGAACATATCGAGCATAGGAACCTGTGGCCGGAAACGTCATCCGACGACGCTACACAGCTCTAAGTTACAGGCGCCGGCACCTGCCACTAGGCTATCCCTTAGGCAGCAAACGCGACTTTGTAAACTGACAGGCCATAGGCGGAACGTCTCGCAATGTTCACTGTTATTCAGTGATCGCGACATGTTAGCACGACCGTCAGTGGAGAAAATGGGGCTAGCTGCTGCGAAGAGAGGTTCGTATTTTACGAATGCGATGCTCTGCTGCCTCAGTGGATGACTGTTTCAGTCACGGGCATCCACCTGCAGTTTAATTTTTCCATGTAAACCGAGAAACATAGGAGATTTTAGAGGATTGGCTCAAATGGCTCTGAGCACTATGGGACTTAACATTTGAGGTCATCAGCCCCTAGAACTTAGAACTACTTAAAGCTAACTAACCTAAGAACAGCACACACATCCATGCCCGAGGCAGGATTCGAACCTGCGACCGTAGCGGTCGCGCGGTTCCAGACTGAAGCGCCTAGAACCACTCGGCCACACAGGCCGGCTTTAGAGGATTCCGGAGACAAAAAAAAAACGCGGATGGAAACACATGTCCGAAATTGTCATCCACCGAGGCAACAGAGCATCGTCTTCATGGGAAATGTGGCTCCTGTACGCAGCAGCTGGCTCCCTCTTCTCCATTAGCAATGAGTCTTTATCACTGAGTAACAAATGGCGTTGTGAGATGTTTCGCTTATGTTCCGTCAGCATGCAAAGTCACGTTTGCTGTTCAAGGGGTGGTGTAGTGGCTGAACCAATGTCTCCAGGCAGGCCGCGGTGGTCTAGCGGTTCTAGGCCCTCAGTCCGGAACCGCGCGACTGCTACGGTCGCAGGTTGGAATCCTGCCTCGGGCATGGATGTGTGTGATGCCCTTAGGTTAGTTAGGTTTAAGTAGTTCTAAGTTCTAGGGGACTGATGAGCTCAGATGTTAAGTCCCATAGTGCTCAGAGCCATTTGAACCAATGTCTCCAGAGACGAGTTCCTATACTCGATGTGTTCTTCAAGATACCATCTAAAACCCCTCTAAGTTTCTCGAAAAATTTATGTGACAGCCTTTGCAGCTACCACGGTTCATGGTGCACAATTTCCGTTGCAGGTTGCCTATGTTAGAGCTTCCAAGGCCAACAAAACTTTCATTGTCAATATTTTATACAATTGTTAAAATAATTTAAAAATTTAAAATGCTATCACACTGTACCCGTTCAGAGGTCTAATCTTGTGTGAAAGGTTTTACACGGTAAGAGATGTACTGCAGTTAGAAACTGTGGGTATTTCGTGAGGCCGACCATTTGTATCGTAGTTCATGTCGTTATGAACTCAGTGTTATTTTTCCAAAACTTTATTTTTCGTTAAGATGGTAAAAATACATTTGCATTTGTTTGCTCGGTGTAACTTTAGGATATTGGTAACGTGTGTTGTTCATACCCTTATTTTTCTGCGCGGACGCAACCTGTGCGTCAGCGCATGCTCGGTGTGTCCCCTGTGTTTCTTCACGACCACGTTCAACTTATGGTGTTCTTCCTATCCAATGTAATTTAACTGGATATTTTGTATTTCTTCACAACCACGTTCAACGTACGGTGTTCTTCCCATCCACTGTAATTTAACTGCATATTTCCCATACATCTGGGAGAAAATGTACTGGTCGCTCAATAGTCTCAAATGTTTTAGCTTCATTGTATCTTTTTTCAGTAAAATTCTTCCGGGTGCGTTACTGTGTCATGATGTGATAAAACTATCGACGTTTCAGCTACTATTGCGAGCAATATTCATTAGGAACCTTGAAAATTACGCGGTTACGCACCCAGAAAACTTTTACTCGAAGAGGACTCCGACCGCGAAAGCCTAGGCGCTTGTATTCATTCATCTGGTAAGAAACCTGAAACATTTCCCTCTCTATCGGTTGTACCTAAGTTTGCTTGTGACCTCTCTATCGTTTTCTTCTTTATCACAGTGATGGTTTGATATGTATGTCCTTCAGTGGCATGTGCTTTATCAAATCTATGAGCCTACACTTTCATTATTTTGTTTCTTTGAAAGCGTTTCGCAGCCATGGCTAACATCGAGAAACGGAATATATGGAGGCAGGCCATCACCCTGCACGTTGTGCGAGACTTCGCTATACACGTGGCACACTGTCTACTATTACGACTTCGATAGGGACTCAGAATAAAGTAACTGAGCTTTGCGACGAACTATAAGGAGCCGGAAGTAGTCAACAAAAAGGAAAGCACTTAATTATAATCGCTGTCGTTAGAAATTGAGCATTTTTAACGCGATACTAGTCTTCTGAGTCCGCAGCTCGTGGTCGTGCGGTAGCGTTCTCGCTTCCCACGCCCGGGTTCCCGGGTTCGATTCCCGGCGGGGTCAGGGATTTTCTCTGCCTCGTGATGACTGGGTGTTTTGTGCGGTTCTTAGTTAGGTTTAAGTGGTTCTAAGTTCTAGGGGACTGATGACCGTAGATGTTAAGTCCCATAGTGCTCAGAGCCATTTGAACTAGTCTTCTGAGTGACTCATGGAAAGTGGTCTCTGGGATGTGGAAAGAAGACGAGATGTACATTCAGTTTAAGTGAAATATAGTAAAATGGCTTTATATTACTGTATACAAATACTAATTCTAATCATGAACTAACCTAAAGCGTTCAACTTAAAAGTTTCTATGAAGATATTCTCCAATGCAGCAGAAGGAGATGACCAACCGAAAGTTCTTAATTCAGTCTTAAACTCCACCACATTATCTACCTGATATTTTATGTACAATGGTATGTTGTCGAAAACATATGCACTCGTATCTGACTCCTTTATATACTGTTGTTAGCCCCTTGGTCTTCTTGTAGGGGTTGGTTTTAGTCCTTGTGTTATATTCATGCTTTTCACTTTGAGATATGCAGTTCATCTAAGAGATATCTGCAAGATGTTGTAGAAATAATATCAAATTATACACACATCAAAAAACGTTTTGCACCAACCCGGTTCCCAGAACTCCTGAAGACAGACGTTGACTGTGGATATTGTATCACAGCCCCTTTGACTGTTCAGAGATGTCACTGAACCCGCCCAAGCATGTAAACAACCATGCATGAGCAGCGCCTACTAGACGGAGGGGGTCCGACAGCCGATCAGTTCCAGTCATCCCACCAAGAAAGACGTGCACGGCTCGCGTTGTCTGTGGTTCAACCATGCCTAGACGGTCAATACCGCGGTTCGGTCTCGTCCGCATTCTTACTTTGTGCCAGGAAGGGATCTCAACAACGGAAGTGTCCAGGCGTCTTGGAGTGAACCAAAGCGATGTTGTTCTGACATGGAGGAGATACAGAGAGAGACCGGAACTGTCGGTGACATGTCTCGTTCAAGCCGCCCAAGGGCTACTATTGCAGTGGATGACCGCTACCTACGGATTATAGCTCGGAGGAAGCCTGACACCAACACCACCATGTTGAATAATGCTTTTCGTGCAGCCAGAGGACATTGTATTAGTACTCAAATTGTGCGCCATAGGCTGCATGCTGCGCAACTTCACTCCCGACGTCCATGGCGAAGTCCATCTCTGCAACCTCGACAACATGCAGTGCGGTACAGATGGGCCCAACATGCCAAATGGACCCCTCAGGGTTGGCATAACGTTTTCTTCGCGGATGAGTGTCGCATATGCCTTCAACCAAAAAATCGTCGGAGATGTGTTTGGAGGCAACCCGGTCAGGCTGAACGCGCCTTTGGCACACTGTCCAGCGAGTGCAGCAAGGTGGAGATTCCCTGCTGTTTTGGGGTGGCATTATGTGAGGCCGACGTACCCTGCTGGTGGCCCCGTAACGGCTGTACGAAGCGTGAATGCAATTTTCCGACCGATAGTGCAACCATATCGGCAGCATACTGGCGAGGTATTCGCCTTTATGGATGAAAATTCGCCCCCTCATCGTGCACATCTTGTGAATGACTCCCTTCAGGATAACGACACCGCTCGACTAGAGTGGCCAGCGTGTTCTCCAGACATGAACTCTATCGAACATGCCTGGGATAGATTGTAAAGGGCTGTTTATGGACGATGTGACCCACCAACCACTCTGAGGGTTCTACGCCGAATCGCCGTTGAGGAGTGAGACATTCTGGACCAACAGTGCCTTGATGAACTTGTGGATAGTATGCCAAGACTAATACAGGCATGCATCAATGCAAGAGGACGTGCTACTGGGTATCAGAGGTACCGGTGTGTACAGCCGTCTGGACCAACACCTCTGAAGGTCTCGCTGCATGATGGTACGACATGCAATGTGTGGTTTTCACGTGCAATACAAAGAGCGGAAATGATGTTTATGTTGATCTCCATTCCAATTTTCTGTAGAGGTTCCGGAACTCTCAGGACCGAGGTGACGCAAAAATTTTTTTGAGGTGTGTATAAGAATGTGAATAGGAAACGTCAGGGGCGTGCGTTTAAATATGATGAAAGCAAATCGGTATGACTAGAGGAGGATTTTCAACCCACTTTTTCTAGGTGCGAGTCCAGTATCTCAAGCACTACGACACCTCTCTTAGTTCGAACCAAGTGGTAGTTTTTTTAGTGTCTGACAACGTACGTGACGCCAGTCTGCAGTACATCAGACTTTCAGAACACTCGCCCACTGTGGCGAAAGACTCGATTCGTTTCGCTGTCACTGACAGAAAAACGTTGACCTGCGAGATGCGCATTTCACTTGCGGCCCAGGAGGTAGAGCGCGTAACCACAGCAGTTTGCAAGTAAGCCAGCTGCCATTGAGTCAGTAGGTGTGAAGGAGGACGTGATACAGAAAATTGTCGTGGGTTCAGCATTCAGTATGGATAAGATGGAGAAAAGAGCTCTGGAAGACGAGATTTAAAATTAAACTTCCACATTAACGTGTTTCCTAAGTTCAGTATGAATAGAGCTACAGCTGTTAGAATGTTACGCACCATAGCTGTGAAAAGCATAGAAATAAAATATTGCAATATTCGAATGATGCGTAAAACACATAAAAATTAAGTTTTCAGAATTCCCACCATCAGTTTCATTACACTTTTTGGTTCTCTTCTTCAAATACTTTACAGCTTACCTGATAACGTCATGGTATAGCTTTATTGGTGGTAACACTGTTCATAGTGCGAACTACTAATTCCTCACTTGAGGTTCGTTCCCTCTGAAGATTTTCCTTTTTGTCCACCCCAAACAATAAAACTCTGATGGTAGAGGACCTGGAATGTGAATGATGCGCCCGGTCCAACCAGCGGAGAAAATGGATTATGCAGGGTGCTCCAAAGTAAATACACAGATTTTAAGGCTGTGTAGCACTTATTGCATTCAACTTACAATAACGAAAGAACAAGTCAAACAGTTTTTCTTACAAGTGTTCAATGTGAGCGCCTTTGATCACAGATAGTGTCGACAGGCGAGTTCTTCTCAAACCTTGATCAGTGTGTCTGGAGTAATTGTTGTAACAAGTCGGGTATATCAGTTGGCAGCGGAAGCGCATACTTATGATTCCTTATGAATTCCCAAAGGTAAAAATCACGTGCTGCCAGATCATGTGTGAACATGGAAATCATGCAAAACAAATAATCAACTTCGGTGTTGCAGTTCTTCTTATGCCCGTGCTTGCTATGAAAATAGGAATTCCGCCTTATGCAAGACATCTTTTCAGACACCCACAAATACAATTCACAACTGAAACACAAACAGATGGAAAACTTAATTTCTTAGATGGGCTTCGCTCTGAGCACTATGGGACTTAACTTCTGAGATCATCAGTCCCCTAGAACTTAGAACTACTTAAACCTAACTAACCTAAGGACATCACACACGTCCATGCCCGAGGCAGGATTCGAACCTGCGACCGTAGGGGTCGCGCGGTTCCAGACTGTAGCGCCTAGAACCGCTCGGCCACTCCGGCCGGCTAATTTCTTAGATCTCACCATACAAGAGAGAAACAACAAACATGAATTCACAATCTACAGAAAACCAACAATCACCAGCACCATTATTCATAACTAATCCAGTCACCCCATAACTCACAAAGAAGCCAGCTTTAAATATTTACTACACAGACTGAACAAAACACCCATGAACAAACATGATTACCCACAAGAACTGAACACAATGAAACAAATTGCACAGGAGAATGGATATGATGCAAAGAGAGTAGAAGAAATAAACCACAAAATACAAAAACAAACAACACATAACCATGAAACACACACACACATAAACAAGCGCAACACAACACATAACAAATCAGCACACAGTAAGCAACAAATAGCACATAATAACCTACAACAGCAGAGTCACACACAGGGTGAATAATATACTAAAGAAACAAGGATTAAACATAGCATATAGAACCAACAACACAATTCAAAGCAGACTCGGAAGAAATACCACCAACACTGACAAACACAGCCAGTCCGGTATATACAAAGTTACTTGCAACTTCTATCAATCCGTATATGTGGGTCAAACATGCTGGAATTTCCGAACAAGGTATACAGAACATCTCAGAGCACTGAAAAGCAATAGCTCACACTCAACATTCGCAGATCTCCTGATAGCACACAACCACCACCCAATAAACATTGAAAATGACTTACACGTCCTTAAAACTAGTAGCGGCTTATACAAAAAATTAACTATAGAAGGAAATTATCACATCCAAAAATCAATAGCCCAATGAAAGAAAGTACTAAATGAATCCACATCACTGTACAGTAAAACTCTCTTTGCTGCAATTGAAGAACTGTTCGACTAACAACAACACCAAAACTACTCATGGAAAAAAAAAGAAAGAAACACCCATTCTTTCTCTCTGCCCCAGTCCTGAACACACACACACACACACACACACACACACACACACACACACACACACACGCGAGCGCGCGCGCGCGCGCGCGCGCGCACACAACACCACAAAAGCAAATACACTTCAAACTTGCCCGCCTCAACCAGTCAAACACTCTACGAAACAAAAGAATACTACACAGCCACAACAACACGTATTGGCCGCGAAAACTCTGCAAATGTTTTGGAAATTCGGAGAAAGGTCGTTGTTAAACGACCGTAGGACGCGAAATCAGTCTATTCACTTCGCCAACAACATATGAGAAAAGACTACAACGAAAAAGCCGTGATGTATATACTCATTTCCGTTTGTAAATGCATAATGAACAGAAAAATAAAAATTACGTTTTGCTGCTTGCAGATGACAAGTTCTAGATTGTGTAGCAGACTAGCTACCAACATAAATATCCAATAGCTTCATGTAAGGTATGTAAACTAATGCATACATCCACTCTTTTGACAGTTAAGCTATAACTAGAACTTTAGACATAATGTTATAAACAACAAACAGTGCATCAGGTCGTTAATACATATCTCAACTGTGATCTGTGAACAAATGATGTATAATATTTTACAACAATTATTTATTCACAATTGTAAATATTATGTACCAAAAGTTTCGCTAAATGTTAATATGTAACAACAATTTTACAGTGAGAAAATAAAATAACCCACTGAAGACAGCACAGAAAGTGCTGAAACATGTCTTGGTAAAACGAAACTGAAAAGGTGTCTTGCATAAGGCGGAATTCCTCGTCCTACCTACATGCGAAGCAAACTCTGTCTTACGGCACCGCTCAGGGATAAGGCGCACCATCTTGCTACCAAATGAAATTCTGTGATTCAGCTTCTTCCTATTGAGGAAAGAGCCATAGTTATAGCAGTTCAAGATGAGAAATACCAGTTACAGTTGCTTCACCTAAAGAGAAAAACCCATAAAATTTCGGCCAGTATACGACATAACTATACCATCTCGTGGGGATTTGCTTACCCCCAGATGGCCGAATTATGTGTGTTCACATTTCCACTTAGGTGAAATGTCGATTGATCACTGAAGACGACGCGATCCAGAAAATCTTCATCGTCATGCAGCAACATTTCATTTGTAAAACCAGAACGTTAAATATAGTCTGTAGGCTTTAGAGCTTGTAACAACTGCAAACGATAAGCAGTTAGTCGTAAGCGTTTCTGTAAAAGTCTCCACACAGACGTCAACGGAACGACTATCCTTCAGAACTGATTTCCAGGGGCTAATGCTGAAAGACTCTCCCTCGTTCAACACGTTTTTCAGTCACTCTTGGTCGTTACAGACTCTTCACTTTACGCAAAAGTATACAAACAAAAGTATCTGAGTTACTTTTTCATGTGATAGAGTGTAATGAGTACTGCAAAGCGTGAAAATCCTTATCTTCATTTTTGAAACACCCTGCATATAAATGAACTGTAATCAGAAGAGTAGAGTGTACAGGTTCTCCGAAGTGCTTAAACAAATAGCTGAGCCTCAATGGCAACGAAGCCTCTACCAGTAAAAGCGGTAGTTTACTTTGCGGTTATCCTCCTCGTACGAACTCTGTAAGACTACTTGTTTATGCATAAGAGATACGCTGTTGCAATTGTCTCTTTACAGTGCAATTTGGGCTGTTGATCGTGCAACTTCTAATGCAATTAATGTAATCATAAGTGAATGTAGGTTCGTAAATGATTGCAAGTAATCGGGTATTCAAAATTCCAATTGTCGAGCTAATTTGCCGAAGTGATTATACTGCATCAGCTATTGATGGAAACGATGCAATTAGTGTTGCCGTGACGTTCACCATACTTTCGTATGTGAAAAATGGAGATGTATTGAAGAACATCGTTCCCTTGAGGTTCTCTATAACTATTCAATAATGGCTTCAGCATCATTCATACTTTGTTCTTTCAGACAGGCAAGTAAAATATTTTTTCAGTTATGCGTATATAAGAAATACGTGTGGTGTGTGTGCCGAATGACGTGGCGTATTGGTTCACGCACCGGACTTGCATTCTGGAAAGGAAGGAAGGAAAGTTAGGGTTTAACGTCCCGTCGACAACGAAGACATTAACGGGATTTGCTGTTATTTGAGGGAGTTTGGCGGTGAGCAGGAACTGACTGGATGTTTCGGGGTAGAACTGTCTAAGGCCTGTACAAACAACAAAGAAAATTTTTTTCTTCTACGAGGGACTCTAATTCTGTTTTGTTGTCCGAGATTACAAGGATTAAGACGTGTGTGTATCTTCAGAAATGCTGACGTCGCTGTCGTCGTTTGGTTTCCCTACAGCCCTTCAGTCCAATAGAAAGATGGCTCATCTTAAGCAATGCGACGAATGATTTGCTCCTTCATCCCTGGCTCTTCCGTGGGTGTGTCCGTCTATAATGATTTCGACATTGACGGAACGCTGTTTCATCTGCGAAAGAAATTAACATACAAAGCGAATAAAACACAGCCGTTGTATATGGCCTACTGATAATAAAATCACCGATGCAATCTCGAGGTGTTCCTCCCGCTTTCAGTATAGCTTAACGCTCCTACACGGCTGCTTCTTTAGGTTATGCACCTACCTCGCGAATGATTGATGATATTTCTATTTTTACACTCTGTTATTCAACTTCTCACCAGGAGGTGCAACATCCTTTCACTTGATGAAGTGTTGGAAACGCTTCCTGGGCGGTGAGGAGATTATCATAATTCTGCGTTATTACGGCAAACGCCGCAGGCGCACGCCAGCTGCCGGTCGTCCTCCGACTTCTCCCTCTTTATCTGCGCTTCCATCTCTGCCTGAAAAATAGTTTGCAGGCAAAGAACTTTATGACAGCCGTAATTAGCCAGAATGCATACAGGTCACAGCATACGGAGTACTGAAAATCTTACTACGTTAACTCTTCCAAACGATGTAGATTTCAGGTTTCAGTTTTATTTCATTGCATTTTGTGATACTGTGCGAGTATCAGATATGCAGAGATAGCCCGATAGATTTAAGGTTTTTAGACGAGAGGTGAAGTTATTGGGAATAAAATGGTGTAGAGTTGAAATCCACTAAATCTGATGATAGAGAAATTTTTGATCTTCAATTTAGACGTCTGTAGACAGTGGCTAGAAACAAGGAGAGCGTTTAAGTTAAAAAATAGGTAATGCATCCGACGGAGGTTAGGAAATTTGAGTACCGACAGTTTTAGTGTTTTTAGAACTTTACTTGTTTGCATGAATGCTATTTTGAACTATTTTGTTTGATCCCCAGTCACATAACTCATCGATACATGGATACAGGCGAGGCCAGTTCGTTATTATGTCAACCATATCTTACCGGCATTCGTTAAAAAAAAAATTAACATAATTTAGGACGAGCGTGTTTGTTCACAATAGTATATTTAATTTATTAGAAGAAATTGAACTTTGGTTCTAAGTTTATTTTGCATTAATGTCCAATTTCAGTCAGGGGCCATTTTCAAATGTAACTGTATACTGCTCTGCAAAACTCAAGGACGAGCTAGAGAAAGTAGCATAACATATTAACTACTCGGTGGATGCGAATGAAAATGCGGCAGCCTGTTGCCAGAGGTCTGCCAGTCGCGCACAGAAAGCTGGAAGTCACATGGCGTGGTGTCAGTGTGACTGTAGCGCCATGTGGAGCTGGCCCCGAAACACTGCAGCTGAAGAGACGGGAAAAATCTAATCATAGAAAATGAGTATGTAACGACAGAATGACAACAAGTAAGCTTGTTACCTCGACTCAAACAAAGTAAAAACAGCACAACATCGTAAACTGTAATTAATACACTAAAAAACAGGAGCGTTAGTGAGTCTCGGTCTCAAATGCATAATAACCCGAAAAATAAAATAACGTTTTGCTGTTTGCGGATGACAAGCCGTAGATCGCATAGTAGAACCAAAGCTACTAGCATAAATGTCCACTAATTTCACTGAGGTATGAAAACAAATGCATACATTCACTTTATTTCCAAATGTACCTTTAGAAATATCGTAAATAAGCAACATAGAATGCCTCAACTCAGTGATACTGTACATGTCCCACCTCTCTGTCGTACGCAAACAAATATATATTTGATAGTAATCGCTCATTTTAAAAATGTATTATTTTTACCAAAAGTTTCTTTAAAGGTTAACACGTAACAGGTTTACATAAGGAAAATAAACAAACCCACTGAACACAGTACAAAATTCGATGAAACATGTTTGGGTGAACAAAACTATAAAGTAGTCTTGCATAAGGCGGAATTCTTCTCCAATTTTCTTAGCGAGCACTAAAAAAAAGAAGAACTGCAACATTTACAAGATGATTAAACACAAAATGGAGTTCACATTCACCGGACATAACACCTCTCTACTTCTATACACAGGGTGTTTGTAAATTATTTGTACAAAAATAAACTTTAATTGAGAAAATGGTAAATAATTTACAGAAATTTTTTAATGCGCACTGAATGCAATGTATCTTCAAGTCTTATTCCTGCCTAACACTGTCAGTTCCCGACGTTCCCGCTAGGTGGCATACGCGAATGAGTTATTTCAACAGTCATCATGGAGTCGTATAACGGTGTTGTTTATGGTTTCAAGAATTCACATCCGCTACTACAGTTCAGAGGCAAATGAGTTCTAAATATCGCAAGCCACCACCTCAAAGACAACCGTAACTGGCTGTGTATCACATAGCACGCCGGACCAGGTTCGGCCAGTAGTCTCCGACGCAGCAATTGAACGACTTCGGCGGTCTTACAGTCTTAGTCTGGGTAAATCAACGAGACGCACCGGCTTAGAATTGAATATGGTTAGTCTTACAGTGTGGAAGGTATTGAGGAAACACCTGTCATTCAAACCCTACAAAGTGAAAGTATCGCAAACTGTAAGAGAAAGTGACAAAGAAAAACGAGCTGAGTTTAGTGTAGGAATGTTTAACAAAATGAAGACTGAAAATTATTTTTCTTAATAAAATTGTGTTCAGTGACGAAGCCATCTTCCATACCTGCGGTAATGTGAATCTGCATTATGTTCGGATATGAGGTGAGCAGCAACCGCATCACGTAATCGAACATGCGGGCGTCTCGCCTTAGGTAAACTTTCTTTGCGCTGTAAGCTGTAACGAGATTTACAGTCCTTTCTGTTTTCCCGTGTCAACTGTAATTCGCATATCGTATATGGACATGCTTGAAAATTATCTAATGCCTCAATTGCAATAGGATATGGGCACGGAATTTATTTTCCAGCAAGACGGCGCGCCAACACATTATCATCATAAAGTTGTCGCGTATCTCCGTGCGAATGTGCCGACATAGGTTGGACGTGGTGGAACGATATTCTGCCCACCACGATCACCTGATTTAACCCCAGTGGACTTTTGTGTACGCGGCAACATTAAAGACAAGAGTGTTTGTTCCTACGCTTTCGCCCGGCAGGGTCAGGGATTTTCTCTGCCTCGTGATGGCTGGGTGTTGTGTGATGTCCTTAGGTTAGTTAGGTTTAAGTAGTTCTAAGTTCTAGGGGACTGATGACCATAGATATTAAGTCCCATAGTGCTCAGAGCCATTTGAACCTACGCTTCCGGGTAACGTCGACGAGCGGATAACATAAGCAGTTGCCACTATACATCAAGACTTGCTTCGTAGGATTTGGTATGTAACTGTTTACAGATGGGACATTCGTCATGTTACAAAAGACAGCCACATTGAATATCTGTAAATAAAACTTGAAAATATACTACTTTTTGTGACGTATCAAACATTTCTGTAAGTTATTTATTTTTTTCGCAATGAAAGGTTACTTTTGGGTAACTAATTTATAAACACTCTATATTGAAAGTGCAATATTTTCTGTCCGGATTGGCTTTATAGCGTGTATCAGTGCTCATGGCCAACATTTTGAGCAGTTGATATGATTTTCATAGTATTATAAACACAAACGCTACCTCAGTTACAATGGCTCGGTAACGGGCTACCATCTGGGAGGAAGGAGCATGTAATCTTCCGCCTACCATACAAGTTTACGTTTTCCATCGTTAGCGATTGCCGGTATGATGTATTTGAAGAGAAGGCGACTAATTTCCTCTCCATGATTGTACTGCTTGACCTGGCGCTCCGTATCTAATGATCTCGTCGTCGAAATGACTGCAAACTATTTGTTCTGTGTCTACGGCAAGTCCCTGTCTGTCTGAGCTGGATAAATCAGGTCACTTTGTTTTTGTGACAAATAAAATTGTCTTTCCATTAGACAAACGATCATTCCGTTGGCCACCATCCGAATTCACCCTCTCCCGAGAGGACGTCGCCCAGTGCGACAGTAAATGGCAAATCGCTCAAAAGCTGTAGCAAATTACAGTGGATTCAAATTGAGACGATGTTATAGTGTAATCACATCACGGTGAAGAGCTGTAAAAATTAATTTTTTTCGCACTTAGTCTATGGGCAGCATTACGGTACACTGCGGAGTGATGAAGTGATGCCAAGACTGCAATTGTCTTATTTTCTCTCACCTGCTTCTTTTTTACGGTCTCTCTTTTTTGCAACTGACGATTAACACGCCGCAGGAATTCGCCGTCCTGGTTCTGGACCATGTCTAAATGTGGGTCTGGCACCCTCATGAAATAAATGGACAATGAAACTACTCTCCGACATTCGAAAGCTGTTAGACAGACAGATACGCAGGATACCAGCGCAAACAACTCTACTTGTGGTCCGCGAGACGAATTTCAATTGGGCAACAATGCTGCGGTTGCTTTTGATAACTGTCGTTAAATGTTGACCACAAAGCGTCAAATAACGTTGAAGAAGAGAGACGCCCGTCCCGTGGGCACCAGACTGAGGAATTTGGGCGGTCGGTCCGACACTTGTATTTTTATTTTTACACGTGCAATAGCAGCCGCGATGGGTCAGCTTTTTGCCGGAGTAGGTGCCTCCTTGCGGTAGCGACCTCGGTGTATTGTATCGCTGCCGCGGAGCGTCGGATGGGTTCGATGCGAGGGCTACCGCTTTACGGCCGCAGCGAGACCAAGTGTTCCCACGGAATGCGCGCCCCAGTGAGGCCCAGCCCTGGGAAGTGGAGCAATTAACAGGCGCGGCGCGGGCCGCATTGTCCACGCGGCGCCCCGCCCCCAGGCCTTGATTCGCGCTCGCCTGGCCACTCAGCATCCATTGTCTGCGGACGCCTGCAGCGACGCGAGGCACAGCCTCACGGCAATAAACAAAACCAGACAAGTTGGTCAAGGCTTATCTTTTTTATTTTTATTTATTGCCTCAAATAGCATTTGGCTACAGTCAGCGTATCTTCGGACGAACTGAATGCAAATTATACTTACTAATAAAAAATATGTTAGTCTCAGAGGTAGCCGGTTCGAATTCTGTCGTGACAGAAAAGACATTGCTAGTACTTCACCAGCAAACGGAGGAGAGATGGTGCCGTGAATTGCTGGATCACTTAACTTCCTAGGTTAAATTCCACTCCGCACTGCCTCATGCAGTGAGGGTATGTGAAATTGTTGACGGTGAGTGGTCTGATGGGGACGTGAAGTTTCGCGGCCCCGCTGGTTTCACATCTCCCTTTTTTACACCCATAATAATAAAAGAAAATACTGTACTCTACAAGCACACATCAGTCTTGAACTCGACACGGATACACGCCTAACATTTCGTAACTGGTCGGCGGAAGCGGACGGCGAACCACCTTCATTAGGACTTTGCCCAGGACTGCAGTGCGAGATTCAGGTAAACGGGCCCAACGCTCATTTCCTGACTGTGAGACTGACTATCTCATACATTGTTCAAAAGAATTAGGGGAACATGACTATGGGCGTCTGCCATATTCCACTGAGCAATAACTGAGGACCAGCTATATAGTCAAATTATATCTTTATCTTTCAGAAATTAAGTACATAACCAAACATTGGGATGGGTTGGTAGGACATGTTCTGAGGCATCAAGGGATCACCAATTTAGTGTTGGAGGGTAGCGTGGAGGGTAAAAATCGTACAGGGAGACCAAGAGATGAATACACTAAGCAGATTCAGAAGGATGTAGGGTGCAGTACGTACTGGGAGATGAAGCAGCTTGCACAGGATAGAGTAGCATGGAGAACTGCATCAAACCAGTCTCAGGACTGAAGACCACAACAACAACAACAACAACAACAACAACAACAACAACCAAACATCATTACGCTCTCGATCGTTTACATGAAAGAACTGAAATGTCTGACAGGCGTCAAAAACAAATCGGAAACAATAATTCATCCTGTCATCCTGAGTGCTTTTCATTGGACTTTGGAACCTTTAATAACGCGTGTGCCCTCCCTGAGCGATGATCATTGAGTGACACCTTCGTAGCATGCTTCGTGTAACTCTTCAGAGGTCATCCTGTGATATCCGTTCCCATTCTTCAACGGGAGCCCGTGAGAGTTCTTGGATAGTCTGTGGTCGAACAGGACAACTACCAACACGTCTGTCAAGCATGTCGCACATAGGCTTGTTGGCGTTTAGGTCGAGACTCACTGGCAGCCGTTCCATTACTTTAATGTCCAGCCTTCACAAGACATCCCTGCTGATGTCCGTCAAATGGGTCCGCAGCTACCATACGTTCCAACAGGATGTGTTCGTTGTACAGCCTAGAGGTGAAGTGGCCATGCACAACGACAAGATCTATGTGGCTGTCAACACTGAAACCTCCACGCAACCTCATAGAACCTTGGAAATGTGTCTATTTCCTGGACAACATTTGATAGGTACCGCTCACCACGAATCTTTTCCGCCAGTAACGCAGTTTTCAGTTGACGAGGGAACGGCAGAACTGAAGACGAGCTGCTAGATGTTGTTGTGTCAAGCGGGACAATCGAACAGGACGTCTGAGTCGCAATGTCCTGGCTCGTAACCTGTTCATTACAGTTTGATCAGAAACAGCGGCTCCAGTGGCTATTCCGAGATCGTCTTTCAGTGTTCTTGGCGGTATCCGTTCAACGCCACTACGCAGAGGTGGCCAAATATCGGTCTTCACATTGGGTTGTAATGTGACGGCAAACTTGACCAACTGGCCTTGTGTATTGACCTGTCACCTCGTAGTATGTCCACAACCTGTGGATGCCGCATGGAGAGGCAGCAATACGGCCGGAAGTCCATCCTTTTTTGATGAAACAGACCGCCCTCACAACTTGCACTGCATTAAGATGTAGCATCGCATGTACTCGGTTGAATACAATGTCCACAAATGACAACTACCATCTGTATACCTCACTAGCAAACAATGGAACACCGGTATTCACTTCCTTCTGAGGGGTCACCTGACACTGTAATGGATAATACAGTCAATATATGACGAATGATTTTTAATTGTTGCCTACACTGAAAGAGAATATCTCTAGCCATGCAGCAAGACCACAGATACCACTTGTATTAAAATACATTTAACATACCGGACGTTGACACACGTTCTTCCCTAATTCTTTTGAACAAAATATATAAACGATACATTTGCTAGTACAATTTAATTTTTTTAGACACTTTACTTGGTCATTTCCGACATTAATTTCACTATGAAAAATTCAAACAATTAAGGAACATTTCAGAGCGTAATGCATACCAATGTCTGGAACCCACGATTTCCGATTTTCGAAGCCTCGACGGTACCCGAAGTACTACAGAGGCATATACACTCCAGGCAATTAAAATTTCAACACCAAAAATGACATCAAGTCACGAAATTTCGCTTATTGTGCGTACAAAATATAAACGGAACAATATAAGATCAAATGTGTAAACTACGCGACAGTATCTCCAACCCATGAACATATGTTTTGAAAGGGTGAGAGATCTGGACAATGATCCGACGGGGCAGCAGACCAACATCTGTATCGAGGGCAACATGAGATCGTGCGTTATCTTGTTGAAAGAAACCGTCACGGACACCACAAGGATACGGCATAGCCAGCGGCTTTAACACATCACAAATGTAATGGCTACTGTTCATGTTATTGGCTGAGCGAACTTCTGGTGATCGTTTAGTGCATCCAGTGGTACAGCATACCAAATTTTACGTATACAAGCATGCCAGTTTCACGTTTGTTGGATGCAATCTTCATTGAGTTACAGTTTTAATGACCAGCAGTGTGTATTAGCGTTGGTCATGCAAACTTCATATCATCGACTCACCTTCTGTTGAGTCGTCGTCTCAGTCTTTTCTTATCTATGGTATCAGGCGTAAGAACTACCTGTCATTCAGTTAGGTACGTGTTTAGCCCACGTCCATTTTATTCTTATTACTGTCATAATTACGCCTTCTACTCCAGTCTTTTCCCTCAAACATTTGTTTTTCCTTATTTTCTAGTAAGTCCGAACATCTGTCCCTCCATTGCTCGCTGAGTACTTTTCACTGATTGAATGGTTTTCACATTAAAAACATGTGTTTCACAGGCATAAGTCAGAAGGCAATCAAAATATTTTCTATAACAATGTATTACTTCTGCATTCTTCCAATTGATATGTGATACGGTCACGGCGTACGAACTTCTTGAAATGTAGTTTCTTACACTATGTGCACAGCACGGCAGTGCACCTTCTCTCATGTGTACAAAGTGTACTAACGCAGGATGATGCTCAAAACAGCATGCCATCCCATCAGTAAATCAAATAGTTGTTACGATCTCAGTGTTTTCATAGTCAGTGATTTCTTCAACGCGACATTATGTGTCATTGTTTTTACTGTCCTCGCAAATCACCATTTTTACTTTCCACTGGTGTCTTTTCTAAACGGTTTAAAATGTCGAAAGAAGTTTATCGGCAAGTATTTGTACTCAGCAGCGCTAGTTCTGTACTGTGTGGCTAACACCAGCAGCTTTTTATCTACCGAAGTACTGACGCATATTTTAATAGAACTGAGTAATTGTTCATGGACGGCTCAAGAACCCCTGAAAACGGAAATTAAGAGGGGTGTAGCAGTATGATGCTTGTTACTGTTCTCAGTGGAACGTGCCTGAATAAAATAAAATAAAATGACGCGGAAAACATGTTAAAAATAAAATTTAAGGGAAAAGTTATTGGCAAACGCACAGATCTACTTGATTTGCAACATCATCGCTGGACAGTTGGCCGGAACCTTCAAAGTGCCGACGGTTTAAAAATAATTCAGCCTCTTTACGCGTTTTTTTGTTATACATTTTATTGAAAGCATTATAAAGCGTCGAATCATTACTGTCCACGATTCAACATATGCATGTTTAAAAAAAAAGAACAGCTGCAGTATTTCGCTAAATAAAGAAATCACGACTAATAAATTAATATTTTTGTCCACAGAGTTTCATTTGTAGAAAACGTTATTTCTACATCTCGAACCATTTACAAAATATTGCGGTTTTCTAAGAGACTTTGTGTACATAGCTTTGCGGATGAATGGTCGCTGACGTATGGCTGGTGGCAAAATACGAGTAATGCTTTTCAGAGTATTCAGAGTACTATGCACTAAGTATCTCATAAACTGAAATATATAATAATTAACAATGTCTGTTATGTTCATTTTCTCATCGGCTTCTAACAATTTTACAATACCACTTTCGTTCCAAATTTTTATGATCTGGGAAACGAAAACACGCTCTGAAGCATATACGTGAGTACAGTGGTCACATCTTTCCCGGTTTTGTGTGTCTCACCTCACATAGCCATAAGTGAATATATAGTAAACATATCATCTGCTAGACAGATTATATAACTGAAAAAAGTATGCATTACTCCACGTTAAGATTTTGCGTTATATTTATGAATATGTAAGGAATCCTTACACAGGCTCCTTCGTCAACAGAAATAAAGGGCTCTTGGCGAACTAATGATCTGAAATTGTACAGTTAAAAATGGACACACAGGAGGACAATGCCAAAGCTCAGGTGTATCTTCATAATGCGAGACACATGCGGCGTTCTGACTTGCACATTGTGTACCACGACATGTTAGTGAGTTACAGTTGAAAGTTTAGCTGCCGTTGATAGCTACCATGTAAGCTCGGTGGTTTTATTAAACGCCGCTGAAGCATGTGGCCTCAGCTTTAGGCACTAATTACAGGAGCCCAAGTTATAGGCCAATTACTCCTGGAGGAGTCTGACGAAATCGTCAAGTGCGTCACGATTCTTTATTGGCTCTGGGTCAAGTCAATTACTTCATTTCTCAGGCGTTTTTCTCTTCAAGTTTTTTGTGGATCAACTCTATTAACAACTTCGAAGCATTTGTCAGTAACTTATTTTGAATTAAGGGCACTGGATGGTAGACAACGGGATTAATACCTGTTTTCCGCTCTTTCGCGTCGACACTGAAGTACAACGACCAGAACGACGAAAGGAAGACAGTGGGAACTATGCGGTGAAGTGGTGATACCTGTATACTGACGTGAGAGAAGTGTGTTCCAGTCCAGATTCATTTCTTCTGGTGATCATTATGAACTGCTTCAGTCAAATCCCGGGATAATTCGCTCAATTGAGTCATAAGCACTTAAACTTTGTTTTCAAAAACTAAGGTAGTGAATGATTTTTTTATCGTCTTCGTGCAGAGAGGACAGTTAATAATCACCAAATAGCCTAGCTATTTTATCGATATGTTACCAGTTGTTGTTCGCTGTTTCCTCTACCTCATGAAATCTACAATTATTAACTAATTTAGATCTCGCGTTAACATGCTTCTAACGGTTTTGATAGCTTTACAATCTATACAGGAAAGCTACGTCAGTATAGTCGCTATTTATTACAAGTTTCTTGGTGACAGAGTATTGGAAAGCCGCACGGAGTGGCCGCGCGGTCTCAGGCGCCATGACACGGATTGCGCGGCCCCTCTCGCCGGAGGTTCGAGTCCTCTCTCGGGCATCGGTGTGTGTGTTGTTCTTAGCATAAGTTAGTTTAAGTTTGATTAAGTAGCCTGTAAATCTAGGGACCGATGACCTCAGCAGTTTGGTCCCTTAGGAATTCACACACATACATACAGACAGTATTGGAAAACTGCTTTCGCTATTAAGTTAATTCACTAATGACCTATGTGCAATGGTTTAATAAGTGGGCGTCGACGCCTGGAAATGAGAAGTTTATAAGAAAGGAAACATAGCTCTTTTTTTTAACTGTCCTCAAATTAGTAACCTCCGAGATAATGAAATCTTATATTGGGATCAAACACTCATCATATCAGGTCATACTCGAGAGAAACCAGTGCAAAGCATACAGGTGACAACGTCTCTATGATGCAGATCCGAATTTCGTCCGTTAACAACACCCAACGCCAGCCTTGGGGCCTTGCGTAGTTGTAAAGCAGTCCATGGTACTATAGTGTAGGACGTTTCCGTGGCCATTGTGTCGGGAATGGAGATTCGCATCATGCAATCGTCTCCTAATAGTCTGATGCGATACATGACGTCCTGTAACCTCTTGGAACGCCCATTTCAGTTCGGGAGCACTCAGCCCACGGCACCCATGACTAAAAACTCGAAGATATCGATCATCTTGTGCAACTGTCGAACGTGAACGGGCTTTGTCGTGTAAGTCCTGAACACTGCCTGGCAATCGGGACCGATTCCATGCCCGCACCGTATTAGTTTGACGCCGATACACATCTGCGAGTAAATTCCCTGTTTGAGAAGCGTTATGCGCGTTATGTGATGATGCTGATCCGATCGTTTTTCACATTTGTCTTTCGTGGCATGGTGGATGTTTAACTCAGCTGTTCCACAGACCCTCTAATGTGTTCCTGCCGGTACTTTACTCTCGACTGAAATGTTGCATTGCATACAAGGGCGGCGTTCTACTCATGTGTGGCGCTCATGGTAACTTTGTGTATGTTTACAAATAACGTCATGGGTGACCTTCTGATCGGTATAGGAACAGTCAGAATAGCTGCAGATCTGCACGAGATATCAATGTGGTGTAACACTTTTGTTGATGTATGTAGACAGACTAGTTGATAACCGCAGAGGTGTGAAAGTAAATTTCACTTAATCTACATAAAAGAACTCACCTTCATAAGAAAGTTCTGCCTCGTTAGTAAAATGTTGGAAGTTGAATGTAGATTAAGACAACCAGGAAAATAAAGACGCAGTTCGACACCCTTATTGATTTACAAAATTTTGTACTCATGGCCATGGCCAAAAAACTACTGATGAAGAAGATAGACATGCCGCTCTCGGATAAGTACTCAAAAATCGAGTTTCCAGTCCACCAAAGGCTCTACTTTATATGATCAAAAGTACACGGAAACTCCTATCTAATGCAGAATCTGTCACTAGATGGCACTAGAGGCAAACCAGTCAGCATAAAAGGAGGCGGTAATTAGAAAAAGCAAAAAAAAATAATAACAGTAGAAAAATAGTAACAGCAGAACGGGACTCTCCGGAGAATTCAGTGAATTGGAACGTGGACTAGTTGCCGGATGTCACCTGGGTAATAAATGCACGAGAGGCGTTTGAACCCTTCTTATGCTACCCAAGTCGGCTGTTGGTGATGTGACTGCGAAGTGGAAACACGAAGGAGAAATCACAGCTAAGGCAATAATATCAGGCAGACCTCACGTACTGATGGACAGGTACAATCAAGAATTGAAGAGGGTGGTTGTAAAAAAAACGCGTGAAATCTGCGGAAAGAAGCACTCGTGTGTTGCATGTGCTACCAGCAGTCCAGCTGGTGCGATGTCTGTGTGTAGGGAGGTAAAGGAGTGTGCTGAAGTGGTGGACCTGCTCCTCATAGCCACACATTTCTGCAGTCAGGCTAAGCGGCGCTTAAGGTGGAGTAAACAGCGATGCCAGACGCCACTAGACAGTGGATGACTGGAAACAAGTGACTTGGAGTGATGAATCACGCTATAAGTTGTGGCAATCCGGTGGATGAGTTTGAGTTTGGTGAATGCTTGGAGAACGTCACCTGTCAACATGTTTAGTGCCAATAGTGAATGGGGAGGATGTGGTGTTACAGTATGGGGTTCTTTTCTTGTGTAGGATGTGCCTCTTAAATGCGCTTAAGAACAAGCTAAATACGGCAGGATATAAACACATTTTATAGCATTGTGTCTAGTGCGTACAGTAGAGGAACAGTTCAGAGATAATGACTGTATCAGCTTGACTGTGCACCCTGTCATAAAACAGCATTTTGAGGCAGTGGCTTGTGGGCAGTAATATTCCTGAAATGGACTACCCTGCTCAGAGTCACTATCTAAACCCACTGTAACACCTTCGGGATGAGGTAGAACGTCATATTCGCTCCAGACGCCGGCTTTCAGCGTCACTGCATTCTATTGTTTCATCTCTTAAAGAAGAATGGTCTGTCATTCCTTCAGACATTTATGGTAGAAACCTCAGTGAAAGTGTCCTCAGCAGAGATAAAACTATCATAAAGGCTAAGGGTGGACACACGCTATATCAGCGTCCACTAATAGGTGTCTGGATGCCTTTGATCAGATAGTTTTGTACAATGTAGGCACATTATAAACTGGCTGTTGTGGTGTTATGTCGCTCGGGAGTATTTCTAGCGTCACCACATCAACTTCTCTGACTCGTAGTTTCCGTAACGCCATTTATATTTTTACATACTAGGGCGTGTTGAAAAATAATACTCTCGATTTTTTATTCTGTTCTCAATGTCGGCTGAGGTATTACATATCGAACATATTATTCGGTCGATTTTCCCGCCTCGCTGATGTAAGTTGCAATCCTCTGCCACTTAAGGGCTCAGAATTGTAGCGTGTGACATGGCAGTGTGTATGGTGGTGCGTGAGAAACAGTGTGCTGTAATCCAATTTATGGCCGCAAAAGACACACATGGAACACCCCTTGCTTCAACATGACAATGCCAGAACACACACGAGCACTGCGACATCTGCAACAGTCCAGAGCCTTGGGTTCTCTGTTATCTGTCGTCCTCCGTACAGTCCCGACTTGGTCCCATTCGATTTTCATCTTTTCCCAGAACTTAAAGAACGCCTTGCTGAACTTCACATTGACAGTAATGAAGCGGTGCAAGCAGAGATGAGGTTGCGGCTCCGTGAGCAATGCAAACATTCTACAAATTTTCTGTCTTTGGGAGGAATGTGATCTTTCCCAGGGCGACTATGCCGTTCTTGTACACAGAACTCTACGCAGGACTGCCAGAGATAATTTTACGCAGACATGTCTTATAGAAAATATTGACACTAACCAAGGTAGTTACACATATACTATGTGACACTTCAGTTGAACATAACATGTACGTGTGGCGTTTGTTCAAGAAGCAGTTAATATCGACTATGGATAGATACAATGCTGCTCATGAAAACTGCAACACGAGTAAGGGTAGAATATAACGAAATTTTACTTACTGTGTGAATATGTTTTAGCAGGAAGACAACATTTGTAGGTGATTTGGAGCTGTACAGGACGCGAAATTTAGTACATAGGTCTACCACCTAGCAACAATGGCTCTAAACGTGCTGGACGTCTACTCGACTGGACTGTAGACGTCAGTCCATGCTACTTCAACTCTGTGTCCGAGTTCATCAACCGTAATGACTGGCGAGTGCTGACGTGCCAATTTCGGTAGCCCATGACCAATTTTTTCATTGGGTGAGAGATCTGGAGAACATGCTGACCGGGGCAACAGCCGAACATCTTCTGTATCGAGGTAGGTCTGGTCACCATGGGTAACACGCAGGCTTGCGTTATATTTTTGAAACGTATCGTCATGGAGACCTCAAAATAGGGGACAGCTACTCCCTTAATTCATAATAATTCAAAAATATGACCGGTCCTGTTTAAATAGCCAAATAAGCTGGGCCCGACAAATATAAATTGGAGACATTCGTTTCTCTTGGAGCCTTTAGACACAGACAGTCCATAGCGATGCTGCACATACGGGTCTTATTTGAAAAGACATCTTGGTGCCTCTACTGTATCTAGTTTCGAAGTTGAGCACACCAGTGTCTGAGCGCCTTTCACTGCTAGTGCGTCAAGGTAAGGCTTGCTGAATGTCCGCGGTTCTGCAGCCTACCCACGTGTATAGTTGTCTGTTTCCGTACTGAAGCTACGCTTCGTGGCTGTACGATCTTTCACTACTAAGCCAACACTATGTTTGTCCACTCGGACGCTAGTCATGTGGGGCCGCTGAGTTCTTGTATTGCACTGATTATCACATTTGCATCTGCGTCTACATGATTACTCTGCAATTCACAATTAAGTGCCTGTCAGAGGATTCACCGAACCATCTTCAAGCTGCTTCTCCACCGTTCCATTCTCGAAAAGCTCGCGGGAAAAACGAACACTTATATTTTTCCGTGCAAGCTCCGATTTCTTTACTTTATTATGATGATCGTTTCTCCTATGTTGGTGGGTGCCAACAAAATATTTTGAGAGGAGAAAGTTGGTGATTGGAATTTCATGAGAAGGTCGTGCCGCAGCGAAAAAACCTTTGTTTTAATGACTGCCACCCCAATTCGTGTATTATATCCGTGGCACTCTCTCCGTTACTTCGCGATAATACAAAACGAGGTCCTTTCATTGAACTTTTTCGGTGTCCTCCATCAATCTTACCTGATGCGGACCCCACACCGCACAGCAGTACTCCAGAGGGGGACGGACAATGTAGTGTCAGCAGTCGCTTCAGTATACCTGTTACATTTTCTAAGTGTTCTGCCAATAAATCGCAGTCTTTGGTTTGCTTTCCCCACAACGTTACCTATGTGATCGTTCCAATTTTAGTTACTCGTAATTGTAATCCCTAGGTATTTAGTTGAGTATGCCGGCCTGTGTGGCCGTGCGGTTCTAGGCTCTTCAGTCTGGAACCGCGTGACCACTACGGTCGCAGGTTCGAATCCTGCCTCGGGCATGGATGTGTGTGATGTCCTTAGGTTAGTTAGGTTTAAGTAGTTCTAAGTTCTAGGGGACTGATGACCTCAGATGTTAAGTCCCACAGTGCTCAGAGCCATTTAGTTGAGTTTAGAGCCTTTAGAGTTCTGTGATTTATCATGTGAACGAAATTTTGCGGTTTTCTTTTAGTACTCACGTGGATCACTTCACACCTTGAACCCATAGATTTCATATTCACGTGACGGTTGTGGGATTCCTACCAGCGTTAGCAGTAATATTGCGAACTCTGACACCAGCCGGGAGACTTTTCTCCTTCTTTCACGAGGTACAATACTATCCTCCCACAAACAAACAACATTCAAATACGATTTCTAAACGAGAAACCCAATGTGTAATCTTTTCTTATACATGAAATACAGAAGCCGTTACTCGCACCTACTTTGCTCGGTTAAGCTGACATGCTAATCATTTGCATAATGAAACATGTACTGCAACACTTTATGCCAATTAGTTGCTACATGTTGGGTTCGGGTGTTACAATTTTTATGGCCGTCACAGTAGAAAATCCGCTTACTATGCTGTTCTTTCACTCTGGAATTCCACTATCTTCAATAGCGGCATTATGGCCGATGGAGTGGTAACAGGCAGCAGTAATTACTGTTTCAGCTGTCAGCAATCAGGAATCAGCGACGTCGGCATCGTGTAGGGAATGTGGCTAGCCATTAGCCGAGTGGAGGCAGCGATGCAGGGCTAAGTCTGGAAAAGGCATCCGTGTCCAGCCAGCGATGGGCAGTTTCCCGGAGGCGATGAGAGCTGCGCCGGCCGGCCGGAGAAACTGTGTCGTGTAGGAAAGTGGTGTGGCGCGGCGCAGCCCCGCGGAGATGCGGCCCGGCCGGGGACGGCTAGAAAGCGGCTCACAGCCCGGCCTGCCCGCTCATTAGTCTCAGCCGACACGTCGGCGCGGACATCGGCCGAGACCACTCCGTTGCCCCCGCCATCTAAGGTCAAACGTCGCAGACCTTGCTAAGTGATATCTCCAGACACTACAACCAGTAGAAATACACTGCGAAAAAATAAGGATCACTTTCTCGAAAACCTGTAATTGTCTCCCATTGCGACACGTATGTGTTACATGGGATAAAATGTTTGAGGTACTCAAAAAAGTAGGAAGAGACCATAAACATAGAAAAATGATATGGAACCTGTACAAAAACGAGACAGCTGTTATCCGTGGACAGACAAAACAAGAAGAGGTGCAGATATGGAAAGGTGTCCGACAAGGTTGCGCACTATCCCCTGTTATCTTTAACGTATACATTGAAGAGGCGCTGAAAAAAGTAAGGGAAAATTCACAGACAGGTGTAGTAATTCATGATCAACGAATAGATATGATAAGATATGCCGATGATATAGCTGTCCTGGCTGAAAGTGAAGAAGATCTTGTAGTCCTACTGAATAGAATGGATAAAATTATGGGTGAAGAATATAATATGAGAATTAATAAAGCAAAAACAAAAGTAATGGCATGCGAGAAAGAAGATCAAGTAAAAGTCCAAGTTCATGTAGGCAATGAACTGCTTGAACAAGTTGATAAATTTACTTATCTGGGCAGTAATATTACCAGGGATGGAAGGAGCAAGGCAGAAGTGAGAAGTAGAATAGCTCAAGCAAAGGCTGCTTTTAACAAGAAGAAAAACATATTAACATCTAAGAGCATCAGCCTTGAAATCAGGAAAAGATTTTTGAAATCATATGTGTGGAGTGTGGCACGCTATGGGTGTGAAACATGGACTCTCGGGACAGAGGAAGATCAGAAGCTAAATTCTTTTGAAATGTGGTGCTATAGACGCATGCTCAAAATAAAATGGATCGACAAGGTCACAAACGAAGTGGTTCTGGAAAGAGCAGGTGAGAAGAGAAGCTTCTGGAGTTTCATTGTTAAAAGAAGAGTGCAACTTACAGGCCATCTATTAAGACATAAAGGACTCCTGAACACAATCATAGAGGGATATGTCGAGGGAAAAAGACCAAGAGGAAGACCACGAATGAGGTACATGGATCAAATCGTGAAAGATGTGGGATGTAACACCTATAAAGAAATGAAAAGAAAAGCTGAAAGATGCACAGAATGGAGACAAGCTGCCATTGTAGCTGTTGCAAACCAATCCTTGGATTGACCACTACAGAAGAAGAAGAAGCGACACGTATGTTTGAAATTTGGTTCAAATGTGCGTACAGGCCCGTCCTCTAACTGTGCAAAAGTGTGACGCCCAGCGACGTCACACCCGGGCTCGACGGCGCTACAAACAGCAAGGTGTCGACACGTGAGAAAACAGGTCACAACTCAGAAGGTCATCTGAGCTGCAACGTGGTTAATGACGTCGTATCGGCACCATATTTAACTACCATTCTGCCCAACTCCATCGTCGACGAGTCACACTATAGGAAGGCTGTAATACCCCCGTCTTATCCTCATTTCACATCTTCTTCTGATGCTTCTGAGATGGAGATCACACCGAATTTAAATTATGCGGTTTACTTATGGGTGGCCGAGGGAAACATTTCAGACACAAAGCCGCTTGGAAGAGACTCTAAAAGCCCTCAGGAGGTGGCATGAAGTGTGTCAATCAAACCACCCCTTCCCTCGGGGCGTTGATTCTCATATATTTCGCGGTCAAAAACGACATTTCGCAGTTCTATGAGCAGCAGGACGACGTTCTTGACAACGTTCGACACAGCTGACACTCCTCCTCCCCCCACCCCACTGGACGATTCAACCGTATTCTGATATAGAGGGACTGCAACACTATTGAACCAAACGACCAAGTGTCCCAGTAAAAATCCTCAGTTTCGCAACACCCTCGGTGCCATCCACGCAGCTTTGTTGAGCACATTAAAAATGTACCTGTCAGAGGGCAGGCCACACCCTCGACATCACTTGGATGTGGTTGCCTGACCCCAGATGCAACAGCAGCAGCGAGGCACCACTTGGCTGTCTCTGACAAACACATTTTTCACGGGCTCAACAAAAGTGGATGGCACCAATGGTGTTGCCGAAGGGGGGGGGGGGTCTTAGAGGGATCCTTTGCCGTTTTATTCGAGTATATGCCAGTGTTGAACCCTACCTCCCTCCCTAGCTCCTGTGATCACACTATAGGAGGGTGTGAAACAGGAGGCTGAAAAAGTATAAAAACACTTTGCTGCTTCGTATCCCAACAAGTTTCGTCGAATGGTTTCGAACGGTCCCGCATGCCACCCCCCCCCCCCCCCTCCTCCCTGTATAACAAGAGCAAAAACTGCGGTCGCACTACACTCCAAAAGTGTCAGATGACTTTCAGTGTGGTTGCAGCACCACGATGTCCTTAGAGTAGATTTGAATCGTCCAGGTGGTATCAGCAGTGGCGAATGTTCTCAGCGCTACGAACTACGAACTGTCGTTTTCGACCGCGAGCTGTGTGGGTATCGACGCTCTAAGGGTAGGAGTGGTTCCATTGACGCCCTTTATTCCATCTCCTTACGGCTTTTCGGATCGATTCTGAGCGGTGGTGCGTCCGAAATGTTTGTAGCGGCGCGGAGCTCGAGGGTGACGTCGCAGGACGCCATGCTTTGCACCATTTCAGAGGAAGATTGAAGGAATCTTTGAGCCAAATTTCAAACTTAGACATCGCAAAGGGAGACAAAAAATGGTTCAAATGGCTCTGAGCACTATGGGACTTAACTACTGAGGTCATCACTCCCCTAGAACTTAGAACTACCTAAACCTAACTAACCTAAGGACATCACACACATCCATGCCCGAGGCAGGGTTCGAGCCTGCGACCGTAGCGATCGCGCGGTTCCAGAATGTAGCGCCTAGAACCGCTCGGCCACTCTCGCCGGCCAAAGCGAGACAATTACGGGGGTTTCGAAAAAGCAATTTTTTTTTCTTTGTCCAGTCTATAACAATCAGCTGTTTTTTGTTGCAGGCTAGGAACGTGACAAGATACACTAACAACTTACATCTGGAACTTGTTGAATCAGTAGAAGAAGGAAGTTAGAAATACATCTCTATCAGAGCCACTTTCCTTGACTTGGAACCAATTTGAGCATCGGCCCCATGCAGGAAAAAAGAAATAACTTTCTGCCACATGGATTGTACTAACGTGCTGGTTTATAGTGAATCACACGGTGAAAGATCTGTGCCTCTTTTATTTGAATTTTAGTTACAACGGTCGCTGTGTCCCCCGCAGGCGGTGCCTGCGCTTGTTATACTGCTACTTTCTGTAACTTGGAGAGTGCTAGACGCAGAAGTGGGAACACGCCAGATACGAATGATATCTGGCTGCCGATTCTGCGACCTCTGTCTTCCATATTGGTAAGCACGGATGTAAATGGTGGGTAAACTACCTTTCACAGCATCAGGGACACAACACTGTTTGTTAAGACAAAGGCATCATATTTGTGAAGAGTGACCCCCGTCTGTGTATCCTGAGCTGTAATTAGCTAAATGAAACACAGACAAGCGATCGATGGCCCAGTTATGGAATTATTACATACAGACTGACTCTCATATATATAGTCGTGATGAGGGTTGACATGGTCACCTTGAAAGTAACAACAAATCAGTGTTTGAGAATACGTGGGAACCAAAGTCATCTTTGATCGCAAATTTGTTTTATTTGATTCAATAACCCATTTACATCGTTGTGATCATTATCAGATTGGTCTAACAACAAATGTGCATATTTATGAGCAAATATACCCATTCTTTTTTAGATCAGTCTGATGACGATCATAAAGGTCGAAATTTGTTATTGAATTAAATAAAACAAATTTGCGATCAAAAACTATTTTGGCGAATCGTAGAAGATACATATAAGTGCGACCAGTTTTTATTTAGTAAATAGTAGTAGTAGTATTCAGTAAACATATTTTTAGCTCATATTGAAAGTCTTATACTGTTTTATTAAAGTAAATTCCTGCTCCAATCTGTACATAATTTTGTTCGATTTTGTCGGTGTAATAAACTGCTAGTTACACCCTAGTTTAAATTTTTCGTGGAGTCAGCCGACCCTCAACCATTACGGGCCAACGTTGTGATCATTTCTTCTTCGAGATGTGGAGCAAAACAAAAAACCCGGCAATGCTTACTTAGTTATTTTATGTGATAAGCAGTCATTAAGTGTCACGTAAGACATCTCAGCTTATTGTATTGACTGCAGACGGATCTGACCAGCCGCGTGATGACGAATTAGGAGCTGTTTTGAGAATGAAGGGGGCTGAGTGCTGCGTAATATCTCATTGGCGATGAGCTCATTAGGGATGTAGGATACTTTCGAACGGGACACGAATGTGACAAAGTGCTAGTCGTGGACTTTTCCAACTAACTAGCCATGTATTTGCCTGGAATGGCTGAACAAACCACAGAGTATCTAGATCTGGATTACTGGGCGGGGTTTGAAGCCGGCTCCTCTCAAGTGCTACTGCCTTCATCGCTGTGCTGTGCTGATAGAAGGAGATGTGGAGGCTCCCTAAGAGCTGACAGAAGGAAATATGGAGGACCTGGATTAGAAAGGCGACGTTAAGGATTAGAAGAGCGGTATACTGTCCATCTGCCGATACTCTGCTCCTGTTCAGTAACGTCACGGGCAGAGAAAAAAGCAATGGATTGTCAGCAGTTCAGTTATTGTACTGGTACTCGCCGTCTTTTATTTTTACTGTGCGGCTGGTCCCGACGGAGGTTCGAGTCCTCTCTCGGGCACGAGTGCGTGTGTTTGTCCTTAGGATGATTTAGGTTAAGTAGTGTGTAAGCTTAGTGACTGATGACCTTAGCAGTTAAGTCCCATAAGATTTCACACACAATTGAACTTTTATTTTTATTTTTAAATTATATTATAACGGTTAAATCTTGAAGAAACGTGGATCTACAAGTCACGTGGTTATTATAGATTTTAATCTTCTTACAGCCCATGGAGCTTCTGGTTTCCAAAACCACACAGGCGCTGTAACAGAAGAAAAGAAGATTAATATTTACGATCCGACGAAGGCGACCTCATTAGAGGCAACACAAGCTCGGAATGGGGAAGCGAAAGAACTGTCTCCTTTTCGAAGAGATTATCCCAGCTTTTGCTTTAAGCTACTTAGGGAACAAAGAAAAATAAATCAAGCGTTTTAAGAAGACAGGAGGCATAAAACAGGATGGCCGAATGGGGATTTGAACCGATGTTTTCTCGAATACGAGTGTCTTCGTGTTGCGCCACCTCGCTAGGAAGATACTAAAAGTCCTTCGTAAACGGAAATACAGTTATGTGTATACTGTTAGCGCGTGTGGGCCATTTTACGTTAGATGTTTACTACCTTTCAATGCAGCCTCATTTTACTGCCTCTCATACTACTTGCCTTGCTTCAAGCAGTGTTGCTTGTTCCTCGTGAGACCCAGTCCCTCCTGAATATCGCGCTGTTTTCTGTGCAACCACTGTAGTTTCTCTAAGTGTGACTTTGTGTTTCCTGTGTTCATTCTCGACTGATTATGTACCGAGTGAGTTGGTTCAGCGGATTTTTACTAGACTCATTTTCGGAAGGATCGAGATTCAAATCTCCGTCCAGATTCCTCATAGTTGCCCTAATTTCACTTCAGATGAACGTCTGAATGACTTCTTCAGCAAGGGCACGATCGGCTCCCTGCCCTGAACTCACTAGCTGATCTCACTGTCGGTCAAATGTTAAACATAAGTTTTCCCTTGGCACAATGTTTCGCTCTTTGAATCTTTATTGCTGTTTAGACTGCGAAAAGAATCTGTTATATTCTCTATCCCATTTCACTAACTCTTCCGTCAAAGGCGCCGCTTCTGGTATGTATAGTTTGGGAAACTTAGGCAACTGTATCATGCAGTGCAAAGAGTGAACGTCACGAAAAGCTTTACATTGCCTGCATACAGAGATAACAGCTTTTATAAAATTACAAAGAGACTCGCCCTTCTGATCGAGTCATGCGGATAAGTAGAGGTTTATCAGTTGTTATCCTAGATTTCCGCCCAAATATTCATCATCTGTTCTAGTTTCCTCGGCTTCATACGTATACAGTACGCAAGAGTTCTTAATTCTCATTACTAGGATTTTTATGAAATTACAAGTAATTCCAGCCTGTCGACAAAAAGAAGAATGAAAAGATTACAGACGTGGTCATACTAAAGAAAAAAGAAAGGGAGAAGTTAAGATTTAACATGGAAGTGGACCACAATATTGAATTTGGCAAGGAGGAGAAAGAAATCAGACAGTTTCTTTTCTAAGACACCAGCCCGGAATTCGCTTTAAACGAGTTAGGGAGCTCATGAGAAACTTAAATTTGGATGTCGGACGAGCTCTGAACCCCACTTCTTGTGAGAACGAGCCCATTGTCCTAACAACGCCACTTTGCTCTGTACAGATAAAAGAAATATCTTAACCTCGACGAACCAATTCAAAATCTTCTTTCATGAATCAGATCGACGGCTTAAATTCGCTTTTATACACTGAGGTCACAAACGTCATGGGACAGCGATATGCACCCGTAGACATGTCGGTAGAATCGCGTACACAGGGTATAAAAGGGCAGTGCATTGGCGGAGCAGTCATTTGTACTCAGGTGATTCATGTGAAAAGGTGTCCGACAGGAATGAAAGTAAAATGGTAGTTGGGGCTAGACTCATGGGGCATTCCATTTCGGAATTCGGTAGGAAATTCAATATTCCGAGATCCACAGGGTCAGAAATACCTAATTTCAGGCATTGCCTCTCACCACGGACAAAGTGGTGGCCGACGGCTTTCACCCGACCGAGAGCAGCGGTGTCTGCATGGAGTTGTCAGTAAGACACTGCGTGAAATAACCACAGAAATCAGAGTGGAACGCATGACGAACATAATGTTAGGACAGCGCTGCGTAATGTGGCCTTAATGCGCTATGGCAGCAGACGACCAACGCGAGTGCCTTTGCTTAACAGCACGACATCGCCTGCAGCGCCTCCTCCTGCGTTCGTGACGTATCGGTTTGACCCTAGACTACTGGAAAATCGTGGCCTGCTCATTGAGTCACAGTTTCACTTGGTAAGAGCTAATGTTAGAGTTCGAGAGTGGCGCAGACCCCAAAAAGCCCTGTGCAAGCTAGTGGTGACTCTTTAATGGCTTTGCATCATAGCGATATGTCGTGCAGGTGTGTTGCTGTTGTGATTGTTCCTGTACCGATCGGAGTGTCACCTCTGATTGTTGTTTGTAAACATATACACAGTTACCATGTGCGCTACCTACGGATAGAACGCCGCACTCGAATGGACTGTTGTTGTTGATTTGGGTTGTTAGGGACCAAACAGCGATGTCATCGGTCCCTCGAATGCATTGCAGCATTTCAGTTTAAAGGAAAGCGCCAACCCTTAGGTACGTCTCTGGAACAGTAAAGTGAAGATCCATCATGTCACGAGGGACAATCGCGAACTATGTCTGGGGCCGCACCATCACGGTACGCGCAGAAGCCTTGTCATCCAGGGAACTTGCTCATGGTGTGCACCGGAAACAGAGATGTGGTGTGGACGTGCAGTCGGTTCATATTGACAGGTAGTGTTTAGAACTTATACTACTCAGGCCGTCCACGAATTCGGTTTCTCAAGAGGCTACAGGACATAATTACATCAAATTCTTAGGAGATGCATGATGTGAATTCCATTCCCGACGCTAATGGCGAGCAAAATGTCGTACACCATAGCACCATGGACTCCGTTACAATGGACAAGGAATCACGTAGAACAGACGCCCCAGGATTGGTGTCGGGCGTTGTCTCTGGGCGAAACTAGGATTTGTTTGTAGCCTAATAATCGCAGATAATGTGTCTGGAGACAAATAGATAATATTGAATGTCTCCAAAACTGTGCAACAAAGAGGCTGTGAAGTAATGTTCTGGGGTGGTATTACATGGAGCCATCGTTCACCTATCGTTGTTGTTGATAACAATCTCACTGCTCTACGGTACAGTGACTAGCTCCTACACGCAATAGTGGGACCATGTCGCCAAAATTTTGGCGCCTGTTTCGTTTTGATAGATGATAACTCGGGTATTCATCGTGCTGTTCTTGTAAACACGTTATTTCAGCATGCTGGGATCACCAGAATGGAGTGGGCTGCCTTTTCTCCGGATATGAACCCAGTCGAACATGTGTGAGATCGATTGAAATGAGCTGTTTTTAGACGTCGACAACGACCATGTGCATGCCATTCAAGAGTGGGAGAGTGGAGTAATTTTATGATATCATCGACTGTAGGCCACGACGGATTAAAGCTGCATCCGTGCAAGGGGATGTTCCACCGCGTATTGACTTTGCTCAGAATTGCTGTGCAAAACTCCTCATGGGAAACAAACGATTTCGTCATTACACAAATTTTTTATTCTTTATTTATTTTCGTTTTTAATTGCTGTTCTGGATACATTGCAAATGAATTTATATGTTAGTATTGGAACCAGTTTTTCTTTTCTGTGCCATGAATTTTGAAAGAAAGGGCTTATGCAAAACGTTTGTTGATGTGCGTACAATTCGAGAATGATGATTCTGAGAATAAAACTTCTGTCTTCTCAGAAGAAGTGCGATGCCCCTTGTTCAGGTTTTATCCCAGTATCCTGTCAATGAAGCGAAGACTCCTGCCTGCCTTACTTACGAGTGAGCGTGTGTGATCATTCCCTTTCATATCCCTACAAAAAGTGAACCCAGGTATTTGTATGAACGAGCTGAGTGATTCTAATTGTAAACCACTGATATTGCAGTTAGACCTTTTTTACGTTTCGTGAAATGAACAATTTTATATTTCTTGTCATTTAAACAAGTTGATAGGCTTTGAAAAGTTATCAAGGTCTGACTGTTTATTTATGAATCTGCTTTCAGATTGTTCTTTATTAGAGGTCAGCTGCAAAAAGACTGAGGTTTCTATTAATGTTGACTGTCAGGTACAACAACACATTACATGAACAGAAAGCGTCACAATCCATCTCCCTGGGGAACACCTGAAATAATACCCACATCTGTCTATGACTCTCCGTTCGAGATAACATGCAGTGTCCTCTCTACCAAGAAATCCTGAATCAAATCACAGATATCGTTTGATATCCCGTATGCTGATACCTTCCGTAGTAAATGCTGATGTCGTACTGGGTCAAGTGCTCTTCGGAAGTCAGGAAATAATTCATCTACCTGATGGCGCTGATGCATGACTTTTACGATGTTATTGAGAAAAGTACGATCTGGGGCCTGAATGACCGATGTTTTCAGAATGTAAGCTGGTTGGCATGTTCAAAACACCTATGATGGTCTCTATGCACGAACACAATATGCATTGTAGTTTCAGGTTTTTGTAAAACATATTGAAATTGTTGTTCAAAGATGTCTGTCTATAAGCGTATGACTCTTTGGTTAAGGTTATACATGGTATGAAACACACATAACATGTGAACAACAGATTATTCAAGTGGGGTATTGATTAAGGACATAATATTATATTCTTTCATTCGCGCTGATTTGCTCTGTTGCTTAGCTATTGGTGGACGTATATAGTCAATGCTGGAGATAGTCTCCTTAACCTGATAACCTCACTAGGTCATCGCGTGTACATTATACATACCACACATCACTCCTTTGACGAGTGAAGCGTGTGGCTAATAGGTGCTCATATTCGTCTATCCGCGCTGTTATTAAATTTTATCCTCGCTGTCTCTGGGGACATGATACGTAGACGGTTAAAAAATGTTCGTGGATCACGTCCAGAAAACCGGATATCGAGACTATCTAAGTAAGTTTTTGAAGAATGTGGCCGGCCACGGTGGTCGTGCGGTTATAGGCGCTTCAGTCCGGAGCCGCGGGACTGCTACGGTCACAGGTTCGAATCCTGCCTCGGGCATGGATGTGCGTGATGTCCTTAGGTTAGTTAGGTTTAAGTAGTTCTAAGTTCTAGGGGACTGATGACCTAAGATGTTAAGTCCCATAGTGCTCACAGCCATTTGAACCATTTTTGAAGAATGTGAGGTGTTAGAGTTCCAAATATATGCCAATGAAAATTTTTCATTATTACCGGCAACCTCTCCCTCGAAGGAGAAAAAATAACTGACAATTCGCACTGCTGTACGTTCTTCTTCTTGTGGTGATATTACAGCTGTCGCCGCAACCTACATTCTGTCGCCAAACGCCCCTATCTCGCCATTCATCCTCATCCTCTTTTCTTCGTCGCTTCTTGCATACCCCTTACCCACCCTTTTCGTGCGTCGACGGAACGTTAAACCCAATTTTCCTTCCTTCCTTCCTTTTCGCAGTCTTCATTTTCTGAGGGTGGTCTCTTCGGTCATCTGTATTCTTCCATTGTTTTGATATTCCCTAACCATTCAAGCTGTCTGTCTTTTATTCTGTCGGTACTAGTACACTGAACTGACATAGGTCATGGGATACCTTCTAATATTTTGTCGCACCTCCATTTTCCCTGCGTAGTGCAGCAACACGACGTGGCATTGACTCAACAAGTCGTTGGAAGTCCCCTGCAAAAATATTGAGCCTCTACAGCCGTCCGCAATGGTGAAAGTGTTGCCGGTGCAGGATTTTGTGCACGAACTGACCTCCCGAATACATCCCATAAAGATTCGATGAGATTATTGTCGGGCGATCTGGGTGGCCGCATCATCATTCGCTCGAATTGTCTAGGATATTGTTCAAACAGATCGCAAACAATAGCGGCCCAGTGACATGGTGCATTGTCATCCATAAAAATTCCATCGTATTTTTGTGAGCATGAAATCCCTGAATGGCTGCAAGTGGCCTCGAAGTCGCCGAACGCAGCCATTTTCAGTCAACGAAAGTTTCAGTTGGACCAGAGGACACACTCACGTCCAAGTAAATATAGCCCACACCACCATGGAGCCACCACCAGCTTGCACAATGCCTTGTCGACGACTTGGATTCACTCCTTCGTGTGGTATGTGCCACACTCAAAGTCTACCAAGAACTCTTACCAACTGAAATCGCTACTCGTCTGGGCAGGCCACGGTTTTCCAGTGGTCTAGGGTGCAGCCGATGTGGTCACGAGCCCAGGAGAGGCGCTGCAGGCGATGTCGTGCTGTTTGTAAAGGCACTCGCATCGGTCGTCTGCTCCCATAGCCCATTAACGCCGTATTCTCCTAGCGGATACGTTTGTCTTAAATCGCGCATTGATTTCTGCGTTTATTTCACGCAGTGTTGCTTGTCTGTTAGCATTGACAACTCCACTTAAACGCCACTGTTCTCGGTCGTTAATTGAAGGCCGTCGGCCACTGCGTTGTCCGTGGTGAGAGGTGATGCCTGAAATTTCGTATTCTCGGCACACTCTTGACACTGTGGATCGCGGAATAATGAATTCCCTATAGATTTCCAAAACATAATGTCCCATGCGTCTGGGTCCAACTACCATTCCGCGTTCAGAGTCTGTTGATTCCCATTGTGTGGTCATAATCACGTCGGAAACCTTTTCACATGAATCACTTGCGTACAAATGGCAACTCCGCCAGTGCACCGCCCTGTTATACCTTCGGTACGCATTACTACCGCCATCTGTATATGAGCATCTCGCTATCCCAAGACTTTTGTCACCTCATAATATAACTGGTCTGCCTCCTTTCTCTTATTTCCTTATGGCTGCAGAAAAGGATCTTTGTTCTACGCCCTCAGTTAGTCGTTAGTGCGAGCTGTGACGGATCCCTCACTCCGGAGCAATAATCGAATGTAGAAGATTCAGATATTTTCTAAGTAGTTTCTTTGCCTTTTCTTGGTTAGCAACCACATTTTTTGACCATTTCACTTCTTAATCCTACACTGAATTATTTCTTGGTATTTATAAGATATAACTGATTCTGGTCGCTACTCATGAGAGCAAAATTCAATGGCCACTGCAATTTTAGTTATGTTGCTTAACAGTTCTCCACATTAAGAGCCAGCTGCCAGTCTTTGCCCCAGATGTCGGGCAAATGTAATTTTAAAATTGACACCTAAACATCTACGAGATTTTGCAAACGACGGCGTTAGTTTTATCGTCTGGGGACGATTGAGATTGATAAAATAGTTATTTTTTAAATTTTTATTTTCATTACAATCACAATTATTTTTACAGATGATTATTTTCACTGCCTGAAATGGTCCTACAGTACAACAAATGGATCTCAAGATGGCCATTTCAGACGATCTTTATTGATCACCTGTAAATATAACTGTGACTGCATCAAACAAAAGAAAAGATTGTAATCACTGAGGTAGCTCTGAGTCTGCTCTGAGTCGCTTTCTTAGATGACATGGCCTCAACGTGTCTCAAAAAATAGCTGACGGCTGTCAAGTGTGATCCTGAGATGTGGAATAACGGCTGTGACACTTGTGTGACGCGCCGCCTCCACGGACGTGTTTGGATACAACACACGTGTGGCCTGGTGGTTCGTGCCGTGCGGTAGTGGCCATCGACAGTCGCAGACTGTGCTGCTTCCCGGAAAGGCCGGCGGTAATTGGGCACTGCGGTTCTACCGTTCGGTCGCTTCTCTATGTTGTCTTTCCAGTCAGGCCGACACGCAGGTCCCCTGTTGGTCGCAAATGTGGGTCGCGGAACTTGTGTCCCGATTTACGTCAACTGGCCTTACGTGTGATTAGTCATTCCGTCAAAGTTCATATCGAGCTGGAAGTTGATTCTCTTCTGTGTAATGGGAAAACTGTCTCTCGTTAGCGCCTACATATATCCTATGTCTGCCTGTGTGTGTGTGTGTGTGTGTGAGTGTGTGTGTGTGTGTGTGTTAGAATTTACTCTCTTATAAACCATCGTTGTTACTTTCATCAATTAAATATCCATGTGTAACAGGAGCGACGTCTTGCGTCTTGAAAACCCCCAAAAGTTGGCTATATCTTTTTTTTCGTTATCTAAGACTAGTTCCTATCATAGATCATCATCAGGTTGATATGATAATATCATAAAAGCCTTTAAAGGAAGAACAGCTTTTGGCAGCTTTGAAGGTGTCATTGTTGAAACATTTGAGAGCTGCGGAGCACTGCCTGAAAAACAAGGCAGCTTTAAACGTGTCATTGTTGAAACATTTGAAAGCTGTGGAGAACTGTCTGAAAAAAAAAAGATCAAGAACGCACAATTTCAGCTGCAGGGCGTAATTAAATCAAGGAGTGTGTCGAAGTGCTATGTTGCGAACATGAAGTCTGGGGAAAATGCTTTCCGACTCTGGGAATCTCCTTTGCCTTCGAAATGCCCTACTACCAATGTTTTGTAACGAAACTCGAAGATATGGCAAAAATCTGGGGTAGGAAGAGAGAAAGGAAGAGAAGGGTTTGAAGTAAAAACCAATTCTGGAACAGATCTGTAACGATAATGATATAGAACGTGAACCAAAACATTTTGAACTGGCTTGGCTCCAAAGACACGCTGCAAGAGATGTTCTATCTATTGCTCACTAGAGCTCCAGTGACTCGAAGCCATAGCGGCAGATGAATGAAACACTTAAAGCTGTCGTATGTTAGAGACGAGATCCAGTTGTGGTCGAAGAGATAGAAAAGTTAGAACGTATATGAAAAATGTCATATTACCGCCTTGATCTGCTCGCAAAATACTTTATTTATACAACCAGTTTCAGTCGTTTAACCATCATCAGGTTCATAAAAGTATTCACAGCATAAAATCCTTCTCGTCAGGTGATAAAATCATGAATAATACAATGTTATATGCAGTAATATAAATTATACTGAAGCGCCAAAGAAACTGATATAGGCATGCGTGTTCAGATACAAAGATATGTAACAGGCAAAATACGGCGCTGCGGTCGACAAGGGCTATATAAGACAAGTGTCTGGCGCAATTGTTAGATAGGTTATTGCTGCTGCAATGGTAGCTTATCAACATTGAACGTGATGTTATAGTCGGCGCACGAGCGATGGGCCACAGCATCTCTGAGGTAGCGATGAAGTGGGGATTTCCCCGTACGACATTTTCACGAGTGTACCGTGAATATCAGGAACCCGATAAAACATCAAATCTCCGATATCGGAGAGGCTGGAAAAAGAGCCTGCAAGAACGGGACCAACGACGGCCGAAGAGAATCGTTCAGCGTGACAGAAGTGGAGCCCTTCCGTAAATTGCTGAAGATTTCGATGCAGGGGGATCAAAAAATGTCAGCGTGCGAACCATTCAACGAAACATTGTCAATATTGGCTTTCGGAGCCGAAGGCCCACTCGTGTACACTTGATGACTGCCCAACACAAAGCCTTGGCCCGTCACCACTGACACTGGACTGTTGATGACTAGCAACATGTTACCTGGTCGTACAAGTCTCCTTTCAAATGGTATCGGGTGGATGAACGTGTACGGGCATGGAGACAACCTCATGAATCCATGGACCCTACATGTCAGCAGGGGCTGTTCAAGCTGGTGGAAGCTCTGTAATGGTGTTAGGCGTGTGCAGTTTGAGTCATTTGGAACCCCTGATAGGTCTACATACGAGTTCGACAGGTGACACGTACGTAAACACCCTGTCTGATCACCTTGTTCGCATTATTCATGGTTTTATCACCGGTAGATAACGGCTTTTTATTTAGCGTAACATGACGTGAATATTTTTATGAACCTGATGATGGTTAGACGATTGAACTAGTTATGTAAACAAGGTATTTCACCAGCAGCTCAAGGCGGTAACATGACATTTCTTAAATACAGAAGAGCCTTGCGGCACCATCTCCAGAAAATTGTAAGACGAGGTCATTCGACACTGAGCATTCTCGACACCGAAAATTCCTTAAGTTGCTTAAGGAAACTGAATGAACCATATAAGCTTTTTCCTCGCGCGAGTTAGTGAAATCACGGGCTAGGTAGATGTGACTGACGGCCTTTGTTGATCCCCACAACTTTCAGATACGAGTCCACTGTGTTAATCACTGCGCCACTGCTGTCCGTTTCCGATTTTGGCGTCTTAAAATTTATCGTTAAGACATCCACTCACATATTTTCGTGTAAACACTTTTTCTGGTACTGCTCGACACTTAAGATATGAATAGCTATTTTAACATAAAGAATGTCTCTAGGTAGTAAAGCAGCCAAAATGACAGGAAGCGACTGTTTCGAAATTAGTCACGCAACTGAACACTACACGTTTTTGTCAGACGTAACCCTATTGAAGGCGATACGTCAGTTGGATCCTGTATCCTGAAAACCGGTCTGCCTATCCAGCTATTAGAGTAATGTGGAATGAGAACCATGAAGCAAATTGACTTTTTTCGCATTACAAAGCATTCCCACACGTGACAGGCGCATTGTCTATAAGCCAACTAGGTTGTGGATTTAAAAATTGATATACTCATAGACATCGAGTTACACTAATAAGAAGAATGCAAGATCCTTAAATCTTCATCATATATTCTGCGAAATGCAAAATGCAAATAAGACACTGGCAAATTAATGATTTGAGTCGGAAAATTTGGAGCCTAGGATCGTTCGGATGGCGCAGATGGGCACATGAATGGCAGAAAATCCGGGCACGAATTTCGGGCAGGCTCATTGTTCTAATCTGTGCGGAATGGTAACAGTCTCTTCACAGATTTCAGCTGTCACCAGTATGTTGCTACACTGTCACTTACTTGTTTCATAAGTGCGGCTGTCAGAACTTCCGATAACGGCGTTCTGTGCGAGAATGACGTTAATATTCGCTCTTGCGTCATTGACACGGAAAGCGAACGACAATTGGTTTAACAAGCTGCTGTGACGCACTTAATACGTTATTTCCCGACCTCATAATCATTTCGTGCCTTAGTTTTCGACTTGTATCAATGCAGTATGTGTGGGTTATACTGCTGTTGAATCAGCAGATTGCTATTTGATTTTATGATTAAAGCCATGGTAAATGTGTAAAGCTACTGCAAATAGCTGTCAATGAATAAAACACAGACCTTTACTAATCTATGATATTGTCACTGAAGAAAACAAATGCAATTTAATATTCACATATACATTCATACGCTACCCGTTACAGCATCATGACTTGCAGAGCGTTTCTCTTACAAGTATCCCTGCTCAATTTATTATTCCCCCTCTACGTTTTCTTGTCTCTCTGATTTTATCGTTCTGGTCTTTGCACGTTACGTACGTAGGATGGAAAAATGTGCATTGCGAGTTACAGATGCTGCACCATATAGCATGGGGGAAAATGGCATCATTGAAGTTTTAGATTGAGAATCAAGCGTATTACAAAAACTTGCGGTGCAAAATAAAAAAAATTAAGGCCCCTACTATTTCCCAAGAGAGCATAGATACTGCATTACCAGATGCAAATTCCTCTAATTGGAAAGAAAATACGAAGCTAGTTGAACTTAAGCTACATGTTAAGATTCCGAACATTACTTTGTTTGCTGTGTGGACTGTTCTGCTCTGATATATCTCTCGAGGTCTTCCCAGTCGTAATGTAACATGGCTTAAAATTTTTATTTCGGAACGCTTGATAAGTACAATATTGCCACCTCACCGAAAAATTAGGGTACGTTGTCGGCGATGATCGAGCCGCATGCTGTGGTGGTGTTTCAGAACGCCTCAGATATGATGACTGATTGCTAACGTTATCACTGGAAATTTACTCGCTGGCGTTATAAAGCGCTTTCTCCATTACCTATGGCACAATAATGTTCAACTATCGATATGAAACTTCTTTTCTCGATGCGTCCTCCACGATACGACTCGGGGTTCACAGTCCGGATAACGTCAACATTGTGAGGCCCTATGTTTTTTAAACTGGAATTTATATTGCACCCAAAACAGTTTTTATATTCCATTTAAATGCAGACAGGACAAAGTTAACCGATGTCATCAGACGATGAAGCGGAAAATGTGGTATGTGAAGACTGCTTGTCTCTCTTTCTTCTCAAAGCATTGAGTCATCCCCGTAGATCGTTTCAACTTGTTCTTGAATTTTTGTGGCTTGTATGCTAAAAGAAAGCAGGCGATGGGAAGATAGCTGGTCAATAAAGGTAATTTCTTTATCTCCAAATACGTTTACTCACTTTGTTAAATAAGTACCTTAACTGCAAAAATAATACTAGATCAGCCTTTCCGCAGCGGACTCAAGAAACAAACAAAACAGTTCAGGCAGTATGGTGATGCACCAGGAACACAGTGAAGTACAGGATCCTCGAGAATTCCTGTATAAAGCAGGTTTCTATCGTTTCCTTCGGCAGACTGTCGAATCTATATTGGCGATATCGCCATGATGTCGGATTAACAATATAATACTGGCGATCGTTACAAATATATTGTAATGAGGAGATTGCATGAGCTACTAAGTATATCTGGATTACTATTTGTAAGATTTTGCGAATTATAATAATACAGAGTGTCTAGTGATGGAGACCTAATCCAGCGCCATCATGCCTCAACAAGCTGGAAAAAACTGTCCATCTACTGCATGAACCACTGATGCTTGTTGGGAATTGGTTTGGCAATGTATAATATGCTGGCTCTTCCTTCATGATCGTTTGGTTGCAAAAGGGACACCAAATGTATAACGACAATAATACACTGCCTGACAAAAAGGTGAAGTACCCGTAAGAGGAATAGAAACGAAATGAAACTTAACGGGTTGAGAAGGCATATGACGTTATTTTAGTGATTGCAAAATCAAGTCAGTTCTATAAAGAAATTGGTAGTATGAGCGCACTCAGCAGCATGATGTGGCACCCTTTCCGGCCTGGATGGATGTAGTGTTTCAGTTGGGAAGGGTGTCATAAAGCAAACTACCCGCAACTGTTCTGCACGGAAGCTCCAAAGAAACTGTTATAGGCATGCATAGTCAAATAGAGAGACATGTAAACAGGCACAATACGGCGTTGTGGTCGACAGCACCTATATAAGGCAAAAAGTGTCTGGCGCAGTTGTTAGATCGGTTATAGCTGCTACAATGGCAGGTTATTAAGATTTAAGTGAGTTTGAACGTGATGTTATAGAGGACGCACGAGCGATGGGACACAGCATCTCCGGGGTAGCCATGAAGTAGGGATTTTCCCGCACGACTTTTTCACGAGTGTACCCTGAATATCAGGAATCTGTAAAACATCAAATCTTCGACATCGCTGTGGCCGGAAAAAGATCGTGCAAGAATGGTACCAACGACGACTGAAGAGAATCATTCAACGTGACAGAAGTGCAACCCCTCCGCAAATTCCTGCAGATTTAAATGCTGGGCCATTAACAAGTATCAGAGTGCGAACAATTCAGTGAAACATCGTCGTTATGGGTTTTCGGAGCCGAAGGCCCACTCGTGTACTTCTGATTGACTGCGCGACATAAAGATTTACGCCTCGCCTGGGCCCTTCAACACCGATTTTGGACTGTTGATGACTGGAAGCATGTTACCTGGTCGGACGAGTCACGTTTCAAATTGTATCCAGCGGATGGAAGCGTACGGGCATGGAGGCTCGACCGGTTAGCCGTGAAGTTTAACGCACGGCTTTCCGGATTGGGAAGAAGCGCCGGTCCTCGGCACGAATCCGCCCGCCGGACTTGGGTCGAGGTCCGGTGAGCCGGCCAGTCTGCAGATCCTTTTTAGGCGGTTTTCCATCTGCCTCGGCGAATGCGGGCTGTTTCCCTTATTCCACCTCAGCTACACTATGTCGGCGATTGCTGCCCAAACAAGTTCTCCACGTACGCGTACACCACCATAACTCTACCATGCAAACATAGGGGTTACACTCGTCTGGTGTGAGACGTTCCCTGAGGGTCCACCGGCGGCCGAATCACACAATAACCCTGAAAGAGTGGGTTTGGTGTGGGGCGGCGGAGGGGTGAAGTGAACTGCGGTAATCGTCGTGGGGTTGTGGACCACTGCAGCTGCGGTGGGGACGGAGCCTCTCCGTCGTTTCTAGGCCCCCGGTTAACATACAATGAAATACAATACGGATATGGAGAGAACGTCTTGACTCCATGGACCCTGCATGTCAGCATAGGCTATTCAAGGTGGTGGAGGCTCTGTAAGGGCGTGGGGCGTGAGCAGTTGGAGTGATATGGGACTCCTTACACGTCCATATAAGACTCTGACATGTGACACGTACGTAAGCATCCTGCCTCATCACCTGCATCCATTCATGTCCATTGTGCATTCCGACGGACTTGGGCAATTCCAGCAGGACAATGAGACACCCTACACGCCCAGAATTACTACAGAGTGACTCTAGGAACATTCTTCTGGGGTTAAACATTTCCGCTGGCCACCAAACTCCCCATAAATGAATGTTATTGAGAATATCTGGGATGTCTTGCAACGTGCTGTTCAGAATAGATTCCACCCCCTCATACTCTTACGGATTTATGGACAGCCCTGCAGGATTCATGGTGTCAGTTCCCTCCAGACCTACTTCAGACATTAGTCGAGTCCACGCCACGTCGTGTTGCGGCACTTCTGCGTACCCTACATGATATTAGGTAGGTGTACCAGTTTCTTTGGCGCTTCAATGTATCTAGTCCTTGATATCTTGGATATTGGCACCGTGTCGGAATTGACGTCCGATCTGATCGCACACACGTTGTGTCAACGACAGATCTGGGAACTTTGCAGGCCACAGGAGTACCTCAACAGCACTCAGGCAATGCATAGAGACTGGTGCAATATGTGGACAAGCATTCTCCTGTTGAAAAATGGCACCACGATACTGTGCCATGAGAGGTACACATATCCATGACATGCCGTTGTGTCTCTCTCAGTCACCAACAGCCGTGACATGAGGTCATGTACTATGGCTCCCCACGCCACGACGCACGAAATGACTCCCCAGTGCCTCTCCAAAACATTGGAGGATGGGAACTCTTACTAGTTCGGCACCATATTCGCCTGGGGTACTGCGGAACACAATGTGATGTCATTCATCAACTGTCCATAGTTCCCTGTCATGGCACCACTCCAAACTCAGTCGTTTGTGTTGTGGTGTTAGCGGAAGCCTACACTTGGGACTGTAATTCCGTAATCCGGCCGCTGTCAGAATCCGACTAATGGTGTGGGATGACACAGACTCTTGCAGGGAGCCCATTACTGGTTCTCAGATGGCAGGTTCTGATATGAAAGGGTTACAATGTGTCTGGTGCTCTGTTCTGCTACCCTCCCTTGTGGTGTTCAGAGGTCGTCAACCGAAACCTTGACGACGTGTATGCTGTCCAATGTCGGACCACTGGGACGTCGGAACTCCCCACCAATATGGGTATAGCGTGATTCGACCAGCCGACCAAATGGGTGCCCACAATGAGGCTCGTTCCGAACTGTCAGATGCTGATAAAGCTGTCTCATAGCGATACGTGTCATATCCGTATCCTTCACAATGATCGCTCAACGTCTGATGCTGTTCAGTCCTATATACAATACTAATACAGTCTGGTGTTTGTTCTATATGTAGAGAGAATTGCAACTCTAATCATATACATATCGACTGATGGTGTGTACGTGTCAGAGTTCCACTGATATCAGACCATGTCTTCTGGGTGCGTCACTTTTTTGTCAGGCAGTCTATATTAAATGATGTGACTGCGGTAATATCGGAAGCTGCTAGTGATCTCTGAAGGCATGGAAACTGTAGCAGAGCAGCAGGATTGTCGGCTGACCTCAGTAGTGTGTTTTTGCAGAGAGACCTGAACAGTGCAGGCAGGGAGCAGGTAGCGGCGGGGTCCGTCTAGGGAGCGGAGCTGTCAGAGGAAACCAGGGCGGAGACGTCCGCAGCCCGCTGCCCCAGCGTAGCCGCTGACAGGAGGTACTCCACGGAATTGGCCGACCTGCTTACCGTTCACTGTGGCCATCAGTATCACACAGTAACATTTACTGCCACCTGAAGTCGGCTGGTCTCAAAAACAGTGAAAAATATCTTGAAATTGAGAAGAGGACGAAGAATATTGTTTTACTCTCCCTGAATAATGTTTCGTTTGGAACCGTTGTCCGTCCAATACTTGTAACACGCTTATCTGTTTCTAAACGGAACTTATAAGACCATTGAGTCTAGCACACCCTCTGTTTTCAAAAATATATCTGTTCATTATGTTATTAATTAGAAATGTTGATTCGTTTAATTGAAGTTTCTGCAGTTCGAATTAAACTCCCAAGATCATTAATAACATTAAAAAAGTCATAATGTGAGTCGTTCATTTATTCCGGATATTTTAATTTTTGCTCCTTAATACGAAATAACTTGATGAAGAATGCAATCAAATAAAATCTAAAGCAGTCCATTTGCTGTTGTCAAGATTAGAGAAGCTGTACATGCCAGTCCAAAAATATTTACTTAGAATTTTGTATTTGTTAGCGATTGCTGAAGTCCATTTCTTGTTTAGTTGACGCACACGAAACTCTTCTAATATTCTAAATATAAGTCTTCTATCAATGGTTTCCTATTCTTAAAAAAAAGACTTTTTGCATAATGACTACAGTGAATGTGCAAAATTTTACTACAAAAACAATTTTTTGACATCCATAAGCGCTGACAAATTATTTTCTTTACATTATACGACGCGTTTCGATGAATTGACCTTCGTCTTCAGGTAGTTACTCCAAGACCTTGGAAGAGCCGCTGAACTGAGTGGATGGTGTCTTGAAAAGAAATTATAAGACGAAAATCCAGAAAAGTCTAACGAATTCTTAAGAAATCGAGGGAATTAGATTAGGAAAAGAGACTCTGAATGTAGCAGCTCAGTTTAGCTATTTGAGCAACAAAATAACTTACGGTGGTCGAAGTAGAGAGGATACAAAATGCAGAATGGCTTTTACAAGGAAGGCAGTTCTGAAAAAAATATGGAATTTTTGAGCGTCTGATACGTATAAATTTGAATGTTCGGAAGTATTCTCTGAAGGCTTTTGTCTGGAGTGTAGCCTTGTACGGAAGTGAAGCGTGGATGATAAGCGATTCAAACAAAAAGACAATTTGAGCTTCTAAAACATAGCACTGTGGAAGAATGCAGAACATTGGTTGGGTAGATCGAATGACTAATGAGGAGATACTGAATCGAATTTTCGAGAAAAGGAAGTTTTGGCATGACTTGACAAAAAGATGGGATCGGTTAACAGAACTGACAGAACATATACCGAGACATCAACGAACAGTTACCTAGGCAATTGAAGGAAGTAAATGTACGTGTTGGGGACTGCGGCGGTTTGTAGTGGGAGACATAAGCATGAATACAGTAAGCAAGTTGAAACAGATATAGGTTGCAATAGCTATTCTGAGATGAACAGGCTTGCACAGGATAGAGTAGAGTGGACAGCTGCGTCAAATCATTCTACGGATTGAAGATCACTGAAAGAGTGTCATGTCTGTTTTTAACTCTAGTAGTACTAACAATTAGGATCAGGAACGCCCTCGTTCATCCCTTCAGAAAGCATTTTTAATACACAAAATGGGGCCATTTTGATCTTTGGATTAGATCAGTGACTCTTTGTATCGGATTATAAAAGTGTTTGTCTTGGTTACATGCTACTTAATTACCGTTTATTTTCTTTGTCGGCTTTGCAGACGTCATCAGATCTAAAAATTTCAGCAGCGAAGACTATGTACTGACTATGCGCCTACCTGTCGCCACTGTAATTTTTAAATGTAATGGTGGCTGCAAAATCGACACCGGTAATAAATTTTAATAAAGTACCATGTCACCAAGGGACTGATGTTCATAATTTAAGTATTATACGACGCTTGAATCACGTATCTTTTTTTTAAATCTGTAAGTCGAACAGTGTGACGCAGATGTTAGACCACTGGACTCATATTCATTCATAGCAGGGTTCAAATCCCCGTCCTGCTACCCCTTGGTAGTCATAAATCAGCTAAGGGGAATTACCGGATTTTTCCTTTGAAAAGGACACGGCCGATTTCCGTCCTCATTCCTGTTGTGTCCGAGAATTACCTAACGAGTGCGGTGAGGCAGTGGTTCAGACATCAGACTGACACTGGAGAGCACAGTGGTTAAAGGCGCCACCCAGCCCTCCAGATTTTTCTTCACGGTTTCCCAGATTCCTTAAGGGAAACACCGGGATGGTGTCCCTGAAAGGACGCGGTCCATTTACTTTCCATACTTCCTGAATCCGCTATTGTGTTTCGTCTTTAATGACCACGGCGTCGGCGGGACGCTGAACGATAATCCTCCTTTCTAAATAACTCGTTGCCCACGGCGAATTAAACAGTAATTTCCCTTTCCTTCCGAAGTCCATTCAATACAGGCTGTACGGCCAGCACAGAGAAGCGTACTCCTGCACCTGACAGGAGCGTTTTGAACAACACCGTCTGAGGTGCTGCTGGTGGTACTAGGCTTGCTACCTCTAGAACTAGTAGTAATAAGGAGAGGCGCACAGTATTGCCTCAAAAAGGGCGAATACGATGAGGTAAAGGAGATTCTGGGCACAAGAGCCACATCGAATAAGGAAATAAAGGCATGCATTGACAGAGAATGGCAAGAACTCTGGAACAGAGCAGAAACAGCAAGGAGAACTTATCCGTTCTTTCCTAACATAAAAGAAAGATCAAGAACGTCACACATCCTTCCGACCAACGGAGCTATACTCTACCTGTCGGGACATTGTCCATATCCCAGCTTCTTACTAAAAAACGCCAACGCATCACTAGCGCTTGTAAATGTGGATCATCGTATGGAAATGTGCCATTAGACAGCATGTTACAGATCAGGACAGGAGTGTCTTTGGTAATACAGCTGTCTATGACATAATAAGGAATAAGAGATGTGGCGTGAGCTGAACTCCCTGACAACTAACATATCAGCTTATGAACTGCTAGCCTACATCGCTGAGAGACAAGAGGAGGCCATACATCACGACAACGAGACGTACCACTGCGGAGCATCCACCTGCAACCGCTTTCCGGATGCAGTGAGGAGATGAGCCTCGGGGAGGTCCAGGACGGATTTCCTGAGACCCTGACAGCCATCTCCTAATCTCTACACCTTGGGCGGCACATCAGCGCAGCCCCTGTGAATCCTAATTTCTACTTCAGCGTGTCACGAGCTAACAATCCAGACAAATGAGAACTCTAACTCGGTTCTGATACAAAGTACAGTAGTACAATGTAGTGCTGTGTAGTGTTGCAGTACAGAACGATAAATTACCAAATTTGTGATCCAGCAATGCAGCATAGCGTGGGAGACCAGTAGCACGTGCCTTCTGCGTTCCAGATGGACACGTATCTGTGCGCCTAATGGCCAAATAGAGTGTGTAGTCACTTTTTTTCTTTCTGAACTTTTTTCTTCTTGAATTTTTTTATCCAGATATTTCATGTAGATTTTCCCTTTAAAGGCCATAATGGTTAGTTATACTAATAAATTGAAATTATCTTAAAATGTTATACGCTATATTCACGCAAATTCATGTGCAACATTTCGTCAGTTCATTTACTGTACCTAGATAACAGACAAAAAGAAAATAGCAAATGCGTAAATGAAGAATAATTTACTTACGTTATGAAAAGGATACTGTATGCGAATAGTAAAAACTATGTTGGCTCTTGATTACTGAGATCGATTTTTCCCGAATTTCGTAAGTCAGTTATTAACTTTCGCGTCTGCAGAGATTTAAGATCTATTCTTGTCAAGCATTGGGATAATTGTATGCTTACTCGTACTTGCCATCTTATTTATTTTCAAATGGACGTAACTTCTTACCGTTCTTCCCTGAGTTCAGAATGGGCATCCTTCAGTTTAAAATTAGAACTGAATGTCTGTATTCTTTCGCCAAAAGTTAACAAATACTCGAAATAGCTTATCAAGTTTACACAATTATTTTTAATTAAAATTGTTTTTCAGTGTTTAGAAATTAGTTGTTTATCTCCTGTCGAGACACGGCATTATCTAATAATTTAGCACGCGGTGACAACTCCTAATGTAGTTGTCTTGTAGGTGCGCGGTACGATAACGTGATATAAACAAACTTTTTGACCTTGAAAGTCATGACGTGTGTTCTGTTGCATGATATCATTTCGGCAGTGGCATAATGGAAGTACCGTGTTTTCTTGTTGACAAATATGAATTTAATTTCAGAATCAATAAGGTGTTGGTGTTACGCATTTTATTGCGGCTTTTCCAACTAGCCAAAACAGCATCAGTTCATTTGCGTCATAGGAACAACTGACATTGTCTACAGAACAGAATATAATGAGGTGCACTGAACTAAGACTGTTAAATTAGATTACTCATTGTAATCATTATACAAACACAGTAAATACATTTTATATCCCGAAAAAACACGTTTGTTTGAAAATTTTTGGAGCGAAATGACGTCTTTATAACAAAGTTTCTTTTAAAGATATTAAATCTCTTAACGTATATAAATGTATCCACAGAATCAGTTTTTACTGAAGTTGTTACCAAAGAGCTTCGTTTGATTTTACGTCTTTGTGCTGTATCACGAGACAGACGTCCTTATTTGAAAACCAGATATTAAGCTATCTCAAGGTCTGACAATGTATGAGATATATTTAATGCGTTGAGTATGTGTCAGACCGAACGGAAATGCCTTAAAAATGCTATATCCTTTCATTTGTCGACATAAGTGCCAAGGATGGGGGATGGACTATTGTGTGAGAAACCGAGAACTGACAATGAAGGCAGAAAATATGTTTAAGATATGATTCGCAGATCAGTATACCATCAGATATGCGAACTGGTTTCCTACCCTACAGAGGTGGTGCGCCCTTGTACTAAGACGACGTATCACCTGCCTTACTTTCACTGTACAAGTTCTGAGATTGCGAGCCGGCTGGTGGCACATGCACAAACTCTGAATGAAATGATAGGCCGAGGAAGAGGTTGGTTGGATAAAAAATAAATATCCAACGTGTCTGTTAAAAGCAGTCTATATTTTTGAGGCACTGTGCCTTCTAATTAAGTTTGTATACATCAGTATCATATTCAGAACGAAAGTGAGACGCACATCACATCAGTACTAATTCGGAGTAATCGTCTGCACGCCGTACCCTCTATGGAGATAATTCAACAGGCGAGCACTACACTCTCACACTGAATGACGTCCGAACAAAACAAGCTGCCAAGCGGGACTTTATGTACATAACGATTAAAAAAATAGATATTTAACATAATGGATGGTACCAATCATCCCAAGATTCTCCTCTACTATTTCGTTTCTACACTGTCACAACCATAATGCCATACGCAATTATCTATCAATACAATGAGAATATACACAGCAAAATTGAGAGCATAAACTGACTTACCAGTGATTTTGTGAGACGTGATATAGTAGAACGACATAAGCTTTTTTTCATTTGATCTAGCAACGACTAAATCTGCAGCTGTTGTCACCATTCAGAATAAAACTTTTGTGCACCATTAAAAGTCAGTTCCTGCGCAATTCTATTTGGTTTTACTTTGCAACATTAGATGAATTACCAATCAGGCCTAGTGCGCCAGTGGGGATGGGTTGTCTCCAACAACGTGGTCTGCTCATACCCAACCACCTCTACGCTTTTCCTCTAACAACGGGACGCTACCTCTATTTGTAAACTTTTCTCCATTTTTTTTACTGACGGACTGGCACATTTCACAGAGACGTCAGGGACAGCGATGAGTCCATTCCGCTGTTTCCAAATGGTGTCTCTCACCCCGAACTACGTTTTAGTTTTTAGTTTCGCCAGAAGTATTCGTATGGCAACCTTCCAACACAGTGTACGGCAAGAAAGGAGGAATGGATTGATTGTTGGTGTTAATAACGATCATCCTCCTTTACCTCCTCTGCATTACTGCAGATGACGTGTCAATGAGAACATTTGTTCTGTGCATGCAGTACACGTGAGGCGTCTAGTTGTTTCCACTGCACTGTGTGGAATACAAAGGTTCTGTTATAGTTCACTAACCTGCTGTCTTCAAGTTGATGTCCCCAGCGCAGGAAACAGCACGCAGGTCGTAGGTTCTGTATCTTGAGGCTGAAACTGACTTTTACCGAGGTTCTGTTCTGAAATAATGTATCATTTCTTTGGGATACCACTCGCGTATTTTAATATAGCCACACGTGAAGACAACATGATCTTAATACAACACCTTCTGATACAGCAAAGAACATGATCAAACACAACGTTTACGAAAATGTACCTTTACACTATTTGTGGCGCGTGTCCGTGCCTCATGACTACCGGAGAGAATCTTTTTAATACTGAATACTGGCAAACACATCCTGGCACAGACAACATGACTGTACATATCGACTGCCTAATCCAGAGTGACGAACAGGAACTTAAATAAAAATTGGAAACACATCCTACGACAGCCAACATGTCTGTTCTTCTCCACTGCCTAATCCAGAGCGACGAACAAACCGAAACACTTTGCCCGCCATACCAGAAAAGGCGTGACCCGAACGTTTCCGAAGTGCTTCGACTGCAATTTCGTCAGTCTTTTGTTTTTGATTTAATTTGTTTTTAATAATTCTAAAATGACTGATTGATAGTCAGCTGTTGAGAGATATTTATATTAAGAAGTGAAGTCATTCCAATGAGTAGTGTAACTAATAATAATAACTATACTTTAACGTTTTGGCGCCCTTGCTCAGAACACAGCAGCCAATCACAGAGCAGTAGCATTATGCAGGCGGTCTTTCTCACAGGAATGGTATCGAATCAAACATCTGTCACAGGTACCTCACACCACATTTCGTCATCTATACACTTCTTGCATCACCACTACTCTGGGAACAGCTTCTTGGAGCCTAATATGATGGCTGACTAAGCCAGCAATATTACAAGTGGAGTCAAACTGCGGCCCGCAGGCCGCAAATTCGTATGGAACTCAGTTCTCAGTCGTGTTTTACAACAATATGCATTTAGCAATTAACAGCCGAATCCAAAAAAAGTCTACAATCGTTAAGAGCTTCTTAACAGCGTAAGTTTTCTGCTCAGTGACAAACAAAAATGCTTACAGAAACGGTAATACTTTTAAAATGTGCTTAATTTTAACAGACGCTGGTGGACTCGATCTGGAGCTAAGTAAAGTTTTCCGCTTACCTCAGAGGGTTAGGGATAAGTAGCATGGCGACTGTGGGGTTAGAGGAAGAGAGAGGGGGACTCCTTTTTGGTTGTCTTCCACTGCTGACAACTGATGGGCATGTGTATCCGATCAGCTGCTATGGTACAAATTTCAAACCGAAGTAACATGTAGCACATATCTGTAGCGAGAAATATGAAATTATATTCCGGTTGTTATAATGAAACACAATGAATAGGAGAAAAATAACATTCCAAACATTTAGTGCATGTTGTTGTTGTGGTCTTCAGTCCAGAGACTGGTTTCATGCAGCTCTCCATGCTACCTTATCCTGCGCAAGGCTCTTCATCTCCGAATAACTACTGCAACCTACACTACGTGATCAAAAGTATCCGGACACCCACAAAAACATACATTTTTCATGTTAGGTATATTGTGCTGCTACCTACTGCCAGGTACTCCATATCAGCGACCTCAGTAGTTATTAGACATCGTGAGAGAGCAGAATGGGGCGCTCCGCGGAAATCACGGACTTCGAACGTGGTCAGGTGATTGGGTCATCCGTCTGTATGCGAGATTTCCGTACTCATAAACATCCTTAGGTCCACTGTTTCCGATGTGATAGTGAAGTGGAAACGTGATGGGACACGTACAGCACAAAATCGTACAGGCCGACTTCGTCTGTTGACTGACAGAGACCGCCGACAGTTGAAGAGGGTTGTAATGTGTAATAGGCACGCATCTATCCAGACCATCATACAGGAATTCCAATCTGCATCACGATCCATTGCAATTACCATGACAGTTAGGCGGGAGGTGAGAAAACTTATACTTCATGGTCGAGCGGCTGCTGATAAGCCACTCCTCACGAAACGACGCGTCACTTGGTATAAGGAGTGTAAACATTGGACGACTGAACAGTGGAAAAACGTTGTGTGGACTGACCAATCACGGTACACAATGTGGCGATCCGATGGCAGGGTGTGGGTATGGCGGATGACCAGTGAACCTCATCTGCCAGCGTGTGTAGTGCCAACAGAAAAATTCGGAGGCGGTGGTTTTATGATGTGGTTGTGTTTTTCATGGAGGAGGCTTGCAACCCTTGTTGTTTTGCGTGGCAATACCATAGCACAGGCTTAAATTGATGTTTTAAGCACCTTTTTGCTTCCCACTGTTGAAGAGCAATTCGGGGATGGCGATTGCATCTTTCAACGCGATTGAGCACCTGTTCATAATGCACGGCCTATGGCGGAGTGGTTACACGACAATAACATCCCTGTAATGGACTGGCTTGCACAGAGTACTGACCTGAATCCTATAGCACACCTTTGGGAAGTTTTGGAACGCCGACTTCGTGCCAGGCCTCACCGACCGACATCGATACCTCTCCTCAGTGCAGCACTCCGCGAAGAACGGGCTGCCATTCCCCAAGAAATCTTCCAGGACCTGAATCAACGTATGCCTGCGAAAGTAGAAGCTGTCATCAAGGTGGGCCAAAACCATATTGAATTCCAGCATTACCGATGGAGGGCGCCACGAACTTGTAAGTCATTTTCAGTCAGGTGTCCGGATACTTTTGATCACATAGTGTACATCCTTCTCAATCTGCTTAGTGTATTCATCTCTTGGTCTCCAAAAATGTTCAAATGTGTGTGAAATCTTATGGGAGTTAACTGCTAAGGTCATCAGTCCCTAACTTACACACAACGTAACCTAAATTATCCTAAGGACAAACACACACACCCATGCTCGAGGGAGGACTCGAACCTCCGCCGGGATCAGCCGCACAGTCCATGACTGCCGCTCGGCTAATCCCGCGCATCTCTTGGTCTCCCTCTACGATTTTTACCCTCCACGCTTCCCTCCAGTTCTAGACTGTAGATACCTTGATGCCTCAGAATGTTTTCCACCAACCGATCCCTTCTGCTAGTCAAGTTGTTTCACAAATTACTCTTTTCCCCAATTCTGTTCATCACCTCCTCTTTAGTTACGTGATCAGCCCATCTAATCTTCAGCATTCTTCTGTAGCACCACATTTCGAAAGCTTCTATTCTCTTCTTTTGTAAACTATTTATCGTCCATGTTTCATTTCCGTACTTGGCTACACTCCATACAAATACTTTCAGAAATTTCTTCCTGATACTTAAATCTATAGTCGATGTTAACAAATTTCTCTTCTTCAGAAACGCTTTCCTTGCCATAGCCAGTCTACATTTTATATCCTCTCTACTTCGTCCATCATCAGTTATTTTGCTCCACAAACAGCAAAACTCATCTACTACTGTAAGTGTCTCATTTCCAAGTGCATAATGCGTTTTAATGTAAGTACAGTTACCGTTATTGAACAATTAATCATGCGCTCGCACAGACAACACAACAATACTCGTCAAGCAATATCAGTGAGGGTGGCAGCAATCTGAAACAGGGAACACTCCTAATAGTGCCGACTTTAAACGGTTAGTACTTTGGGCTGCCGGAGGTGGCGGGAGAGGTGTGAGAGCGTCGGTCAAGTTATAACGCCCTTACTGTAGCTAGTGTAATGGGGGCTCAAAACATATTACATTACAAATTAATAATAAGATCGATACATATGCAGCCTGAGGGATAGGTCACTATGTCAGCATTGGCTCTTGAGCAAATAAGTTTAACGACCACTCTTCTACAACATTCCAGACGCCTCTTCTGTCTCCCTCCAGAACACGTCTCCCGCTCTCTTTTAGCGACCTCACGTTTCTCATGGCCATTCCTCATTCCTCATCCCCTTACAGAATAACGAACGTGGTTGCCTCGTACCTCACTGAATTCTACTACTCAAATCAATAGTTGGATATAGATGTAGATTCCATCAATGAACTGCAAATTTTCAGAAGCATGTTTTACGACCTCAATTTGAGGTCTTATGTAATATACGAAAATGATCGTGGACAGGGAAACAAAATGTCAGTGCCACTTCTCAAATAGGATCAGTGGATTCCCATTAACAAACGCCGTTATCAAGTAATTACCTGCCTCTCCCCTATTTCACTCTTTAGAAACTGTAAAATGGTAGGAATGTACTCACAAACAAGTGGAGCGGGTATAATTCTTTCAATTAATTTATTTTTGATCGATTAATTTCTAAACGTCAATGTCAGATCCGCCATCTGGCACCAGCTGTTTCAGTACATCAGCCCAACTTCTGATTTGACCACCCACTATTTCTTCTTGCTACTATTTGGCACTTGAGAGGCAGCTGTGGCAAAAGATGATGGCTGCTCTTTGCGATGTCTTGATGACATCATTGTCTGTAGTATAATTCTTTATCATTCTCGGGTAAAGTCTACTCTACAGTAGGTCTTCCACTGTAGCGTAGTGTCGTAAATACCTTAGCTTACCTAAAAATACCTTTCATCAATCTTAATTTAACTTATTTCCATATTTTTTATTTTAAAAGTACAAGCATCACTGAGAAGTAGTTGCGGCTGTCGCTATTTTAAACTGCATTCACTTTTGCTACAGTATTGTATGAGTATTCTTCTCACCCTTTCAATACCACTGGGTTGAACGTGTCCCACGATAAGTTATCAGACAACAATTTGCTACATGCTATTGCTATATAACTGATAAAGGGAAGCCTGCTAATGATTTGCAGAATTTTTATAATTAGAACTCGCGGCTGTAGGTTGTGCTGTCTTTAAGATTTGTTGTTAACCCTCTCTTCCGCTCCGCACCGTGTTGTCGTGCCTGCAGATGGGCAACCAAATTAACAGATCTGCAAAGCGGGCTGCCGCGAAGTCTTCCCGGAAAATCCGTATCAATGAAGTGCACGCACGTATTGAAGTTTGTCACCTCAAAAACGATGTCCACATTGAGCGCCTGTAATCCTGCGAAGTGAGAGATTACTTGGAAATATGCTTCATTGTCTAATGTGTGTCTGTTTTCCGTATGTCTTGCAGTTTTCCGTAGTCAGGTTCTGAAGCCCTGGAGGTACTTATGAATAACCTTTACGTCCCACCACTTCCCGCGTTCGAAAACGAAGAGGTGGAAATTTTCTTTTTCGTATTATTTCTTCTGACTACTACAGTAAGAAAATAACCGTACATTAATGTTTTTCACCCCGAAAAGAGAGATACTGGAAAGGTTAATGTTCTGGAATGTTAACCAGTTTCTTAATCTATACGATAAATGTTCGTAATGTCGCAGTTGACGTAGCAGTGTTTGGAATGTTCTGGTATAATGTTGTCCGAACGTCAGCACATCTGTTTTTCATACTTCGTGATCATACGAGGGCGTGCTGAAAAGTAATGCCCTCCAATTGTTTACGTGAAAATCCTTAAAGCATTTTAAATAAAACAAATTTTACTGACATGCTACGTCTTTAGTCTTCATATCTACAAATTTATTTCTCAACATGGTGCACCTTGTTGATGAACGCATTTCTCCCAACGAGGGACCAGTTTGTTAATACTGTCACTGTAGAATGTTTGACTTTGTTGGAGGAACGACAATCTCCCCTCTGCTTGCACCTCTTCAGCATTATCAAATTGAAGTCCTAGAAGGTGTTCTTTAAGTTTTGGAAACAGATGAAATCGGATGGGGTAAAGTCGAGACTGTATGCAGGATGATCGATGGCAGTGAATCCAAAGCGTCGGATTGTTGCAGATGGCACAGCGCTCATGTGTGGTCTATCACCGACATGCTGAAGCAGAGGATTTTCCATCTGTGGGGAAACTCTTCGAATTCCAAACTCGATTAACGCACGCTGTTTCTCACGCACCGACATAGTTACGTTACACACCGACATGTTACACGATACAATTTGAAGCACTGTAGCGGCAGGCGGTTGCAGTATTATTCATCAAAGTCTTTTGATTATGATTGCGGAGAATTATTAGGCGGCCAGGGTTTATATAGATTATTTATTTAATTGGTTATATTCAACGGTGATATGATGCTAACTTTAAGATTTAACTTCTTATGGCAGTGAAGCGGGAAGTCGACCGAGTGAAATGTGATATTACGAACAGAATAAAATATTCGGACGCATTACTTTTCTGCATGCCCTTGTAGTATTCCCCTTAAGGACTTATACGATGTGACACGATCAAGACATTTATCACTTTCCTTGTACTCGGATACTATGGAGTTCATTCTTTTTGTGATATGCATTATCTTACACTTAACCTCATTGAAAGAGAGCTACGCAAACCGAATCAAAGCTTCAGCAACTTGTCACTAGCGCATCATCACGACTTCCAAACTCCACAGATCATCAATCCCGATGCTGCGACACTAGCGCTAAAGAGAGAAAGAATACGGCGGAGATGTCGTCTTGACCACGGAAGGCATGAAGAGTAACTACGGGCAAGACAGAGATTCACGTCCGATCATGAGGCACACTTGATCGCGCAGTTATTAGCATGGTGCTCGCCAAACGCAGGATTCCTGATTCGACTCCCGGTCGCAGAATGTTCGAATCAGTAGATCTCTTCTCGTAATTTTCAAAGGACGTAAATGCAGTCTGCAGAGGGGAAAGCGGGGAGTTACATATGTTATCTATCGATGCCAGGGCATTGATTTACTTAATTAAAATATCAAAAAAGAAATGAAACGCAATAGTTATAGAGTATTACCCGGCAAGACAAACTGGAGACTTGTCCAGGGTGGCATCGCCATCTTGTTTACGCTATGTAGTAACAACGTACACTCCAGTACTCTCGTCAGTGTACTGCAGTCACACGCTACGCCTCTGTACGCCACTGCCCTGCATAGAATAACAGTTAAACGTTGACCGTAAATATTCGTTGACGATACTTCTCGTAGGCTTTTATAACATTTATTAACAGTGTAATGTATATGAATCTACCTTAGTTTGAGGGGGCCTGCTGGCTGCTTTAATTCTGATGCTTCATTTTTTCATACAAATTTAATGATGGCTACCCTTTTTGAAATTGTGCATTCTCGTGCAAACACATGTGGCGACATTTAATACCAAGTCGTACAAGCAGAATATTTTTTCTTAAAGTTTCAATGATACCCTCGAAGTCCAATTCTTTGCTGTAAAACCAGTAAAGTTATCGTAAACGTTGGCATTTCTTTTATTTTCCATGATATCGCAAGAATTGCTGGCTAATAATGCATTTCTTCATAGCGTCTATGGCATATTTATTGCTTACACTTTGCTTTTTTGAGCCCTCTTTTTCTGACAGCTAATTGGTTTTATTCAGGATTCCAGAACGCCATATTATTCGCCACTCTTTTGGCTACAAAACTCTGTTTCTCAACATAATTTCCGTTCAGTGCGACGGCCTTACTCCACGTTACTGGGATGGGCTGTATGCCCACCTGGTACCACCCTATTGGTTAATTCGGAGTCAACGTCTCGCTACATCAGTAACCTCGCCGTGATGCACGTACTGCTTCCTGCGGAATGCATTCTTCTTTGCGCCAAACAGATGGAAGTCGGAAGGTGGGAGATCCGGGCTATGATGTATGAGGAAGAATAGTCCACTGAAGTTTTGCGGCCGGCCGGAGTGGCCGTGCGGTTCTAGGCGCTACAGTCTGGAACCGAGCGACCGCTACGGTCGCAGGTTCGAATCCTGCCTCGGGCATGGATATGTGTGATGTCCTTAGGTTAGTTAGGTTTAAGTAGTTCTAAGTTCTAGGCGACTGATGACCTCAGAAGTTAAGTCGCATAGTGCTCAGAGCCATTTTTTTGAAGTTTTGTGAGTTCCTCTCGACTGTGCAGACATGTATGAGCCTTTGCATTGTCATAGCAAAGGAGAAGTTCGTTTGCATTTTTGTGACAACGAACATGCTAAAGTCGTTTCTTCATTTCCTGAGGGTGGCACAATACACTTCAGAGTTTTTCGTTGCACTATGAGGGAGGGCATCAAGCAGAATAACTCCTTCGGAGTCGCAGAAGGGAGTCGCCATGACTTCACTGGCCTGGGCAGCGGCTTTGAACTTTTTCTGCAGACGAGAGGTGGTGTGGAGCCACTCAATGGATTGCAGATTTGTTTCCGATCCGAAGTGATGAACCTGTGTTTCACCGCCTGTTGCGATGTTCGAAAAAAAAAAAAATTGTCATGATGAACCCCGTAACGTGCAAACAATTCCGGGAAGATTGTTCTTCGTTGCTCTTTATGGTCTACCATTAGCGGGCGAGAAACGCAGCGGGCACACACCTTTGATTGCCCCAACTGGTGGAAGAGTTTGTCTACACTACCAACAGAAAATTCCGTTGAGCAGCGAGGCCTTTGATTGTGATCCGTCGATCACGTCGAATGAGAGTGTCCGCACGTTTCAACGTTGCAGGACTGACAGCAGTGTACGACCGGCCGGTGCGCGGGAGATAGGACTGGTTTGCGCGAAGTGGTTGCGATGATGACAGACGCCTCGGCCAACGACTCATCCTGCTGTTTTTCACTGCCAGGTCCCTGCAGAGCGGACATTGTGCAAGCACCTATGGATATCTGCGATGCTCTGCTTTACCGCCAAAAGAAATTCAATGACAACTTTCTGCTTAGACGGCACCTCCGTTACAGCCGCCATTTTGAAGGCTACGTATAGCACCACCACGAATAGGAATTTCGTGAAATTATAAGGGCGGAAGCGGGAATATTCATGTTGTTCCACAACAAATTCCGCGTCTTTTCAACCGAAACTGGCCGAGAAATAGAGTGTTGCATTACCTACTGAACGCCCCTCGTAGGTAGTAAATCATTCATGTTGTCCCACGCTAACATCATTGCGCAACACGAGTGATGCCTTGTCAGAAAACAATAGGTACGTGTTCTGAATTTCCTGTAGACACGATTCTGCTTCGATATAGTTAACAGATGCATCACAGTGTGCTACTGAAATGGCGCAGCAACAGGAAACGTACTGCAAAAATCAGGTACGCGTGACAGTACGAAAAAAATGGTTCAAATGGTTCTGAGCACTACGGGACTTAACGTTTGTGGTCATCAGTCCCCTATAACTTAGAACTACTTAAACCTAACTAACCTAAGAACATCACACACATCCATGCCCCAGGCAGGATTCGAACATGCGACCGTAGCGGTCGCGCGGTTCCAGACTGTAGCGCCTAGAACCGCTCGGCCACTTCGGCCGGCCCGTGAGAGTACGATTCTTGTGGAAACATCGTGTAAACCGCACACAGATTCAGCCAGAAATTCGGCGGTATGTGGACCAAATGCAATGTCGCGTCCGGCTGTAGTTAAATTGTGCCAACAATTTGACGGAGGCCGCACAGAGGTGGCTGATGCTGATCGAGAAGGAAGGCTGTCGACAAGGAATACAGGCGACGACGTCCAGGCAATGGAGGAACTGAGTCGCAGCAATCACAGATTTTCCAACGCTATGGACGTTCACACAGAGATTCTCGAGTTGGTCCGTGACCAAGGACCGGATTTCTACAGCCGAAGAGTTGAAAGACTGGTAGAACTTTCAGACTGCTGTTTACAGAAACTTGGTGACTTTGTTGAAAAATAGTGTCGTGTATCTGTGTCACTTTGAACTGCAGTGCAGCTTTCGATAAAAATTACTTGGCCTGCCATAACGAAGTGTAATTTACTTTGTGAAGTCCCATCTTACTTTAAACGCACTCCGTTCCTATTGCTTCCCTCCTGCTGCAATATGTACTGTGTTGATTTAGTCAACTGAACGTTTTGTTTGGACGTTTCGTCGCATATTCCGCCAGCACTGTATTCCTTACTCTTTCTTATTATCAGTACGTACAATGACGCTAACAGTAACCTTTTTCTGAGATAAGTTTACATGATTGTACTGCGAGGTTATAACATGAACTGCTTTGATGTGGAACCTGGTGTACCTGAGCAGGTGACCGAGTTAGCTCCCGCTACTGCCGGATCCACGGTTCACTTTGTCGATTATTAGGACGCAATTTTAAGGTGTTAGTAAGTAGGTATTTATCAAAGTTAAGGCCCCATTCTTTATGAGGCAATGAACGACATGCTGTGGACCCATGACTAACGTTAAGCGTAAAACACACGACCACGTGTTGGACGTTAAGACAGGAGGCTGGCGCACCAGTCGCCCGTAATGTCGCCCTCTGCTGCCATGCCGAGGTGCGGCCAAGTTTGGGGACCCTCGGGCTTCTAGGCCTGTTGGCTCCTGACTCTGCCTCTGCCACGGACGCTCTCCCGTGGAGCTCTCACTCTCGACGTAGCCCAATTAGTCTCGCTCCACAAACCTCTCGCATACGTTTACTTTCCACCGCCTAATGAAATACGCCTGGCCCGTCGTAATATACGAATCTCATTTTTCTGCGTCATAAATAACACCACTTAACTGCTCTTGTTACTCTCATTTCCATTTCCCACATCTCCGTCGGGTTCCACCAATCTCATCGTGGTTTTATACCGCCATTCACGGAAAGACTAACAAGGGGATCGTGCCAACCTATCATCACCGACTTCGCCCAAATTTATGGTCTATGCAAGGCATTGTCAGAATTGAAAGCGACAGAATCTCCAGATGGCCTAGCGTTTAGAGCGTGACGTAAGCCATTTATGCTAGCACAGTTTCAAGGTACTGACTGCCACTACGAATGGAGCAGAGAAGACTAATACGAGTACTGTGGGTTCAGTCCCCTATGTACAACCACTTTTCTTCAGTTTTGTCACTTATGCTGCAAATGAACCGAAATAAAGCTCAGTACATTGTATTTATTAAAACTTTCTTTAGAGGCATGGAAAGGAAAGACAAAGGAAAATTTAGGATCGCGAATAAATTTCCAGGAAGTGGTTGCAATACGTACACGGGAACTTCGTATTTCAAATTTGATTATCTTATTATTTTACAGTCGATTATTCACGCATGAAAACAGGGAAACTGAGTATTCACGTGCAGCTGCCGAGGATTGCTCGAAGGTGAAAATGAGACCAAGGGAAGTCCTGAACACTTTAATTGCTGTCCCTTCTCGGAAAGTTATTTACAGAGTCCTCGTGGCCGCTGTCAGTATAATCCATTCGTGGAGATTATTTGCAACCCCAAATTTTCTTTAGAATTTCCATTTCGTTCCTTTTATGAAGATAATAAAAAATATAATATACTGAGCATTATTTCGGTTTATTTGAAGTGTAAGTAATGTAAAATCTGAAATGAAGAAGCTAGGGCCTTGAACACTTGATACCTTTCTGTATCCTTTCCGCTGTGCCAACTGCTACCTTTAACCTGTTGTAATATAAATGTCTCATTTGTTGTTCGACCAACGATGTCTTTTTCCCTACAGGCTTGGCCATCTGGAGGTCCCACTTTTTTCATTTTCATTTCAGGCCAAGCCCTACATGTACCATCAATTTGGACGAAATCCGTGATGACGAGTAGGCGCGATCCCCCTGTAAGAAGGAGGCTGGTCGGAGGAGATCTAGAGGATGTTGTGTGAAGTATCTGTCCCCCCTGAACTTCTTATTTTATCAGACCTCTTGACGCTTTCAATTCGATTCCTTCCTACAGTGTTATGATATAAGATGCTTTCAATTCGATTCCTTCCTACAGTATTTTCATATAATGAGTCTCTTGTAAGCTCGTTCTTCATCAGACGTTAAACACTAATACATAAAATTTAAAAAGGTCTCTGTGACTATCAGAGTAGATTACTAAGAGCTTATGATAGACTATAATTAGTTGTACACAAACTTGATCCATAAATGTATATAAAAGACAGAGCTCTCCTAAACCTGAAGGTTAGTTTGAAGACTGTAGTGCTTTACTAGGCAAGGTGCTAGACGACAGGAATATCCTTACCTTCCTCCGACCTTTAACCAACTTCTTCCAACATTTATTGTGGAACTTATAACTACATGTGGGCCCAGAAGCACGGTTTGACTAGCGTTTTTCACGTACCTGACTTTGTCAGCCGAGAAAGAAAGGGTAACCTACATTAGATAAGCCAAGATTCTGTTTGTCTCACTTAGTCCATTATTTAAACACCGGAGTCCTATAGCGTTTACTTACGGATAAATAGCAGGAGATGCTACTGTGCTCTTCTTGTCTGTAATTTACGTAAGTCACGCCACTCCAGAAACTGGTTTCTGTTGTTCCTAATGTCGGCGCTTGTGGCTGTTTCTTGTTACAAAGAACTAACAAGAACAACTTATATTTTTCCCAGCAAAGTTTTCAATGTCTCGTGAAGCCACCAGCACAGAAGTAAATTCACACTTTGCACAGGACTCTTGATAAAAGCAGTGCGTGCTAAATTACTGTGAGAGGAGGCGATAGGAAAGGCATGCGGCCTTTCCACTAACAAAGTCAATTTCAGAGCAGCATGCTGAAGATATGGCATAAAGCCATGAAAAAGATGAGGAAGAAATGGTACTTCTCTAAGTCAGTGTATATAAAGCACTCTTCACGAAACATACGCGCATTCACCTTATGCGGCACTGAAGATGTTACCGATATAGTTGGTAACATCTAAGAAGCGCTCTAATAGATTACCTCGTTCGCCAGCATCAACGAGGTCTGCAGCATCTGCCTCGCAAATTCTGTATGTCTCCTTCACATCGTTTATTTGGGTCCGCTCAACTTTTAACTTTAACAAATGTGCTAGAAAGTGATTCCGCACTATAATGTTTGTTGACATCCTCTTACGCCGGCCGGTGTGGCCGTGCGGTTCTAGACGCTTCAGTCTGGAACCGCGTGACCGCTACGGTCGCAGGTTCGAATCCTGCCTCGGGCATGGATGTGTGTGATGTCCTTAGGTTAGTTAGGTTTAATTAGTTCTAAGTTCTAGGCGACTGATGATCTCAGAAGTTAAGTCGCATAGTGCTCAGAGCCATTTGAACCATTTGAACCATTCTCTTACATCGCTGAATCAGACGTTTCCTGCTTCGTCCACCCAACAGTTGTTTTACCCTTCACTGCAAAGCTAATGGGGGGTCTGCCTATGGCGTAGAAAGTAATTTCGCATCGCATTAGTCTCGTACTACTGCAGTGTCATGAACTTTGACCCCTTGCAGTTCTCTGCTATATGTGTATTCGATAAATATTTTATTTAATTTGTTTTCACAGGTTGGTTTATTTTTCTAAACGACAAAATTTTCTGTTATTTCCTAACATGCACAGGGGAAATCTATGAAATGTTGAACGTTAAAGATTTTTAATATAAAATCCTTTAATGGTCCAGATCACAATATTTTAAAAATCATTGCTTGTTAGTTTCGGCTGTATCAGTCGTTACCGATCTGGGATGTTAGAAAAAATTGCGCATGAAGGGGAAAATGAATGTAGCATTAATAGCAATAAGTCTTCACTTAATCTTGTGATTAGGCACTGCACACATTTTATTAACTGGTATGTATTTGCCTTCGTTTGCATCTTGTTAAATTTGTGAATGCGCTTTACACTATTTTCCCCTTTATGAGCAATTTTCTGTAACATTTCAGATCTGAAGATAGCTGATTGCTCAGCCGAAACTGGTAACCAGTGATTATTAAAATATTGCAGTATGTACTATTAAAGAAGTTTATATAAAACATCTTCAACTTTTGACGACATTTTTTTCGTCAATGTTTGTGAGTACCACTGTAAAAACACAAGTGCAGTTTAGGCTTTAATTCATTATCAAGTGATGTAGATGCTAAAATACAGTAACAGTTAACATCCAGAAAATAAATAAAGTGGAAAAAGAAATAAAACAAAAATTGTGTGGTTCTTGTCCTTATACTCACACGTGTCAGTATCACACCGCACGAGAATGGTCTGCGATACTTACAAGTGTGCACCACAAAACAAGTTCTTCCAGAATCATTTCCACGTGTAGTACACGGTGAACTTGAATACTACCCACAAAAGGTCGGATATTATTCTGATATATTTTGGAGTAAGGGATTCGTGGTCTAAAGTTGCTCGTTACAGAGTAACAATGCAAGTATGATTAATTCGGTATGCTTTCCTAGATATCTTTGTTTTGTAAAAATGCAATGTGAAGACTAATGTGGGCATTACTGTTGACAAAGGCAAGTACCACAAGTGAATAGCGTCGACGTTTGCACTGTTTCTCTGGTATTTTCACCGCAATGCTTATATAGTGAAAGTGAAGAAGAATTGCAGGAACTGTTGAATGGAATGAACAGTCTAATCAGTACAGGATATTGATTAAATGTAAACCCAATTAAAAAAATACGGAAATAAGGAGGCGTAGGAGAAATGAAATTAGCGATAAACTTATCAAAATTGGGGTTCACGAAGTAGACGAATTTAAGGAATTTTGCTGCCTAGGCAGCAAAATAGACATGACGGAAGGAGCAGACTAGCACATACAAAGAGGGCATTCGAGGAGAATAGAAGCTTGTTTCTATCAAACATCGGTATTAATTTGACGAAGAAATTTCCGAGAATGCACGTTTGGAGCACAGCATCGTATGGTAGTGAATCATGGATTGTAAGAAAACTGGTAAAGAAGACAATCGAAAAGTTGGCGATGTGATGCTTCTCCGGAGAATCGACGACGATAACAACACGTGAAAAACGTTGACAAGAAGAAAGGAGGGTGACAGAACATGTGTTAAGACATCAAGGAATAACTTCCATGGTATTTAACGGAGCTGTAGTGGGTAAAAATTGTAGCGGAGGACAGAGATTGGAATGTATCCAACAAATAAACTGGCGTTCAAAATATAACTTTCACATGATAAGATACTGCCAAGTGACATAGCTCCATGAAACTTGGACCATACATAGTAAGAATTACTGCTGTACAGTGCCGTACAGTAGAGAAGGTGACTGAAAGAAAATGCAATGACACGAACAGAAATGACACATTTATTCAAAGGCAATAATTACACTGAAGTCACCTCGATTTGTGGTGGTACTCTGGACACTAAAGATGTGGGATAGGGTTCTTAACACGGTGTGTGATCACCACGGAGAGCAATGCATCCTCTGCATGGTGCTCCATGATGACCGCAAGGTTGGTAATTAGTTCTTGTGGTAGGGAGCTCCATTCCACCATCAACCCGGATGCTAACTACTGGATGGCCGTTGGTGCATGTGGAAGTGCTGCAGTACGTGTCCCCGAGGCATCCTATACGTGCTCGATGGGATTTGAACCGAGAGAATGTGAAGGCCACTCCATTCGCTGAAGACCCTCTCGTTCCTCCAGCTCCTCCAGCTGTGCTGTTCGATACGGTCGCGCATAGTCAGCCATAAGAATGAAGTTAGGGTCGAATGCACAGGGGGGAAGGAGTACAATGTCACAATGACGTTGACCGGTGAGTGTGTCGTATTCAAAGATTTGGAGGCAGCACACCAACGAAACATTACGCCTCCCCACACCATAACGCCCGGAACTCCAAAACGAATATGTTCGACGGCGTTCCTGGGTGCATTACGTGCTTTCACCTTTCGCTACATGAGGGTACGTCCAGCATCACGACTCAGACTGAATCACCTCTCATCCGAGAAGGGTATGCGACCCCACTCCTTGTTGGTCCACCACCTGCGCTCTTGGTATCATCGCAAACGGTGAGGCCGACATACGAGATTTAAAGGAACACAACGTACTTTCATCGGACAAAGGAACTACCCGTATGCAGCCGCCGTGCCACTATGGAGAGTGACACTGCGAGCCTTGGAGTCCTATTAAATGTGGCAACAGTCGCACCCTTTGTTTGACATGGATACCTCCTTCCCTGTTGCACGATGCAGCAATCAACTGCTGTCCTAGTTGACAGAGGGAGACCACCTTGTCTCCTTCAGGCAGCAGTGCCTGTGGTTTGGAACGCTCCCCATGCACGTGAAACAATACTGTGAGCAATACCAAACTCTTGGGCTACACTCGTCAAACTTGGTCCCTCTTCCAGTTTCCCGATGATTCTCCTCGTGAAGTTCTCCAAGTGTTATCTCCGGGCCATGCTCTAATGAATAAAACTGCCACAGTGCACAGTACTATTCGGCGAAGTGGTAACCTGACCCTTGAGGGATCTAGCATGGTCGCTTGACTAGGTCCTCTCACGTTTCAGTTCAAAGTAGTATCTATTGTTTCCTCGCTGTGCAAGCAAGAAAAATAATCACTAAAAGTGATCGCAGGGAATACCTTCACGGGATGACAGGACAGTCTGCTGTTGGCGTCATTAATTTTATTTAAAGCGATAAGGAGAAATGTCTGATAGTGCCGACAGAGAAGACGAATGAAGTTGCAAACAAATGTTGGTAAGAAGTAGTTAAGCAAGTCAATGGTGGGCAAATTGTGGAAGGAGGGACGCGGTGTCGAGAGAAGCAGGATTGTCCAGAACGTTCTTCAAACCAATGCGAACAATTGTGACCCGTGACATGGGCATTGTCATCCATAAAAATTCCATCGTTGTTTGGGAACATGAAGCCCACCAATGGCTGCAAATGGTCTCCTTGTAGTCGAAGATAACCATTTCCAGTCAATGATCGGGTCAGTTGGACCAAAGAACCCAGTCCGTTCCATTATAGCTTGCAAAGTGCCTTTTTGACAACTTGTGTCCATGGCTTGTTGGGGCCTGCACCACACTCGAATCGTACCATTCAGCTCTTGCCAACTGAAATCGTCACTCAGGCGACCAGGCCACGGTTTCCTAGTGGTCTAGGATCCCACCGATATGGTCACGAGCCCAGGATAGGCGCTGCAGGCAATGTGGTGCTGTTAGCAAAGGCGTCGATCTTCTGCTGCCATAGCCCATTAACGTCAGATTTCACCGCACTGTTAACGGATACGTTCGTGGTAAGTCCCACATTGATTTCTAGGGTTATTTCACGCAGTGTTGCTTGTCTCTTAGCTCTGACAACTCTGTTAAGTGAAGGCCGTCACCCGTTGCGTTGTCTTTGAAGAGAGGCAAAACCTGAAATTTGGTATTCTCGGCACGCTCTTGACATTGTGGGTCACGGAATATTGAATTCCTTAACGATTTTCGAAATGTAATGTCCTATGCGTCTAACTCCAACTGCCATACCGCGTTCAAAGTCTGTGATTGGCGTCGTGAGCTTATAATCGTGTCGGAAACCTTTTCGCACATCACCTGAGTACAAATGATAGCTCCGCCAATGTGCTACCCTTTTATGTCTTGTGTACGCGATATGGTTAAAAAATGGTTCAAATGGCTCTGAGCACTATGGGACTTAACATCTGTGGTCATCAGTCCCCTAGAACTTAGAACTACTTAAACCTAACTAACCTAAGAACATCACACACATCCATGCACGAGGCAGGATTCGAACCTGCGACCGTAGCAGTCCCGCGGTTTCGGGCGATATGGTTCAAATGGCTCTGAGCACCATGGGGCTTAACTACTGAGGTCATCAGTCCCATAGAACTTAGAACTACTTAAACCTAACGAACCTAAGGACATCACACACATCAATGCCCGAGACAGGATTCGAACCTGCGACCGTAGCGGTCGCTCGGCTCCAGACTGTAGCGCCTAGAACCGGTCTGCGACACCTGCCGGCTGTACGCGATACTATGCATATTGGTGCCTCATGAGTTTGTCACCTTAGTGTAAATTTTACAGAGGAGTGTAATTGAAACGAAACGCAATTACTCTGTTACTGGTCCACCCTACATATTCTAGATTCGCTTTCTCGGTCCTTCTGAATATGGTAAGAACGCTTAGATGTTTACGTTGGCATCTCCGTTATTCTCCGACAATGGGCGTGAGTGACGAATCTGCAGACGTGTTAGCATACCGCGGAGACATAGGCACACGCGCGGCGGCGTCGCGCCGTTGCCGAACACAATGGGCAGCGGGCGAGCGGGCCGCACGATCGCTTTGTCTCGCGGCGCGGAATACGTTAGGCGCGGCGTGGCGTGTCGGGCGGCCGGCACCCCGTCTGACGCTTCCTGCCGCCCCGCGCTTCCTGTGCAGCCGGTGGCCGCGCACTCCGCACCACTCCAGTCCGCTCCAGTCCAGTCCAGCGTGCGTCCGTCCGGCGGCCGACGTGCGTGCGCCCTCTTCTCGCGGGCCGGCGTCAAGGGCGAAACATCGGGGGGCACGCGAGCGTGGCGTCCGAGAGCGGTCGAGTTTGTGGAAAGTTAATTGCGGCGAGTAAAAGTGAGAAGGCTCCGCGGCTATCGACGGCGACGCGAGGGGCGCCCGGGCCGCGAGCAGTGCCCGCGCGGCCATGCAGCATGCTGGCCAGCTTGCTGGGCTGTCTGCGCTGCCGCAGGGGCGACGCGGTGCGAATCGCCGACGGCGCCGCTCCCACTCCCGCTCCCAGGGAGTATCGATACACTTACAGGCGGCGCTCTTGGCCGTACAGTCCCGAAAAGCTCGCTTCCAGAGCTGCCGAAGTGGCGGAAGTGAAGGATCAGCGAAACGAAGAGGATCGTCTGTCTTCTGGAGACGGTGCTGAAGACACGACAGGAGACGGTAATGGAGATCGTCATAATGATTGCGCCAGCCATGAAGAAGTTCGTGATGGGGAATATCTCGATCGAGGCATACAGCGCAGTGCCACTGCTGATAACACCGATCTACTTGGCGCAGCCAATATTGCTCAGAGCTCAACCGCCAAGACTGAAACCAACGTTGCGAGTTCGCTCAGCAGCGCACCTACCACGTTTACCGAAGTGTCTCTACGAGGCGCGAGGTCTCGGAAGCAAACGGCTACTCGACGTACGGACCGACAGCCGAGTGTGCCTGCCGACGACCTGCAGAATCCTGTTAAACGAGACACAGACGGTGACACGTCGTCTGTGTCTTCACAGTCGACGAGGACGTCCGTTGAGAGGGAAAGCGACGATGCGGCTGCGGAGCCACTGTTCGAGAGAAGAGGAGTCGCTGAACCACTGCGAGTCCCCATCGCTGCTCCAAGTGATGGTACTAGTGGATGGTTTTGTTGCTGCCATCGAAAGCCGAAGGTTACGAACCGTCGACCTGCACTGACACCGAAAAAGAGGTCTCGACTGCATACAGTTCGAACACAGACGACGGATGTTCTGAAAACAAGTGTAGACGGGTGCAGTGCGATTTCAGTGAGCGTTTCGCCTAGTGCTCTTCCGACGGACGAAGAACTGGGTGTCAAAGCTATAGAGGACAGTATTTGCCACAGTAGTGACAGCCTAGAAGATTACGGCCAACCGATAACGACCTCAACGCCCCACAAGAACGCCGACCTCTGTGACAAATCTCGTTTCCCAGAGAGCGGGCGTCGACCCAGGAGACCGCGACAAGAAATTCCTTCCTCGGACTCGCGCTGTAGAAGTTCGCGCTCGAAAAGCGAAAGGACTGAGGAAAGTATAGCCTCGGTGTTCCCGTCGTGTCCAGCCGAGAACGTGGTTTTCTCCAGTTCCGTCCAAAGGAAGCGAATGTTGCGGGAGAGCGACGGCGCGAACCAGCTGGCCGGGGATAATGACGGGGGATTCATGAGCGGCGAAGTGTTGCTGGACAGCCGCGTCGTCGCGGTGAGGGAGACCGCCAGGACTGGACCGGCAGGCGGTGGTCGCGGCGCGCGGTCGCTGTTGCTGTGCTGTGGCGGACGCAGCGCCGGACGAAAGAAATCGCCGCCCAGGCGGAAACTCCGCGTCGTGCTCCGACACCGCCGCAGGAAGAGCGGGCCGCGCCACCACAGGGGGCAGCACTGCTCTGACGTCACCGATAGGCCGTCCCTCAAGGTGCACAACTACCGGTGAGTGCGGCCGCGGCCACTGAACCCTTCGGCTCACGTCTACTGTCGAAAAAAAAAACTACGTCTACATTTGTTCCCTTGCTATTGGCGTCTCCTTCAGGCACAACATCTCCTTGAACATCAAAACGGGTATTATCTACACCGACCACCACAAATATATTTGTTTTTCCGGAAGCAAAAAGAAAATTTATCCAGCAAATTTAATTTAGCCAACAGGGGGCTTTCTTATAACAGCGTTCATTACGAAGATATAAACAGCAGCACGTCTTTTTAGGGTTTCGTGCCTCAGTCTGTAAAAACGGAAACCTTACAGTATCGCTTTCTTGTCCGGCCAATTTTAAAGAACCCCTTTTCTCACGAAAGTTCTAATTTATGTCACATATTAAGGTTTACGGTCTTTTGGAGGTGTAAATATGTTGTTGTTGTGGTCTTCAGTCCTGAGACTGGTTTGATGCAGCTCTCCATGCTACTCTATCCTGTGCAAGCTTCTTCATCTCCCAGTACTTACTGCAACCTACATCCTTCTGAATCTGTTTAGTGTATTCATCTCTTGGTCTCCCTCTACGATTTTTACCCTCCACGCTGCCCTTAAACGCTAAATTTGTGATCCCTTGATGCCTCAGAACATGTCCTACCAACCGGTCCCTTCTTCTTGTCAAGTTGTGCCACAAACTCCTCCCCAGTTCTATTCAATACCTCCTCATTAGTTGTGTGATCTACCCATCTAATCTTCAGCATTGTTCTGTAGCACCACGTTTCGAAAGCTTCTATTCTCTTCTTGTCCAAACTATTTATCGTCCATGTTTCACTTCCGTACATGACTACACTCCATACAAACACTTTCAGAAACGACTTCCTGACACTTAAATCTATACTCGATGTTAGCAAATTTCTCTTCTTCAGAAACACAATCAAAAGATACGATCATTTATGTCACATATTTCGATACTCGAAAACTCACTCATTAAAACTTATAGCGTTTTTCCCGTTGACTTACAATCACGAAATTTGGGAAGAAGCCCGAAAATTGATAATTTGTAGTTCTATCACAAGTAAACAATATTTTTTGTCATTTTTTATCCATTTGTCTATTCGTTTGTTAAGACCCTTTCTCTCTGGAACAGTTCGGCGTATTAAGTTCAAATTTATGTCATACACGAATGTCTCTGGTTCCTTGGTGGCGTAAAAATCAAAAGATACGACCATTTATGTCACCTATTTTCATACTTGAAAACCCACTCATCAAAATATATATCATACTTCCCGTTGTCCTTGAATCATGAAATTTGGCGGGAAACAAGGTTTCACGGCACAAATAGAGGAAAAATCGAAAATAAATAATTTGTAAAAATATTTTCGGCATTTTTTATTCGGCTGTCTGTCTGTCCATCTTTTAAGACTCTTTTTTCTCTGAAATAGGTTGGCGTATAAGTTCAAATTTATGTCACATACTAAAATGTATGGTACCTTGGCATTGTAAAAGATTTAAGCTTCTAAGTCAATGAAATCAAAAGATTCAATAATTTGTCACATATTTTCATACTCGCAAACTCACTCATCATCTGTAGAGTACTTCCCGCTGACATACATTTCACAGTGCAAGTAAAGTAAAAAATATGAAACTTGCTAAATTGTTTTAATATCACATCAAAATGTCTTTTGCCATTTGAAGATACGTTGCATTCATCACCCGTCAAAAGTATAATAGATGAACATTACTGTAAGCAAACATAAAATGTACGTTGTAGTGATTAAATAAAAAGCGTTTTATCAAATCATCTCTCTCGCTCTCTCTCTCTCTCTCTCTCTCTCTCTACGTATATAAACTCAAGTCTCCTGCTCGCTTGTTTTTGTGCGTCTGGGCTAGTCTGAGGAACTACTGTAGAGATTTTGATGCAGCCTCGGAATTCCCAGGACCAAATATTTCCAGTATCGATATCAATAACAGGCAAATACAGCTGAGATTCTCGATTCCCAGGATGGATGATTATGTGTGTATATATATGTTTGTATGGAATCCTCAGTGTGCTAGCCCCACTCGCTCATGGCTACGTTTTTAAATGGTAACCTATCTTCTTTTATTTGGTAATCCACTTAATTCCAATTGAGAAAACGAATCATAGTGTACAAGTTACATAAACCCGTTACTGAAAACATAAGACAAAATTAACTGCAACTCTCCTGAACCACAACACAGACCAGGTGCTCAGAGTGACGTTACTCAGCCACTTACTGAAGTTGCCAATAAAGAAATGGAAACAACCACTCATCTTAAGTTGAAGGTTTGTGTGAGTACAATGTCAAAAATAAAGAGGTGGTAGATGTGCTATTATTTACGTAATCAAGGACTGCCTTTACTGTACATAACGTATCATTTAAAAGTGCTACTGTACTGTACCACATGTGCACATATTGTAATTAAGAAAAGTTATTGCAATTACTGTTCTACTAAATTCCAATCTCAACAAATGAATAGAATTTCTACTTTCCCTTTGTTGGTGTACATTACACTCTCATGAACCTTCAACTACAGACGGTTGACTGAACGACCACTGGGCATTTTTCCAGTGTTTGTTTACTGCGAGTTCCAGCAAGTGCACGAGTGATGTTACCCCCAGGTACCTGTACTGCTTGCTAATACAGTGGAGTCGAATTCAATTTTGCCAGTTTTCTGTTAAGTCGCTTTCTTGTCTGTCTGTCTGTTACTAATTTTGAGGTTGATTCGAAACTAACTTTCCGATGAGTTAGAGCTAGAGAACAATGTAGTATTAACCCTGGATTACTAAACCGTCGTAAAAGTTACGATTACAATAGGATATAAAAGACAATATTTTATACTTAATTCGGTATGTAACATGCAATTGGAGATCTAATAACTTAATTAACTAATGGGTAAGCTATAAATTATGATTGCCTTTGAGTAAAATATAGAGTGATAAATTTTACGATGGTTTAGTAACAATTTACGGTAACATTTTCCCTCTTTAGTGTTCTAAGATTAACCGCTTTCTTGTCGTCTGTGTGCTAGTTATGGCGGTTGGAGTGAAGAAAGTTGGTAAAGCCTGGCATAGCAGCTACCTTGCACGACTGTCATATTGAACGTGTAAAAATGGCTCTGAGCACTATGGAACTTAACTGCTGAGGTCATCAGTCCCCTAGAACTTAGAACTAATTAAACCTAACTAACCTAAGGACATCACACACATCCATGGCCGAGGCAGGATTCGAACCTGCGACCGGAGCGGTCGCGCGGTTCCAGACCGTATCGCCTAGAACCGCTCGGCCACTCCGGCCGGCCTGCACGCGTAGTATGGGAATGTGTTCCATGCGGTATGCAAGCGGATAGGAACGGCTGGGCAAAGAGAGACCAAATTTTGCAACTGATTTTAAACAAACTTCCCGGTCAGCTAGAATCTTGAAACTTTACACTCAGCTCAGGTCTGCATAACAATGCAATTCAACTGACTTTCTTGTCTGATGTGTGGCAGAGGGTACTTTGTGTACACTGCCTTTTCCCTCTTTTCCTCGTTCCAGTAGCGAATGGTTTACTAGAAGAATGATTGCTGGTAACCCTCTAAATGAGCTCGATCTCTCTAATTTTTACCTTCACGCTGTTTTCGCGAGATCTGCGTAAAACGATTCCAAATATTGGTTAAGTCAGATGAAGACAAACTGAAATAAATATGAAAACTACCACAAGCCTCTGTCGTAATCTCATCAAAATATTTGAAACCGACTGAATTAAACAATTCACATACAAAGGACCAAAAACCGAAAGTTGGTATTTAAATAAAAATAAAATACATCACGGTTTTAAATCGGACTAAAGACTATATGAAGCCTATAAGTTTGCTTCAGCCGTTTTGGAACAGATACCAGTAGCTACAAGTTATGGTGCAGGTCATACGATAAGCTTTTATATTTTTAAACGTAACGCCATCAAAATATTAGTCGATTTGTGTTTGCATCGTAAAGTTATTCTCGACTGAATATGTCAACTTACGAACCCGATTGTCTTCATTTGCGGGAAGTTTCAATTTTCTGCCTTAACATAAAGAAATCTCCGGCTGATTGTTCGTAAAATGATGGGTAAAACCTAAGGAGAGGCATCTATTAGTAAAAGAACGTGCAGAGAATGATTTCAGCGTTTCAAGATCGGTGATTTTTGACGTCGGAAATTGGCATGGTGGTGGAAGAGAAAAGGTTTTTGAAAAGCGGAACGAAACAATCATAGGAGGTCCTTATCGAAAGCAGTTGATACGTGTGAGCTGTGCACTGAGAGACAAACGGGCACAATGCAGAGATAGGTATGAAAAGAGGTTTTGCAGCATGGCAATGCTCGAAGCCATGTCGTAAAGCACGTCAAAATATACTTGGAAACATTTAAATGATAAGTCTTACCCAACCCGCCGTTTTCTCTAGACGTTGCTCCTTCTCCACCTTTTCCGTTCAATGGTACACGGTCTGGTTGACCAGCACCTTCGGTCATAACAATAACAGCAAAATTGGATTGATTCATCGATCTTCTCAAAAGACGCACTGTTCTTCCGCCGCGGTATTCCTATGCAGCCCGAAAGATGAGGGAAGGTATGGCCAGCTATGGCACAATAAAGCCTCGAACTTCAATACAAATAAATAAATAAATAAATAAAAACGGAGAATGCATTGTTACATACCTAATAAAATAATTATCCTATCCCCGTGCAGATTCCTAACCCCTTGCAGATAGTCCTGAAAATTCGTGATTGTGAAGTTTTAATAGCTATGAAACTGCTAGTAACATTTAAAACGAAAAACACGGGCGCGTGCAGTACATAACTGATGCATTAATAGTTCACCTCCGTATTATTATTTACTGCATGCGCCCCAAGTTTCTCGTTTTACAGCTTACAAGTATCTTCATAGCTATTAAAAACTCACAGTCACTAATTTTCACGACTATCTTTATCGGGTTACGAATCTGTAAGAGGCTAGTAGGAATTATTCTACACATTTTAGCCCAGTTTTAAAACGTGCTACATTAAACATTCAATTTTGTTTAAATAATTGTTGTGTTTTATTTTTAATAACTTTACGTCAATGCGAATGTTACAGTTTGATATGTTTTTGAATAGATCTGGAAGAGAGGAAGTAGATTACCGAACAGAAAATAGACGTACTACTGTTCATATCTTCGAACGAACAAAGCTACAAGATAGGCAATCATGCTCGTTATTTCCCCCTGATAGCAAAACAACTTTTTTTATTTTGCCTCTGGGAAACAAATTATTTGGCGTGGGCAAGGCAAATGGGACGCTCTGTACATCGTAATTAAGATACGTTAGGAATAGGTATATTGTTCGCACATAACTTGAGAACTATATATAATTGATCACCCATATCTGACTAAAGTTACTGGTTAACTAGTAGCGCGTATTTATTGCCGCTTAAAACTAATTCCTTTGTTTTTATTTTATTTACTTATTACGTTCAGTGAGATCGTAATAACCAAAGCCACTCGGTCAGGGAACGAGTCGGTACAGAGTTTACGAAGTGCTGAATAGGAAATTTATAAACAAAAGAATTAAGGAATTAATAAAACACAAAAAAAGTGAGAGAATATACGAATAAATAACACAATACAGAGAAAAGTTCTGAGCTGCTGCGAAGAGCTCCTGTGAAAAGCAGAAGTAGTGTGGCGCAGGGAAACCTCTCAACTTGTGATTTATCACTCATTTGTTTAGTCTGGTGGCCTCGTGGTAAAGTACGTGTCCAGGAACCTACAGGTCGCGGGATTGAATCCCATTCGTACCACGGAATATTTCAGTCTGTCTTTAACTTAGCTCTCATATCTCAATGATGTGAAGATTGTCTAGCAACTACACGTGTTTCTCAGTTCACATTCCATTCCTCTGCTGCGATTACGGTGGCAGTTAGGGACACTCAAATCGCCGAAGAGACGTCTAATTGAAAGACCTGCCCCAAACCATTGAACTATAGGGAATTATTATTATCTGGAAACTTACTGAAAACGAAACCTGCTGAATATTGCACACCTTTGTCCACAATACTTACAGTAGTCCTGTACAAGTTCGTATCGTTTTTCCGCACGGATGTTGGTATGTCAGCCGTGTTATATGAAAAGCGTTAAGACTTGTTTCTTGAAATGTAATATCCTCGATCTCACCCCTCTTATCCTGAAAGTGCAAAGGGCGTCCCGTTACATGCTTACGTGCTTTTGCAGCATGCAGTAGAGACCAGGAAGGTATCAGTTTAATTAGAAATTCTTGTGTGTGATCTTACAATTTATGTAGTAAATCGACAAATATGCAAAATAATTATTTCCGTATGCCCCTCAGAAGTGTGAAGTAGCGGTTGTCATTTACTGTTATTTTATTAATAGTAAGATCTGTAAAAATCGTTTTGAAAAGGAACACATGTGCCCCGGCCGCTGTGCCAGAGCGTATAGTTACATAACGAAATCAATAATTTATGACCATCACAAATAAAGACAATTATTTGGGTATTTCAAACATTTATTATTAGTAAATACAGCTGAACTCCCAATAACTCTATTTCATAAAAAAGGATCACACAAAAATTCCATTGGTTAACTAGTAAGCTGGTTGCAAAAATGAATTTCTTCCTGTTTCAGAAAAGTTGTTAGTTTTATTACTTTTCTATCTCTCTCTCTCTCTCTCTCTCTCTCTCTCTGTGTGTGTGTGTGTGTGTGTGTGTGTGTGTGTGTGTGTGTGTGTGTGTGTGTGTATGTGTGACGTGACCGTGTGTGTGTGTGTGGGGGGGGGGGGGGAATCACACGTTCCAGTGTTTTTAGATGATAATCATCATTAATTAACTTGATGAAGTGATCGAAACGCCGGGGCAGTTTACGTACACCCAGAAACTGACAGCTACAGAAACGCTTCTAAATTAGAATTACGTGTCAGAGGATTTGTAGAGAGGACGGCGTAAAAAAGAAAAGGGAAAACGTTATCGAGTGCGTCGAGTACGGCCTGTGTGCACCGCTGTTGTAGTTGTGGAGCGGGATGCAGTTCAAGAGGAAAGTGAGGAACTGTAGCGGTATTACGAAGACGTCGGAGTAGAGCCGCTGTTTCGTGAAGCAGAGGTCGCATGTTACAGCCCCACCTCGGATAGAGATGCTGTTGTAGAAGAACTAAGCTCAATCACAGTTAGTAGAATATCGCCCTGTGATAGAATACCCTGAAAACAAGGCCTTGGTTAAATGATAAAAGACAGCAACATGACGTGTCAGTACTACATTTCTCTGTTGTCCCTTAACGTTGGTCACTGTAGCCACATTAATCACATTGTTGTAAATATAATAGTTAATAGTCTTCTTTCAGTCGTGTTTCTCATCTTCTGCTCCGCTTTCTTCATTGCTTCCTCAACATATCAATTAAACGATAGCAGTGCTTAACTATACAATTACCTAACAGTCTTTACTAACACAAACTTTTCCCTCTTGATTTTCCATTTTTGTAACTCACATTCAGTTTTTATACGAGAGCGTGCTGAAAAGTAATATCACCGTATTTCTTATTCTGTTCTGAATACCGGATGAAGTATTCCGTGTTACGGAAGTTATTCATTCGATTTTCTCGCTACCCTGACGTAAGTTGCAACCCTCGGCCAGGAGAGGGTTCCGAATTTTGGCGTGTCACAGGGCAGTGTGTAATGTAACTATGTCGGTGCGTGAGAAACAGCGTGCTGTAATCAAGTTTAGAATTCCAAGAGTTAGTCCTCACATGGAGCACCCAGCGTTACACTGCCAGACCAGACATGAGCGATGCGACATCTACAGCTATCCGACGCCTTGTGGCCACTCTCATCGATCATCCTCCATACAGTCACGACTTGGCCCCTTCCGATTTTCATCTGTTTCCAAAACTTAAAAAAACTCTTTCACTTTGATAGAGATGAAGTGGTGCAAGCAGAGGTGAGGTTGTGGCTCCGTCAACAAAACCAATCAGTGGCTGTATCAACAAACTGCGTCGCCAAGGTGACTATGTTGAGAAATAAATATGTACACATTAAAGACGTAAAATGTTGATAAAGTTCGTTTTATTTTAAAAATTTTGAGAGTTTTCACAAAAAAATTCGGAGGAATTACATTTTTACAAGCTCTCGTAATACTTATAGACTGCTTGTCAGTTAAGGTACTTTATCGTAATTCTCTCAGTGTTTCGAATATTATACCTCATCTTACAGTGGCTCAGGTCTACTCTAGGCCTCTAGGTATCACGCGATTTCTCCTTTCTCCCTTCAATTACCAAGAACGGAGCCAGAATTGCTTCTCTCGTGCCGTTACCTAGGCTAAAGCGAGACTGATTTCAACCACTTCCTAGCGTTATTACGAATATAAGTTCTTATAATAAAACGCTAAGTTAAAGGGTGACCGCGGAAGGTCAGGTTCGGTTCTTGTTGGTGGCTCTTATAGGTGGCCTACTTTTAAGTAACGGTCAATAAAGACGCAGGTGTTAAGAGGCAGACAGGCTGGAGAGAGACGTTTCAGTGAAGACGTGAAGTCGGCAAGAAGTGACCTTGAGCAGTCCTTGCGGCGCCTGGGAGAGAAAGAACTGCCTCCAGCGCCCGACAAACGGGACGTCGTCACAGGCCGGTGGATGTTCATGGTATCGACAGGTCTTTGGTGTGAACACGGAGAACAAGCCAGAATGGGCTCACCCCGCCAGGTAATGCCCCCCGCCCCTACCTCTCCCAGGTATCGAAGCCATTTTTTATTTTTTTTAATTGTCCACACTTTTACTTTGTGAATATGCTCGCCGTAAAGTTGTTATCTCATTCACTTTGCCAAGCATTGTTGTTTGTAAACTTGTGTTCCGAAATGAAAATATTTTAGCGAAAGACGATATGTCTCGGTAGCTGTTATCGAGTACATATGGTTAAGCGGCGGCACTTGAATTCGACATACACTATCTGACCAAGTGTATCTGGACACCCCTATGTAACGCGAAATTTACCTGTAGGTGTCACGAGAAGCGGATCCGCTACTATATGAGGGGGCGAGTACTACTGTGTCGCAAGCAGGGAAGCGGGAACAGCAGCGTGGGTAGGACAAATGAGGACTGTGATATCGAACGTGGACTATTCATTGGATGTTAGTAGCCTAGTAACAAACACATCAGAGACATTTCAAGCCTTCTAAAACTGCAAAAGTTAATTTAAAAAAAAATTATTTGAACTACAGAAGTTAACAAGGTGTACTTTTCTGTTGATGGTTTGTTTTATTTGAGTATCTCCCACGCCTTACCGAAATTACGTCTTGTCTGAAAAGTGATGAGAGTGACCATGACACAAAAGCAACGTAACTGATATTGAAAATTTTGTGTACCTACCGAATATTTTCAGTTTGTCGCAGTTGCTTTCGAAGTGGGACCATGTTGATTTTTCACAGTGCCTTTCTTTATGTAGGGGTGGCCGGATTTCTTGTATACACATACTTAGACCACTGACTCTGCTAGCTCGCATCGCTCTCCACTTACGCCCTGCGGTCTGTGTATAAACCTCCGCCTGTTTACCGCGAGATTATACTCCAGCGACAGAATTTACGGCAAGCGTTCTCTTCACATTCCAACGTTTTTTTCCCTCTTGAGGTTACGGTAACAAATTCTTTCTCCGGCTCTGCTCTCTTCCATCCGTGTGTCGATTTTCCTTGATAACTTGTAAGCTCGCACTTCCTAATTGCGTCCCTTTCTCTTTCAAGATGCTGTTCTAACCACTAAGAACCGGTTCAGGACACGCTTTGTACAGTCAGCTGCCTATGTGCAGCACGGCTGAGGAGAGACACTCAGACCGTACTAAACGAGAACTCTTTTCTAAATCGACTACTTTCATTTGATTATTATAAGCGTGAAATAAGCGAAAGCGGAGGCGTTTTTGCTAGTGTTGTAAGAAGTGAATCTTACAAATGGAAGATAGCGATAGTTGTGACAGAGCAATCATAGCTGTACGTATTCACAAAACAAGAGTTTTTTTTATGAACTGTCACAGCATCGACTTAGCATCAGTTTCAGCTGGACAAGGATGAGAGAGATATCGGCCGAAGCCTTGTTAAAAGAAACGTCCCATTACTGGTTTAAGAAAATCCCGAAAAGCTCCACGTAGTATGCAGGCTGTTTTGATTAGACTCCTTCTCGGTAGGATTTCATCGTAACCACTCACTATCGAGGATCTTAATTTCATTTTCTCGTCGTGATTATTTCGCGATACGTATGTGAGAGAAAGTAGTATGTTACCCGACTGTTCCTGGAACGTATGCTCTCGGAATGTCAACAGGAAAACGTCCTCACGATGCGCAATGCCTCTCTTGTTGCGTTTGCCACTGCACTTTGTCGAACGTCTCCCTGAGCCTCACGCGCCGACTAAACGATGCCGGACCAACTGCGCTGCTCTTCGTTGTATCTTTTTTATTTCCTCTATTACTCCAAACTGATGAGGAATACTCAAAAATCCGTCGCATAACCGTTTTGTAAATAACTTCTTTCATAGAGGGATTGCATTTCGTCAATGTTCTTCTAGTGAATCTCGGTCTGGCATCTATTGGCACTGTGTTTTCTGCCATTCTGCTTGAGATTGTTCCGGATGATTAATTCCAGTTATTTTACGGTAGTAGCTGTTCCCAGGGATTTGTCGCCAAATAGTGTAATACGAGGGTTATCCAGAAAGTAAGTTCCGATCGTTCGCGAAATGGGCACTACTGTGAAAATCAAAAATGTTTTATTTGCAACAGCTTGCCACAACTCCCAGATAATTATCTAAATAATCGCCGCTCCGACTTAGGCATTTGTCGTGGCGTTGTACCAATTTTCAATACCCTTGTCATAGAAGGCAGCCGCCAGTGCTTTCCGCTAATTCTCTAGGCAGATCTACAGCTCGTTGTCCGTGCCAAAATGTTGTCATCATAGTCAGCGGTTCGTGCGACCAGAGAGGAAACTCAGGGGGCCAACTGCGGTCTGTAATGTGGATGATCAAACACTTCCCACTGAAAACGCTGCAGGAGGATCTTCATTGCCCCTGTAGAGTGCAGCTGAGAATTGTCATGACGAAGGAACGGCGTGACAGTTGTGTTACGTGGGCGGCATAGCTTCAGGCGAAATTTCTCACCAGGCCCTCGTACTTGGCGGGAGACACTATTTTCTAGCTACATTTACGTGCTCACTGTGCGCTCAGAACTGAAAAGAGCGATGTGCGCGATCGACGGGCGTTCTACAGACACTGCCCAACACATCTGTGCAAAGCTTGATCGGATTTTTACAGTGGTTTCCATTTCGCGACCGATCGGAACTTGCTTTCTGGATAGCCCTCGTAGAACAGTAGTGGATCAGTTCGCCAGTTCCTGCGCAGAAAGTTACATTTACATAAGTTCAATGTCAATCAAAAGTCCCCCCATAAGTATCTGGGCTCCTCCAGATCTTAATGTGTCTGTCGTCGAGCGAGACCATTCCAGGTCTATCTATTACACAGGGTTAATCACCTAAAACTTGCACCGCAGAGATTGCGGAAATGCGAAGTGCTATTGATGTTCGGTTTTCACAGAATGAATTGGTAGTCAGGGGTTCGTATTGTTAGCTAATAAACAGATTGTAGTAATATTCGAAAGTGTATTTCATGGGCAAACATACACATTCTAAACGGAACAATCGCTATCGACACTAGCAAGCTAAAAGTAGGATAAATTAGAATGTCAGTCGTGTTTGCTGCGGGATTTTAGTACGAGTCGTTTACGAGTTATGGTATTTTGAAAAGTTCCCACACCGACATTTGTACAATACCTGTGGTAGCACACACTAAAGAACAACACAAGTAAATACAATAATCATCTTGTGGTGCAGTTCTTCTTGTTGTCTCCGTGCTTGCTAAGAAAATGGGATGAGAAGTTCCGCCTTATGCAAGAACACACAAGAACTGAACACAATAAAACAAATCGCACAGGAGAATGGATATGACGCAAAGAGAGTAGACAAAATAAACCACAAAATACAAAAACAAACAGCACATAACCACGAAACACACACACATACAAACACAACTCATCACACAACAAATCAGCAGACAGTAAGCAACAAATGGCACATAATGACTTACAACAACAAAGTCACACACAGGGTGGGTAATATACTAAAGAAACAAGGACTCAACATAGCATACAGAACCAACAACACAATACAGAGCAGACTCGGAAGAATTACCACCAACACTGACAAATACAGCCAGTCTGGCATTTACCAACTTACTTGCAACTGCTGTCAATCTGTATATGTGGGCCAAACATGCAGGACCTTCAGAACCAGATATAATGAACACCTCAGAGCACTGAAAAGCAATAGCACACACTCAACATCTGCAGACCACCTGGTAGCACACAACCACCACCCAACAGACATTAAAACTGACCTTCACATCCTAAAAACTAGCAGCAGCCTACACCAAAAATTAACTATAGAAGAAAACTACCACATCCAAAAATCAATAGCCCAAGGAAAGAAAGTACTCAATGAATACACATCACTGTGCAACAAAACTCTCTTCGCCACAATAGAAGAACTATACAAGTAAAACATACACACAAATCCTCTCTCTTTTCTTTCTTTCTTTCTCTCTCTCTCTCTCTGTCACACACACACACACACACACACACACACACACTCTCTCTCACACACACTCTCTCTCCCAGTACTCATCACACACACGCAAACCCACATGAACCACACACCACTAACACCAAATACAATTCAAACTCGCGCGCCTCACCCACCCAGCAGAACACGCTACGAAACAAATGAACACCACACAGCCACAACAACACGTAATGGCAGCGAAAACTCCGCCTATGTTTTGAGTAATCGAAAAACTGCATTGCCACGCGAACACAGGCAAAGAAGTAAGCCTATTTACTTCGCCAACAAAACAGGAAAACGTACCACAACTTCAAAACTGTAAGTTACAGAAAGAAAACGTGATACAGTCTTATTTCCGTTCGTAAATACATAACAAATAGAAAATAAATTACGTTTTGCTGTTTGCAGATGACATGTTGTATATTGTGTAGCATAACAGCTACCAAAACAAGAGGACAATAACATAATGTAAGGTATGTTACTTTTCGCCAATTAAGTTATATATGCAACTTTTACATAACGTTGTAGACGACGCAAATGTTAATATGTTAACAACAAATTTACAGTTAAAAATAAAAATAGAACCCACTGATGATAGCACAAAAGTGCTGAAACATGTATGGGTGAAACAAAAGAAAAAAGGTGTTCTTGCATAAGGCGGAACTTCTCATCCCATTCCCAAGTAAATACACTAGTTATGTGGATTGTAACCAATAACGAGACAATTGACCATCACGGGTTGTACTCAAAATGGCCACCGCAGACTCTCCCAGTCTGGTATGGAACGACTGCTGCACACGTGCTAGAAAAAATGGTTCGAATGGCTCTGAGCACTATGGAACTTAACATCTGAGGTCATCAGTCCCCTAGACTTAGAACTACTTAAACCTAACTAACCTAAGGACATCACACACATCCATGCACGAGGCAGGATTCCAACCTGCGACCGTAGCAGCAGCGCGGTTCCGGACTGAAGCATCTAGCACCGCTCAGCCACAGCGGCCGGCACTGCGTCCAATCCAAGGATTTGGAAACAATTCGTGAAGCCATGGTGTAGTACCGGCGTGGCCTTAGCCTTACGCTCTGGACTGGCCCGATTCGATTGCTTTCCTACGTTTTGGATTTGAAGTGCGTGAAGTTCTCTAAAGGAGTATTTTATTAAAAATCATTTTTTAGCATTTTAAGGAACACTTTTATCTTATAATAAATACAGAATTTAAATAAAAGTAAAGAAGTTGGTTCTGGAGAGAATCGAATCAGATTATTTACGAATCGCTAGATTTTACTGCTTTAAAAAAGAAGAGTATCTAAGGTTCCATTGTTAGAATGCGCTTGTAGCAGATGCTGCCACCTGTTGGAGGGCATGCGAGACGGCACACCTGTGTGTGTCCCAGTTGCAGGGCGAGCGGCGATGACGCGACGGAAACGGGGGAGGTCGGCGGACCTAATGTTTCCTGCCGGGGGACGCCGCAATTCCGGAAACCGCCGTTGCCAACTGTTGTCCTCTGCTACTACTGCCTCGCACAACAGAGCAAACATTACGTTTTTAAGGTTTTTCAGTTCTATATTTGTCACTCGCTACAGAATATTAATTCCACATCTAGATAATTCCTCCCTGTAGTTAAATATTAAGCAAACTACTCAAGTATGGAATGAAAGAGTACTAGAAAGAATAGGGGATGAAAAATTACCAACAGCACTGAGAGACACTAACAGGACATATGCAAATACGTCTAGTAATTGTTTTTTAGAAATTATTTTTGTAGTCTTTAAGTGGGTTATAGAAAGGGGAAAATGGAGGAAAAGTTACTGTCTTGCCAGCTGTACAAAAAAGTATCTAGATACTGCAGAGTAAACACATTTTCTACATGTTGTCTATATGTAACAGCGTGTGTAAATACGTAGTTATCAGTCAATAGCTCACTCAATACAAAATGGAAAAAATACTTCTTTCATTTTTGTTTCTAAGATATTTATTAAATTCAGCTTACACAGCACCTAGAACATAATATCCAAACGAAACGCTGAATGAGATTTGTGGTGTCACCGCCAGACACCACACTTGCTAGGTGGTAGCTTTTAAATCGGCCGCGGTCCGCTAGTATACGACGGACCCGCGTGTCGCCACTGTCAGTGATGGCAGACCGAGCGCCGCCACACCGCAGGTCTAGTGAGACGTACTAGCACTCGTCCCAGTTGTACAGCCGACTTAGCCAGAGATGGATCACTGACAACTACGCTCTCATTTGCCGAGACGATAGTTAGCATAGCCTTCAGCTACGTCATTTGCTACGACCTAGCAAGGCGCCATAGCATTTGATATTGAGATTATAACATGTACCGTCAAGAGTGATGTACACCAATTGTGGATTAAAGTTAAGTATTATATCAACTACGTACTTTATTTGCTACTATTAATTCCCTTAACTGTTCCAGACCTCACGCCAGTCAGCGTGTAATTAAACGCGTGCATTTCGGCCTCCTCTAGCAACACAGTGTTGGCTCTTCTGCCAACACTTCAAGATTATTTATACAAATATCGTGACAAGTCAAAATAACCTCACCAGTGCAACGTACACAAACTGTCATGTAAAGTCAGAGATTGAGTTATTTGCACAGCTTTTCTTGTTGAATATGGCTCTAAATACACGCTTCAATTTGTGTAAATTTTTCCTTCTTCCTAAACTGGTTCTTAATGAGCGAAACACAATGTGAAACTAAGAAAAATTCACACCTGACGACGTTCTCTGCACCCACCCGAAGAGGGTGCCAGAAGTTCGTAGCGCAGCAAGCTAATACATATTTAGTACCATAGATGCTTCACTAGAAGCGCACAATTTTTCAATCCATGTTATACATATGCAGCACCTTGACATTGGTAAGAGCAATAGACACGTGGCAGACAAAGTAGTCATGTGAAGATGAGAACATTAACACACGATCAGGTGATAAGACTATTAAAGAAGGGCGATTCGAAATAAGTAACAGCTGACTATGAGATATTTTTTCCATGGTTGTACTGCACCCTTCTCGGTAGCTGAAGCTACTGAGGCACACTAGTGCGGTTGGCGCTCGATCGTCAGTTAATCGTTTGAAATTTCCTGGACGAAAAAAATGATCGTCAGGTATATTTTCCGGCAAGTCAAAAAAATGTGGTTTATATTCCAAAAACCTTCCCTTTATCTCATGGAGTTAGGACTTGTGCCACTCAGTTGGGATATATCTGTAGGATGGAAAGGTTAAGTTGGAGTCTATCTTGCTTTTAGGAGGAGAGATTAGTGTTTAACGTCCCGTCGAAAACGAGGACATTACAGACGGAGCACAAGCCCGTATTAGGGAAGGAGGGTAAAGAAATCGGCAGTGCCCTTTTAAAGGAACCATCCCGGAATTTGTCTGAAGCGATTTAGGGAAACCACGGAAAACCTAAATCATCCACGCGGGGTAGCCACGCGGTCTCGGGCACCTTGTAACGGTTCGCGTGGCTCCCCCCGTCGGAGGTTCGAGTCCTCTGTTGGGCATGGGTGTGTGTGTTGTCCTTAGTTAGTTTGTTAGACTAAGTAGTGTGTGGCTTAGGGACCGATGACTTCAGTAGTTTGGTCCCATAAGATCTTACCACAAATTTCCAATTTTTTTCCTAAATCAGGATGGCCGGAAGCGGGTTTGAAGTGTCGTTCTCCCGAATGCTATCTTCCTTGGGTTCGGGGTGAGTTGGCTACTTACTCACGTCGACTTTGACTCTCTTTCATTTCTTCAAGTTCATCCGTACCAATACAAATAGAACATTATAGTGCAGTAGGAGTTATTACAATTTGCCACATGATGCGAGTATACACTGACACTTCGCAAGAGACCAGTAGAAGTCAATAGCAAAGCACATCTACTAGGACCTTGCCTAGGCCAGCAATAAAAAACCTCTCGTGTGTACACGATGTCTTGCAAATAACAGGTCCAGCTGAGCAAGTAGATTTTGCGTTGCTAGATTTCCGAAAGCCGTTCGAGAACGTATCACATCGTCGAGTAACAACCAAGATACAATAATACGGAATCTCTTCCCAAATATGAGATTTTTACGTGAACATCCTATAATAAAAACTAGAACCTTGTGCCGGACGGTGAATATTCCACAGAAAAGAAAGTGCAATCAAGTGTGACCCAAGGAATCGAACTAGAACCTCTAATGTTCTCAGGATACACAAATAGTTTATCAGATAGCATCAGCTGCACTATCGGCTTGTTATCTGACGATGATGATGATGATGATGGAGTCCAGACGAACATATCCTTGTTGGACGATCATAAGAAATGGCAAAAAGATTTGGATATCATTTCCGCGCCCTATAATGAACAGCAGCATTGCGCTCTTTCAGCAGAGGTGCCACAGATCTCCATCTATCCTACTTTACAGAGTAGACAAGTCTCCGAACCTCACGTTCTGTGAAGAGTGTTGGACGTCTAACCATTATGTGCATAGTGGTAGTTTCACTTCCCTTCTACCTCTTTGCGTAGGGGATCAATGGAAAATAATGCCTGAAGCGAAGAGAACGAATCCTATACTGATTACAACACTAGAGGTAAATATCTTGAGCGCATCACGTTGCATAAGTATTTATGGGTAATATTAACGAATTGGATTGTGGCTGAGCGGCAAGCCTTTGAATTGGATGCCACTTAGGCGACTTGCGTGTCCTTAATCTGTCCCAGTGATCCAGCCAGGGCAGTGGACCTACACTTAACATGAAATCCGAACCACGTTCCCTTCCTGGTGACTTCTTGCGTGGTTAAGAGGTGAAGTTTAGAGTAAAGACAGACTGAAAGTTTCGGACCCTTCAGTCGTGCTCCGTGACTAGACCACCAGATCCGACTTTAAAGGTAATACTAAGAAGCGGTATGACATGGAATGAACACGTAAAGTTAGTGTTAAGGAGGACGAACGGAAGACTGAGAATTGTTGGAATGGTTTTGGGAAGATAAACTGCTTCTCTAAAGGGAATGGCATGCAAGACTATTTCTCCCGTGCTTGGTGTATACACTGATGAGCCAAAACATTATGACCACCTGCTTAATAGCTTGTTTGTTCGTTTTTGGAACAAAATACATCGCTAAAAATCTGCGTATCGGTGATCCGACAGTTCGTTGTTAGGTTTGAGGAGGGACGTGGCATTGGATGTCTACACACAGGTCGGGTAATTCGCGTAAATAACGGGCCCAAGATTTGCGTATGTGATGATGGCGGATGATAGCGACGCAGATAGATTCCATAAGATTTACATTAGGCGGATTTGGTCGCCGAGACATCAGCGTTGGGTTCACTATAATGCTCCTCACACCACTGTAGCACGGTTCTGGCTCCGAGACTCGGACAACTATAGTGCTGAAAGGTGGCGTCGCTGTCGGGGAAGAGATCAAGCATGAACGAATGCAGGTAGTCGGCCGCTGTCAGCGTGTCTTTGATTATTATCACAGGTTCCACACAAGCGCAGGAGAATGTCTCCCATAGCATAATACTGCTCCCACCAGCCTGCATGTGTGACGCGCTGCTCGTTTGGAGCCGCCGTTCACCTAGATGACGGAGTTTCTGCAAACGACCATTGACTTCGTGTAGCACAAAAATGTTCCAACTGAAGAGCCAACACGTTTCCACTGATCGACTGTCTCGTGCCCACTGCAGTCGTAACTGACGATCTCGCTGGGTCAGCATATGGATACGTAGGGATGATCTGCTGCGGAGCTCCATGTTCATTAACGTGCTATGAACGGTGTGCTCCGGGACACTTTTGCGTGCACCAGCAGTGCGATCTTTCAGCACAAATACCACAGATCACCATCTATTCTACTTTACAGAGCAGACAAGTCTCCAAACCTCACATTCTGTGAAGAGTCTTGGACGTCTAACCATTTTGTGCGTTGTGGTAGTTTCACTGCCCTTCTACCTCCTTCTGTAGATGCCGCGACAGTAGCACGTGAACATTCGACTAGCTTCGCTGTTTTCGAGAGACTCGTTCACAGGTTCTGTGTAACAATAATAATCTGCCCTTTGTCAAAGTCGCTTATCTCAATGGATTTCCCATTTGCAGCACGTATCTTCGCTAGGGTGATCTCCCGTCCGTGTCTACTCTGCTTACGTACTTTTGTTACTGCGTCACGTGTTCGCTACGCCACCACGCGGCATCCAGCGTTCCGGTGGGCAGTTGTCACAATGTTTGACTTACCAGTGTATACTAAGGAGTTACAACTGCAGACATCTAACGAATTCAGAGGCGCACTGCCAGGGTCGTAACAGGACATTAGAGCTCTTATGAAAGTGTAACAGAATGCTTCGAGAGCTTAAATGAGAGTCCTTGGAAGATGGATGGGTATCTTTCGGGAATAACTATTGTATAAATTTAGAGAACCTATGTTTGAGTAAGACTATGTAGTAAATAAGCTGCCTCCATCTTATATCTCGCTTAGTTGTTAAGGGAATAAGAAGAGAAAAAATAGGGCATATAGGCACAAATTTTTCCCTCGCTCATTAGGTATCTGGAATAGTACAAAAAATTGATAATTTTGGCACGAAGCATCGTCTGCCATACGCTGTCAGTTTTGCAGCGATGCATTTCTTCTTTCTGCGTCAACGTTTAAGCTCAACACAGGATAGTTTGATAATCTTAGTGCAAATATTGAATTATGCATGGGTCCCCTCTTTCTGCTGGAAACAGGTCCCTCCACAACATCATTTCTGCTCAAAAAATGGTTCAAATGGTTCTAAGCACTATGGGACTTAACATCTGAGGTCATCAGTCCCGTAGGCTTAGAAGTATTCGAACCTAACTAACCTAAGGACTGCCCGAGGGAGGATTCGAACCTGAGACCGTAGCAGCAGCGCGGTTCCGGACTGAAGCGCCTGGAACCGCTCGGCCACAGCTGATGGCTTATTTCTGCTCTCTCTGTGTTTTATCCACCTTCGATTTCCTTGAACTTACTGTAGTAGGGCACTTCACTCTGTGAGTGACGGATGTTCCTTGCGTGTGATGCAGGTCTAAGACGCTGCAGCTGGCGCTGGGAGGACAGTTAGCAGAGAGAATGAGGGAGAGTGGAGCAACAGCAATAGCAGGGCAGTAGAGGCAGACGCTGGTACGTCAGCTGTGCGCATAGGCTGCGCCTGCCAGATGGCACGGGATACTTCCCGGCGCAGCGCGGCGCTGAGCGGCTGTCACAGGACCACAGCGTCTGCCTGGCCCGCTGTTCCCAACACTGCAATGAGAGCCAGAGAAGGTGCGCTGCGTAATTCACTGCACTGCACTGGTTTACTATATACTAACGACCAATTTTGGTTGAAAAAATAGGTAACTTGGAACATTCTCGCTTCAGCCCCTACAGTTTCATGAAGTTCCCAAGGCGTCTATCGTTGAGGTGCGTTCCAAGTAGAGAGCTGTCATTCAGTTTCTTGGTGGAAAACCAGAGCATCGCAGATATTCATAGTCGCTTGCAGAATGTCTACGGATACCTGGTAGTGAACAAAAGCACGGTGTGCCTTTGGGCGAGGCGTCTGTCATTACCGCAACAAGGTCACACAAACCTGTCCGATCTCCCGCGTGCCGTCCGTCCGCACAGAGCCGTGATTCCTGCACCGTTGGAACGTGTGGACACTCTCATTCGAGGTGATTGACGGAACACAGTCTCACACTTTGCTGCGCAACTTCACTTCTCTGTTGGTAGTGTTAATGTGCTCCCTCATGCTGCAGCGATCAACTCTGCCCTCAACAAACTGAAGAAATGATTTCAGCGTGTTCATCGCCACAAAAATGCAAACGAATTTCTGTTCCTCCCTGAGAACGCAAGGTGCCACACAAGCCTGCAAACCCGAGAGGAGCTTACAGATCTTCACTGCACTCTTCTTTCTCATCCAACCTAAAGCCCGGATCTCGCACTTTCCGACGTCTATCTGTTTGGCCTAATGAAGGATGCACTCGCAGGATGTAGTAAGTGGATGACGGGGAGGTTATTGATGCAGCAAGATGTTGGCTCCGACGTCGACCAGTAGCGCGGTACCATGTGCAAATACTGGCCGCCCAATAAGGCGGCGTCAGGGCATCGCATTGAACGGAGATTACGTTGGAAAATAGGGTTTTGTAGCTGAAGGAGTGGGAAATAACATGGTGTGTTGGAATACTGAACAAAACCAACCTGCTTTCAGAAAAAAATGTGTCACATTACTTATTGGACGCTCCTCGTACAACGCCCTGGATCAGATGAGGACCCTTGGCAGCATGTGTAGTGCGGACCCTACCAGAGAAAACCTCGTGCTATCTAACTCTTCAAATCAGTGTAAGCGTATAACTCAAGATACAAGGTTTATAATTTAAGTGAATCAAACTTTACTACTCAATTTATGATTTAATATACTGATGCAATTAAAAAATGAAAATAAAGTAAATTATTAACGGTTTGAACTCAACATATTAACATCATCAGGAACAACCATAATTAAAAAGAGGATTAAAACTTGAGATTCATTTCCATGCGAAAATCATTATCTTAATTTTAGAAATAACACATTTATATTGCTAAATTGCTAACCTGTGGTTTGATCCAATTGCAGGTTGCATATCTATCGGCTTCCCGGGTCAACAAAAATTTGATTTTCAATACGTCATGTATTTATTCTCCGAATTTAAAAATTTAGTCTGCTCATTAAGAACTATAATCATATGAAAACGGTTTAACGCAATAACTCAAGTATTACAGTTAGAAACTGTGTATTTGTCTTCAAGGAGCATAATTCACAGCGTAGAAATTACCCAGACGAAATTGAGCCAATATCTGAGAATGACAGCACTTAGCAACTTCCAATGAACTTTATACATAATTTCAAAGTTAAGTAAAACATTTATTGTTACTAACCGCACCTACCCCCCTCGACCACCACCACCCACATACAGTTTCGCTGTCCATGCAGCAAAATTGCTGTATCAGGTATGACATTCTAATTTATTATTTTTTTACTACTAACTCTATTCCCAACACACTTCGTAAACCATATCCACATATGGCACTGAATGTTCCTCAAAAAATTATATCACTGTATGACACATAGTTCAGAAGACATGACATCATAAACATTGAGATAAATAAAAAACTAACTTCTGCTTAAAACGGGGAGCAAATTACCCACATTATACTCATCCAGACTTTGATAATGGGAGCACATAACGATTACCATCAAGATTTAAACGTTACTTCAAACCTGTCTAAACTTTTTCTCTTTCCTTGTTGTACGTCAAATATTTATCACATTAACTCATTTGTAAAGCAGTCACACATATGAAGCTGTTTTATAAATGGGAGTTCGTTTCCTTAAAGAATAACGATTGGAGGATTTACTGCTTGCGACTCTAAGCACACATGCGAAGTAACAAGACAGCAAACAGAACAGACGAAATTTCGGAAGCCGTTCAGACATATTTTCTGAATATTTTGGTATTAGGAACCCGTGGTCTCTGGTTGCTCATTACAGATTAATTGAATTTCATTTGATTTCTTGTATCCATTAAACTTTGTTCTTGTGCTGTATTAAAAATATCTTGCAAAGGTAGACGGCATGTGTTGTATGTCTTGTTTAGAAACAAACTTGTTCGATACACTCACGGTACTTGCTGTTTACAACGGTAATGCCGCCGGCACTACTGTTGTATATTAAATACAACTGTCCCGGCTTATTGGATTTGAAGGACGTAAAGATCAGGATGTTCATCATCTACACACATTAATTCAGCCATCATACTCAAGACGTGTTAAATTCCTATTCCATCGTTCTGACTGAGGAGTGTCGTGGTTCCCCTAGCAAGGAGAGTACGGCTAAACCCGGTATCTTAAAATGTAGGGTCATACAAGGAATATGGAATTGTAGGGGAACCCGGAGCAGAAAGTTATAGCACGGCATGACGGGACTGTGGTCTTTTCTAAACTGGAGAATGCTGTAGTGAAATGTAACCATGTTTTAGAATGGCGTGCGACTTGTAAGTGATCGGTTGTCCTTCATGTTTCCAGATGCGTTTATTTTTTATTTTTTTTTTTTACTTTTGGCGAATTTCGACGCAAGTTAACTGTTAGTTTTTTAACTGCACACCGTTAAATGATGCGTAATCTTAAATTGGATGCCAATCGCAATACTTCAGTTATGTAATACGTTTCAATCCGTCAGTTATTACACTCCATAAAAGTTGCTAACCTCTTGGGGCGGAACGAATCCTATTCTGCCTCTTTACTTTTACATGCAATCAGCTTTCAAACTAAATACTTCTTTTTTGTCCTTTACTTTTCCAGACGGTGCCAACTGACATTAGAAAGACCGATAGATAGCAATGGGATGATAAATTGTTAAATCAATGTAAATTGCAGTTTCAGTAATTTTATCTTCTGAAATGCGATTTTTAAAAGCATCTAAAGAGATTCCTTATTCTTCAGCATAAGTTGTTTATAAAACAGCTTTATGTCTTAGTTTTAAGACGATATTTCTAATAATTTCAACGTTTCAGCAATAATTTTAACGTTTACGCAATAATTTCACTAAAAATCACCTATACCAATTCTGCTCCGTGGGTGGGACAGCACGGGAAATATAGGAAGCATTTCTTTGAAAAAATGTAAAAAATACAAAACACACATTTTAAGTAATTTGCAAGTAAGGTACGTTATGTTATGCTACAAGGTGGTTTTTATATCTTTAAGAAGTGTTTTCGTCTGTTGGCTCATTTTATAAAAACTGTTAAACATTAAGCATTCCGTTCCGCCTCGAGTTCCTCTAGACTTTCTACCACCAATCAAGGTTGTTTATCTACAAAATTCTGCATTTCTGTATACTCGACGTTTGCACGTTAATGAATTTACGGAAGCAAATGTGGCTGAAGAACCGAAACCGTGTAACAGACAATTCATGACCCGCAGCCTTACACGAGTCACAACATATCGTGGCAAAGATCTGGATAATGTAATCATGGTGACTTTTTACATTAGTCTTCTGCAGTGCGGACGCACCGAAAATGCTGTATCACGTCCACATATTTCCCTGGGCGAATCTGCTGCTCTCTCTGTGTTTCAATCACTTCCTTGATAATCCACATTCGCATTTTAATGACGGGTAAGGGAATCACGTACGAAAACACAGCAAATTCCGTTTTCGGAAATGTGGCTCTGTGAATATTTCGTGTGTCACCATATATTTTCAAACATATGTTTAGTTTTTTGCCAAAAACACCTCATTTACAAGTCTTCTGAAATTTCTACCTATAATTTTTTGTTACAATTGTCTGTTACACTGTTCCTAGTTGTGCTTTTCTAGTCTTCACATTCGTTAATCTTCAAACACTGATTCTACACAATAGCAGAGTTTTGCCAATAAGCGATCTTGATGGGTGGTTGGGCGGACGCACATCTCCATACTTTAAAATAATTTTCATTCCTTCCCTCGTTAAGTCATTTTAGGCATGCCCCGGTACCATTTCTTCGAGAAGTCAGCAATGCTTCCTCCACATACTTCTCTCAACTGGACCGTCTGTAATGACTTCGCAGTCGACGAGATGTTGAATTTGAACCTCCGTTTCCACGTATCTCGCGTGTCTCGAAAACACCTAAGGATACTTCCGAATTTAACACTTCCCGTTAGCGGGTGGATCACTATCAATTACTTCGTACGAGAGTCAGCTCAAAGATTAGAGCAGCCTGGTGAGCAGGCTTTGAACCGACTTCCTCTGAATCAAAAGTCATCCCTCTTATTTTCGTAAAACTGCTTTGTTACGGGGTCAATTTACGAGATACCAGAACACACAGAAAGAGGAGATCACCGGAGAAATTAGTGTTTACTTATGGCTAATTAGCAGCCATATGTAGTTACGGCTAGTAAGAGAAAGTGTGTGGTAATGCTGAACGTTTTATGGGAGTACTCGTGGTGGCACAGATGGTTATGATGAAAATGTCTGAAGTTGTCGTAGCTGTTTGTGCCACTACATTGCTTTAAGCCAAAAAATGATAAACAGCGGGAAAAAAGAATACAAAGCCATTGTAATAATCTAGAAGCACGACGTTGCTCAATAAAGTGTCTGATTTATTTAGCCAGATGAGTTTTGTACGATTCCAATAAATATTTTGTATTGGAAATATATATTCATCAGTTCCTGCACTGCCTTTTTTTAGGTGATTTTAAGTTGTTCCCTCCGACAGGTTTCATTTAATACGGGTAGCGCCTTTCGCTTTGTAAACTGAAAGATATTGAGCCTAACATTAGATTCATCCAGGCACGATTAGTATTGTATGCCTTCGAATATCAGGATGCCGTACGTTTCAAAGCCTTCATGCTGCTTACATACAGGATGTTTGTTTTAACTCGAGGCAGCTAAACATCTCGAAAACGACAATCGTACGAAAAAGAGGTTCTAAGTGAAAATTTAATATTTGTAAAGGGGACATATGTCTATGTTACAATTAGTCACCTCCTAACCACCCCTACTGTGGACGGGGTCAAATTTACTTTTTCAAAGGGGAACCCCCGTTTTATTGCATATTATGAGTCTACGTCAAAAAATACGTACGGTTCACTCAAACCATTGTTTTCCATTTGTGGTAGATGGCTCTGTAATCAGTAAATATCAAATGTGCCTGTATTAGCAATTAAGAAATAATGCATTTGATTCTGTATTTCACTTGCGACGTAAATGTAAACATTTGTAGTCTAACGGTTGATATTTATGTTCGAAATTTACTTTAATGTTGCAAATTTGATTGTACAGTACAATTAGCCGTTTTATTGTCCGGTAAGAAACAACGTTTAGTGTGCTCCTGGAACAATGACGTGGAAGTGATAGTTTTTTGTTTCCGCCGGGAGGCTTGATTTCGGTGAGTCCCTTTGCCTTTGATTTCGCTGAGTATCCTTGGCAGATGCGCCTGTCACCATCTGTTTGACGATTTTACCTTATTGTAATGGTTGTGGTGTGTATTCCGTCGGTAGCAGCGTAGCAGCCAGCGCGAGAGTTACGGCAGTTGGATGGAAACAATGAGGCGAAATCAGTCGCCCTGATGGCGGGGTTCGAGGGCGGGCACCGAACTCAAGCATTCCGATTGTTTAGGGACGCCACGATAAACCACGTAAGGAACAGAAAACTACGTAACATACCAGTAACGTATCTGCCCGAAAATGTAAATGTCCAACCACATTGTTATTTGTTGTACAAGCACATTTGAACACTCAAGTAACGTTTGAACATCAATATCGACAGTTGAGAACACAAAAGTTGAAATTTAAATCGTAAATGAAATGTAGGATAACATGCGTCGGATCTTAATTGCAAAAACAGGCACATTTGATATTCGTCGATTTCACCCATCTGTCGCAAACGGGAAACAGTGGCTTTAATTAACCGTATGTGTTTTTTGGCGTAGAATCCGAATGGGCAGTAAAATGGGGGTTCTCATTTGAAAATATAACGTTGACTCCGTCCACGCAGGAGGGATGGTTAGGAGGTGGCCAGCTGTAGCACAAACATATGTCCGGTTTACTAGCATTAACTTTTGACCTTGAACATTTTTCTCGTACTGTTCGTTGTTTTCGAGATATTTAGTTGTCTTAAATAAAAACAAACACCCTGTATATCAAGAAATTTCACAACACGCTCGCAGTTCCACTGAAACGACATGCCGTTGCTGTTTGGATTGCCTGGCGACTGAGGAAATGGGTGCTCACGTCCTAAAACAAATTGATGACGTGGCCGGCAAGGAGCTTGCAAGGTAGCCTTGCTTGCCGCTAACCTCATAATCCGGAAGCTAACAAGTGCGAGTATTTACACGGAGTAAATTCACTGCCCGCTAGCATTACATACCGTGTACTAGTTCTGAGACAACGCGGTTTCGGCGACTTCGACTACGGAAGTAAATCCAAGTCATAAAGAATATTTGTCGATGCAGAATTATAAATCCATTTAAACATGAGAAGCCTACAAGTACTATATGAACCAAGAATCATACCAGTCAACGCCTTTCTTCTCACATGTTTAAATCACCTTGCAGACTCGGCAGACATTACGCATACACAAGGTCAGTTCTAAAAAGCGACAAAACGCTGATAGTCGAAATGCCTGCACTCAGCTAAAGAGGAGACGTATTGCACCGCTTGCCCATTTATAGAGGCAGAAAGGGAACAGCGCATTCAACAGAAGCATAAGAGCAGATCTATAGTGGCTTGGTCACATTATATGGCATTCGTGATATCATCGCTTTAAGAGCAGCCAGCTCTTCGTTTAAGAAACTACCGAACTCATTTTCTTCCTTGATGCTATGAGCATTCACAGTCGCAAGAAAAGCTGCGGCAGAGGTGAGGACAAACGGTGCGATAGTTCCGCCGTAACTACTCGCCTTTGTTGCCACACTTAAACTTGCGTCAAAGGCAGGCTAAGCACCGCTGACTGTTACCACCACGTCCAAGCAATCCGCGATATTGAAAACCCTGGTCTTTAGGGACCAGCTGCTACTCACATCGGCTGAAAGACATGCAGATGATATAAAAGCTCCGTGTCAGCCACAGTACGAAGAAGAACGTGGCGTGAGAAACGCGCGTTTCGACACGCACAAGCCTGATTGTCGAGACGACAATTCCGCGTGATTTGCGTGGTGTCCAGAATTAGTTTGCGAATCAGGCGAAATCCCCGTGAACATTGAGGCAATCATCCCACCGACTCACCAGGTTGTTTGCTAAAACAATGTGCCCTGTTGCGTGAAGTAAATTGTAAATACTCGTTCGACAATAACTGTCGACCCTTTAAGGCCTTTTCGTAAGGGATCGGAAGCGTAATAATCGCTTCGGAAGAGATCAGGGCTCTAGAGCATGTGCTCGGGTTTCTCACTTTAGTTGTAACCTGCGTCACGACATTCGCGACATGGAAACGTGCGCTATTATGAAGCAGCAGCACCTCTTGTCGCAGTTTTTCTGAACGTTTCGCCGAAACTACACGCCGTAATTTCTCCCCGCACACTACTTCATTCTCATATGGATATCTATCGGTGTTTGTCCTTCAGGAGCCAACAAAACTTTAACAGAATGTGCTTTTCAGTCTGCATTGGAGTTTGCACTGATATGAAACTTCTTGGCAGATTAAAACCGTGTGCCGGGCCGAGACTCGAACTCAGGACCTTTTCCTTTCGCCCGCAAGTGCTCTACGGACTGAGCTACCCAAGCAGGACTCAGAAACTGTGCTCTCACTTTAACTACCATCAGTACCTCATCTCCTACATTCCATATCTCACAGAAGCTCTTCTGTGAAACTTGCAGGACTGGCACTCCTGGAAGAGCGGATACCTAGGACACACGGCTTAGCCGCGGCCTCGGGGATGTTTCCGAAACGAGATTTTCACTCTGAAGTGGACTGTGCATTGATATGAGACTTCCTAGCGGCTTAAAACTGTGAAGATTGGAGGCTAGGAGATGTGGTACTGACGGCAGTAAAGCTATGACCACGGGTGCTGAGGCGTGCTTGAGTAGGTCAGTTCGTGGAGCACTCGCCCGAGAAAGGCAAAGGTCCCGAGTTCGAGTCTCCGTTTAGCACACTATTTTAATCTGCCAGGTAGTTTCAAAAGATTAATAGTACACTGATCAAAAAGATGGTTCAAATGGCTCTGAGCACTATGGGATTTAACTTCTAAGGTCATCAGTCCCCTACAACTTAGAACTACTTAAACCTAACTAACCTAAGGACATCACACACATCCATGCCCGAGGCAGGATTCGAACCTGCGACCGTAGCGGTCGCGCGGTTCCAGGCTGTAGCGCCTTTAACCGCTTGGCCACCCTGGCCGGCGTACACTGATCCTGTTTGGATGTATTTGGTAATAACGTCACTACAGTTCACGTTTTGCAAAAGCAGACATAATGTCTGATGGGATACCGCAATCACTGGTTATACAATGTTACTTAATTGCAAAACATGTTTATTCACAAGCCCGGTTTCGGTTCCTCTACAACCATCTTCAGATCTGCAATGTCGGTTACAAGAGTAACCCGTCCATGCACAGCAACCTTCATATGCTGCGTCACAGCACGTGGCGCAGTACGTGTACGAGTACAGATATGACACATGGACGACTACGTATGGAAGTCTGTTTCTGGTCGTGGGTCATACTCTGATAGCCGAAGCGGTGAAGGCGACCGCTTGAGTAAAGCGGGAAATCAGGATTCGAGTCCCAACCCGGCACAAATTATCATTGTCGACATTCCTTTATGCAGCTGGAGGTAGTTCATATTCGCAACATTTCATGCCGATGATACTGGCCTCTAACGGGGAAATCCACTGATAAGGCTCTCTTTGACAAAGGGCAGATTGTTCTGCACCGGGGTCTAGGAACGAGCACCTTGGAAAAGGCTATACTGCTTGAGAGTTCACGTGCTACTGTCGAGACCATCTACGGAAAGTGGTTGAAGGACGGTGAAACCACGAATAGGAGACACGTCCACGCCTTATTACAGGACGTGGAAGTCAGAGGCTTGTGCGCTTTGTAAAGCAGGATAAGTGGCAATCAGAGTACAGTGCTTGTACAGGTTCAAGTGTCTCAGGTTACATCGTTCAGCGCACATTGTTGAACATGCGACTACGTTCCAGACGACCCTGTATGTGTTCCCACATTGATTAAACGACATTGTCAATTAGGATTACTGTGGATACAGGTTATTCGACCGTGGATCAGTGAAAACATGACGTCTTGTCAGATGATCCACGTTTCATAAGGTCGATGATGGTGTCTGGGTACGCTGCCATCGAGGCGAATGGCTGCTCCAAACATGTGCCATTTCGCTGACGCAGGCCGAGTGGACGGTATTATGCTTTGGGAGACATTCACTTGGGTTTCCACGGGACAATGACAGCTGGGAACTACGTGAACATTATAGCGAACCGCATATATATCTTCACATCTGTTTCTTCCTCATTGGCGATAACATCTTCCAGCAAGATAACTGTCCGAGTCACAAGAAAGAAATCGTGTCACAGTGGTTTGAGGAGAATGACGGCGAACTCACGCTGCTGTCTTGCTCACCATATTCCCATGATCTTAACCCGATGAGCCACATCTGGAATACAGTCGGCCGCCAACTCCGCGCCCATGTATCACCGACCTATAAGTTACTGGAATTTGATGCAATGTGCGTAGAAATCCTGTCATATACGGGGAAACCTTCTACGAACTTTTCGAATCCATGTCACACTGAATCGCTCTGTATTGCGTTGGAAAGGTTGACCAAGTCTTCATTAAGCAGATGGTCATAATGTTCTCACGTGCAGGGTGTACCAGCCTGTGGCGATAGTAGCAGAGTGTCACCAACTTCCTATGACTTATTAGCACTAACTGATAGGGAATCCATGAAATAAACAACCACTTTGAAATAGTGTCGAACCCAGGCCTCCTGCTCACTATGCAGATGCGCTAACCACTACGCCATTCTGGCACAGGGGCTTTGTACCACTGCACGGACTACCGTAGTACGCCTCCATCGTGAATCTAAATTCCCATTCACGCCTCTGCCCACTTGATATTCTCCCTACCCAGACAGCATTGCAGAAGCTCTCCAGCTGAATACCAGGCATGACGCAGTGGTTAGCGCATCTTTCTAGTGACCAGGACACCTGGGTTCGAATCCTGGCCTTGGTACAAATTTTCATTTGTCGCTTCCGTCTGCATATATACATCGTAGATAGAATGAGATTTTCACTCTGCAGCGGAGTGTGCGCTGATATGAAACTTCCTGGCAGATTAAAACTGTGTGCCGGACCGAGAATCGAACTCGGGACCTTTGCCTTTTGCGGGCAAGTGCTCTACCAACTGCGCTACCCAAGCACGACTTCCTGCAAGGTTCACAGGAGAGCTTCTGTAAAGTTTGGAAGGTAGGAGACGAGGTAATGGCAGAAGTAAAGCTGTGAGGACGGGGCGTCAGTCGTGCTTGGGTAGCTCAGTTGGTAGAGCACTTGCCGAAAGGCAAAGGTCCCGAGTTCGAGTCTCGGTCCGGCGTACAGTTTTAACCTGCCAGGAAGTTTCATACATCGTAGATGTTTGAGTCTTGAAAAGGTCTCTCGAACCATATAGTTTCATTTGACAAATAGATCGCGCCAAAGCATCGCATTCCTTAACTGCAGCACTGCGCTTCCTTACATCCACTGAACACATTCGCATTATACGTATATCCGATGATGAGTAGCACCTGTACCCACCTCCTGCCACTAAAAATTGGGCCGGCGCCAACGATGCAGTATCGTGTGTGGCGCTACAACTCATACTGCAACGACAGCTGTTCTTCGGCTCTGTGCATCAAGTACACTGACTGCGTAAACATTTTATCCGATGCAGCCGCAAGTACACATTCTAATTTAGAGCTCCCACTAGTCAGAGAAGTGGAATCTTTTATTTTCTTATAAGGTGTACTCTATCACCGTAGATTCTTCTAGGTTTCTAAATATAGTGAGACGTTCTTATTCAGCACAGTAACTGAACCATGACCTACTATGCACACTAAATGTTATAAAATCTATTGGAGATTTAACATTTAATCTTGTTTGCTTGGTTGTTGAGATATAGCTGTCGACTGCACGGCGTGAATAATCTGGAAACAAACATGCTCCGTATCTTCCGATACCACCGTGGCACACCTTGCAGACCGCGAAACCTTCAGGCGGATGGAGCTCTGATGAGCTTAAATCAGTTTCTTTCTCAAGATCTAAAGTTGCGCGACCGAGCTTTACCTATCGCATTATAACATTAACAGCATGTTTGTAAATACGGATGACTAATGTCTTTATTGCAATAAAATAGAATCACCAAGGTTTTCGCAAAAAAGGGACACATGTATTTGTAAAAGTGCGCGTGATCTGGACAGGTGCAGCGGTCTTTTCGAAATCTTGGTAGATATTGATGCTCCAAACCCATAACCACTGGTAGCACTGGAAATGATGTAGTTCTTAAATGATCGAGTTGGTCACATCGGTACTCAAGGGTGAAGTTTCATTTGTAGCATGTGTAATAAAACCTAAGGCAACTGAGAACAACGAAAGAAAACAAATCAGAATAGGGAGAAACTTGAACACTGAGTAAAGTCGAAATTTTTTGACTGAATTATGTAACCTTACTTTATGTTATCACGAATATCATACGTAAACGAACAGTGCTTTGTTCGCAGGAAGACCAATTTCGTGTGTCGTTGCCTCTTCTTGGAGACAGAACTGTACTCAGAGTTAGGGTAATTCATATTAGTTTCGCTATGAATGCCGAAATACAATGGTGTGCATAACTTAAGGACGAAAGTAACTTTCTCTGACACTGCCAAGTACCGTATCCCGCTGAAACTTAGGCCATAAACAACGAACTGCTACGGTGTGGTATAGAAGGTAACTGAAACAAATATGCAATGAGACGAACAGAAATCATTCTTTTATTCAGAGACGATAATTAAGCCACCACTTTTCATTTGGTCCCCTGGACATTACAAAACGCGGGACATGGTTCTCAACAAGGTGTGTGATCACCAAGGACGGCAGTGCATACTCTGCACTACTTCAGTATCGTAAATGCTTGGCACAGGGTGGGCAGGGCTTCTTGTGGCAGGGCGTTCCATTACTCCACCGGCGCGGTTGGCGACTGCTGAATAGCCAATGGTGCATGTGGACGTGAGGCAGTACGTCTCCCTAACGCATCCCACATGTACTCGATGGGCTTTCAGTCGGGGGAACGGACAGGCCAGTCCGTTCGCCGAATATTCTCCATTGTTAGACGTGTTTGCTCATTTACATCGATAAGAATGAAGTCAGGGTCTAATGCATCCGAGAAAAGACGCATGTGGGGAAGGGGTTCAGGGAGACAATAACACTGATCGATGAGGGTACCGTGTTCAATGATTTGGATGTCAGTACACCCATGTAACAGTATACCTTTCCATAGCATAAAACCTGGCCAAAAGGAGATCACTTTCGACAGTGATCGTAGGTGCATTACGTGTTCCTGCCTCTAGTCATATGGTGGTGCGTCAGAATCACTACTCAGACTGGATCTGCTCTCATACGACCTCTTTGGTCCAGTGTCTTTGCTCTCGGGACTATCGCAAACAGTGCTCCTGGTGTGCGTTAACGGAAGACAAAGTATTGGTCGTCGGTCAAAGAGACCACCCCCATGCAGCCGCCGTGCCACTGGTGAGCGTGAGGTTGCGGCTTTGCATTCCTTTTAAATGTGGCTGCAATTGCACCCGCTGTTTGACATGGGTTCCTTCTTGACCGGTGTTCAATGTTGTGGTAATCTGCTGCCGTAGTGATCGCGGGCGGCCACTTCCGCCCCTTCGGGCAGCAGTGCCGGTGGTTCGGAACGTTCTCCACGCGCTTGAAACATTGCTGTGAGCGAAACCATATTCGTCACACTTCACTTCGTACAGATGGCGAATACTGTCCTGGGATTCGTTGTGCCATGCCTGCTCGCGCTATTCACGTAGAGTTGTTGGTTGACGAGTCGCACGAGTAACTTCTGGTCCCATCATACCCCCCACATGTGCCTTATTGGAGATAGTGCTGGCCAAGGAAGTTGCTGCGCGTCTAGCAGAGCACGTTGAATTTCATGGGCGTTGTGGCGGCGAGCATTATCCTTTTGCAACAACACACCACCTTCATGTTGCGAGAAGGGCAACAGAATGGGTCGAACAACACTCTGGACATACCGAGCCTTGCTTAGTGTCCCCTTCAGCAGAGCTGAACGAGAGTTGTAGCTTATCGCACCCCAGACGACGAGGCCTGGGGTGGGACCAGTGTGTCTTGGACGAATGCACTGCGTCAGACAGCACTCACCAGATATGCGTCGTACGCGCAAACGATCGCCACTTGCGTGCAGCCAGAATCTGCTTCAATCGCCGAAGACCACGGCGTCCATCCAATCTTCCAATTGAGTGGAAGACGGGCAAGAGGTGTGCATGGCTGCAATCTCACTGCTAATAACTGGTTCGCTACAGTTCATATTGACACGTCTGGGCTCACAAGCTCTCTTATCTGTGCTGTGTGCTGTGGTAACTGCTGCTCTTACAATACGACGATCCTGGCGGTCGGCTGTGCTGCGTGGATTTCCAGAACCTCCTCTAGGAGTGTGAGAATGTTCACGTTATAACTGATACCAGCATCATAGCACAACTGACCCAGCACGTCCAACTTGTGTGGCAGTTCTCCGAGAGGACAATCCCGCCACTCACAAGGCCACAATATGACCCCTTTCAAGTTCGCTCTGTTGGCTGTAGGAAGCACGAGTGAGTCTTCGTGGCGCGGTGGCCTGCTTGCTTCACACGATTACACCACACTGAGTCTTCTGGCAGCGAGCATTCCCTATTAAAGCGTAGACAAAAACGGTGCTCTGGTAAGTACGATACTACGCTACCTGTTGGCGGATGACCTTGAAACCATTATCATTAATCTGCTATCCCGCAGGTGTCATATGCCGTCATCGAATCAAAATCGACTTCGTCTTTCTGGGTGTACTAATTTTTTTTCGGCAGAGAATTCGAAATGTCACGTTGTTCTAAGAGGAGGCCACCTTCAATCCAACTTCAGAGTTGCTTCCCGGTTTCTCAAATGGAAATTCATCATGTGTCTTAGATGATGTTTGTGTAAGCTGGCTTTTACACTGTAGTATTGCGAAGTCGTTTTCCAATGATTCGAACTGGTGATAGGGGGTAAGGCTGATTTTCGGTTGGTTCGCACCGTCCGTTCCGGAGTATCGTTATGAGGCCAGCGGCGGTAACCCCAGAGGCGCCGGCAAATTAAAGGCCAATTAGGGCCGACCAGCGCCGCCCAGCCAGAGACCAGCGTCGCCGTTTCCGGGTCGCTCCGCTCGGCAGCGCGGCACGCCGGGTTCGGCGGTCTGCCGCCGGGCGGCGCGGCGGTCGCGCGCTCGCCGCGCGCAGCTGCTCCCGTTCAAAACACGCGGCGCGGCCGGCCGCAGACGCCCACCTCCGACTCTTCCCTCACGTGCGTAGACAGCCGCCCGCGCGATACGAGCTTCTGCCGCGACCGTCGCTCAGTGCAAGTGTGCATCAGTGTCATTGTCGCTCACCGCTTTGATGCCGGCTAAATTACTGCCCGCATTCTGATTGGAGTCTCTCTTGGTGAGTCGATTGAAAGATTCTGTACAACGAAGCTAAAGAACACGTAAAATATTTTTGTTTGGTTCTTCTGAACTAGAAGTCTATTAAGCATTTTTTTCCCTCATTATTCTTCTTCTTAATCTTAATAAAACATCTAGTTACCGTCATAATTCATTTTTTAGGGTTTCGACACTCAATCGGAAAAAAACGGAACTCGTATACGATCACTTTGTTGTTCGTCTGTCTGTCTGACTGTTAAAAATCCTTTATCTTAGTAACGGGTAGGCATAACAAGTTCAAATTTAGTCTAGTCTGCGAATGTTTGTTGCACCTACAACTTCAAACGCCATATATACGTGCAGTAGACATCTGATGATAGATATCCTGGATATCTGACGATGGATCAATTTGGAAACGAATCATATGTACAATAGCGTCATTTCTTTTGTGATGTTCGGCTTTTGCCATTGCGACGCAATCAGCTGAATGGAGAACTATTAATTATAATAATGGTCTCCTACTTCCTGCATGACTCCACATCACATTCATGTTATTGGTATTAAAACATTCTCGAAAGTCTTGGAATCTCTGGGACTAATATCTAGCCAGCACCATGTCAAAAACAGGCAAAAATGGTCGAGAATCTCGACTCCCGGAATGGATAAACTATCTGTGCAGTTAAGTTTGAGCTGAACCTCCAGTGTACGCACCTGGACAATTTTTTTCATTTACAGTAGGTCCCTATTTCCCAGAGTAGTAGTGCATTATTTGATTGTGTCGCTCTTTCGTCTCTTGCGCCTAAAATAGTGACATTTTTGCGAGCTAAAATTTGTAGTGGAACTTATTTTTTCTCACAGTTCTTGGTGAAGATATGCGATCTTCCGTGTCATCCTTACTATTTCTAGTTCTGGTAAAGTGATAACTTTTTCTTTATCTCCAACGCATCAGAAGTTGGTTAGTCGAACAGTCTTGATCTTTTGCATATTTGTCGTTAAAAGAGCAATCACTGCTTTCGCCATAATTGTGGAGCTGCTGACTGGATCGTTTACTATTAGCTTCACTTCAAAATTTGTAAGCGTCAGGCCTTTCGTGTCTCCTTCCATGTGCGCGATGTTTCTGCACGGCCTTATTTTCTATGATCATCAGAACCTCTGTGATTCACTAATGTGGTATGTCTTCGTGACTGAATGTGACGTCCTGTTTTTCGGAAACCTGATTTAGGTCTCTTGCTCATTACGTGTCGACAGCATTGCTTCATTTTATTTTTATGCAACCAAAATACCGTCATCTGCTCCACTGTCATTTGCTTGATAATTAGCAGCTACAAAAATGGTTCCTTTAACTTACCAAATGCGATGCATTTAGCGCTGTGATTGCTATCTTCAGGCACTGCATGCAGTTACGAAATAAAATACTTTAAATCTAAGCAGTACAACACCGATTATAAAGTCTGTTAATGATTGCAGTTAAGTTTGACGCAAACATCACATGTATTTCTGTCCAGTTGACTGAGAATCCTCGCTATTTTTTATCTGGACGCTTACCTTTCATCCAGTGCACCCATGGGAAAAGTGGCTTCGTATGCTTAATAGCACCATTCTCAACATATATGGTATTCGTCACCAGCTGACTGTTTTGGTTAGTGTTGGAACATGTAACAGGAATAAAATCACGAATTCAGCAACGATACCTGATGCAAAGTTACTTTGGAAGAATGATCAGTAGCCAAATAAACAGTAGCGAGATTTATTCAGTCAGAGTGATAGCATTTTTTGTGCAGGTAACAACGGAAAGCCGGCCGGAGTGGCCGTGCGTTTCTAGGCGCTACAGTCTGGAAGCGGGCGACCGCTACGGTCGCGGGTTCGAATCCTGCCTCGGGCATGGATGTGTGTGATATCCTTCGGTTGGTTAGGTTTAATTAATTCTAAGTTCTAAGCGACTGATGACCTTGGAAGTTAAGTCGCATAGTGCTCAGAGCCATTTGAACCATTTGAACAACGGAAAACACACTGAGAGGTGTTGTGCATATATTAATTTATTGCGGGTTGAGACGATTGTAACGTCCCCGTTTTATTTGCATTGTTAAAATTTTAGGATAACTTAGCAGCATAACTTTTGATTTTTGTAACCGTGACGTAATGGTTAGAAAGATCGCTTTTTTCTGACAAGGGAGATGTTACAAGGGAACGTTGACTGCGTAATAATATTGCCTCTAAATTATAGGTTTTGGTAAAATCAAGACAGTGATTAGTTGAGCTATGTAAGTATTCTTTTTAAAACACAATGCGAGACAGTCACCACCTTCGACTTACAGTTTACTCGCGTCTAATCTCTACACAGGTCAAGGATATCGAAATATTGTGAGAGGCTATTCTGAAGATCCACACTCGTAGTACACATTGCAATCCGTTGGGCAACGCTGTTGACACTAAAACTGGGAGTGGCACTCTGTATTGTGACGTCCACTTTTAACAAAACGAATAATTTTCCTCAATGAACAGTATAACTATACCTACTTACTGAGGGCCCACACGCGGCGTGAGCGACATACACAGCCGCTGCTTCGTCCATCCACACTCCTTCCACTAAGGTATCGCGACTCGCTACTCACCGACCAACAGCAGTATCACCGACCCGACACTCTCGGCGATCGATTATCGATCTTTGTAGCGACACATTCTGAGAGATCACGAATCCCTTACAAGATGAGCACTGAGAATTCGAAAATACGTTGTATCTAATAAATCGAAGAAGATAGTTTTTGTGGCTGGTACTTGTCAAATCAGTGGTAGTATATTGAGAACCTTTACGATCCCTGCGACGGTAGGATAAGACAACCTCTTATGATATTTGGTAACAGTACTTTTACTTTTTGTGAATTTGTGAAACGTTTGATAAAACTCTCTACGTACATAGAACATTGTAAGTTGATTTAATTCTAAATGCTTCTTTTGATATTGAGAAAACTAAACATATTGTTTATCCCTGTAAGTAGGAATCTGAATGCCTGGCTAATTTTTCTGGGCCATTACGTTCAATTTTTTTTCAGGTGTAGTTTTACTTCGGAAGAAGCACATCAATATTTGTTTCGTAAGTGAAAACCGACTTTTCTTATTCCAAAGTGTTTTACTTCTCTCAGATACGTTTCGACTTTTTCTATATGGCATCTGCATTGGGATATACACTCTTGGAAATTGAAATAAGAACACCGTGAATTCATTGTCCCAGGAAGGGGAAACTTTATTGACACTTTCCTGGGGTCAGATACATCACATGATCACACTGACAGAACCACAGGCACATAGACACAGGCAACAGAGCATGCACAATGTCGGCACTAGTACAGTGTATATCCACCTTTCGCAGCAATGCAGGCTGCTATTCTCCCATGGAGACGATCGTAGAGATGCTGGATGTAGTCCTGTGGAACGGCTTGCCATGCCATTTCCACCTGACGCCTCAGTTGGACCAGCGTTCGTGCTGGACGTGCAGACCGCGTGAGACGACGCTTCATCCAGTCCCAAATATGCTCAATGGGGGACAGATCCGGAGATCTTGCTGGCCAGGGTAGTTGACTTCCACCTTCTAGAGCACGTTGGGTGGCACGGGATACATGCGGACGTGCATTGTCCTGTTGGAACAGCAAGTTCCCTTGCCGGTCTAGGAATGGTAGAACGATGGGTTCGATGACGGTTTGGATGTACCGTGCACTATTCAGTGTCCCCTCGACGATCACCAGTGGTGTACGGCCAGTGTAGGAGATCGCTCCCCACACCATGATGCCGGGTGTTGGCCCTGTGTGCCTCGGTCGTATGCAGTGCTGATTGTGGCGCTCACCTGCACGGCGCCAAACACGCATACGACCATCATTGGCACCAAGGCAGAAGCGACTCTCATCGCTGAAGACGACACGTCCCCATTCGTCCCTCCATTCACGCCTGTCGCGACACCACTGGAGGCGGGCTGCACGATGTTGGGGCGTGAGCGGAAGACGGCCTAACGGTGTGCGGGACCGTAGCCCAGCTTCATGGAGACGGTTGCGAATGGTCCTCGCCGATACCCCAGGAGCAACAGTGTCCCTAATTTGCTGGGAAGTGGCGGTGCGGTCCCCTACGGCACTGCGTAGGATCCTACGGTCTTGGCGTGCATCCGTGCGTCGCTGCGGTCCGGTCCCAGGTGGACGGGCACGTGCACCTTCCGCCGACCACTGGCGACAACATCGATGTACTGTGGAGACCTCACGCCCCACGTGTTGAGCAATTCGGCGGTACGTCCACCCGGCCTCCCGCATGCCCACTATACGCCCTCGCTCAAAGTCCGTCAACTGCACATACGGTTCACGTCCACGCTGTCGCGGCATGCTACCAGTGTTAAAGACTGCGATGGAGCTCCGTATGCCACGGCAAACTGGCTGACACTGACGGCGGCGGTGCACAAATGCTGCGCAGCTAGCGCCATTCGACGGCCAACACCGCGGTTCCTGGTGTGTCCGCTGTGCCGTGCGTGTGATCATTGCTTGTACAGCCCTCTCGCAGTGTCCGGAGCAAGTATGGTGGGTCTGACACACCGGTGTCAATGTGTTCTTTTTTCCATTTCCAGGAGTGTAGAATGATACAGTTTTGTTTGGTATTTGATATTTTTTATTATAAATAGTTCGCGTCTCGTTTACTACGTAAATAAGTGATTACTTACAGTTCTTCGCGTTTTTGGTTGGAATCTGCGTTTCCTCGCATCTGGACACATGCTGGAGGTCGCACTATAACTTTCTTACGAAGCAGAAACACGTTTTCATGTTTCGAACTTACGTTTCGTAAGGAAGTTATAGTGCGACCTCCAGTTGTGACCAGATGATAGAAAACTCAAATGCCAACCAAAAACGCGAAGAACTGTAAATAATCACTTATTTACGTAAGAAACGAGAAGTGAACTATTTTATAATCTAAAAATATCACATATCAAAGCAAAACTGTATCATAGTAGAGCCTACTGAAGACGCCTTAAAGTAGAAGGTGAAACGTGTCTTGGAGAAATAAAGTACCCTGCAGCGAGAAAAGGCGGTTTTTATTTACAAAACAAATGTTTCTGTGGTTGCTGCTAATGATGGCCACGCAAACAAACTTGTTTAGCACATAAATATTTGGCTTCCACATGATATTCCAAATTACAATTTTACGGCTGGTTGCACTTCACGGTTCGTATTTTTCAAGAAATATCTACAGGTACTGGCACTTCGGTTCTGTTTCTCTACTTAATAAAGGGTAATGTATATAGTTTCGTCGACATCGCAGTCTCCGGAGACGGAACGTTCTCGAGCAGCGGTGGGTCAGTGACTCGGCCGCGATCTTGTTCGATTAATTGCAAGAACCATTATATATTCTACCTGACAGAAGTATCCGGACACCGCTAAGTAACACGAAACTGGCCACTAGTTGTCAAGAAAGGCAGATCCGTCAGTTTAAAAGGAGGCGGGGAGTATTGTGTTGTCAGTAGGAAAGCGTTAATAGCAGAATGGATGGATCAGGAGAATGAATCACTCGTGAATTCCAAAGTGCTACTAGCAGTCCAGCTAGCTCGGTCCCTGCGCATTGAGTTAAAAAGAAGAGGCTGCAGCAGCCGAGCAGCTCCTCACGACCCACGCATTTCTGTGGTCAGTGCTAAGCGACACCTGAGAGGTGTAATGGGCGGCGGCGCTGGACAGTGTATGACCGGAGTGACCAGTCACGTTGTACCCTTTGGAAATCACATGCGAGGATTGGGTTTGGAGAACGTCAGGAGAACATTATCTGTAACTGTCTGTAGTGCCAACCGTGATACGCGGAGTGTTATGGTGTGGTCCCGTTGTTGCGCTCAAGAAAACGTTAAATCCGGAAGGACATGAGCACATTTTACAGCACTGAGTAGTGCGTAGAGTATAGGAAGAGCTCGGAAAAGACGATTGTTTGGATCAGTGGAACAATGCACCTTGTCATACAGCAGCATCTGTAAGGCAATGGTCTGTGAATACTAACATACCATTGCCCAGAGTCCCAACCTGAACGCAACGAAACAAGTTAACACTCCAGATCCTAGCGTCAAACATCTAGATCTTTGTAGTTTCGGCCCTTGAAAAATAGTGGCCTGCGTTTTCTCCACAGACATTCAGGCACCTCACTGAAAGTTTTCCTAACAGAGTACACGCCTCCGTAAAGGCGAAAGTTGGAACATACTCCACACTAACGTGCACTAAAAGCTGTCCGGACACTTTCGGTAAGACAGTGTGAATGGTCAATATGTTTCATAGAGTGACGGTATATCTGACGCAGCTGGTGGTGATCTCCTCTTCGAATGGGCAGATTAAGCTCGTTTCACCCCTCCACACACACCTCGTACCCTTAGTGTATTTGAGAGGAGTGGGCTCCGAGCTGATTTCTGGGTTCAGGCTCACCCTTCCTTTTGTCTTCGACAAAACAAACACGATACTATACCCTATATACACTTCTAACTGTCACCTGCTGTTACGTGTAAGATACAAGAATCGAGCTTCACAAAGGAAAGGCAGTTGATTATAACTATAGTCTGCCTCAGGATTTTATTTTATTACAACTGATGAGATCTGTGTTCTGAAAGTATAATTTCAATCACTTAAGCAGCTTCCCTCTTTCTCCACCCAATCGTCGCTTCTGTAGTAAATGTCCCGCATTCTAGACATGATAACACCCGTTCATTTGTTGACAACATCTGTTCATTTATTCAGTGGAGTCTGTGGAGGGTCATACGGGTGGATAATGTGAAATTTTTTTTTGTCTTGAGACGCCTCTGTAGTGGGCCTATCGCTGCGGTTTCATGGTATCTACAAGTGGACGTCAATAGACGGAAAAAGTGAGTAAACTGTTTATTATTTCAAAAGTAATCACCTAAACAGTTAATTCTTTTATACCACTATGAGACAAGACGGTCAGTGCCTTCTTGGAAAATGATTGCGTGTGCCTGCGGAACAATGATTGTACTGTACCTGGGCGTGCACCTCCTGGTTCGAAGCAAATCGCCGGCCACGAATTTCTTTCTTCACGGCTCCAAAAATGTGGAAATCACATGGGAAGACATCGTGACTGTATGGAATATTGCTCACAAGTTGCCATGATTGTTTCAAGTACGCTGCAGAAGTTTCGCTGCGAAGCTCTTATTATCCTCCATACTGTCCCGATTTCTTCGCGTGCGATTTTCGTATTTTTAGAACCCTGAAGAAAGATATTCGTGGCTGTCAATTTGCTTCGGACAAAAATGTACACGCCTGGTTACAATGATAGTTCCTTACGCAACCACTAACATTTTTCCATGAAGGCACTGACCGACTTGTCTCACAATGAGATAAATCCGTTAACAGTTGTGGCGATTAATTTTGAAGTAATAAACAGTTTTCTCACTTTTCTCATCTGTCTCGGTTTCATTTCACTGCCCCTATACTTACTAGGACATGGTACGCTCCGCCTTGCAAAGTGAAATAACGTTTTCCGAAGTAAAGAAGCGTATTAAAGATTTTCAATGTGCTATTTGTTGCTCTCGTACAATATCGAAATATTTGCAGCAATTGATACGTAGAATATTACCAAAATGCATAAGGTGCTTGAGACTGTTATTAGACCGTAGCGCAACTCAACAGTAGGTGAATACCAATTTCCCTTCAGCCGTATTTAATGTTTTCAACAAACGTGGTAAACTTTTACACAGAAATTATTTCTCTTTCTCTTCGTTAACAGCATCGCTTACCACCGTTTCCCATGTCTATTTCTGTACGTCCCACCTGTCTGCTCACTTTCCTTATGTAACTTCTTCAATCAGCCTTCATATCTCATGAAAGGTCCAATCGTAAGTATCAGCAAATATATTTGGTGACTGAGAATTAAGTTTTATCACTTGACGCTTTGGCACTTTAACTGCTGTGCTTCTGGGAAGTGGGATACAGACTGCAGAGGGCCCATGAAATTCAATTCCTCATTTACGTCGGTCTTGCCTCGAAGTACTATAGCCAGAAGGTAGGGGTGATTTTACTCAAATTTCCCTCAATTTTAGTCTAGCATAAATGGACTCCATGACCTGCCAAATATATTTACAGAACGACAGAAAACAGCCTGTTGATGAGATCAGAGTAGGTTAGGAGACGTAGAATCGAGTAAAATTTTTTCCAAATGACGATAGATCGAAAATGCGCCGGTATTGACTTAACGTCAACAAAGCAACATCCAATCAACGACGAGTGCGCAGTAGCGAATGCATTTAAATTAATTTATGCTATGCTAAAACGAGCGATTACTAATTAAATTATCTCAATCGTCAAAGTTAATCACGCTTTAAATTCCTATCCATGGCTGGTGGCATTTTCTGTGACGATTACGGGGTAAAGCTTGACAATAAATCCCCTAGAAGTACCGTAATGCCATTACTTCGGAAACATCATCGGTGGAGAAAACAACAGTGTCAGACGCACCAGGCACAACCGCTTACCAGACAAACTTCTACGCTCTCGTCAGTGATTTCGTTTTATAGCCGTGACTCCACAACGGTGCATTTCCGAACCTATGGCTATTTCGAAAATTTTGCTCGAATCCACGGCTGCTGCCCTTCTCTGGCCTCATTATTATCTTGTTTTTTTTTTCCGCCCTGTACAGGGGAAGAATTGTTCAGGCGAGTATGTCATCGTATGACAAAACTATAGACGTTATCAGAAGCTTTCTGCCGAATTACGCGAAACCCTGCACTTATCGTTACTGAAGAGCAATTGTTGCGCACAGCTCTCGCCGTTTATGCTGCGTGGATGCTGGTGTTGCTCGGATTTTTTTAGGAGAGGGGGTTTCAAATCAGTTCACTGCGAAGATAAAAACGTTATCTGAGTTTGTTCTCAGATAACCTCGTATTACGTCTAATCAAAGACACAAGGTAACACCGTGAGGTGAGTCAGCGTTGTATATGACGCCGCCTGGTTCCGGGAAAAAAATAGGGACTCATAGAGCGTGTAGCTTGCAGCGCACAACCGTCCGCGATGAGGACATGCGCGCTGCTCAACAGCAAAATTGAATTCTGCTACAGTTTGCATAAACACGTGTTATTGCATAAATGTTATCATATTTTGCAGCGATTAATATGTTTAAATGACTCTTTTGGGATTTTAACCGAAGTTTATGAACAATATAATATAAAAACCACTCTAAAACCCTACCTGTACGTCGTTCACCATAAGAACAAACCTGATGTAAACAAACACAAGCGCGACGATTGGACAGCAGCCGTAACTGTCTTACACTGGTGTTGTTCCGCTGTTCGAAGTAGGACCAACTTATGTATTAAATATCTTACTACTGTGTCACTGTAAATGAAATTATAGGACATTCTGATATGTTAACAGCCATCAACGTTTTTCTTAATCATACTTTAACTAAGTAATCTTTATTTCAAAACCGTGTACGGTCACTGTCTCCGTAAACGCTACCCGTGCTCTTATTGGCTCGCTGTTAAGACGTACTGTGAAAATTGATGACTCTACTTCCTGCTTCGTAGTGTAACATGCGCGCGGAACACCGTTAATGGCGAGGAACAAGTTATTCTTAACGTTTTTCACAATCTTACAGTGAAAACTCTGCCCTGACATTTTTCGAGAAACACTGTCTATTAAATAGAAGTTCATATTAATATTATTTGTGTGGCGTAATCAGTAGCATTGCAGAATGATGATCATGTATAAGATCGGGTGATAGTTCGCTTTCCGTTGTGGTCTATTGGTTTTTTCGGTTTGAATAATTAGATCATTTAAATATGACATTCATCAAATACATGTTAATTAACTAATACTTAACCATAATTTTTCAAGAAAAATGCACGTCTTCTAGTTTCTAATTATATATCGCACTCAAAATTCTGGTTTTCATCGAAGATATGAATTCTTAAATACCGATATTTTATGAAAGTTTGATAAACATTGCTAAAGTTAAGAAAGCATTACATAATCAATTTTTTTGGAGAAAAATAAAAATCAAATTGTTTACTTGAATGTGTCCGTTGTTTTGTAGGCCAGATACGGTTTCACACGAGCCAGAGTGATAAGCGTCGTAGAAATACGGAAAACAATTATTTTCACGGCGCCGAGCACACCGTACAAATGCTGCATTTTTTGTTAGTCACCTTACAACTGCTATCTGAGCGAAACAGAACTGGTCTAGAACCACGTTAAGAGATTTGTTGTGAGAAGTAACAGTAAATTTAAGCTGCCAAACGTACTGGAATTAATTCACGAAGCTTTGTGACACGTCACTGCCGAACGATGGAGAAATGCAGAACAGCACGTCATAAAAGAGGAGAAGGATAAGTGGACTTTCTTGGTAGCCTGGGATCCTGTTGTTGATTTTCCGTTTTCAACGTAGCAGTACTAAAATGTATTCCTCGGAGTCCGATATGGAAGGAGTTCGGAAATTACCACACGGCCGACTAATAACTTCAGAGGCCTCAATATTTAACTACATGGGAAATCAGCAGTGCGATTTTACGCCAAAATGCAGAAAAATTACCCTTGTTAAAGCCAAAAATTTTGATCACTTTTGTTTTTAATTACAATCCCATGTTAGCTAAGATAGAGGGCTTGTTATGTTTTCTGTTAGGTCACCTAAGAAGGTTATCGCCTGAGTTTTGTCACATATAATTTGTTTCTGTTTAAAAAGACATTCAGAGCTTTATTTACCTCTGCTCGTCTCTTTTTACGTCTTTACTGCAACTGTTCACATCACTGCAGGTTAGTTGGATCACTTGCCTGGCCAGTGCTGTACAAGTTAAATGCGCCGGTAAATCTGTTGCTCATATCATTGCTGAGTCGATGTTATCGTAACGCTCAGTGTAAAATGTATCATTATCGCACTTGACTGTACTCGAGACAGCTTGGCTTCCGCTCCACGGGAAACGAAATCCAATGAGTTCCAGAAAACGCGAAAGAATACTTAGTGTAACGTTAACATGAGGTTTATTCTTATGATGAAAGGAGGATAGATGAGTTGTCAGCTTGTATGACTGCCGCACCGGAATCCGGGTTCAATTCCTGGTACAGCCGTGGATTTTCGCTCGGTGGGAGGACTGGAACGGATTGCTCTCAGCCTTCTGATGTCATTTGAGGAGGTACTTGAATGAGAAGCAGCAGCTCCAGGGTCTGGAAACTGACGAAGACTTGTAGAGCGGGATCCTGCCTCCATTCTCCTCCATACCGCTTCAAAGTGACACGCGAATGGTGCAAGCAAAGAAATTGTTGGTAAGCCTCCGTGTGAACTCAAGTATCTCTAATTTTGCCTTCAAGCTCTTTCTGCGAGATGTACATAGGAGGAGGCAATGTACTAGTTGATTCCTCTAGGAAAGTACTCTTTCGGAACTTCAACAGTAAACCACGTCGTGGTGCAGAACGCTTTTTTTTACGTCTGCTACTGCAGTTAGCTAAACATCTCCGTGACGCTTCCGCGCTTTTTAAATAAACCTGTAACGAAAAGTGCTGCTCTTCTTTGGATATATTTTCCCTGTGAATCCTCTCTGGTAGGGACCCCTGACTGATCAGCAATACTGAAGTAGTGGTCTGAAGATGGTTTGTAGGCTACCACCTTTATGGGTGGACTACATTTCCTGAGGATTTTTCCAACGAATCTCAGTCTGGCATCTGCTTTTCCTGCAATTAGTTCTATGCGGTCGTTCCGCTTCAGATTGCTCCGTATGCTTACTCCCAGATATTTTATGAATGTGACTGCCTCCAGTGATTGTTCTGCAGTCAGTGACTCATACAATAATTGGTCTTTCTACCTGTTTATGCAAAAAACGTTAAATTTGTTTACGCTCACAATCAAATGCCATTCCCTCCACCACATGACGATCCTCTGCATGTATTCCTGAATTTCCTACAAAATTCTAGAGTTGCGACTTTTGCATACCACAGCATCGCAAGCGAAAAGCTTCATGGAACTTTCGATGCTATCCACTGTGTCATTTACATATAGCGTGGTCAGAAACAGCCTGAAAAGCTTGTAAGGATGTTGAAGAGTCAGATACACTGGCACATAATTGTTAACAAAAAAATTCAATACGTTGCACCATTTCCGAGTTCATTAGCATTGACGTTAGCCAACCAAGTCGTTGCGAGGGCAAATTCAAGGGGCCCGCCGGATACAGTTAATGTCAAAATGGCTCTGAGCACTATGGGTCTTAACATCTGTGGTCATCAGTCCCCAAGAACTTAGAACTACTTAAACCTAACTAACCTAAGGACATCGCACACATCCATGCCCGAGGCAGAATTCGAACCTGCGACCGTAGCGGTCACGCGGTTCCATACTGAAACGCCTAGAACGGCACGGCCACACCGGCCGGCACAGTTAATGTCAGTTGCTTTCATACCGTAGGTGATAGAGCACGGGACTGCTCAGCCATTGTCTCGGGTTCGATCCTTACTACCGTCCCAGATCCAATTTTTGTATCGCTCTCTTGTTCGGTTTTAGGAAACCGACGAAGAACACGTTCGGCAACTCCGTCTTTGGCAGGCCACCTGAATTTCGGCGCACAACGGCCTAGTTGGCTAACTTCAGTGCTAATTAACTCGGAAACGCAGCAACGTATCGAATTTTTTTCTTGAGAGTTATTTCTGAGCGCAACGACCCTGCAACAAACTTACAAGCGTTTCAGACTGTTTCTGACCACACTGCAATTGTGAAAAGGAAACATTTCCTTGCCGTACGTCCGAAGTTACTTTGACACACGTAGATTTCTCTCCGTTGAGAATGACATGCTGTGTTCTGTTTGCCACGAACTCTTCAGTCCAATCACACAGCTTGTCTGATACTCTATACGCTCGTACGCGGCAATGTGGAACTGTACCGAACACCTTTCGGAATCCTTGTTGATTGCTACAGAGGCGATTTTCGGTCTCCAGAAGTGTAATAATACGCGAGCATATAACGGGTTCAAAAATATTACAAGAGGCTGACATCAGAGATGTAACCCGTAGTTTTTTGCATATGTTCGACGATCCTTCTTGAAAACGGAAATGACCAGCGGAGTTTTGAAATCACTACGAACGCTTCGCTGTCTTAGCGACCTACGGTATTCTGCTGTTAGAAGAGGAACTAGTTCTTTTGCACATTCTTGGTAGAAACATATTGGTGTATCGGGACGCCAAGTGGCCTATTTTCTGTTGAGCGATTTCAGCTGCTTCTCTATCCCGTGGTTCGATATCTATCATTCTCACTTTCGTGCGAGGATGAAAAGATTAAACACAGGGCGATCATCCTCAGTTAAACAATTTTGAAAAAAAAAAGTAGTATTTCGGCTTTCTCTCTGTCACCTCAGTTTCGACGCCATTACGGCCACGAAGAGTCTGGACAGATGGCTTGGATCCGTTTACTGATTTAACATAAGACCTAAATACTATATGTAAAGTGTCACCGTTGATATCCAGATCGTCAGTAGTTTCAGACTCAGCGGTTTTCCCAACAATGCTATGGGTTGGAACTTCCAAGAGAGTGAATGTGAAGGAGAATTTGGCTTCGCCTTGTATACGCGGTTGTTATTAACGAGGAATGCATGCACACAATGGTTCACCGAATTTGCTCATCTTTCGCAAGACTGTAGCACTCGCTTAAATATAACGAATGCTGCTCTGGTATTATGTGCTTCTCATGCGTCTCCGATACATCGAGGCTGAGAGTTTTACAAGCCCTTTAAACATCATACGAGAGCGCTGTTGAGCACTGGCGTTAGTGCAACCGGCTAAGGCGACCGTCTACAAGTCTGAATCTCGTTCTTTTTCTAACCTTCAACCAAACACTGCGACGAATCCGGTCTTTTCGGAAACAAACAACACTATAAGCGATAGGGGTACATTTGTGGCAAGGAACGTATAATAGAGGCATAATAGGGCAGTCGTGATGAAACGAACATCTGTTTTTGAGTACATTCATGCTCAGATTAAAAAGTTGTCGCAGCGATGTCATTACATTTACAATTCTTTGTTGTCGGGTAGGACGACAGTATTTCGGGTGATATATGACAGCGGGTATGAATTGTAATTCATTCACGAAAGAAGTGGATTACAGAACACTTGACTGACCGAGTGTACGAATTGTTTATAAATTTGTGACCCTTAACAGTTCGGATTAATAGTGGACATGGACAAGAGGCAAAACAGACCGGTGCGATTTGTTACGTAATCGTTTAGTCGACGCGAGACCTTTACGGAGATGGTCAACAAACTCTAGTGGCAGGCGTTACACGAGAGATGTTGAGCATCAGATGGTTCAAATGACTCTGAGCACTATGGGACTTAACATCTGAGGTAATCAGTCCCCTAGACTTAGAACTACTTAAACCTAACTACCCTAAGGACATCACACTCATCCATGCCCGAGGCAGGATTCGAACATGCGACCGTAGAAGCCCCGTGGTTCCGGATCGAAGCGTCTTGAACCGTTCGGCCACCGCGGCCGGATGTTGAGCATCACGGAGAGGTTTATTACTGAAATTTCGAGAGAGTGCGTTCCGGAAAGCGTCAGGAAACGTGTTATTTCCGCCGACATACGTCTCGAGAAATAAGCTCGAGAAAATCCGAGAAATTAGATCTAATAAGCTGTTTTATCGACAGTCATTCTTCCACGCGCTATTCGTGAATGAAACATGGAAGAGCAGATTAGTCAGTTGTACCAGAAGTACCTTCCGTCACACACCTTAAGGTGGCTCGCGAAGTATACAGGGTGTTACAAAAAGGTACGGCCAAACTTTCAGGAAACATTCCTCACACACAAATAAAGAAAAGATGTTATGTGAACATGTGTCCGGAAACGCTTAATTTCCATGTTAGAGCTCATCTTAGTTTCGTCAGTATGTTCTTCCACCTACGCTCAATGGAGCACGGTATCATGATTTCATACGGGATACTCTACCTGTGCTGCTAGAACATGTGCCTTTACAAGTACGACACAACATGTGGTTCATGCTCGATGGAGCTCCTGCACATTTCAGTCGAAGTGTTCGTACGCTTCTCAACAACAGATTCGGAGACCGATGGATTGGTAGAGGCGGACCAATTCCATGGCCTCCACGCTCTCCTGACCTCAACCCTCTTGACTTTCATTTATGGGGGCATTTGAAAGCTCTTGTCTACGCAACCCCGGTACTAAATGTAGAGACTCTTCGTGCTCGTATTGTGGACGGCTGTCATAGAATACGCCATTCTCCAGGGCTGCATCAGCGCATCAAGTATTCCATGCGACGGAGGGTGGATGCATGTATCCTCGCTAACGGAGGACATTTTGAACATTCCCTGTAACAAAGTGTTTGAAGTCACGCTGATACGTTCTGTTGCTGTGTGTTTCCATTCCATGACTAATGTGATTTGAAGAGAAGTAGTAAAATGAGCTCTAACATGGAAAGCAAGAGTTTCCGGACACATGTCCTCATAACATATTTTCTTTCTTTGTGTGTGAGGAATGTTTCCTGAAAGTTTGGCCGTACCTTTTTGTAACACCCTGTATATGTACACACACAGGTCTATGGAGTGTTTTTCCCTTATGGGCTAGCATCTTTTCTATTTTTTAACAGAGTATGTTCTATGTCGATAATACTTAATAGTCTTTAAGCCAAGCTGAAGCTTATGACAATGTACGCAGGGCCACACTCACCAATGTTTTCAAAGAGTTTGTTCCCACGTCTGGTACAGATGTATTTAGAGGCAACATATTCTGGAGTAAAGTTCAGTGCAGGAATCCCACAGCCACATTCTGAAGTCAGAACTGGTTTAAACAAGAAGATTCATTATTCTAATACTTTTTAATTTAATTCTAGGAAAGATAGCGAAAGAACACAAAACTTTAAGCCCCTCTGGAATAAATCGGCGTAATAATACAAGAAATCGGCTTTCAAATGCAGACGATGTTGTTCTCAAACGGGAGTTGCAGCACATAACAAGTTCTTACAGAAATATTACAAGAGTTACGAATCGACGAGGAGAAAACAGAGTATTCGGTCGCGAGCAAGGCGTGCAATGATGGTAACCTACTGACAGTTGATGAATTCAACTTTAGAGAGAAGATATACTTAAATATTTGGAAAGAATCTTTTGCGAACAGAAGAGAATGGAAACTGAGAATTTGGCAAGGTTCACAGCGATAAACACAGTGTGTATCAAAATGAATATACGGGCCTTAAGGCTTTGTAGCATTTATTACATCCAACTTAACGATTATAAATAATATATCAAATGAAAGAGCAACTCAAACAGTTTTTTTTACATGTGTTCAATGTGAGCATCATTCGTCACAGATCGAGTCGATAGGCGAGTTCTCCTCAAACCTTGATCAGTGTGTATGGAGTAATTGTTGCAACAGTGACGTTTCTAAAGCCGAGTATATTGGCTGGTAGCGAAGGAGCATAGACGTGATCCTTTATGAATTCCCCAAAGGTAAAAATAGCATGGCGTTAGATCATGTGTGAACTTGGTGGTTATGCAAAACAAGCTCTGCCATCCGGCCCTTTGCGCCCAATCCAACGGTCGGGGACACCGTCGTTTAATCGGTCACTTAATGAGTTACGCCAGTTAGCTTGCGTACCATCTTGCTGTCAAATAAAGTTCTGTGGTTCAGATTCTTCCAGTTGTGGAAACAGCCATAGTTTTAGCACCTCAAGATGAGGAACACCAGTTGCAGCTGCTTCACTAAGGAAAGGCCCATGAATTTTCGCCGGTATGTGGCACAAAAAACTTTCAATTTAGGGAATTTTCGATACAACTATACCACCTTGTGCGGATTTCCTTAACCCCAGATGCGCATATTACCTATATGTGTGTTCAGGTTTCTACTTAAGTGAAATTTTGAGTCATCTCTGAAGACGGCACGATCCAGAAAATCGTCGTTGTTTTGCAGCAGCATTTTGTTTGCTAAGCTGGCATGTGAAATGTAGTCTGTAGGCTTTGGAGACTGTAACAGCTGCAAAAGATAAGGACTAATCCTTATACGCCTGCTATCAAGACTCCACACAGAGGTCAATGGAACTGTTAATTCACAAATAGCCTTCCGAAATGACCTCTTGGCGCTACGCGTGAAAGACTGTCGTTCAACACGTTCTTCAGTCACTCTTGTTCATGCCATACTCTTTCCTTTGCGCACAGGTATACAAACAAATCTGTTTGAGTTGCTCTTTCATTTGATGTATTAGATTTATTATTATGGTTGTAAGTTGAATGTAATAAATGGTACGAAGTCTTACAACCAGTATATTCATTTTGAAACACCCTATACAGCGTGCTGTGAAGTAGAGCCGTTTCGAGAAGTTTTAAAATCAGAATGTATCAGAGCGCTATTTTACTGGTACCTCTAATAAGGGTCTGAAACTTTTGTATTATGAAAGGCAAGTGAACAAACGTTGCTAATCTTAGAGAGGACGATGGAAATATTTGGCCCCAGTCATAGGGCTGGAGGGTATTAAAACAGGTGGTGAACTTCACGAAGATTCCAATGATTTCATTTTTATGTAGTCTGACGTCCCGTCTCACTTTCACCTTGAGGTGCAGCGTTCTCTTAACAACACCATCGCACAACGTTGGATTAGAAGAGGTGGACAACAAGATCTTGTTCATTGTTTCTGGCATCCCATGTCACCAGACCTCACACACTGCGATTTTTACTGGGGGGGGGGGGGGTTTACATAAAAGACAGTCTTTGTCCCACCTATCGCAGCTACTCCTCAAGAAGCTGCCGATTCAATAAATAGGGACGTGTTTATTCGTGTATGGAATGAAATGGACCTCCGATTCAATTTATCTCGAGTAACGCATGGTGCTCATGTATAGTGTATGGTATAGTGTCTGTGACAATGTACTACTCTGAACCTTCCTCTATCCAGACACATGCGCATTATGTTTCTGTCTTTCATAGTTTGTATCAAACAACTGAAATCTGTTCTTTCTTTTTGGATCACCCGGTACAATTAGCAAAGCGATACTCACAAGTTGATATTGGGCGGAGGATGAAGAACGGACACCTAATTAGCGTGGAAGAGTAGCCTTCACAGGATCCTTGTAGAGGCCACGAACAAGACGGAAGGATGATATCAACACGGATATGGAGCCAATGGACCTGAGAAAAGGAGAACGGGTCATGAAAGCCGGGAACAGAAATGATTGGGGGGGGGGGGGGGTAGGGAACACGTGTAGTCTCACAGGGTAAAGCGACAATTAAGAATTAAGAAGAGGAGACCCTCCATCCAGCATTGGCGATTGTTACTGTGGATAGCGGCGCAGACGGCTGCGTACTGTAACAGCGTAGTAGAGCACCACCTGCGCGCTGTCGCCGGACAGATTGATCGGCAGCGCCTGCGGTCCCGTTACGGTCTCACCGTCCGCCGCTTCCCGTCTCTGGACGATTCCTCCAGGTCTGCTGTGAGCCTGCGGGACTGTGGCGGCGCCATCACAAATCTGGAGCAGTTACGCGGTAACTGCATTAACAGCCGATTGCCAGATAGCAACGGCAGTCAGCATACTCTACGCGTGCTGCTCGCTCCTTGCCACTGACCTGGCTAGTGCGTCGCTACTCACTGCTGATACCGTTGCAGAAGTCACCTCAGACGTTCCATTCGTATGCAAACGATGTGCTGTGTGATGTTCTTCCTAGCTGTTCGTGACGCTGATACCCCGTCTACTGCACTGATGGAAGAGAGACGGTGGCTCTAAAAATGGTTCAAATGGCTCTGAGCACTATGGGACTTAACATCTATGGTCATCAGTCCCCTAGAACTTAGAACTACTTAAACCTAACTAACTTAAGGACATCACACAACACCCAGTCATCACATGCGGTGGCTCTATTTCACTTTGAAATGTTGAGAGCAGTACAGATACACAGCCCGAAATATTACACAATTTAGTAAACCGTGCTATTCTGTGACGGAACACGTAGATATACATGTAGGAACTGGCGAGTTACTCTTCTACCCGACATACTCAGGTCTGCAGATGTTTTGATGATACCGGGACCGGATATAACTTTACAAACATTTGTATTCAAGAGGGACAGCAGAATTTATTGTACACTGTAACTCGTTTGCCATTCTCTTCCTAAGACCCTTGTGTGCGACGTGTCAGATGAGTAATTACGCACAGGATGGCCGCAAACAATATCCTTGTTCGTACGAGGGGCGTTTAATAAGTAATGCAATACATTTTCTTTTATGAAAGACTTTACTTTTGATGAGGTCTCCAATAACCAAATTATTTCCCATTATTTTGGCTACAAAATCCTATTTTTCAACACAATCTCCTTTCAATTCGACGGCCTTACGCTACCTTACTCGGAGGGCCTCTACTGGTCAACGTCGGAGCCAACATCGTGCTGCATCAATAACCTCTCCATTACCCACGTACTGCGTCCCTCAGAGTGCATCCTTAGTTGGGCCAAATAGAGGGAAGTGGAAAGGTGCGAAATGGTTCAAACGGCTCTTAGCACTATGGAACTCAACTTCTGAGGTCATCATTCCCATAGAACTTAGAACTACTTAAACCTGACTAACCTAAGGACATCACACACATCCATGCCCGAGGCAGGATTCGAACCTGAGACCGTAGCGGTCGCGCGGTTGCAGACTGAAGCGCCCAGAACCGCTCGCCAACACTGGACGCCAGTACACGTAGCAGTTTTTCCCACAATGCTATTGGGCTGGAACATCCAAGAGAGTGAATATGACGGAGAATTTGGCTTCGCTTTGTATTCGCGGTAGTTATTAACGAGGAATGCACGCACACAACGGATCACCGAATTTGCTCATCTTTCGCAAGACTGTAGCACTCGCTTGAATATAACGAATGCTGTTCTGATACAATGTGCTTATCAAGCGTCTCCGATACATCGAGGCTGAGAGTTTTACAAGCCCTTTAAACACCATACGAGAGCGCTGTTGAGCACTGGCGTTAGTGCAACCGGCTAAGGCGACCGTCTACAAGTCCGAATCTCGTTCTGTTTCTAACCTTCAACCAAACACTGCGACCTATCCTGTCTTGTCGGAAACGAATAACACTAACAACGATAGGGGTACATTTGTGGCAAGGTACGTATAATAGAAGCATAACAGGGCTGTCGTGATGAAACGAACATCTGTTTTTCTGTACATTCATGGAGTAAAAAGTTGTTGCAGCGATGTCATTACACTTTCAATTCTTTGTTGTCGGGTAGGACGACGAGGCAGGATTCGAACCTGCGACCGTAGCGGTCACGCGATTCCAGGCTGTAGCGCCTAGAACCGCTCGGCCACAACGGCCGGCGAAAGGTGTGAAATCCGGGCTGTAGGAGAGTGAGGAAGATCAGTCCAAATGGAGTTCTGTGAGCTCCTGTCGGATGTACAGACTTGTCTGTGGCCTTGCTTTGTCATGGAGAAGGAGGAGTTCATTTGTTTTTCTGTGAGGACGTAGAAGCTGATGCCGTTTCTTCAATTTTCTGATGGCAGTATAATACACTTTAGATTTGATCGTTGCAGCTTGAGGGAGGACATCAAACTGAACAACGCTTTCAGAGTCCCAGAAGATTGTGACTTTACCGGCAGAGGGTGCGGGCTTGGCTTCTTCGGAGGGTAGGTCACTCCACGGATTGCCGTTTTGTTTGTTTCGAAGTGGGAAACCCATGTCTCATCGACTGTGATGATGTTCGACAAAAAATTGTTACGATCAGCCTCGTAACTAGCAAGCAATTCCGCACAGATGGTTCTTCGTTGCTCTTTATGGTCTTCTTTTAGGCGATGAGGAACCCAGTGGTCACACACCTCTGAGTACCACAGCTGGTGGAGGAGTGTGTCAGCACTACCAACAGAGACGTCCAGTTGAGCAGCGAGGGGCTAGATTGTGATCCGTCGATAGCGGATGAGAATGTCCGCAAATTCCAACATTGCAGGAATCACAGCTGTGTGCGGTCGGCCGGCACGCGGATGATCGGACAGGTTTTCGTGACCTTTCTGCGATGGTGATGGATGCCTCGCGCAACGCCTCACTGTGCTTTCATTCACTGCCAAGTGTCCGCAGATATTCTGCAAGCGCCTATGAATATCTGCGATGCTTTGATTTTCCGCCACAAGAAACTCAGTCCTCTGCTTGGAACGCACCTCCGTTACATTTGAAGACTACGTATACTGCCGCCATCTATCGGAACTTCATGAAACTATAGGGGCTGAAGAGGGACTATTTCATGGTGTCCCACAAGGTAAGTCGTAATAACAAAGCGGTTCGTATCGCTGGTAGAACGTAATACTGATTAGTTATTTCAGATTTCCTCATAAACTCAATCTACGACAGTCAAACGAATATACGAAATACACTAGTGGCCATTAAAATTGCTACATAAAGAAGAAATGTAGATGATAAACGGGTATTCATTGGACAAATATGTTATACTAGAACTGGCATGTGATTACATTTTCATGCAATTTGGGTGCATAGATCCTGAGAAATCAGTACCCAGAACAACCACCTCTGGCCGTAATAACGGCCTTGGTACGCCTGGGCATTGAGTCAAATAGAGCTTGGATGGCGTGTACAGGTACAGCTGCCCATGCAGCTTCAACACGATACCACAGTTCATCAAGAATAGTGACTGATGTATTGTGTCGAGCCAGTTGCTCGGCCACCATTGACCAGACGTTTTCAGTTGGTAAGAGGTCTGGAGAATGTGCTGACCAGGGCAGCAGTCGGACATTTTCTGTATCCAGAAAGTCCCTTACAGGACCTGCAACATGCGGTCGTGCATTATCCTGCTGAAATGTAGGGCTTCGCAGGGATCAAAAGAAGGGTAGAGCCACGGGTCGTTACACATCTGAAATGTAACGTCCACTGTTCAAACTGCCGTCAATGCGAACAAGAGGTGACCGAGACGTGTAACCATCGGCACCCCATACCGTCACGCCGGGTGATACGCCAGTATGGCGATGACAAATCCATGCTTCCAATGTGCGTTCACCGCGATGTCGCCAAACATGGATGCGACCATCATGATGCTGTAAACAGAACCTGGATTCATCCGAAAAAATGACGTTTTGCCATTCGTGCACCCATGCTCGTCGTTGAGTACACCATCGCAGGCGCTCCTGTCTGTGATGCAGCGTCGAGGGTAACCGCAGCCATGGTCTCCGAGCTGAAGTCCATGCTGCTGCAAACGTCATCGAACTGTTCGTGCAGATGGTTGTTGTCTTGCAAACGTCCCCATCTGTTGACTCAGGAATCGAGACGGCGCTGCACGATCACAACAACGTTTCACCAGGCAACGCCGTCAAGTGCTGTTTGTGTATGAGAAATCGGTTGGAAACTTTCCCCGTGTCAGCACGTTGTAGGTGTCGCCACCGGCGCCAACCTTGTGTGAATGCTCTGAAAAGCTGATCATTTGCATATCACAGCATCTTCTTCCTGTCGGTTAAATTTCGCGCCTGTAGCACGTCATCTTCGTGGTGTAGCAATTTTAATGGCCAGTAGTGTAGTTTCTCAAGAAATACAACAAGTTCTACAAATGTGCAAAAATAAGTTCATCGTTTTTTCATTACGTCACAACAAATCTATTATGAGTTTTATGTAACTGACAACGTCTCAGCAATAAGAATGATTTGTTACTCATTTATCCGTGTATCACACAAGTAAAATCCGATGTAAAACAGTCAACAGATTTATCACGAGACACGTAATAGTAATCCTCTGAGATACTTCAGCTGATGGAAAATTATCGTTGATTAATTGCTAGGTCAGGGAGATCCATTTGCTGCTGTATGGCCGTGAAAGGGCGAATCTTCTAGACGTGTTCTAGATATTGTTACGTATTCTTAGCCTGTTGTGCAGGATCGAAGTTGTAAGACTTGTAAGTTCTAAATAATTAGTAACTTTTATTAATATCCTTCTACGTTAATGTAGATTATTTGCTTCGGTTATAGGGGCATGTAGACGAAGTCATCAATGGAATAACGAAACATTGCTGTTTTCTAGACATTTTGCTATCCAGTCATGACATGAGTTTCTGCAACAGAGCTCTTGTCGAAAATACTTGACGCATTATTCCCGCCGGGTACGACAATTATCGCTGGTTTTCGGAGCAAGATTCTGCTCGGAAGTAGATTTCGTAAACAGCTCGGCTTACTTCTAGACATAGTGTCCTTTGACGGATAAACACCTGGTCCAGCGATCCGCCAGGCTTTCCATTCCATGGAAAAAATACGTTTTGTCAAATTCCGCAAAATACTCGGTGACTGCAATAACCACTTCCTCATTTGATGGAAATATCTACCGAGCAAGCCAGAGTTTCAAGTTGGGGAAAGGGAAGAAGTTACATGAGGCTAAGTATGATGAAGAAATTGGATGAAGAACCAGTTAAAAGCCCATTTCCTATAATTTCGCCATTGTCATGTGTAGGATGGTTGATTACCTTTGCGAAAGAGCACTCTTTTGCGTGCCAACATTGATTGGTCATTTTTCAGCCAACGCAAGTTTCTGACAATCCACGAATAAAGCGTAATAGGATTTAGTTATGGTTCTGGCTTTTACCAAGTAATCTTTGAGGATTATTCCTTGGTAATCCCAAAAGACAATGGCCCTCAACTTTCCAGGTGATAAAACAGTCTTTGTCTTTTTCGGCGCGCTTTCATCAGCATTTGTCCATTGTTTTCACTCCCGTTTTGACTTCATTGTGCAATGATGGACCCATGTTCCATCAACAGTCACAAATCGGCGCAAATTATCTTGCGGATTGCGATTAAACATCGCCAGACAGTTTGTTGAAATGTTGTGTCGTATGCGCGTTTGGTCATCTGTATGCAGTCGTAGCAGCCACCTCGCACACGGTTTCTTCATGGCCAGTTCTCCGTGCACGATATTATTCAATCACTTATTTGTGATTTCTACAGTCTCATTGCCACATCATGGATTTGTCAATGGTTTCCTGTGTGGTGACCTCAATTGGATGCCTGGAGCGTGCTTCATCTTCGATACATGTTCGATCATGTTTAAATTCATTAATCCAAAAGAAAGCTATCTTCAATTGTGGTGCAGAGTCCGCGTGAACTTCATCAAACTCTGTTTTGATTTGTGTGACTGTCCAACCTTTCAGAAGAAAATGTTTAATAACAGCAAGGAACTCAGTTTTCTCCATTTTCAATCACAATCGACTCACTGACTAGTTAACAATAAAATGAACGCTGTACATTGTTGAACTTCTTTATACACTCCTTGGAATAATCAAGCTTGCCAACCACGAAGTCGCGACAAAAATGTTGCATTCTTCCATGGAAATTTACTTATCAAACTGCTTTGTACAGGCGCTGCATTTCAGGCTGGTGAATCATGTTGACACTAATTAAAAGTAACAATTAAAAAGAAAGGGACGACGAGAAGACACTAGTTATTCAGTTATGTCACTCTGACGATGATATATGTGGTTATTATATGCATTTATAACAAGGACGTTCTATGAAAACTAGTGTGTAAACTTGCAACATAAATGAGCAGAATACCTGACCTCGAAAAGGAGATAGAAAGGTTGAATTCTGACAGGAAACAAGTAGAGTGACTATGCACAAGGTTAGCCTAATAGCTGTTCAGACGCAGCAAAAGAAGTAAATAAAAAGACATGAAACGAAGACAAAGGGAAGAGACGCCCTCCTGTCTACGAGCATGTTTTTGTTACCAGGAGGCGTCCACATCACACTACTGTTGTTGCACTTCATCGACGATTCCGAGTAACAGGGAACTTTCGGTAGAAAGCACGAGCTGAAAACATAGGATAGTGAGGACTGAGAAATTTAGGAATGTAACTTCAGCCGGTGACCGTGCTGTAAAACGTGCTGGTGACGAGGGTCACGTGACCGTCCGCAGGGTAATGTGGGAGCAGAGCCCACACGTATACCATATTCAGCAGGTACAAGCACTACTACTGAAGTATATCGCCCCTCGTGATGAATTTGTCCAGTGGTTTCTTCCTAAAAATGCTAATGATGTTGCCACCTGGAAACTTTACAAGTACCAGCAGGTTGACAGTCGAAATAGTCATATCTGTGACAATGAGAACCCACATGTGACTGCTACTATATTCAACCGGAAACTGTTCTCTGCGAATTGTTGGTAATAATTTTCTAGGACCTGTGTGTCTGCCAGCGGGCTTAAGTGAGATTACCTTCAGTTTCTGCACACCATTCTTGCTGGACACAGTAACACGTGTAGTGCAGTGCAGTCTGTTTCCGGCCTGACTGTGGTATACGTTACACCAATTCTCACCAGAACTGAGCCGATTGCTTGACTGCTTTATGCCCCACCCTGTCATTTTCCACAGAGCCTGCGCATGAAAGAAGCGTGTAAGGAGATCGATACCAGCGCCGATGAATTGATTCGAACTCGCCAAAAGTTATACACAAATTGCTTTTGTTCACTGCCAGAACCAAACTTACATCTCGCGTAACTCACGTACGATGGACGAAATAAAATAAGTTCCACAATAAGAGAGAAAGGAAAAATAATGATCGTCTGTGTGTGACGTACAACACCTCTAAGTTTATCTGTTTAGCGTTGAATAGTATTGCAGCGCGGTTATCTCAGTCAAATATAGCTCCGGAACGTAACTATGTTGCAAGAAATAGGATAAATTTGAGAGGATAGTGACTAACATGTAGGATATCAAATTATATGTATGGGTTGAAGCTGCATGAAGTGGTGTACACCAGAGTAAGTCCACTCTCTAGTGAGAACGCACATATTACAACCTATGTACAGTACTGGAAGTTGTACATAAAACTCTGACAAGAGGTCATATTGCCGGCCGGTGTGGCCGTGCGGTCCTAGGCGCTTCAGTCTGGAACCTCGTGACCGCTACGGTCGCAGGTTCGAATTCTTAGGTTAGTTAGGTTTAAGTAGTTCTAAGTTCTAGGGGACTGATGACCTCAGAAGTTAAGTCCCATAGTGCTCAGAGCCATTTGAACCATTTGAGGTCATATTTTTTTGGTACATCGCTATTTTTAAGACTGCTTGCTGACTGCATTTGATGCACATTGATAATTTCTTTCTTAGTGTACTCACTGCGTGGTCCAAACAACTGTTTCAGTGCAGTTAAGGATACACCCTCATAACTCGAAAGATTGTCTACATCAGCCCCCATGTTACCAAGTATTTATTTTATTGCCATTTTTTGCGAAAAGGGTTTTGTTAGTAATCTGACGGAAATCAGTTTTTAACTTCCCTCGTAGTAACAATAATGTTAATATTATGAATTTGCAACACTGTTCGAGATTAAGCTTATAGTATTAATAGTCCCCTAGATACTATAATAACTCTAACAAGTCAAAACCACAGCGTACTCAGAGGTGTTTTATGTGAGTTTCACAAGCACAGGTTTAAAAAGTAGTTAAGTATATACGTGCTTCTTCTTTATGTCCATAAATGATGTGTTTTAGTGTATGAACAAGGAAAAAAATAAAAATCTTGCAGAACAATTCAGATTCGCTGGTGTGATTCCAACCCGTTGACGCTCATATGACGGATTATGTTTATCAGACTGCAAAATAAACACTGCATATGGGTCCATGATACGAAGGCTTATCATCTTAGTGGATTCTGTTTAGGATAAAGACTTCGAAGTGATTGACGGGACGTAGAGATCAACTTTACGTAACTCACAAACAACACAAAGAATGGAAGACTCCTATCAGTAATTAATCTAGATTGCTTAAATCGAGTTCACTCAGTGAATTTCAGTTATCAACATTTTATTACATAAAAACCTACTTACGGCCATCGGAAAGACAAATTTTGAAAGTTTGATGATAGTTGGAGATACTTTGCTAAATTTTCACGTGTTTTTATTCAGTGCAGAAACGGGTGCAACAGTCTAATTGGTCCTTGCGTAATAGATTGTCAAACCCCTCCTATCGCGGGAACTAATGTAAGTTACACTCTTGAGCAGATAAGTGAAAACTGCGCTAATTGATTCGAACTTAAATTGGTTTAACACTTGATCAAATGGTTATCAGCCTACCGTGTCTTCCACGTATCTCTCGATTTGAGAAGTGGAAAAAAATGAGGTACTGACATTTTTGTGCACTCATACAAATCACCACTGTCATGCATGTGCCACCAAATTCTGGGACTGTCTTTATGTTCTGATGCGTTACAATTTCCATTTTACGTCCCAACTGGTGAAATTTATCATTATAATCCATTGGTACACACACATTGCGCTTTAATGATACCATCATCAACTCAGTTTTAAGGAGATAATTTCATAACAAGGACCGAAGTTAAGTACTTCAGAAACCTGCTAAATCGAATAGCTGCCTCAGTTCTTTTTCTACATCCCTTAGTCTTTTTCATTCACTGTATTCTTTAAAAAAACTGTTTAGGTAATAATCTTAGTTCTTTTTGATGAAGAGGGGGCGTGTTATGCTTCAAAAGGTCTGTGTCTAACTACAGATCTCGTCTAATTCTAAGTTAGTAAGAAGCGTTTATTGTGAGCGCTGCGTGAAATTTCCTCGGTCGGGACAAAAGTGATACAAAAAGTTTGTTTTTGTTTTATAGGTTCATTTTGTGGAATACAGCAATACAGGTATCAACTAAAACGGCAGAATAGTTTTGTTTCTACGGCTTTTAGAAGCAGTGATATTGTATGTAAATCGTCATAAAAAAATTCTTAATATGAACAGTCTATGACCGACGACAACTTGGACAAAGTTAGTGAAGGTTAGTAACAAGTCTACGTTTTCATTATCAGTAGTTCAGGACTGGGAGACAGAACTGAAACATGATAGTAGAAAATACTAAAACGAATATATTTTTTGCACCATTTGAAAAGAATTCAAATGATTACATATATGAATTCGTTGTCCAAAACAAAAATCCGGTTCATCAGTTCACGCTAGAACCAAAATTACAATTGAAAATATGGGTGGTAGTCGGCGGGCCCATACATAAACATTTGAAGGTGATTTCATCTGCTAGAAACGTTGATCATCATCATCAGGAGCCATTTAACATCTTTCAGCTATTTCCGTCCTTGTTACGTGTTTATAAACGTCAGGACCTCTCATCCCTTTCGCTATGTCGTCGTGTTTGTCTTTTCTTACGTCTTGGAATCCTGCAAAAGTTTTCCTTGGTCCATCTGCCTTCCATTTGCCGGGGTATATGTCCTGTTACCCTTCATTTCATTTCCAGTACAGTCATAATAACGTCCTAAATTTGTTCACTGATGATTTGTATCTTTTCCACTATCTCCTAATAATTACCAACAAACATCTCCCCATGTATCGCTGACCAGTCCTCCATTTTAGGATTTTTTTTATTGAAAGCTGGGTTTCACGACATAAATCGAAAATGGTAACACATTCAGATTGTAAAATTTCCTTTACAGATATAATGAGAACTTAGTTCTGAAAAACTTGGCCAGTTTATAAAAGGAATCCAGACCACTTTTACACTTGTGTTTATTTCCTTTGATGTCCGTTCGGTAGTTATCTTGAACTGCAGTAAGTACAAGAACTCATTTACTATGATTATGACTTTCGAAGCGGTTGGTCTAACGGTAAAGCGCGTGCCTGGAAACCAAGAGGTCCCGTGATCGAACCTCGGTCGGACCACGGAAATTTTCGGTCTATCTTTAATCTAGCGATCACCTCTCAACGATATGAGAAGTCGCCAGGACGACACCTGGTTCGAATTCAATGTTAAACTGCAATTCACTTTATCCAGGTTGGGTAACTGGTGTAGATTAGGTACACGCTGAAGTGTCGAGACAACATGCAATTACACCTTTTACGCATCGACACAAACTAAGCACAATAGGCTGTAGGGTGGTAGGACTGGACCAAAGTGACACATCAGGCAATAACCATCGACAGTTGCACCTAACATTTCATTTGGTACCTTTAAACAATAGAAGTTGACAAATGAAACCATCACATGTTTAAAACTACCACTGCTTTAAAATTTTACCAAAATAAACCAGTTAATTTAGCATATAACATAAAATTTCATGTGAGCAAACAAGCTCGTGAGATTCAACTACGCTCAGGAAACGGAGTCCCGCGCGTTCAGCTGTTTCCAATACAGGCTCGACATGGAGCAAAATCACTCCCTCTTCCTCAGCTTTTCCTCTAGCTTCCGATCGGCCCGGTAGGTGGCACACCACTAAAAGACGACACATACCGGCGGCGAGGAAATCGAGCCACACGGCGTCCAATTGAAAGATTTGCACTCAGCCACTGAGCCACTCGAAATTAGACTGAAGTGACAAAACTCATAGGATATCCAACTGAAAGATTTGCACTCAGCCACTGAGCCACTCGAAATTACACTGAGGTGACAAAACTCGTAGGATATCTCCTAATACTGTGTCGGATCTCCTTTCTCCCGGCGTAGTGCAGCAGCTCGACGTGGCATGGACTCAACAAGTCGTTAGAAGTCCCCTGCAGAAGCACTGAGCCACGCTGCCTCTAGAGCCGTCCATAACTGCGAAAGGGTTGGCAGCGCAGGAGTTTGTACGCGACCTGACCTCTCGATTATATCCCATGAATGTTCGATGAGATTCGTGTCAGGCGATCTGGATAGCCGTGGCAATCGATCTAGTTGTCTAGGATGTTCTTCAAACCAATCGCACTCGATTGTGGCCTGGTGTTATTGGTCATTATCATTAATAAACATTCCGTGGTTGTTTGGGAACATGAATACACGAACTGCCGCAAATAGTCTCCAGGTTCCCTAACATAATCATTTCCAGTCAATGATCAGTTCCGTTGGACCATAGGACGCAGTCCATTCCATGTAAATACATCCGTCACCATTATCGAGCCACCACCAATTTGCACAGTGCCTTGTTGACAACTTGTGTCCATGGCTTCTTGGGGTCTGTGCCACACTATAACCCTACTACCAGTTCTTACCAACTGAAATCCGGACTCATGTGACCTGCCCACGGTTTTCCAGTCGTCTGGGGTCCAACCGACATGGTCACGAGCCCAGGAGAGGCGCTGCAGGCGATGTCGTGCTGTTAGCGAAGGCACTCTTGTCGGTCGCCTGCTGCCATAGCCCATTAACGCCAATTATCACCGCACTGTCCTTACGGATACGTCCGTCGAACGCTCCACATTGATTTCTACAATTATTTCACGCAGTGTTGCTTGTCTGTTAGCACTCCGTTAAATGAAGGTCCGTCGGCCACTGCGTTGTTCATGGTGAAAAGCAATGCCTGGAGTCTGATATTCTCAACACATTCTTGACACAGTGGATCTCGGAATACTGAATTTCCTAACGGTTACGGAAATGGAATGTCCTATGCCTCTAGCTCCAACTGCCATGCCGCGTTCAAAATCGGGTAATTCCCGTCTTGCGGCCATATTCACGTCGAAAACCTTCTCACATGAATCAACTGAGTACAAGTGACAGCTCCGCCAATGTACTGGGCTTTTATACCGTGTATAAGCGATACTACGGCCGTCAGTTTATGTGCATATCGCTACTTCACGACTGTTGTCACCCGAGTGTATTATTACATAGTATGACTTAATCCTTAATTTTTCTTTTCAATGTTATTATATCCAATCTTATTACAACTGATTTTTGTTTTTCTCAGTACTTTCTAGGATAGAAAAACCTTATTGGTTCAAATGGCTCTAGGCACTACGGGACTTAACATCTGAGGTCATCAGTCACCTAGACTTAGAACTACTTAAACCTAACTAAGGACATCACACACATCCATGCCGGAGGCAGAATTCGAACCTGCCACCGTAGCAGCAGCGCGGTTCCGGTATGAAGCGCCTAGAACCGCTCGGCCACAGCGGCCGGCTCGAGATTAGTAATGACTTATATTTTATATGAACCATTACTGTGATGTGGAACGTTTGAATTTAACAACTGAAGTCCTTTTAACATTATTTTGAGAAAATCACCTGCATTTATTATTTTATCTCTAACATGAGAGTAGCGCTGTAATTTCGATACGAACTTTTTTTTTTTGGGTTTTAGGGCGCAAAACTTCTATGGTCATTAGCGCCCTCGATACGAACTGTAGGGATTATTACCACATAAGAGGTAACCTACTATACCTGACTATTATAGGTCACAGAAACCCGAAGTAGAGAATATATGCTCCTTTGTAACTAATTTTCTTTAAAACTGAAGTAAATATGGAGTTGTATTACTCTTGACACCGCGGCATGGGAATCACGTAATAAGGCTCGACATCACGCTGCTACTAGAGAAGATGACATAAAAATAATTAGAATCAACAAAAAAAAAACACCTCCTAACCATGCAAGAAAATTATCATATACAGAAAACCAAAGCAGAGGGGAAAATCCTGTTGAATGACCAAGGACACATGCCAAGCAATTCATTATCTCCACTAATAGATAAAATAATAGAATAACGTTCGCAAAAAGTATCAATATAAATGCCTCCCCCATTAAAAAGAAAAAGGTTGGCAAGAAATAGGTAAACATCCCAAAGAAGATGAAACACGTAATGGAGTCGCAATATTTACGCTGTGAAAAACAGTGTACGACGACAGTTGTATCGAGAGACAAATGAACAATAGTCCACCATAAGAAAGAGTAAACATGGTGAACAGTGTGTGGAAGGCAAGACCTCAAAGATGTGATTATATGGCACTCATAAAAGTGGTAGTGCGACCTCCATACCAGATGTGAGGAAAAGCACATCAGCAAATCGTAAGTAATTACTTTTTTACAAAAAAATCGCGAAGTGAACTGTTTAATAATCTAAAACTAACAAAACTGTATCGATATAGATCCCACTGATGATGCCTTAGAACAGGAGAAGGTGAAACGCGTATGGGATAAATAAAGTAACTAGCAGCAGGAAAAGGCAGTTTTATTTACAAAACAAGTATTTATATGGTTGCTGCGGAGGATGGCCACACAAAAAAAAATGTTGTTTCACACTGTTTCCAACTTCTGGCTAAGTTTACGCCCCAAGAGTGAAACATAGGAGGGGTTCGGTGATGATTTGGGCCGCCATATTGTGGTATTCCATTGGCCCAAAACTACTTTGTAAGGTCACATTACTCCCAAGGATTAAGCGACCATTTTCGTTACTCAGGTCCGTCAAAAAAAAAAAAAAAAACGGCTCAAATGGTTCTGAGCACTGTGGGACTTACCTTCTGAGGTCATCAGTCCCGTGGAACTTAGAACTACTTAAACCTAACTAACCTAAGGACACCACAGACATCAATGCCCGAGGCAGGATTCGAACCTACGACCGTAGCGGTCGCGCGGTTCCAGACTGTAGCGCCTAGAACCGCTCGGCCACCCCGACCGGCGGTTCGTTCCGTGGCACAATGTTTGTACCACAATGGTGATGCTGTGTTCCAAGACAACAGGCCCCCTGTTAACACAGCTTACATAATTCAGGACTGGTCTGTAAGCAAGAGGATGAATTTTCGCATCTCTCCTGACCACAGCTGTCACCAGATCTCAGTATTTATGAGCCTTGCGGCCTACTTTAAAGAGAAGGTTGCGTGATCGCTGTGCACCTCCATTACCGTTGCCTGAACTAGCCACTATTTTTCTGGTAGGAGGTACGTCCTGAAAACCATACAGGATCTATAGTTGTGCATTCTGAGACGACCGGTAGCTGTTTTGAATGCCACCGGTTATTCTACAACGTGTAGGGTTGGTATGGTGTTGCGTTTGTGGTGTTTCCACATGTTTGTTCAAGCTTAGTAGATGTTAACGGGCAGTGTGTGTACCGGTCTCGTACAGGCAGACGTGTGCAGGCAGCTGGCTGTGGAGAAACCTGGGGGGTTGGTGCGGCGCCGCTGTCGCGGTCCACTTGCGTGGCCGGAGCGGGCGGCCGTGCAGGCTTTCTCCGCCGCCGCCTGGTCTCGTGTGGTCCGGCAGCGGCTGCCCGGTACTCGCTCGTCCACCACTCATACGGCCCGTTTCTCCCTCACATCACACGCTCGTAGTCTAAGTCTCGTCCTTCACAATAAGATTTTCATATATTTTTTTGAAACGTCCCCTTTGAACAATTATACATGACTGTGCTTCAACTGACACACAATATTTTTAGCGCAACGGAATCTGACTTTCAAAAATCCCTACAAAAGAATAGCCCTGACTAACATTAACCTATACGTTTCACAAATCACTTACCTCACAAAAATCTTCGTTACTCGAACTACTGCAATACAGCGAGCGCCACTGCTGCCAGCTAAATAAAAGATTCAAACTACTGAAGGCACTAACTACTGATAGGCATAGTTAGGAAATGAAAGATTTTGGTAGAGAACAAACAATGTATTTACCTCAATAGTGTTCAAAAGTGATAGTATATATGTCACTCCATGATATCCAATATTACAAATTTACTGTCTCTGTCCAGATCATCCGCTATCAAAACTCCGCCATCTCACTCCCCACATCCATCACTGCTGGCGGCTCACCTCCAACTGCACAATGCTACGCGCTGTTAACAGCCAACTGCCCAACGCTACAATAGCCAACAACAATGCAAACCAGCCACAGACTGCACACAGCGCAGCCAGTGATTTTCATACAGAGCGCTACGTGGCGTTACAAATAAGAAAACCTAAACAGCCTACTTACAATTTTGATTAGTGGCAGCCTTTCTTCCGCACTTGCCTGTGAGAGGACAGTGATGAGGTAACGAATTTCGATGTAGATTTTTTTGTTATCATATTAAATGCAAACAGTTTGTTTAGGCTTGAAGTGAGAGTCATAAATATCAGTCGCAAATAAAGATTTCTGGAGCGAGACACATTTATTCCATTATATAAGCAGTGATCAAAAAGTTTTCGCTTGAGGGCGTTGTTGCAGCGTATATACAACCCAGTGCGTATTCGATGCGCGTATACAAGCACCGACATATAAGTAAGGGGTCAGTGTGGCCTTCGAACGGAAACTCTTTGATCGCCCCTTGCATTCTCCACAAGCCTTTTCGGAGGATTATACATCGATCGTCAAGTAGATTCACACCCTATTATCAAAAGCATCTGGACAGTCCTACGTCACGCGGAACTGATAATGCAAAACTGACCAGTATATGTCACAAGAGGAGGATCCGCCAGTATAAAATAGAGCGGAGACAATTGAATTGCTAGTAGAGAAGCAGTAATAGCAGAATTGTCAGTCGCGTGATGGAGATGTGATTGTGACAGGCAAACGCGAAGGAAAAACCATAGCTAAAACAAGACCAGACAGGTCTCGTGTACTGAGGGACAGGTACCGTTGAGCATTCCAAAGGGTGGTTGTAAAAAATCCCATTAAATCAATGGAAGCAATCACTAGTGAGTTCGAAAGTGCTGCTAGAAATCCAGCCAGCACAGTAACTGTGTATAGGAAGTTAAAAAGAATGGGCTGCAACGGTCGAGCAGCTCCTCATAAACAATACATATATATTTTTAACTGACGCTAAGCGACGCTTGAGGCTGTGTAACTAGCGACGCCAGTGGACAGTGAAACACTGAAACGACTGATTGGAGTGATGAATCTCTATCCAATAGAAGAGTTTATGTTTGACGAATGCCTGGACATGGATCCCTGTCAACATATGTAGTTCCAAAAACGGAATACGGAAGAGGTGGTGTTACGGTATGGTGGTATTTTTCGTGGTTATGGTGTGGTTTCCTTATTGCGATTAAGAAAACGCTACAGCTGGAAGAATACGGACACATTTTACAACATTTGTGCTCCGCATAGTAGAGCAACAGTTCGGAGACTATTATTCTATCACTATGACCAAACACCCTGTCATATAGCAGCATCTGTAAGGTTGAAATGGCTCTGAGCACTATGGGACTTAACTTCTGAGGTCATCAGTCCCCTAGGACTTAGACCTATGTAAACCTAACCAACCTAAGGACATCACACACATCCATGCCCGAGACGGGATTCGAAACTGCGACCGTAGCGGTCGCGCTGCTCCAGACTGCAGCATCTGTAAGGCAATGGTTTGTGAATAATAACATTTCCGAAATGGACTCATCTGCTCATAGTCCTAACATGTACTCAATGAAACACCTGTGGGATTTTCGCTCTTGAAGAAGCATTGGTTGTCACTACTGCAAAGACTTGTAGGAACCTAATTGAAAGTCTCCCCAGCAGAGTTCGTCATAAAGCATAATGGTGGACACATGTCCACTAACATTTTTACGGTTACTTTTGACAACATAGTGGCCACGGTCACCTTCAATTTAGTTCTCAATATGGTGTGTGATGTAAGTACGATCGTTAAAGGAGTCCGTGGCTACTAAAAAGAGTGTCACTGGTTATCCCATTGTCGTACATGAAATACAGACACGTCTTATTAACTGCCGTAAATCACCTGATATTGGAGGTGCAGTCATCCGAGACGAGTGGTGGAAATTATAACATAATGAATGTGACTAGTTGCAGCATTTTTGCTTTCATTGTTATAATGAATTCTTGTAAGTGTAGTATTTACAGCGTCTAATTTGCGACATGTGTAGTCTGATGGGCACTCGTGACGTCGGAACAACCTTTCGTGCCGAAATTACTTCTGAAACCGCAAAGTTTCTGAATTTTCCATATGCGCCTATGGCGAAAGTATATCGTCCAAACCGCAAATAGCTACACATCCAAGTGGACTTCGATCAGTGGTGACTTACAGAGACGTGCAGTCAAGATAAAGCAAAGGATGACGAGACATGTTGCGTGTGTGGCTTCGAAACGGACAAACGACGTCCGGCTCTGTCGATTTCGCTCAGTAATATCGAAATTTGACTCCTGATGACAAAACGTGGGTTTTCTTTGCCTACGAGACACGTTTTGTGCTTCATAATACCGACGACGTTGACATGTTCGGCGAGAAACGTCGGAAAACATTCTACAACGATTGCTGGAAGAATATTTTGGAGATAGAGGCAGCAATATGACTAGGGTAAGTTGGGTAAGTTTTCCTAGGATCGTCTACGGGCATTAACTAGTGCAAAAGATAATGTTAATGTGTTTTCTCACGATTACAACCTCTCACATCACTTTCATTCATTTCAGTGTCAGAAATTTTGTGCAAGAGACTGCTATTTATGCATTTCTATCAGGTTTTGGATAAAATGTAATGCAAAGACCAGTAACTAGGTATTAAGATGGAGTAATACTTCGTAAAGAGTAAACCTGTAGGGGCGTTTGACAACATGGTTAATGAGTTGGAACTGGAGTCAGTTGTCTCATACAAATAGCTGGTACCAGTAATACAGAGAGAAACGAGGTGGAGCATCAGCTAGATGCAGCTATGTTTAGCTGTTTTGGAAATGTAGCTTGAATACGTTGAAACTGCAGGACTCCTGCGAAAGGGTATTTCATAGGAACAAAGGAATGAAGGAAGAGAGGCTAGGGTTAAACTTACCGTCGATAACGCGGTCCTTAGGGACGGAGCATAAGATCGGATTGAGGGAAGACGTGGAAGGAAACCGGGAGTGTACTTCTCAAAGGAACCATTCCGGCGTTCGTTTTCAGCGATTTAAGTAGACTACGGAATGCCAAACTTTGGATGGCCGGACAGCGATTATAGCTGACGTCCTCCTGAGTGTGAGCACTGCCTCTCACCACTGCGCCACCACGCTTGGCGCGAAACATATGCGAAACAGACATATGCGAGTACAGTGAAGGCCATTGCCAATGACCATAAGGTTCTTCGTCGAATGTAGATGCTGAAAAATGTCAACGGGAAAACACTCGAATAATGACAGACAATATCTGGCGATAGTCGAATTAAAAACAGGTCCAGGAAGTGGTTTTGAGGGGGGGTGGGGGGGTTGGGGAGGGCGGTCCCAGTGTTCATCAGCCTTATACGTATTGATCCAATAGAGATCATGAAGACACAGTCAAAAAAAGAAATTCAGAGAGGCATACAGAGGCTGTCAGTAGTATTCAGTCTCTTACACTATTTCTAGCTAATTTACAAGAAGTATGAAAACATGTCAGAAAGGGTAGGGATTCATTCTTGACAGAAAAACATTACACAAAGTTCATTTGAATATGGGTCTGAAAAGATTTATTTACGGAGGTAGGAAAGGATTTGTTATTCATGGGACAAAAATGATACATGTACCAAACACATATGCATATATGAAAGGATTTGTTATTCATGGCAATAAAATAATACATTTACCACACGTCTGCATTTACAAAAATTTCTTTAAGTGACCACGTCCTGACCGCACGGGGCACAACATTGTCCTCCTGAAATATGGTAAGTGGAGCTGCCTTTCGGAGGGGAAGTGCCTCGGGCTGTAAAACCTACCTGATGTAGGGATTGCTGCACGAATTTCCGTCAATACGTCAGAGGCGGGACTATATGTTATAGCCAATGGCCCCCAAAACTATCACACTAGGCGTTTGTACGCTATGCCGCTTTACAATGCAGTCTGCCCGATTGCGTTAACGCGGTAGCGTCCAAAACGTAAGCGGCCATCATGTAAAAAAGCTGAAGCGAGACTCGTTCGAAAACACTCCACTTTGCCACTGATTATGCTAGTGACGAAGCTCACGTGCCCTTTGCAGTCTGTGGCGTTGGTGGTTACTGGTACACAATGGCGTACGTGCACGTCCAACACGTTGCAGTGCTTCAGCGTCGAGCCAACACTGGACGGAGCTGTTCTGTCGGTTACGACCATGCGGACATGATAGCCGTTATGCCGTCCTGTGGGCACATTGTATGCTCCAGTACCCAGTTCTCGCTGTGTAAGACCCTCTTCTACCTATTGCTCCCACATACACGCATTACTGTCCTTGCATTGCGCCCTGTGCGAGCCGCAATGTCACGCTACGACAAGGTCGTTTCCCGGAAACCGATAATTCTGCTCAGCTGGAACTCAGACGCCGACGAGGCAGACCAGCATCTGATGCCACGTTTCTACTTAGTTTGATAACTTTACACTGACTGAGAGTGGCGTAACAGTGACCAGTCCGATCAGGCAGAAGAGAGGGCTGGTGGGCCTACGTACACGCCACATCTCTGCGGCTTTAATCATGATTTGTTACTAGGGGCAGGAAAATTTCGCGAAAATGATAAGGCAAAAATAACGCGGAGTCGGCGAGTTTTACGATATATCGCGATATTTGTCATATTCCCCTATAAAAGAATCTAACGACGGCAGTTTACTGATATTCATAACTGGTAGTTATTAAATGAATTTTTACTTACTTTTCGTCAAAGCTGAAGTTCGTATACAATCTTAAAATGACATTTGATTTTCCACGGATTTAACTACGACTCGATGTCAAAAATAGCACCTAAATTGGAAAAAATAGCACCTAATTTGGCAAAAAATAATACCTAAATTGACAAAAAATATCTGAACTGTCAAAAAACTCACAGAATTCGACAAAAATCTCAGCGGATTCAGCAAAAAATAATACAGAATTTGGCAACAAAACATGGAATTTGGCAAAAAAATAACACAAATTTTGGCAAAAATTTACACGGTATATGGCAAAAAAATATCATCTTTGGCCAAAAGAAAAACATAATTTGGCAAAAAATAAAAGAAACTGTGGCAGAAAAGCGCTGAATTTGGCAGAAGGTAACACCGAATTTGGCAAAAAAACATGGAGTTTGGCAAAAAACTAATACCAATTTTGGCAAAAAATAACACGAAATTTGGCAAAAAATATGAACTTTGGCAAAAAGTAAAACCGAATTTGGCAAAAACATTAAATGTGGCATAAAAGCTCCGACTCTGGCAAGAAATCGAAGCAAATTTGTCAAAAAAACAGCGAATTTGAACGTAAACTAAAACGATTCTTTCCTATACGTGCTGGCTGTGGTTCTACTGTTCTACATATCCTCCAATCCTTTTGGCACAAATAATTGTGTGTAAGGACTGCTGTGAGAGACGCTGTACATAGGGTTACCGTGAGCCGATACTGCCCGTACAAGCGGATGCGGTGGAAGCAGGCAGCGGCTGTGGACGTGGAGAGGCCGGGCAGCCAGACGCAGTAGAGTCGCGGTCCACTTGCAGCGGCGCGGCGACCCACAAATCCGTAAACTGCCGCGTGCCGCCTGCTGCCTGCGGAAGCGCCGGCCACGCGCTCCCAGCTCCGCACGGCCGCCGTTACTCCTGCTCTCAAGCGTGAGCCACGAGCCGCCCTCTGAGCGCTCATCACATTCACACGCAGCGCCCTAAGGCGTCTGCGTCCTCTACCCTTCCGTACGTGCGCTAGATATGTAAAAACAATGCTTGTTCCTATCGCTGTTCTGGACGAACAGTGAGGTAATTGGTAGAGCAGTAATTTCACAGAATTGAAAAATGTATTAAACTTACCTTAAACATTTGACGAACATGGTCTAATAGATCATGCTACATTGATTCTTTTGCAACGAATTTTTATTTCAGTCCAGGTAGCGAGTAACTTTTTCAGTCATCAGTGTCCGCACTGGTCTGCTGCGGTCCGCCACGAATTCCTCTCCTGTGGCAATGTCTCAGAGTGCACTTGCAACCTACGTCCTCAACTACACCGTGTGATCAAAAGTAGCCGGACACCCCCAAAAATACACGTTTTTCGTGTTAGGTGCATTGTGCTGCAACCTATTGCCAGGTATTCAACATCAGCGACCTCAGTAGTCATTTGACATCGTGAGAGAGCAGAACATGGTCAGGTGAGTGGGTGTCACTTTTGTCGTACGTCTGCACGTGAATTTCCACCCTCCTAAACATCCTTAGGTCCACTGTTTCCTATGTGATAGTGAAGTGGAAACTTGAAGGGACATGTGCAGCACAAAAGCGTACAGGGCGACCTCGTCTGTTGACTGACAAGAGACCGCCGACAGGTGAAGAGGGTCGTAATGTGTAATAGGCAGACATCTGTCCAGACCAGCACACAGGAATTCCAAACTGCATCAGGATTCACTGCAAGTACCATGAAAGTTAGGCGGGAAGTGAGAAAACTTGGACTTCATGGTCGAGCGGTTGCTCATAAGCCACACATCACGCCGGTAAATGCCAAACGACGCCTTCCTTGGTGTAAGGAAGGTAAACATTGGACGATTGAACAGTGGAAAAACGTTGTATGGAGTAACGAATCATGGTTCACAATGTGGCGATCCGATGGCAGGGTGTTGGTATGGCGAATGCCCGGTGAACGTCATCTGCCAGCGTGTGTAGCGCAACAGTAAAATTCGGAGGCGGTGGTGTTTTGGTCTGGTCGTGTCTTTCATGGAGGGGGCTTGCACCCCTTGTTTTGCGTGACACATTGATGTTTTAAGCACCTTCTTGCTTCTCACTGTTGAAAAGCAATTTGGGAATGGTGATTGCATCTTTCAACACGATCGAGCACCTGTTTATAATGCACGGCATGTGGCGGAGTAGTTACACGACAATAACATCCCTGAAGTGGACTGGCCTGCACAGAGTCATGACCTGAAACCTATAGAATACCTTAGGGGTGTTTTGGAATACAAACTTTGTGCCAGGCCTCACAGACCGACATCGATACCTCTCCTCAGTGCAGCATTCTGTGAAGAATGGGCTGCCATTGCCCAAGAAACCTTCGAGCACCTGATTGAACTTCTCCCTGCGAGAGTGGAAGCTGTCATCAAGGCTAAAGGTGGGCGAACACCATATTGAATTCCAGCATTACCGATGGAGGGCGCAACGAGCTTGTAAGTCATTTTCAGCCAGGTGTCGGGATACTTTTGATTACATAGTGTATATGCTGGATCTATTCTTATCTCCGTCATCCTCCGCCCTTTTTACGGTCTTCAGCTCTAGTACCATAGAAGTAATCCCTGATGTATTAGCAGAAGTCCTATCATCCTGTCCGTTCTTCCTGCCACCGTTTTCCACATATTCCTTTTCTCGCCCATTGTGAAAAGAACCTCATCATTCTTTACCTTATCACTTCACTTAATTTTCGACATTCTTCTGTAGTAACACGTCTCAAATGCTTCGAGTCTCTTGTGTTTCGGTTCTCTCACTCTCCATTTTTCACTACCATACAATGCCGTGCTCCAAACGTACATTCTCAGTAATTTCTTCCTAAAGTTGAGGCCTAAACGATAACGGTAGACTTTTCTTGGCCAGAAACACCCACTTTGCCTGTGCTAATCTGCTTTTTTATGTCCTACTAGCTTCCTCCGTCATAGGTTATTTTGCTGCCTAGGTAGCAAAATTGCTAAATTTCATTTACTTCGTGATCACCAATTTTGATGTCAAGTTTCCCGGTGTTCTCATTTCTGCTACTTCTAATTACTTTCGTATGTCTTCGATTTACTCTCATTCCATATTCCGTGCTCATTAGACCGTTCGTTCCATTCAACAGATCCTGCAATTCTTCTTCACAGTCGCTTAGGGTAGCAATGCCGTCAACGAATCTTATAATTCAAATCCTTTTAATCCCATTCTTGAAGCTATCTTTTATTCGAGTAGCTATCATCACCTAATTTTCTGTTCGTTAACTGGAGTCAGTGCATACTGTCATCAGTACAATTAGACGAATAGCCCTAAAAGGGCATTTACGATGTTTTCCGTTTCGCTCTGCTGCTGGTGATGGATCGCGTGGTGAATGTTGGGAAGTGGGCACGGCGAATCAGGAGTCAGATTTGGACAGCCAATCACATTAACGGTTCGTAATTTCCTATGCTTCTTGAGTAGAGTTCGCCGGTATTTTGTTTCATTCGCAGCAACTGAAGTTGAGCTATTAGGCACCATCCTGACAACAACTTCGGAAATATCGATTTAAAAAAAAATCTCGGAAATCGCACTAAATTCCGAAAAAACAGCCAAATCTTTGTGACAGCCAAGGTTATAGGACTGAGTATTTCTCACTGTACACTAAGGACCTTTTGTCTATGACCAACGATAGCGAACTGCCTACTGCAGAACGCAACGGAAGGGCCGCTGACACCTTAAGTAGACTTCAGGTCCACAGAATTTTAGCTAATCATCTGAGCCGATGTCAGACCTAGACGACGAAATGGGTAAGAGCAGCGTTTATAATGCAAAGTGAATTCTGCTTCTTTTGCGTCTGTTGGTCCCGCTTATCACTTAAAGGTGTGCTTATCGCGTCACAGTAACAGAGCAGTGTTAACTGTGCTTGCAAGAATAAATGTCAGACGATACCGCAGACTTGCCCGACAGTCGGCAGTGAAGTTAACACGATGCTCATGAGCCGTACATATCTTTCTGAGACAGGTAAGCTACGTAAAAGTCGCCTTAAATAAGAATCTTGAGGATTAGATTGTTTTTTACGCTTGCTGCCTACAGCGAGCGTTCACAACTTTTACAGACGATGCACGTGTTGTTACTTCACGTGCCAACCCGAGACTTACCCTTGAAGAGAATTGCGCTCCAACCATCCACTGATCTGCACCTCATTGTATATATTGGTGTCTCTGTGTTTTGACTCTCGGCCAGCGGTACAAACCTGAGTATAACAGTACCACGTATGTGCTATCTTCGAGAGGTGTTCAGCTTACAGCACTCGTTAATACCAGCCTTCTAGTAGCTGGAACGAGAGCAGAGCGTGGTTGGATACTTTGTGGTTCTTCTCCCTCTAGTGGGGAACAGCAAATATTATTCATGTACCATAACAGCAACCTGTGGTCGTCATTGAACGATGGCTTTCTGGATGGCTAGATGTGATTTGTTACCATTCTATTGTGTGTAAGCAACAGGAAAACGAACATTTAACATGGACACGCCTAATTTTTGGTTTTCCTACAGTCTACTAATGAAGACCATGATAATTAGTTCTGTATATGAAACTTCGACGCCAAGTTGAGTACCGTAACTGTCTTCTCGCGCAGTACCAACAGCAACACCAACTTCAAACATGGAGTTGTCTGATACGTACAGCCCAAGCAAGTGGATTACCGTGCCAAAGGCGTCAACTCTTGGTTCTGTACAGCACTGCTGCAGTGACAACATATTAAAATTTTGTGTGAATCGCTTTACACTTTCGTTAGGTATAATCGGTTTTGTAATTTGTTCCGTCTTCGTGGAAACCAGAATATGTTACAAACGCACGGGTCGTTAATACTAAAATACTGGATATCCCACACCTTTACAGCCAAATATAACATAGACTATAGAAGGTCGTAAACTGAATATTTTGAAAAAAGCAAACAAGGATTCTAAATAAATATTTTAGGCAGTAGGATAGCTTGAATGAGGAACGCGTATAAGGAGCTTACTTGTATACTGATCATAGTCCATAATGAACAGTTCTGCTTGATACAATGATCTTCGTGGCTCTAAATTAAGAAACAGTGTGGCGCAGATCCCCCGAAGCCATGGACCCAAGTTATAAACAAAGCACTGTGCAAGCAGATGGTGGCTCCACAATGGTGTGGCCTGTGTTTATGTGGAATGGACTGGATCCTCTGATTCAACTGAACACATCATTGCCTGGAAATGATTATATTCGGCTACTTGGAGACCATTTGCAGCCATTCATCGACTTATGGTCCCAAATAACGATGAGTTGTCACCGGTCCAGAACTGTTTGCGATTGGTTTGAGGGACATTCTGGATAATTTGAGGGATTGATTTGGCCACCCAGATTGCCCGACGTGAACCCCGTCAGACATTTACGTGGCGTAATCGAGAGGTCAGTTCGTGCACAAAATCCTGCACCGGCAGCACTTTCGCAATTATGGACCGCTTTAGAGGCAGCAGCATGGCTCAGGAGACTTCCAACGACATGCTGAGTCCACGCCACGTCAGTCTGCTGCACTACTCCGGGCAAAAAGAGGTCCGACACTGTATTAGGAGGTATCCTACGATTTTTGTCACCTAAGTGTGCAATGAACATGAACCAGGAAGATTCTTCGGTGACAGACTATTGTCATTTCTTCTTCATCTTCATCATTATTTGGCTGTGGACACTTCCAAGATGACAGAGCCTTGTTCACAGGGCTGCACTCACTTTTGACGAACACTCAGCACCTCGGCTGACCCGTTAAATTACCCGGGTTTAATTGTTTTAGGCTATTTAAAACATTCGGTGAAATAAAGCAGTCAGCTTCACCACAATACGATATCCACAGGATGTAGTCATGAATGAGTGAATTCATCAGGATATGACCTACTTGAAGAAGTGTGTGGACTCTTTTCCACACTTAATTGGGGCCATTATCAAGGACAGAAGTGGTGACGGTACGAGCTTGACGTCTCCTGGATGTAATTAAACTTTTGCCCGGTGTGGTTACTGTCTGTGCTTACTACTGTTATTTCCCGGATGTCCTCTGTGTTTCTACTGCAATTCCAATTAACACCTATTGCAGTAAAACGGCGGTCTATGAACAGCTGTGATGTGCGACACAGCAAACAGCCTTCATTCGCCGTTTAGCGGCGCAGTGCGGTAGGCAACCGTCGAGATTGCGGAGATAGCGAGGAAACACAGCTTCACTGCAGCTGAGTAAGCTATAAGCCGAGCGTCACATTCGTGATAAGGACCGTCCTTGTGAGCTGGTTCAGCGCCCAGCTTCTAACGACGGCAACCGCGGGTACGCTGGACTATCAAATACACCAACTGATGTCTCTGCTGTAGCGGTACCGAGATCCGACGCGAAAGTAGCCATTCTAACAGACGAATGGAAGTAGCAGTTCGTTATACCTTCAAGTGGTTCCTTCACTGCAGTTTCGGAAACTAGCTCTGCTTTTGTCCCTTGATAAGTGACAACCGGTCAATTTCATTCTCGTGACCAACATGAGTTTTAACAAAAGTGACAATAAATTCCCCTCCCCTCACTACTGGTAAACGACTGCAATTGTGTTCGGACGCGAGTAAAGGTCATAGTTCGTTAATCCCTCGGGAAGTACCAGATTTCGAATCCAGAGGTCTAGAGATCGATCTCGTGTTCCTACTACGATAATTGCTTTTTTGCTTATCGTTTCTCCTACCTCTGGTTAAGATTTATTAAGGTGAAAAAAGCCAATATGTATCGTGGTACAGAATTCACGTTAAATTGGGTGCCAGTTTTAATGTTGGAAGAAAATAACGGCATACCAGAGGCAAGAGGAACCTTTCCGCGGCAACAGTATACGATGTTCCCAAATTATGTTTACAGCTTTGATAGCGTATATTTCAGAAATGGGACAGATAGAAAGTTGCGATTTGCGGCATAATGTTCAAATACATCCAAGGTTTTACTAACCGTTTAAAAAAGTTCAGTGTTCACGCCTTCTGTAGCACGCAGGATACCTAAGTGATGTTCCAGTATTCCAGTTTCTCTCGTCTCCGGCCTATCACGTCCTCATTAACGTGTGCAATTGCTGCTATGATCCCAGCTCGCAGTTCCTGCAGGTACTGCACCCGGGTCTGGTAGACAGCATTCTTCACAGAGCTTCAAAGAAAAAAAAATCTAATGCGGATATATCTGGAGATCTCAGGAAACAGGAATTGGATCCTCCTCTGCAAATCCAGTGACCTGGAAATGTGTCGTCCAAAGCCTTCCTAATTCTCGAGGTCCAGAGAGGAGGTGTACCATCCTTTTGCAGCATGATGTCAAGTTGCAGTTCTCCGACCTTTTAAAACGTGTCGAGATAAACAATCGAGGTTATTGACGCCTCTACAAGGAAAATCGGTGAAAGCACACGCTCATGAAGCAGACATGACCACGTGTTTACCTTTGGACAGTGGTGTACAATTTACTTGCTAATGTGGGGTCTTAAAGCCCCAAATCCTCACATTGTGTCAGTTTACCTTACTGGATAAATGAAAGAAAGATTCCCCCGCGAACATCACCTGCTTTAGATAGTTTGGGTCATTGTCGATGCAAGTAGAATCTCAATGGCAAAAGCTTTGCGCTTTGGCCTGTCATCAAGTTGAAGCGCATGCAGCAGCTGCTCCTTGTAGATATTAAGTTTCAGTCCCTTGCGTGGCACCCTGTGCAATGTAGGTTGGTTGTAGCTTCAACTATCGAGACTCTTGACTGATTGATTTTGTTGGGCTTCGTACAAATACCTTCCACACCCTTTCCATACGTTGGTCATTTGTGCTTGGACGCCAAAAACTCATCTTATTCAAGATAGTTTCGAATTCTTTGAACCTCGTGTACCACTGTCTGATGGTCGGAAATGATGGTGGCGTGCTTCTGTAGTGTGCTAGCAAGTTCTACTGGACTTGTGTGTCAAATTTGGTCTTGATCAACCATTCCACACACTGTGCCATTTGCTGGAGTGGGGAAGGCGGCCATTTTCGTCAATATATACGTGATAAAAGTCGTGAAGATCATGTTGGAACAACCTGTATTTATTACGATGCCCTCTAATTCCACATTTTGAAACCAGAGTGAAAGGTATGTCAGAGGGTAGTACCTATTTAATGTACGGAGCTCGAGCAGGATGACTATTTAAATGATTCTACGCATGCTCTAATTAATGTAATCGTGGTTATGGTCCCTATCGGAGCGATACTTAGGGAGCTGTACCATTTTGCTAGAGTCAACACTGCCTGCCCAATACTTGTCAAACTGCAGCTGTAAGTATGTAAATGCGTGTATATACAGGGTGTAATGGGTATCAGTGCAAATATCTCTGTTGCTAGCTCTACTGAACAACGGTACATCAGTGTTTACCTCATTTGTGGACTAATAATTATAGCTATTGCAAGTCATATATTTTTAGACTGGGTAGTACCACCAAGTACATGTAACATTAGTGCTTATTTTCCCCTGGGCTACAGGTCAGGTGTTAAAGTGCGGGTACCTGGACACAAAACGGTTAGCCTGTACTGAAAAAATAGTCCACATAGTGGTCCAGTTATGACCGTGCAGAAAACGTCAAGTAAGTGATGTGTTTGTGAGAAGATTGTTCGACGCAGAGAAAAAAACAACAGCACTCTCATGCGTATACGTATTAAAGTACCAAATATAAAAACATCTGCACTTACACACATTACACCGTATATGATGACGTTATTTTTGTTGTTCTTAAATTGTAATGCAAAGACATGTCAGTATCATTGTATAAGTGTATATGAGTGAATAGAACCACTACTACTAGTACTGGGAAAGTAGACGGATATCATTAAGAGCGTGCCAGTTCTGGTTGTTAGTCAATTTTATTACACTCTGTTGGGAGTCAGACAAACCTGTAAACATTCTGTTGCCCTTCTTTTTATACGTTCAGTACCTTGTTGAGAGTTCTATTTTGTGTGAGTCACACACGCTTGAGCATTATTCTGACAAGCTGCACGAAAATTTTGAAGCAGTGTCCTTTGCAGTCGCTCTGATTAATATTTTTTGGAGCACGTTGCTTTTCAAACTTGGAATTAGTTTTTATTTCAGTTTGAGTCTTCCATTTTACGAAGACTTCACTGTCTAACCTTCAAGCCTACATCTCCACATCAATCCCATGTCACCGAAAATGTACAGAAGTGCTTTCTTTTTATCAAAATTACATCCGAAAAAAAGCAGTAAAGAAGTAAAAAAAACAAAAGAAAAATTTGGAGTAGGTATTAAAATCCAGGGAGAAGAAATAAAAACTTTGAGGTTCGCCGATGATATTTTAATTCTGTCAGAGACAGCAAAGGACTTGGAAGAGCAGTTGAACGGAATGGACAGTCTTTTGAAAGGAGGATATAAGATGAACATCAACAAAAGCAAAACGAGGATCATGGAATGTAGTCGAATTAAGTCGGGTGATGCTGAGGGAATTAGATTAGGAAATGAGACACTTAAAGTAGTAAAGGAGTTTTGCTATTTGGGGAGCAAAATAACTGATGATGGTCGAAGTAGAGAGGATATAAAATGTAGACTGGCAATGGCAAGGAAAGCGTTTCTCAAGAAGAGAAATTTGTTAACACCGAGTATAGATTTAGGTGTCAGGAAGTCGTTTCTGAAAGTATTTGTATGGAGTGTAGCCATGTATGGAAGTCAAACATGGACGATAAATAGTTTGGACAAGAAGAGAATAGAAGCTTTCTAAATGTGGTGCTACAGAAGAATGCTGAAGATTAGATGGGTAGATCACATAACTAATGCGGAGGTATTGAATAGGGTTGGGGAGAAGAGAAGTTTGTGGCACAACTTGACTAGAAGAAGGAATCGGTTGGTAGGACATGTTCTGAGGCATCAAGGGATCACAAATTTAGCATTGGAGGGCAGCGTGGAGGGTAAAAATCGTAGGGGGAGACCAAGAGATGAATACACTAAGCAGATTCAGAAGGATGAAGGTTGCAGTAGGTACTGGGAGATGAGGGAGCTTGCACAGGATAGATTAGCCTGGAGAGCTGCATCAAGCCAGTCTCAGGACTGAAGACCACAACAACAACAACAACAACATCCGAAAAATTGGCGCAGTTTGATTTTTTCGCAGATTTTGTCATTCTAATGCATCGAAATAACAAGACGCAACCAGTCGAATGAACCACGGAAACTTGTACTAGTAACAATGTGCTGATAACAACGCGAATGGATCCATTTAGTATGCTTCAAATCTTGGGGAACTCTTTCTATGCGTGTAATGTGTGGCTAGTAAATTCAGTTTGGACGTTACCGCCACTAAGGAGCGGACGTTGCCCCTGGACGCCGCCCACCTCGCAGCCTTCCTTCCGGGAAGAGCAGCGGAGGCGCCGACCAGCTGGAGCTGGAACCTGCTGACAGCCGCGCCTCGCCGCGACCTTGGCGCCGTCGACCCGCAGGGCCACTTTCCACGGGTCAAGGTCACGGCCGGCGCTCTCGCCTCCTCTCCCCTGTCCCGGATCGTAAACACTGCGCGTCTACTAAAACACCCCCCCCCCCAAAGTATCATTTCTGAATCTCTCCGTTTAGGATATAGAATGTGCAAAACGGTGCGAGTTAACAGCCGATAATCATCAGTGAAAGTTACACTAATAAAAAGTGTATCGACGGAAAATGCAAAACTGAAAACCGAATTGTAAACTTCGGCGGCCGATGAATGAATATGTGACACTGCAGCTCCATTTCTTCGCCCAAGAGCCAAGGATAGTAAACAGGGGACATGCCGATACCAGGGTATAAATTCTTTGCCAGTTTTATTCCGTGTACTCAGCTCGACAGTAACTATACCTCGCAGACAGGCGCGTGAACAATAGACGCAGAAGTCAGTGTTTGAGAGAGGACGTGTAGTTCGCACCAAAGAACCGGTTGGAGTAATCGGCGAATCGCTCTACGTTTGAGTAGGAGTGGCGCCACTATTCCACGATGTTGGCAGGGATGGGTGAACCGTTGCCGAACACAGCGGCAAGAAGGAAGCGATCGACCTAGAGAGGAGACAGAACGTGAGGACCGAGCAATTGTTCGAGACTCACTGAGAGGCCTGGATTCATTATTATCATCGACCCGACGTATAACTAGTGTTTCATTGACTGTAATCACAATCAATAATGGGCTCACAGAAAGGAAGCTGAGATCACGGCGCCCCTTGCGACGACAACCATTTACCTCTGTACATCAACAAGCCGATCTGCAGTGATGTCGGGCACATTCGAGCTGGAATCTTATAGACTGGAGTAGAATTGTTTTCTGTGACGAGTCCCGTTTCTAACTGGCATCGATGATCAATGGAGACGTGTCTGGAGACGCCCCGGACATCAGTGGAGTGCCAATCCGGCTGCCGCCCGCAGAACGGCCCGACAACCAGGAGTGATGACCTGGGGTGCGTTTCTTTTCGTCGCAGGACCACTTTGGTTGTCATCCGTGGCAACTTAACAGCACAGCGGTACCTCGACGATATTCTACCCCCTGTTTTGTTTCTCTTTGTGGCAACCCGTCCCAAGATTACATTTCAGCAAGATAATATCCGCCTGCACACGATGAGAGTTTCTACCACTTGTCTTCGTGCTTTCCATACCCTACATTGGTCAGCAGTGTCGCCGGCTTTCTGCCCAACTGAGAACGTTTGCAGCATTATGGGGAGGGCCCTCCAACAGATTCGAGATTTTGATGATATAACGCACCCGCTGGACAGAATTTGGCACGATTTCCCTCAGGAGTACATACATCAACTCTAACCTCAATGTCAAGCCTAATAACTGCTTGCATAAGGGCCAGAGGAAGGCCAACGCGGTACTGGCTTGCTCAATTTGTAAAGCTCTTTTCTTTGAATAAGTCATGGAATTTTTATGTTACTGTAGCCATTTGCTTGTCTTTATATGTACTTCATATCTATCGATATCCGTCCTTTTCGGATAATTCCTTCGTGGAGCGTCGTTTTCTTTTTATCTTAGAGTGTGTTTCATACTTTTTGAAATAATTTCAGATGAGTGCAGAAAACAGCAACCATAAATTATTTTTTTGGTAATATTAATTTCTACTTGAGGGACGTGTCGTATTTATTGCGTTTGAACCTGATATTATGGATGTTCGTGATGTGAGCCAAGTGCATATAACTACCAACGAAATATTGAAATTCGCATTGTGTGTGACAGTCTCTATCTTTTGGGAATCCATAGAATCTAGATTTAATTATAAAATGATATTTAATAACTTCCCTTTCTGTATCAGTATCCTAAATCGGCTTTTCCTCATTTTTTCTACTAGCTGCTTCTTTGATAGTGAAGTGTCACACACACACACACACACACACACACACACACACACACAAAACGCAGCAGGTCATTATACAATGTCGGTAGAGAATATACCGTAAAAGAAAGAAAGAAGAAACTAATTAGTACCAGAAATGAGATTAATAGTGAACTTCACATCAAAACAAGGGACCACGAATCAGAAGAAGTGAAGAAATTCTGCTACCTCGGAAGCAATGTAATTCAAAACAGACGAAGCAAGGACGACATAAAAAGCAGACTACCATAAGTATGAGGACATCCTGGTCAAAAGAAGTCTGCTAGTGTCATAGTTTCTCATATGAGGAATAAAATTTTGACAATGTTCGTTTGGAGAGCATCGTTGTATGGTAGTGGGTCATGGACTGTGGGAAAACCGGAACAGAAGAGACTCGAAGTGTTTGAGAAGTTGTACTATAGAAGAATGTTTAAAATTAGGTGCACTGGTAACGTGAAAAATGAGGAGGTTACTGTAGAACAGATGTGGAAAGGAACGGATGGAGAACACTGAGAAGAAGGAAAAGGGTAATAGGACATGTGTTAAGGTGTCAGAGAATAACTTTCGGTGTATTAGGGAGAACTGTAAAAGGTAAAGCCTGTAGAGGAAGACAGAGTAAGGCATATATCCAACAAATAATTGAGGACATAAGGTGAAAGTGCTACTCTTGAGATAAAGAGGTTGGCACGAGAGAAGAAGTCGGGACAGGAAGGAGAAAAAAGCCTTTCTTTCTTGTTTCCTTCTAGGTGTTAACATTTTACAATGAGTATTCAAGACAATTTTGAACGGAAGTTTTGCTGTTATTGTAGTGGGCCATTTCTTGTTGCCAGCACGAAAGGCGTTCATAATAGCAACATTATCACCTTTGAAAACAAAAATTTATCGTCATCTAACTTTATACATAAAATACAGTATTAATATTGCATATAATTCTTGATATCTGTACGACACAAGGAAAATATCATACGTAGCAACAACACAGGCTTAGCTGTAGGAACTTTCCGCACAAACCTCTACCTACAATGTGTTTTCGGGTCTGACGAGAAGAAAACTTCTTAGCTCACTGGGAAAAGCAGCCATTGCCTCGAAGCGATCTACTGGCGTAACTACGAACTAATACTTACCAACGAAACAGTCATGACTAAAATGCGTAGCTTTGTTTATTGGATAGTGAGCACGTCCACCGTTACCAGCAGGGACCCACGATAGTAATTGTTAAACCCTCGTGTAATTTACACTTCTTTTTATTGACTAGTACAACGTACCCGTACTCGTAATAGGAAAGCACATCAGATCATGATACAGCACAAATTCAGATACTGGATTACGCCAAACGGAAATCATGTTCATTCGGTTTTCTACATAACTGATTTATATTGCTTGGAAACACCAGTGACATGCACAATCCTTTGGTATGAGTGCCACAATGTTTCTATCACCGGTCTTACAGACAGAAATTATACGTGTTTCACAAGATACTCTCTTTTACTGTTTACTTTAGAGATATATAATGTGTCCTCAACCACAGCCTACATTATGCTACGGCATTCATCAAAAAGCCTATGTATTATTAAAAAGAATAGTAATATCTAATTATCTTTTACTATGTCACAGTTGGTTACAAGTTTCATTTAGTAAGTAAACCAAAGTTGTATTCAGAGAAAGATTTTTAGATATTCGTACGATTTACCACTTTCTGTACCGAAAGTATCTCAAAAGGCACAGAATGACAAAAGTGACTCGTTATTACCTTCTTTCTCACTCTTTTTTGTTCAACGCTTGTTAGATGAAACTTTAAACGTTACTTGGTAGCAGCAGATTCCTTTCTTACTTCGCAGAATGTGCTAAAGTGATTTCACCGCGATCTCTGCTTCTGATAGGTCATGCTTAGGTGAAACATTTGTGGCAGAATTGTGTTTCGATTCTTTGTACTCGTAATAAGTCACGTAATCAAATCCCCTGACGCATAACAGCAGGCTATCTAATTCAGTACAGTAACTGCGCGTGTATGACCTCATCGTTATGAACAATGGAAGCCGGCCGGTGTGTCCCAGCGGTTCTAGGCCCTTCAGTCTGGAACCGCGCGACCGCTTTCAATTTTTTTCACCTGCGCTCAGAAAGTCAGATTTTCTGTAAATTTTTTTTTTTAGTGGAGGGTCTTTCCCTTTCTGTACTGCCTTAGCCGACTCCCATGGTTTACCGCAACCGTCTGGGATATTTTGTTGAGAGCATCTACAGCCAGTCGGACAATGTGCATGTGCTCATTTAGCTTGCTGGAATGTTATTCGTCAGACCACAAGCACAACCGTATTGTCAGACCCGCTCGTAAGCCACTGTATAGTATCCTGTGCTCAACGTAGCTTGTAATTTCTAGAACCCTGTCGTTTTCCAGAATCTCAGTTTTCGTTGTTCTGTATTCTCCCGACGTTAGCTGTGAAATCCGGAAATTGATATGCGTAATAATACACGGTGATTCAGCTGCCCCGCCGGCCGTGGTGGCCGAGCGATTCTAGGCGCTTCAGTCTGGAACCGCGCGACCGCTATGGTCGCAGGTTCGAATCCTGCCTCGGGCATGGATGTGTGGTTAGGTTAGGTTTAAGTAGTTCTAAGTTCTAGGGGACTGATAACCTCAGCTGTTAAGTCCCATAGTGCTCAGAGCAATTTTTTTCAGCTGCCCCTAACTGTAGGTTTTATGCAACCCGCAATGCCTTTAAAAGCAACCCACGTAATTTTCGTATTCTGTTGCTAGTTACATGAAAACTACTAGTCCAAAAAACAAAAAAAAGGCGGGGGGGAGGAATGAGAACTTTTTGTAGAAAATTGAATGTAGTTAAATTTTGTATCAGGATACGTTTCCACTGGAGGCCACGGTTTTTGAGTTATTGGAGGAAAAACGCATTTAAAGTTCACTTTTCTACGTTTTTCTTCAATAATTCGAAAACTACGGCCTCTAGCGAAAACTTCTCCCAGTACAAAATTTAACTACATTTAATTTCCTACAAAGAAGTGCTTTTCTTTTTTTTCTGTTAGACTATTAGTTTACTCATAGTGAGTCAGAGAATGTAAAAATTTTGCACGCGATATTTCAATGTGTGGCGGGTTGCATAAAACATGTCGTGGGAGGAGCTGACTCACCCTGTATGTACGCTTCTACTAGTTTTTTTTTTCTTTGAGAGGATGGAGGACGGGGTTCATGACCTGGTGGATCGCCACCTGACAGTAACAGAACAGTGAACGACCCGCGTTAACACGAGGCCACCTGAGCTATTGTCGCGTGTCGACCTCCGCGCACGCTCTGTCAGAGCTCTGAATCAGATGCGGGGCGGCCGCGCCGGCGCCATCCGGCGTCAGCGAGAGTGCAGAGTGGGATGGGTGGGACCTTGGGGTAATTTCGCGCCAATAGCCCGGCGGAGCGTGGAGCGTGGCATCCGCTTCCTGGGCCGCTCTTGAACCCGCGGCCCCTTCGGCGCCCTCGCGCCATGCTGCGCAGACAGATGCGCAGGGCAATGGCTCACCATTCCTACTGGCTTCCTCTCTGTGACGAGCATTTTCCCCGAGGCGACGTCTTAGCCAAGCGGAACAGCGCGTTAAGTGCCGGAAGGCTATTCATTTGTTTTTCAATTCAGCTGCCTCATCACGGTCTCCTAGGCATCCGTCGAGTGGTCAAAGTTGCTGAAGATCATGGTCAACTCCACTGCCACGTATTTTTAGGTTCTAGTGGAAGGGTAGAGTTCCCGAGGACAGCACCTTACTGTTCGTCTGATTCTACCTCCACAAGAGCCTCAAAGATTTACGCAGTGTGCCAGATAGTTCACGGATTTTTTTTCCAGGAACACTGTGAAAAACGCGCCAGATGTGGTTACTAGATTGTGCTGCCCACGCAGACGCTTCGACAATATCGATGATTCAGTCAATGCAAGCACAGCTGCCGTGAAAGTAACATCGTGCAAGTAGCGCCAGTCAAACGTAGAAGCACCATGGATAAAAGCGCTGTGATAAAATTTAACTGCAAATTTGAAAATCAATGGTTTACAATAAAATGCCACATCTCTGCGGCTATGACTGTCTTAGTTGTGCACAAGTGTTCCGTCTTTTTTTTTTTTCACTATTTAAAAATGGAAAGGCGTAGAACTTCCTGTGTCTGTTTGGTCAGATGAAAATTTGGAAAAAGCCAAGGAAGATATTGACAGTGGTGTTTGCAGTGAAACTTAGGATCAGTAAGCAAACGACCTTGCCCATTTTAGAGAATTATTTCTTCCCAGTTCGCGCCACAGTCATTGACAAAAGAGCAGTGATAGGATCGAGCAGCATGTTGCGTCAGTTTCGTCGATACAGTTGATGGGGATATTAATCTGTTGAACTACGTTTGAAAGCCGGTGTTTTCACTTAGATCCAGAGACAAAACGTCAGGGTATGGAATGGCACGGAACATCATACCGAGACAGAAGACACTCGGGTTTCAGAAGTCACGCATCAGGATAGTGGTGATTTTTTTTTGTGCTTCTGGAGTTATCCACCGTGAATTTCTCCCTAACGGCATGACAGTGACGGGACATTACTAATTAGGTGTTATTCGACGCCTCTTTTCTCTCATGCTTCGTGTCAGGACAACATCTGTTCCAAAGCAAGAGTTGGTGTCTTCTGCATGACGATGCACCGGATCACTATGCAGTACCCATGGCAGAGTCTTTGGCATCCGAACAGATCTGCATGCTGGAACAAAACCCTATTCCTCTGACTTTACACATGCAGACATATTTTGTGCTTTAAATGGGGAACATTATTGTGATATTGAAGTTGTGATTGACAGACTGAAGAATGCACAAAATCAGGACTTTCAGCGTTCATTCAGGAACGTGTGATCCCTGTAAACATTGTGCGGTGGTGCAATGGGATTATTTTGAACCTATGTAACTGCGAAATTGAAATAAAATTCTTAGTTTGAGTGTTACGCTAGTTATCTGATTGCTTATTTCGTTCATTGTGTAGAGTAGTGGTTCCCAACCTGGGAGTAAGTGACGTCAGGAGGCGGTCGGGAGGTTGGTAAAATCTTATTTTTCGGGGGACGGGGGTAAAAGTAACAAGAGTTCGAGTATCGTTCAGTCACACTATCATCATTTCGCTGGACTCTAAGATTTATTCGATATCTAACTAATTATTACCCAAAATTTTCAAATATGAGTCTTAACGTGTGATGCAATATGTCAAAAAGCAAAACCTGTGAAACTAATGTATGAACGGTATTTGAAATTTGAGAGCAGTGGATTGCAATTACTTGGCGTGGAACGTTCAGTGTTTCGACCGAACTATCGCCTGACTTATCACTGATTGTTTCAGTAGTTTGCTGTTTGGTCGCCAAACAAAAGGTATTGTTTATTTTATGAGCTAGCAACATTGTAGATTTATATGTGCTTAACTTCGGCTTACAAGAATGTTTTATCAGCACAAGACACTGTTGCCAGTTTTCTTCGAAAAAGTAGAGCTTTACCACCGTAAGGCTGAAGTTAAAGACGTTTCGATGTTCCCGGAACAAACATTCACATTCGACGCAAGCGGTGAAAAATGCCCACAAACAGATGACATTTCATCACTTGACATCAACCAAAAATTTTTAATGCCTGTTTCTTTATTCGGAATATCGACAATTAAATACCTGCATTCTGAGGTGATTCTCAGTGAATGAAATAATTTTTTCAGTTACTGAAAGTCAGGAAAAGTTAAAATATTTTGTTGAGCCTGAAGATAACACACTAAAAATAAGTTTTGATTAGACAGAATTTGTAGCGCTTTCGAGAAAAATTGGTGACGAATATTCATTATTATTTTAAAAAATTAAGAATACTTGTTTAATTCCCCCTTAACTTAGAGAACTGAAAGTGATTTTTTGATTATGGCAGCAAAGAATGAAATAGGAGCATGAACTTACGATGTGAATCGACAGAACAAAATTGAGTATAAGAAAGTATTGACAGAAATGATCTATACAAAACCCCCATTATGTTTGGTTTAATAGGAAACTCATAAAGCATGTGAGAGTTGTTTGCTTGAACGTCAATTAAATGTTATTTATCATCCTTCTCTTAAAAAAGTGTTGATTTCTATTCAGTTTATAGTTTAGTTGTTGCTAAACGTTTGGGCGGCATTATCTGACGTCTAATCTCGTTAGGTGATTATATTATTAGAAAGGTTGGAACCATTAATCTAGAATCCCGCCTCTGTCAAGATTACCGGAAGCAAAAGTAAAGATAGAAGTGGAATTTGTTCCAGAGATCAGAGAGGCTAGAGGTGAATCACTGTGTGGCCTCAGTTGCCTGAGACTGCAGTCATGTGTGTGAGAGTTGCGTTTGCGTGACTGTGTATGTGTGTGTTTGTCGTATATTTTGATGAAGGCCTTACTGGCCGAAAGCTATTTTTGTGACAGTCTTTTTGTTGTGCCTATCTGCTACTCAGCATCTCCGCTATATGGTGAGTAGCAACTTTCCATTTCATAATATTGTTACATTCCATCCTGGATTTTCCATTGTTTGATTGTACGATTCACTGAAATATTTTCATCGGTATTGTAGTAATTACGTTAACGTGCTCGTATAACGAACTGAGTAGAGTGTTGGTGTCTGCGACAAGGGTGAAGATCGCGATGGGTTAGATTTCGCGGGCTAAATTAACGATCGGTTGTCTGGTACGATGGCCAACCTGTGAGTGGCTTTTAGGCGCATTCGTGAACCTAGCTAGGCTAGTCGTGATATGGCTTCCAGTCTAAGCCTGAGGAAGTCTTGAAACATGAAAACCCAGGATTCTAATATTTTACGAGGAGAAAGAAACTAAAACTATTGATTAAGAAGGAAAACTAATGCAAAAAGTTTTAAATTTTATGAATTCCTTGAGAAACGATATCAATTGTTAATGGGGCATGGGAAGAATTAACTGCTGGTAAAGCCAATAATATAACAGAGACGGCGACGGAGAAAAACCACACGATGAAACAGATGTACATTTCTGTATTGAAATTATCGGTCCTCCGGCAGACTGAAATTGTAAAGGTGAGCCATCATAGCAAGTTATCGCGGTATGCCGGGCCAGGAGAAATACCTGCGAAAGCCCGACTTCTAATGATTCTGTCCCGGTCTGTCGCACAATTTCGGCATATGACGTAAGATGAAATGATGGATTACGAAAGCCCTCAATTAATGATGACAGACCACGTTGTTCTGACAAGTAAACACGTCGTTGTGGAAGTTCCAGATTACTGTTTGCTGACAAAAGGCCTCTCGCCTGTTGCTGGTTGTGGGGACGTTAGTATCTTCCGAATACAGTTCCCGTTGCAGATGAGTGGCATGTGCAGTGTGCAGAGAGTTACCCAATGGTGGCTGTTGCATGTCTCCGGGTTGCTATTTGCCCACCAAGACTGTCACCCTTCCCTACAACGACAGGTTCTGAGGCCCTTGCACCTAGTTCTCATCTCCGAAACTTTCGGATGGATCCTTGAAACAAAATTCCTTGTAGTGACTGGTAGTGGTGCTACGTTGTTGTTAGAGGCACGTCGGTATTGCGCACATATGCAAACAACTTCTTACAACACTCGATATTAAATTTATGCGATATAGTTCCAGATTTTTTAAAATATTTTCTTAATCTTGTGAATTCTTGTTATTTAACATGCCAAATACGCTACCATCTGACGTGGATAAAGAGCCCACTGTATTCCCATCAAAGTCGTAGCTTTGGTACTTTATCCCTCATTAGATTATTAATAATGGAGGCCTTGTTTCTCGCCCATGATTACAACCAATATTATCTACAAATAAACTTCTTCGGATACTTACAGCAAAGTAACTTTACAGAAATATAATGACGATGAAGTTGTCGATGAATAGAATTCTAAGCAGTATTTTTAATATACAGCTGTGGCAACGGTGATAATATTCCAGGCTTTATGCGCACCACTTCATGAAAACTGAGAATGCGAATCATCAATGTGTTAATACAATAACAAACATATTTGTGTATTTTGTGATGTAAAAATAATATTCATGATAATAAATCTTACGTCAAATACTTTTCCAATATTTTAGAAGAAATGTGAACCATGTCCCTTAAATTGTTAAATTTCATCCTTGCATGCAACGACTGTTCTGAGTTAGTGAATATAATATAGCTCAATAATCCATTTAAACACCAAATATACTTAAATTTTAGAAAACTGTTTAAATCGTTTGGTTAATTAGCTCAAGAGGTTTACTTTCTCACTCCTCTCCCTTAAGACTGATTTTAATGGACTCCGTCAGCTTTAATTCTGAACCCTCCAAATAATGATGCTACAACTAGTTCTGTGAGCCACCGTAGTAGATTTGTGTGGAGCTAGAAACTATAAAAATCAGTGAAATGTACGACGGGGATGCTCGCGTTGTTTCATGCATATTTTTACACAGAATCTCGTTAGATCCACATTTGGTGCCAAGTCATCGTAGTACGGATTCGAGTATTTAACTCAAAATGCGTACGAAATTTGTGTGATGTGTTACGTCAGCCTGCGACTCCGCTGTTGACAAGCCCTTCGACTTACGCGATACACCTCAAGGTTAGTCTCCTCATCACTGCGCATTATACAGAATGTGTCTCCTATGGGTCGTCAGGCGCATTTTCACTGGTGTTTCGGCAGGTATTTGCAATTGTTGTTTCCAACACGTAGTTGAAGTCAGCTCAAACAAATGCTGCTCATCACGTTATTCATTCGAAGCCCATTGTCGATGGGAAACGTCGGTTTGTTTCCCGTTACAAACGAAATTATTTTTAAAGTGAATTTTTACGCGCCCTTTCAACAGAGTGGTCTCAAATTAGTGTAGTACGATATTTGTTTTATCGATATGTATTAAGAGGGGCAGTAAAACATGAGGAATCACGATTGCTCTAGCAGCGAGAGCACCGCCCTGGCCCTCGCTGACTGTTGTTCGTGTTTTACTATTCCTATTAATACAAATCAGCAACACCAATAGGGCCCTAGAATAGTCTAGTAGCTCTCTACGGAATGTGGACGTAAAATTTCGATTTAATAATCATTTTGTTTGAAACGAGAAACAAACTGATACAGTCTATCGACGCTGGGTGTCGTAGGAAAGACGTGATGAGTAGGATGTGTTCGGACTGACACCAGCTACACGTTGCAAAAACGAAATTGCAAATATCTGACAAAGTACCAGAGAAAATGCGCCTGACGATCCATAGGAGAAATGCCCAGTACATTGCTAGCGGCACGCCGCATCTTGGCAAGGGTAGCATTAAGTATTTACCGCCGAACGATTTGTTTGGCGTAACGATAATAAATCATATATTCAGAATGAGATTTTCACTCTGCAGCGGAGTGTGCGCTAATATGAAACTTCCTGGCAGATTAAAACTGTGTCGGACCGAGACTCGAACTCGGGACCTTTCCCTTTCGCGGGCAAGTGCTCTACCAACGGAGCTACCCAAGCACGACTCACGCCCCGTCCTCACAGCTTTACTTCTGCCAGTACCTCGCCTCCTACTTTCCGAACTTTACATAAGCTCTCCTGCGAACCTTGCAGGACTAGCACTCCTGAAAGAAAGGATACTGCGGAGACATGGCTTAGCCACACCCTGGGGGATGTTTCCAGAATGAGATTTTCACTCTGCAGTGGAGTGTGCGCTGATATGAAACTTCCTGGCAGATTAAAACTGTGTGCAGAGCTTCTGTAAAGTTTGGAAGGTAGGAGGCGAGGTACTGGCAGAAGTATAGCTGTGAGGGCGGGGCGTGAGTCGTGCTTGGGTAGCTCAGTCGGTTGAGACTTGCCCGCGAAAGGCAAAGGTCCCGAGTTCGAGTCTCGATCCGGCACACAGTTTTAATCTGCCAGAAAGTTTCAATAAATCATATACATAAACCTGACCCTATATTGTAGTGAAACTCTACTAAAATCCCTACAGTAGTTCCCGAGATTACTCTTCACATACAGACAGAGAAGCGAGGTCGGGGACTTTACTTTAGTAGTGTGTGTAGAACAGTGAAGCACCCGGGGTTTAGTGCCCGATGTAGAGAGTGTCGCTGAGCTGAGCAGAGACGTGACGTGACTTGACGTGTGGTGTGGTGGTGTCCTGCAGGTACGGCCGGCTGAACGTGCTCCGGTGGCTGCTGTGGGAGGCGGAGATGCCCGCGCTGGAGCGCAGCGCCAACGGCGCGCTGGCCCTGCACTACGCCGCCGCCAGGGGCTGCCTGGACTGCGTGCGCCTGCTCGTCGAGTCCTCCAACGAGCTCAGGTAGGCGCTTCTAACCACGTTCACGTTTGTCAACGTCCCAGCACTCGTAGCGATTGGCCCGGAGTGTATCTGTAGCAATAGAACAGTGTGTCAGCCATGAAGCCGACGTCATACGGGACTTGCCGTTCAGAGTGCAACGCGCTGAGGTGATCTCCACCAAGCTCCTGAACGCACGCGAACTATCCCACTTGTTCATATTCTACTTACACCGCGACCTGATCATGTGCGATCGCAGCGCGCTCCAGTGGCAGCTGTAGGCTACGGGCGACGAGCAAATGCACAAGCGTAACATAACTTCCAGGCAGATCAAAACTTTGTGCTGGACCGTGTATCGAACCTGGTACCTTTGCCTTTCGCGGTCAAGTGCTCTACCTCCTGAACTATCCCAGCAAGACTTACCACCCACCTTAATAGCGTTACTTCTTCCAGTACCTCATCTCTCACTTTTCAAACTTACGAGGACTTCTTCTGCGCCGGCCGGGATCGCCGAGCGGTTCTAGGCGCTACAGTCTGGAACCGCGTGACCACTACGGTCGCAGGTTCGAATCCTGCCTCGGGCATGGATGTGTGCGATGTCCTTAGGTTAGTTAGGTTTAAGTAGTTCTAAGTTCTAGGGGATTGATGACCTCAGAAGTTAAGTCCCATAGTGCTCAGAGCCATTTGAACCAACTTCTTCTGCATACCTTGTGGGACTGTCACAAGAAAGGCACATGAGTAGAACTTGAATAGCCAGAGCCAATGGGATAGGAAGGTGGGAGATGACGTACTGATAAGGCTAAAGCTGTGAGGGCGGTCCGTCTGTCGTGCTTGGGGACATCAATCGGCCGAGCTCTTGCCCGCGAAAGGCAAAGGTACAAGGCTCGTATGCTGATCCGGTACACAGTTTTAATCTGGCAGGATGTTTCAAAACAACGCACATTCAACTGGAGATTGGAAGATACATTACGGAAACAACTCTTTAGGCTATGGCTAACCCAATTCTCAGCAATAGCCTGTCTTCCACGAATGCTAGTTCACAATATATACAGGAGAACTTCTGCGAAGTTTGGAAGGTACGAGAAGAAGTACTGACGCACGTAAAGCTGTGCAGGTGGGTCCCGAGTGTTGCCTGGAAACTCGGTCGGTAAGAACAACATTGCCAGTGAAGGCCAGAGTTTCGTGTTCGCGCCCCTGTCCGCCTCATAGTTTTAAGATGACAGGAAATTTCAAAGGCTAATTTAGTCAAGATCGTCGTGAGCCGATACTCTATAATCCAAATAGCAATCCACAAAATGTTCGATTAACAATAATGACACCTGGCCAGGCAGGGTGATGTACTGCGAGCAAACTAGTTTCGCTCTGTCACTGTACGGCTTGCTATCTGCGTGCACGGTGTTCAGAAACAGCCTAAAAAGCTTGTCGTGGTGCTATAGTGGAGGTAGTCCTGATAAATACTCGTTAGCGGAAAAATTCTATACATTGCGCTATTTCCGAATTATTTAGCATTGAAGTTAGCCAATCTGGTCGTCGTCCGCGCGAGTCTAAGCAGCCTGCCACAGACAGTGTCGCCAAATTACTTCTTCGTTTGTTTTCCCCAAACCGAATTAAGGTAGCTTCTGCTCGCCTAGCTTAAATTTATCACTTCCGAAAAAGGTACATTTTAACTGGTAGTGAGCATTTGAACAAGTGGTAACTCAGGAACCCACTGATGTCTGTACACTACCGCATTTTTAGCGCCTGCAAATGACACCACCTATTGCGGCGCTTCTGTGTCGCTGGGCACAATGCCATGGAACCAGTGCATTATCTACACGTAAGCTGCTGTCTGTCGCGTCTTTGTCGGAGCCTATGAAGGTACCAAAGTTAAAATAATAGAGGTACGGCTAAACGCGGGTAATAGGGCCCTCTCGCATTTGATCGGAGAGGTCGGTTCTCTTCAAGCTAAGAACGTTGAAATAAGAGCAAATGTCGTCGCGAAAGGGCACAACATTAGTTTGTGACTGGGCTGTAGCATGTCAGAACGAATAGTCTTCGGATAATGTGTTTGTCACAGTATGACATTCTAGCTCGTACAGGGCATCCTGCTACAATCATGACACCTACGTGGAACCAGTGGATAAAGAGGTATCTCGTGGCAAACGTTTCCCGAGGCACGTAAAGCGACTCACACAGAATAGCCACAATGCCCACAGTTCGTTGCGTACTACTACGCTAGGCCAAAGTGTTTTCTCGACGCAAGGACACTGCAGAGTACGGGACCTGTGTGTCTCAGTATACAATGCCGACGTGAACGCCTGCGTTCGAAAGGGGAAACATAGTCCTTTTTCCATAACGAATCCTGCTGTCACCGGTCCTACAGTGACAGCCACACACTTGTTGCAACTTTCCGCGATCCCCAATTGCTAGCCTCCATTGTTGAGTGACATAGCGGACAAAAGAGAAATGTTACAGTCTGGGGCGCTATTATATACAAACTGAATTCTCGACAGTGTATGCTTTTTGACTTCTACAAAACTACATGCAGAGAGACTCGAGAGTGACGTATTCAATCCTTTGATTCCATATAATTATAGGTTCTGGTTCCAGCACACTAGACCATAACAATATATTGAATTGTCAGTATTCGAAAACGTGCACAGTTCTGTGACTAATGGTTTGTGTATTGTCGTATACCTAAATGTGCTATAAAATTAATTTGACTGGTGAACAGCGCAACGAAAAATTGGAGCACTGTTCAGTTGAACTTTTCGGCACAACATACTTCAATCTCCGTTTTAATCTGCAACTATTTGTACTGAAAATCTTACTCTCTTTGTGAGGTACAGTTACGATATAATATCTTGTACACAAGTCCACGTGATAATAACGAGTAGTGCTTGGCTCATAGGGAAACGCATCCTCACACATAAAAAATGGCAAGTTACAATTACATGCTTGTGTTTATGGGAATAAAAATATCTCGCGTTTAGCACATTTGATCAAAGAGTAGCAGATTCAATAAAACATAAACGCGCAAAACTGATCGCTTGAATAGGTTCGAACTACCCTGTTAATAATCTGTCAAATGTCGCTGACCCCGGATGAGAGTTTAAAACATAGTAGTCGGAACTTCCTCTAAACAATCACCGTCAACATGCACTCTTGAAACGTTATTCATTTAAAATTATTTAAAACTTCGTAGTCGGAACTTCCTCTAAACAATCGCCATCAACTTGCACTCTTGAAACATTATTTATTTAAAATGTGTTGGTCTGTCCCGCAAGGAGCATAGGTAGTTACAGTTTGGTAGTCATGCTGATCTGGAGAGCTGGACTACCTTCGTTAAAGACAAATCCTTGGGATTTCAGAAAAGTTTGGGTGGAGGCAAATTCTAGGATCACCTGCTGCAATTATTTTTCTACACATTTCATTCAGGGTAATAAATCTATTTCTACACTCTAGTCTGAACAAAATGTTGACAACAAGTAAGGGCAAGCCAGCAACTATACGAATGATAATGCAATAGTTTCCGTCGAATGTAGCACATTGAAAGTTTCTCAAGTATTACGAAACGAAAATTAAATTTCACGTAATCTTCAGTATTCCCCTCTGCAGTGATTAAATAGTGATTGCTGTTTCCTGCACTGGTTTCCGGGTTTAATTAGTGATTTCGCAAATATTCCTCCCCAAGCAATCTGTTCATCAGCAATAAACCACAAGGAATAATGACTGTATTGCCTCATCACCTATTATATGCGTTTCTAACAACAATTGCTTTTTAATTCAGACGACCTCACAACTGGTACTACCTCATGTCAAACATACACCAGCGACGGCTGTTTGCTGTTTTGCGCTATTGACTGTTCTTCGCCATAGTGATCGAGTCAGAGGGTACCGCACCGCACCTGAGATTACCTTTGCGCTTCAGCAGGTCGTAAACATACAGCCGACAAACTTTGATGGTTTGTAGATGGTGCCTTGAGGAACAAATTAATAACAACAACACATATTCGAAAATCCGGAAACGTCGTCCAACGACGCTACGGAGCGGGTAAGTTACAGGAGACAACGCCTGTCGTTAGGCCACCCATTCAGCAGCAAGTCTAAGTTTGTAGGCTGACGCCGGTGCTCTCGTGACAGGAGTAGATGCGTTCGACGTCATAGAACGTTCTCAATGCTGTCAAGAGAAGACAAGTTTTGCTTATTGACCGTCAACAAACTTACTCATATTGCCAAGGGCCTGGCTTAGCGGCGGATTATAATTTTTGCACTGCAACTTTCACAAACGTTTCTGTGTGTGCGCCAGCCAGATTGCTGAGACGTGACGTTTCTCTATCACCGCGCTTATTTCAGCACAATTGAAAACACATATGGCATGTTCCAGTATCAGTGATCTAGGTGGTAGCGCAGACCACACACCGTTCTCTCTCCCTGTCGCAGGCTGACTAATATCTCGGGATCTCTCAGGCTGTAATGAAATCTCCTCACCAGTCGTCAGAGCAAAAGGAGCACTTCTGGAGTTGTCTTCAGGACCTTCCATAGCATCACAGGGTACCCGAAATGTGAACAATCAACTCTGCTCTTGTCACCTCCAAGCTGCTGCAATTCTTGGAGTCGTGGTTTCAGAAACGAGCAACGCCTTGAGGAACAAATCGATATACATTTTATCATTTTTTTTAAATCTCGAAAGCCTCTGATGACAAAAGATAGTACATTTAAAATAGGAATACAAATTATATGGAACGGTTAAATGAAAATTGATTCTGCATCATCACGAACTTTTCACAAAAATAATCGAAGAAGCCTTCCACTGTCTTTGACAAAGTCAAATATTCTTTAAAGAGAGACGTTGAATAGTCAGAAGCAAGAAAACTTAAAGAAAGTCAGGAAATGATACCAGTTTTAGAGACGGGATATTTCGAATCGATACCATTCAAGAAATCGTGGCTGAACGTTCACGAAAAAAATGACATGAAGTACCACTTGTATTTATCATTCATTCGTGAAAATTTTATTGGTGGTCTCAGTTTTCGTGTTCGTAGGCCTCCCCTAAGTTCCTGTATCTCAAAATGAAAAATTAAAAAAAAATTCTACCGCTATCGCAAAAGTTTTCCTTAGCGATGACTTTCGATTTTCTGTTAAATAAATTATCATTTCGAAATTTTCGATTTTCATTACCCTCTAGGGAAGGCACGTTCATTAAGTTCAGTATTATTTATAGCTGCAAGAATGCTTCTGCGTTCTGTTAGCAGTGCATTTGCTTTTCTCCTACCTGTCTGACAAAAAGGGAAAGATACGTATTACGCGGAGGCCTAAGGAACAATTACATATCTATTACTCGGATTCACAAAACATTTCAAAACCAGTGCAGGGAGAATGATCTAGATCTTTTTTATACTCTTCCACTCACATGCTTCCGCGAAAACTCGAGTGCATATTAAGTTTTTAAAACAGCAGCGACGGGTAACGTCTATAGTAGGAGCCGCGCTCGACTCGTGACATAGGCAACCCGCTCAACAGGAGTGTGCGCTGTGCTGCCGTCCACTAGGTGCAAACTGTGAGTAGATGTTGCTCGACGCTAAAGTAATGTTATTTTTCTGTTATCAGTATATACGACTTCCTTAAGAATGAAACAGAGTGGACTATGGAACAGACCAGGGAAAAGTTTGCTATATTTGAGAAATGTACAACAAATTTAGAAAAAATGGGTATAAAATGAATACTTATCTTTACATTCTTCGTGACTATTTGTAGTGTTCTCGTGTTAATATTGGTAGCGTTATGGCTCCGTACATACTGTTCCACTGTAAAATTGGGTCGATGTTCTGTCAGAAAACTGCAAGATTCTCATCGAGTTACGGAGGGTATACATGTTAAGTACTCCTGTACAGCTCAAAACCCTATGATTTCCTTGAAATATGGTTTTGGCGTCAGACTCCGTGGTGTACATAAAAAATTTGGCCAGAGAAGTTAAATACATAATGTTTTCCTGTCGGTTCTACAGTGTTTGTTGTTACAAATAACGTAGTGTATTGTTTATCGTTTGTAAATATTACGCGTTCAACGCATTTAACTGTTGTTTAATGTTTAAAACTGTTTCGAATATATTGTTAATTCTTCAGTTACAGAAATTTATGGTGAACGTGGTTGTTCTTGTTATTACAGAAGGTTATTCGCCCAGATCGCATAAAAATGCACCATGATTACTAGGTTCAGCTTCAGATAATTTGTATAGGAAAGAATTTTTACAGGGTCAGTCCATTTCGTCGACTGTTCACACTCACTGGACACAACTTATAGAGACGATATTCCATAGAGCTGCCTGTCGTGATACAATAAGAGAATAGCTGTGCGAACAGTGCACAATAGTCACAAAATACATAAGACGTGTATATAATCCTTTCATGTTGTGTTCTTGTTGACATCGAAATATGGAGATTTAATTTAGCCGAAATTAGTAATCACTGTGTATTATTATGCGAACTGGGCCAATAAACTTCTGTAATAAGAAGAAAACCGTGTTTGGATTCTGAGATCCAATTCAATACAGCTGATAATGTCAGGTAATCATCATAATTTGTGGTCAATAAAATGCTATACATTTTTTGTAACTATTTATATAGAATATGGATTTTTGAGCCATGCTTCGTAGGTCGTGTATCCTCCTATATCTTGACACAGAAGAAAGTCTTTTAACACATGGAACATGTGACGCTTGCAATGAATTGAGTTTCTTTAAAGTTTTTAAAAACATTACTCGTAAATGGAAACTGGTGTTGGTTTCCAACAGCTTCTGTTTCAAAATGCCTATAACTTGTAACTGGCTTTTGGAAATTCTACTGCTTAATTTTATTTCACTTACTGATTATTGGGGTGCAGTGTAATAACAAATGATTAAACAAAGTACTGCGGAGATTTATTGATATCAGAGCTTTTAAATTTCAATAGAATATTTATTCCTAGATACATGACCAAGTTGTACCTTGGAACGTGTTTTCATGTTTGGAAAAACCTTGAATTTCCGGAGGAACTTTTGTAATCTCAAAAGCCGTTTGCTGCAAGTAGAAAGTGAATGTCATCACTTAAAAATGGAATTAAAAATACATAAACTTTTATCACAAGGTTGGCTGGAAGTGGAAGTCTTAAAAGCGCTTCAATTACAACGCTCTCCCCTGTCTTTGAGGGATCCGTGTAAAGACATGGAAACAACGTTTTCGCCAAGTATTAGTATGCAAAGATGCTAATATTTTTTCCTTTTGGCCAACAGCCCTAAAGTTTTCATCTTCAGAATTATTATAGCAAATGTGCGTTTTTGAAGAGAAATTCATATTTTAACAAGATTCTAAATTCCTTGAAAACAGGAGGATAGTAATGGGAAGCTTCTTAAAATTTAGGAGAATGAGCTGTGATGACAATGTTTAGCTTTCTTGTTTACGATATTCTAAACCAGTTTTTGCTACTAGTTTCACTAATTACATTAACAAACGTCATACACTATTCCCGCTATTTAAGCAGCATCTGAGTGACGTTGGAAAAGAACATAATTTAATTTTTTTAAAAGTTGCCTCCCAGCAGCGGCGAGAGACTTTATCACTTTGTTGTCTACTGAAGAGCTCCTTGCATAGAGGAATATTCAAATTCTGATACTTGTTTTTCTGTGCTGGTTGTTTTTTAAATTATTAACGCGGGACACAGGATTGCATACAGTATGAGCGAAATAAGAGCTTGTGAAAACTTGCTAATTGCGAAAACAGGGAAGAATTTTCATCTGTCATGTCCATCTCGTGCATTTAGCTGGTTTCTTCACGGGAGCTTATTCAGAGAGAAGTGCTATAAATTGTATTTTTTTATATACTTTAGATTTTTATTTTTATTCACCCTCATTATTCTGGCTAATAATGTAAGCATTTTATGAACAATTTTTAAAACACTAATAATCTATAATAACTGTCATGGTTTGGTGTTATGACAAGATTTAGCAAATGAACACCATCATAGCTCACAGCCTGCCGGTGCCATGTGCCGAGAGCTGCGTGCTCTAGACTTAGGACCTTGTATGTTTTGATACACATTGTGATGTGTGCAACCATAATATGCACAACCCTCCGGCATGTTTTTGATGTAAGGCTTTTATGTAGGCTTGATCCCGTTTGGTTTACATTTGATTGTGCCACATGCCTAGTAAAGTAATCTTCTGCTTTCTTCTTATTTTCCAGTGTGGGTTATCATTTTAGTGACAATGTAGGGGCTACATACATTTTAAAAAATACCTTTAGGTTATCTTCTGTTTAATTTTATTTTGTAGGACATCGCACAATGTTTTTAAAGTTTTTACAATGGACATTTACCTGCTGGAATATTTTATGCTCGTTATCCCATGGACCCATCGCAACCAAATGTCAGTAAATTGTTTAATATTTTCTTGGTAACCCAATTTCACTAAATGGGATCACGCCAGCGTTATAAAATTTTGTATTTCTTCTGTAGGGTAATCCGAAGTTGCTAAAAAAGGTGAAATGCTTCATTGGAAAATAATTAAAAAAATTAATACTACAACCAAGACTGAATGTTTCTTCGTAAGAAACAACTGCTCGCCTTATGCTGTCAGTTAAAGTTGTCAGTGTCAGTCTGTTTGAAGTAATAGGTGAAGTAGATATCAGATGTCAGACCTTTGTGTTAGGAAGCAAGAACTTGGGAAACGAGAATGTGATATCGACTTTGTGGTTGACGACGTTACGCTTTCGTGGAAGGAGATGGTCCGGTGAGAGATGGTGTGGTCGGCCTTCGCCACGTGGTCGCTAAATGTCATCCTGGAACCGGTGGACCATGAAAGCGGGTTTCGTTTTTCCTCGTTAGCAGTTCGTTAACGTTCTCTATAAAGCTGTCAGCTGCTGCCTTCCACCACGGTCTGCGGAAATGTTGTAATAAACATAAAAAGCTGTCGACGCTGAACTTTCCAAATGTGTTTATTCACCACCGACAAAGTGATATTAAGGCATGTAAAGCCTTACCAGGTAAGTACATAACACTCTCTGAGAATTAGAGTATTTGGCTGCGTTTGTGTTGAGCCACTGGAAAGTCAGTGACCGAACGAAGAACGTTGCTTAAGGACGTCTCTTTAGTAACAAACGGGATTCAAACAGCAATAAGAGTTCACTTCTGGAAAATTGGCTACTGTAATTATAGAGGCTGCTTCATGCTTCATTGTAAGGAGCGTAGTTTGTTTTGGAGTTGCTGCAAGACCTCGACCATTAGGAGGTGTAACCTGGATTGGCGTAAGAGATATATTCTTGCCGACACGCTCTTTTTTTATTCTTCGGCCGCATATGAACTTTCTCTTAGACCCACTCTAAGTTTCCGTCGTTAAACCAGTTTCGTTAACTTGGCCCGGGGGAAAGTAAACCGAAGAAGAAAATTACCAATTTATTTCCTTATGGACGTACAAGTCATTAGAGACAGAAGAGTAACACAGTCCGACAAAATGGGGAGATGAAATACGTCACATCATGTTTATAGGAGCCATCCCGTTATTCTCTTAAGTGATTAATAGGAACTATAGAAAATATAAACGAGGATGAGGGCACAGGGTTTCGTACTCTGCTCGCTCCAAAGACGAATCAGTATAGTAACTTCTGTTCCACTTGTATCTCTTTGGAGATCAGTTGGCAATTACTGCCTTCTGAGGATTTTCAACCTGAGGACTCTGCGTCTGCAGCAGCCCTCTAGATAGCCGAATGCAGAATCACGCCACTTTCGACGAGTCAACCAGACGCGTGCCACTGTACAGCAAAATATACGCAGAGGTTACAACAAGTGTACGTTCTGCTACTTTGCTTCGTGATAGCCTGTCCCCGCACAGTAAAAGCTAAGTTTTACCGAATTCTGAAACTACCTAAAAATTAAACTTTATTTTCTTAAATACAAATAGAATAAAGTTTGATTTGCGACTACTATTAGTACTCTACAAAATATAATTTTTAATTTGTACCATCTCTCTTGCGAGGTTTCCACTAGGACTCAAATAATTTCATCCTCATTCAACAAAGCCCTTCCAGATGTGTTGTGGCACAATTATGCAGTATGTATCGACATTGTATTGACCATTTCGACTGGATTTCATCACGGTACTAGACAGCTCGTATACACTACTATCATCATGGCAATGTTATATAAGGCTATCATTATGAAAGTAGCGTAATTGGAAGCCTCTTCCAATAGGACTGAGAAGTTAATATATATTACTGTATGAAATAGTAGACTACCCAGAATGACTTTATTGAAACGGATAATATTCGCGGCAATTTATACCTGCGTATAATTCCTTCATCAGCTACAGCCCAGAGTCCTTGCAGATAGAGTTTTTGTTTTGGTAATAGAAGTTCCACATCTACACTTTACTGCTTTATTTTCGCGGATTGACCAACTAAGGACTACGTGCCAGTTTTAGTTCCATATTATTTGCTGTTCTTTCTTTTCTTTCAGTTATCTTTCATCTTTTCACTATGTTTTTTTCTTTCTGTCTTTCGACCACTTCTGACCAGCTTTTTCCTCTCTCCTGCCTTGGAATCTTTCCATATTCAATACATTTTTCCTAAACATTTATCTAAAAGATGTTTCTTTAACTTTTATATTATTTTTCTAAATGAAATTTCGCTCTGCTTGTTGTTGACTTTTTATGCCACAAATATTTGAAAAATCTTTTGGTGAATCTACTGTCTCCCACTCGATGTAAATTATCGAAACATACAATTTTCTTTTCCTAATTGCTTCTATACGTTTTCTAAGTTCCGATAGATTTCATCGTTACTTCGTACATCTACATGGATACTCTGCAAATCCCACTTATGTGCCTGGCAACCTTCCATAGTTCTTAGTGCGCCTAATATATTTCTAATGATTCGACTTTCCAGTATTTCTAATTTATCTAAATTACAGCAGAGTGCTAGACATTTTCTTGAATTTGAATTTCCAAAATAAACTAGTGTAGTGTAATGTTTTATTTTTGCACTTTTGGACTCCCATATTTTATTGTAAAGATCTTCATCTGCATCATAGGCCCAAGCCATTTTAAGTTTTCTCTCTTCTATATCAGCTTTCTCCAAAACATTTTCTGGAATTAGCTCCCCAAGACACTTAAATTTTTTAATCTTCTCTATTTCACTATAACCTGTTTTCAGAAATTTTGATGCATTTTTAATGTTTGTTAAAAATTTGTTTTTTTTTCCTGCAGAAATTCCAAGTCAGTCCTACTGGCTATTTCTTCTAAAAGATCCGTTTTTATTACAGCAGATGGCACATATTCAAAAAGTATAGCAAAGTCATCTGCAAATTCGTAACAGCTCATTCTAATATATTGTTGTTTCCTCTTCCATGTCTTATTGGGAAAAACTTATATTCGTTCAGTTTTTCATTCCGAATTCTCACTTGTTTTCTAGAACACAAAAAGAATTGCGGATTGGTCAACAAAACCGAAGGCCTTTTCAAATCAAGAAACATTACTACAATATGTTTTGAATTCAGTGATCTGTGACGAGTGCTTGTTTTCGAATTAAATACTCGCGTTTGTTCAGAACATGATCTGCCCTTCCTAAACCTATCTTCATATTCACCTAAATTACTATCCTGTGTTGTTTCTACTCTTGTAATAGAAGGTTGGAAAATGTTTTATATACAACTGGTAGTAAATAAATTCCACCGTATTTATTAAAGTTTTGTTTATTGCCTGTCCTATGTAGTGGATGTATCAAGGCTACCATTTACTCTCTTAGTATTATTTCCTGTTCTCCATATTTCCTGAAAGATAAATTTTAGCTCATTTGAAAAGCAGCAATAGTCTCTGCACTAGCTTTATTGGCTTTTAAGGCTTTCATTACTTCTTCAATTTCTTTGAGTGCCGGAGGCAAATCTTCTTCTAGATTTTCATGTGTGTTTTGGAATTCCAACTTATGAACTGGTTCTGGACAATTAAGAGTCTGATCAATATACTTTGCAAGTATTTCCCAACTTTGTGTTCCTTAAACCAAGTCCACCATTTACATTTATGAAATAGGCGCTTGGGGTTTAGTTTCCTTTCGGCCTGCACTTAAGTGTCTGAAAAAAGTACTGTCATTATTTTTCGAAAAATTTTCCTCGAATACAACTGGAGGTATCAGAGTTCGTGTATTAGTTTAGCAGAGAGTTTACCTTATCGCTAATGGCCTTTTCGAAAAAGAAAAAGAAAAAGAAAAAAAACCTGAAAGATTTTTCAGTCCAGTTCAGTTTCATATACACTCCTACTAATAAAGAAATTAGTATCTGTGCGTGCTCCACCAGAAATCTTTCTGGCCATGTTAAGGACTTCCTCCACGCATTTAGTGGCTTTCTGGAATCAGAATTTGGAGCTATATCCCACAGAAGGACCTACAACAACTCTGTCAATCAATGCAAAGCCGAAAAAATGGTTGCATGAGTGGCAGAGTTGGCCCAGTGCGTTGTTGACTTGCTCAATTGTGAAGTTATTTCTCTTGAATAAATCATGCATTCTTTAAAAATTGTAATCATTTGTCTGTACATGTCCATCACATCTATGGATTTCCGCCCCATTCGCCTAATTCCTCCGTCGCGTCTTTTTTTTTCCTCAGAGTGTATTACAAACGTTACCGACTTCAGTGTCTCAAGAAATGCTGCCATTCTGGATTTCGAAGAAATGTGAATCAGCCGAACCCTTAAACATAACTCACTCTTGCGTTTTGTGACAACTCAAGCATATTACGTTGGGAAAGCGGGAGGTGACTGTAGATTCCTCCACCGCGTCCATAATTGCGTGTCATTAGGGAATCGAGTAGCGATCTTCCTGCGTGTGTGAGCGTCGCCTCACGACCGCACGTCCATTCCGCGTGCCTCCCGAGCGACTGCTGAGCGCCGCGCGTGACGCAAGAGGCCCGCGCCGTGGCCACGCCTTGTGAGGCAACGCGGCAGGTGACCGGCCGGCTGCGCCTCCCTCCACTGGGCGGGTTGCGCATCCTGCCGCAATCACTGCACGGCGCCCCACAGCAGCGGCCGTCGTGATCGCCTCACGCTAGCCTTGCGTCAACCACAGCGCAGGTGAATTGCTTCCCCCTTTGCTGCTGACGTACGGAAGGTGGCCAAGCCCCTGTATACAAGCCGGTCGTTCCGCGAAGTACTTTCCTTTCTCGATCAGACAACCAAGGTGGCCCTCTAGCTGAGAAGTCCGCTTACGCGATTTGCCTACAAGGGGTGTTCAATAAGTAACGCAACATTTTTTTTCTCGGTCACTTTCAGTTGAACAAATGCCGAATTTGTTGCGGGACATCGAGGAATGTCCCGTTTCATGAAGTTCCGATAGGCAGCGGCGCTATACGTACCCTTCAAAATGGCTTCCAGGTACAGAGCTGTATTTGAGATTCTTTTGGCGGGAAACCAGAACATCACAGATATTCATATGCGCTTGCACAATGTCTGCGGAACCGGGCAGTGAACAAAAGCACTGTGACTCGTTGGGCGAGGCGTCAGTGCTCATCGCAACAAAGTCACGCTATCATGTCCGCTCTTTCGCGTGCCGGCCGGCCGCGCATAGCTGTGATTCCTGCAGTGTTGGGACGTGCGGACACACTCATTCGAGGTGATCGACGGTTCAGAATCAGACGACTCGCTGCACAACTGAACGTCTCTGTTGGTAGTACTGACACGCTCGTCCACCATCTGGGAAACTCGAAGCTGGCCACCTAAGAGGAGATCTTAAAGAGTAACGATGTGTGTGAAGCTGCTTGCACGTGACGAGGCAAATCGTGAAAAATTTTCGTCGAACATCGTCACAGGCGATGAAACATGCCTTCACGACTTCGAAGTGAAAACAAAACAGCAACTCATGGAGTGGCGCCCCACCGCCTCTCTTCCGAAGAAAAAACGCGACCTCAGCTGGTAAATTAATGACGAGGGTCTAGGACTCTGAAGGGATTGTTCTGTTTGATGTCTTTGGGCGACGCGTTTGTTATCATCGCAACAAGGTCACACAAACCTGTCCGATCTCCCGCGGGCCGTCCGTCCGCACACAGACGTGATTCCTGCAGTGTTGGAACGTCTGTGCAAAAAAATGGTTCAAATGGCTCTTAGCACTTAACATCTGAGGTCATCAGTCCCCTAGAATTTAGAACTACTTAAACCTAACTAACCTAGGGACATTACACACATCCATGCCCGAGACAGGATTCGAACCTTTGACCGTAGCGGTCGCGGGGTTCCACACTGAAGCGCCTAGAACCGCTCGGCCACCCCGGCCGCTAGTAAGGTGACACGATGTCGTAAGGCCGTCACGCTGAACAGGAATTACGTTGAAAAATAGCGTTTTGTACCCAAAAGAGTGGGAAATAATATGGTGTATTGGAATCCTGAATAAAATAAATATGCATTCACAAAAAAGTGTTGCATTACTTGTTGAACGCCCCTCGTATTATTACCGCCGTTACCTCTAGTTTGCCACCAGCTCGCATTGTGAAGTTCTCGTGAGAATGATTTGAGACGTCATATAACGATCAGGGCTGCCTACCGAGAGTGAATGATTGCAACAGAGAGGTGCTGGCAAAGTAAAGTTGTCTGGGCGGGTCGTGAGTCATGGTTGCATATCTCAGTCGGTAAGAACATTACGCGCAAAGATCAAGATTCTGGGTTCATGTTCCGACATGGCGCACAGTTTTGCGCTACGAGGTAAAGAGCAAGGAAGTGGAAAACTTTAACAAGAAGATCTTCGCTTATAACTATATGTGATATTTCTAAGGACACTTTAACACTATGGACCTTCCAAAGACAGCCACGTGACGGGATGCACGCGCGGTTGACCGCACAGTTGATAAGCAGTCGCTCGCATGACAGATCCAGTCCCTTTAACGAAGGACAACCGACCGAGGCATCAATATAATTTCCCTATCAATGTGATGTCGAGATCTTTAAAAATTCAGTCACTATTTAAACCATTAACGAAATTGACGAGAGAAGAGAAAAATCACGACACTGAATGAATTTTCGCAGTGCAGTGGAGTGTGTGCTGATATGAAGCTTCGTGGCAGGTCATAGCCATGTGCCGGACCGAGACTCGAACTCGAGACCTTTTGCCTTTCGTGGGGAAGTGCTGTACCAACTGAGTTATCCAAGAACGACTCACGACCCGTTCTCACAGTTCTGCTTCCTCCAGTTCTTCATCTCCTACCTTCCAAACTCACAGGAATGTTATTCCTACAAGTTTCGCAAAAGAAATTGCCAGCGATAGGCAAAGATCCCGAGTTCAAGTCTCGGCCCTTCACACAGTTTTGATCTGCCAGGAAGTTTCATCACGAAAATGAATCCTAACATACTGATGAATCGAAATCTGGAAACAGGGGAGTTAATAGTTTACTCAAAATGACTGAAACCGTCAAAAACTGCTCAAGTTTAAATAATCGTTCTCCTTCTTCGCGGAGACTTGGGAATATAGCTAGAAAGGCCTTTTCGGCGGCTGGAGCTGAGTAGGAAACCACTGTCAACAAAAACGCGAAGTCAGCCCCTATGTCTCAGCCGGTACGCTTTGGCCTCTGACCTCCCTCTTAGTTAGCAACAGCTCAGTTTCGAGAAGTCGGAAACTTACAGGACTTTGGCGCCAGCTAAGCCGTAAAGCGCCTGGCCATTGCCATGTCCTATCCGCTCAGCTCGAATTTCTCGTTGGACCAGCATCTGCTGCCTTTTGACGGTCTTGGAAGCGTCTTGCTACATGCATTTATCGCCTTGCCGCTGGTAGCAATTAAGTTGTTCATCACCTTGAACTCGGCAAGTATCCTGTGTTACGAGTGCAAACGGCGCCATCCATGTGGTATAATTCACCGGAATCTTCCCTGTTGCAATCTTGATAAGCTCAGTCTGATCCAACACTCTCTCTCCGGCTTGACCGTAGTTATCATTATCTAGTTATAGTTTCAGTACCTGTGCTCTGTGTCGTTCATCATGGTGCAAAGTTAGTGGCGGTTGCCCTCAGCTGAATATTATATTTTGCTTATTGCTATTTCAAAACATATCAACATTTTTATTACTTCCTATTTATTTCATATTAGGGTTGACATCCTTTGACTTTCCCAGTATTCAATCAGATCAGGGATCCCCTGCGTTGTTGACTCCTACATAGTCGAAGCCGGATAGGAAATTAATTTAAAATCCCGGCGTCCTGTTAAAATTTGACGTAACCGCAAGCAACATTCGCTTGTGTTGCATGTAATACCAGATGTGCTATCACTCTCTAGATATTTCTTCCATCATGTGAACTTACGAAGCCTAGTAATAAGAGTTACTCGGTCGAGAGGGGAGTAGTTACTTTAGCGACAGCATCCAGATCGTAAGAAGGAAGTAAACAGTTTATGGACAACACTGCGGATGACTTTTCAGACAGTGCTTCGTCCTGGAATGACACTCTCGCTCTGTAATCAACGCTCCCTTGCTGATTACAGCCTTATTCGGGACCGAAATTCGAATCCAAGCCTCGGCATTTCGCGAACCACGCAGAACTTCTGACCCTTGCGAGTACACGTATTTTGCTAACCTCAACCTCAGCATAGAATATGCTCTGCTGTACAGTGGAGGATCCGACCTGGAGGCCACCATTAGGTTGTGGTCGGACAATTCTAGCGTAGGAGGGATTCCGTGGAGTCTGAAACGTGTACCTTAAAATTTCGGTGAATATCTACGTGGTAACATTGTTGAACGTGATAGCAGGAGAGACGAGTCGCTGAGTGGCACACACGCTGTCGGACACACTACCAAAGCATATACGTATACACATTTATATATAAATTCACTAGTAAATACTCAGTGATACAGCTACCCCTAGCACTGGATTTTATGCAGTACTCAACGCCTTCAAATAACACGTGCAAGATATTCATATTTTCTCGCTTGCTATGTGACAACTAGCAGTCCAACAGAAAAAAATGAACAGGGCCTTTTTGTAGGAAATTTACTTTAGTTACATTTTGTACTGGGATACGTTTTTGCTGGAGGTCACAGATTTCGAGTTACTAAACGAAACTCGTTTGAAGAGCACTTTTGTACATTTTTCTTAAATAATTCGAAAAATATGCCCCCTAGCAGAAACGCATCCCAGTACAAAATTTAACTACATTAAATTTTCTACAACAAGGCCCTGTTCATTTCTTCTGTGGGACTAGTAGTTTGTGAATAGCAAGTGAGAGAATATGAAAATCTTGCTCATGGTATTGCAACACGTTGTGGGTTGCATAAAACCCAGCGATAGTAGTAGCTGAAAAGCCCTGTATATAAATGCCATTCGTCTTGTTCTTATTCTTCATTTTTCTTATCAAACTTTCATTCCCTACCTTCAGCCAATACAAATGTATGTAGTCTGTCAACTAATATTGGCATTGATAGATAATATGTTCAAGAATTTATATATATATATATATATATATATATATATATATATATATATTTCCTTTTTTACTATTAATTATTATTATTATATTATTAGTAGTAGTATTATTCCTATTACTATGCTGAGACACAATTTTGTAATCAATCAAAACATGTAACAACTTCAAAAAATGTTAAACGACGTGTTATAAAGGATGGTCAGAAACAGTCTGAAAAGTTTGTAAAGTGTTGAGGTGTAGGCTGTGATGAGAAATAACTGTTAAGAAAAAAATCGATACGATGTACCATTTCCGTGTTAAGTAGCATTGACGTTAGCCATTCAGGCCGTTGCGCATGCAAATTCAAGTGCCCACCAGATACAATTGGTGTCAATTGTTCTCATAGCGTAGATGATAGCGCACAAGATTGCTCAGCCTTCGGCTCTGGTTCAATCCTCACTATCGTCCCAGGTCCAATTTTTGTATCGCGGTCTTCTTCGGTTTTAGGAAACCGAACGAAGAACATGTTTGGCGACACCATCTCAGGTGGGCCGCTTGAATTTGCGCGCGAAACGGTCTGTTTGGTTAACTTTAGTGTTAATTAATTCAGAAACGGCGCAACGCATCGATTTTTTTATTATCAGTTATTTCTCAGCACAATTTACCCTGCATCATACTAACAGGCTTTTGAGACCACCCTGTAGAAAAAGAGACTGTAGGTCTAAAAGCAATAATACAATAAATAAATAAATTACCAAGCTGTAGCAGAGTTGTCTTGCCTGCTACGACCCGCTGAACGTAGCGCGTATCAACTCTCGTGTTATAATGCGATAGCGGAGCTCCAAGTTTTGTCACAAAACACGAAGAATGGCGACTGAAGTTCATGCGATGTTGATGTAGACGTACGCAACATCCACGGTGAGCTAATGGCGGAAATGTTGTTGGGACTTGTAGGAAATTGGTTCGTGACTCACCACGTTCTGGTTGACCGTCAGTAACAAATGACAATACTTACTAGGGAGACGAATGCATCCCCAAAAATCGTTCATTGACTCACAGATACAGTGGAGAAACTGGACATTAACAAGAATAGATTTAAAGCGAATGTTCACAAAGATATGGATAGGCGATAGAACTGTTCCTCATTTGTACCACACAAATCGACCGATGAGCGAACGTCAAAGGGAAAAAAATCTGCTGGAGGTTTCATCAGCCTTAATAAAGGCATGAAAAAAGTTGTGATGGCGGTAGAGGGCGCACTCACTGGTTAATGCAGTCTCAGCTTAATGTAGCTGTCACTGTATTTCTGTTTTATGCGACGTTGTGTCATAATCGCAAGTGAAATGCTGCTACTTGTATGCTGTATAGCTCGTAGATGCAGACTGGGATGTTAATTTCTTATTAGGAAGAAGCACAAATATTGAGTGGAAATGTTATCATTGTTTAAATGTAGGTGCATACTTACAACGTTTGTGGAGGGGAGAGTGCAGGAGATGGAGGAGGGAGCTGGCATTCGTAGCATTCTTATCATTCTGGCCAGTACTTGTGCGCTCAGTGTTTTCTCTGTAGATGGGATCACCTGCAACGTTTTCAGCATTGTTAGAACACGGGCGTCGTCACGTTGCGTACCACTGTTTGGGTTTAGTACTGATGTTCCGAAGACGCATTGCCTTACTGAGTATGCGAACATTTAGTTATTTATTCATTACGTTTGCAGCCCATTTTCTGGAAAGCTAAAGTAACTCCCATTTTTGTTGAAAAAAGTGGTTGAAATGGCTCTGAGCACTATGGGACTTAACATGTGAGGTCATCAGTCTCCTAGAACTTAGAACTACTTAAACCTAACTAGCCTAACGACATCACACTCATCCATGCCCGAGGTAGGATTCGAACCTGCGACCGTAGCAGTCGCGCGGTTCCGGACTGAAGCGTATAAAACCGCTCGGTCACCGCAGCTGGCCCCATTTTTGTGTCTGATAAAAAGTGTATATGATAATAATAATTGCTAATTGGTGCTTACGAACATTATGAGAAAACAATAATACAACAATGTTACAAATACTACAAAGAAAAGAAATGTCTAATACTGCAGTAAGGAATATAAAAAAAGAGAAAAATTTCTTTCTGTCACTATCGTTTCCGTGCAAAATTGTACACCTAAACTATAGAAGGCTTTGTCCACTACTGTATCCGCATTCAAACTACACCAGTCATCAGCCGTTGTCTCGTGTACTCCTTAGGCGTAGGACAGCATGTCAGCAGCGTTTTCGTTGTGGTCACAGGTTCCATGATTCACTGAATTTTCTTCGAACACTAATGTCCGTCATAACTTATACTAAGGCGATCGACAGTTTTGAAGACCGTTTCATTTAGTGGTCGCCGAGCTCAGTTGCTTTCAGTCCAACTGGAAAATACACTCCTGGAAATTGAAATAAGAACACCGTGAATTCATTGTCCCAGGAAGGGGAAACTTTATTGACACATTCCTGGGGTCAGATACATCACATAGTCACACTGACAGAACCACAGGCACATAGACACAGGCAACAGAGCATGCACAATGTCGGCACTAGTACAGTGTATATCCACCTTTCGCAGCAATGCAGGCTGCTATTCTCCCATGGAGACGATCGTAGAGATGCTGGATGTAGTCCTGTGGAACGGCTTGCCATGCCATTTCCACCTGGCGCCTCAGTTGGACCAGCGTTCGTGCTGGACGTGCAGACCGCGTGAGACGACGCTTCATCCAGTCCCAAACATGCTCAATGGGGGACAGATCCGGAGATCTTACTGGCCAGGGTAGTTGACTTACACCTTCTAGAGCACGTTGGGTGGCACGGGATACATGCGGACGTGCATTGTCCTGTTGGAACAGCCAGTTCCCTTGCCGGTCTAGGAATGGTAGAACGATGGGTTCGATGACGGTTTGGATGTACCGTGCACTATTCAGTGTCCCCTCGACGATCACCAGTGGTGTACGGCCAGTGTAGGAGATCGCTCCCCGCACCATGATGCCGGGTGTTGGCCCTGTGTGCCTCGGTCGTATGCAGTCCTGATTGTGGCGCTCACCTGCACGGCGCCAAACACGCATACGACCATCATTGGCACCAAGGCAGAAGCGACTCTCATCGCTGAAGACGACACGTCTCCATTCGTCCCTCCATTCACGCCTGTCGCGACACCACTGGAGGCGGGCTGCACGATGTTGGGGCGTGAGCGGAAGACGGCCTAACGGTGTGCGGGACCGTAGCCCAGCTTCATGGAGACGGTTGCGAATGGTCCTCGCCGATACCCTAGGAGCAACAGTGTCCCTAATTTGCTGGGAAGTGGCGGTGCGGTCCCCTACGGCACTGCGTAGGATCCTACGGTCTTGGCGTGCATCCGTGCGTCGCTGCGGTCCGGTCCCAGGTCGACGGGCACGTGCACCTTCCGCCGACCACTGGCGACAACATCGATGTACTGTGGAGACCTCACGCCCCACGTGTTGAGCAATTCGGCGGTACGTCCACCCGGCCTCCCGCATGCCCACTATACGCCCTCGCTCAAAGTCCGTCAACTGCACATACGGTTCACGTCCACGCTGTCGCGGCATGCTACCAGTGTTAAAGACTGCGATGGAGCTCCGTATGCCACGGCAAACTGGCTGACACTGACGGCGGCGGTGCACAAATGCTGCGGAGCTAGCGCCATTCGACGGCCAACACCGCGGTTCCTGGTGTGTCCGCTGTGCCGTGCGTGTGATCATTGCTTGTACAGCCCTCTCACAGTGTCCGGAGCAAGTATGGTGGGTCTGACACACCGGTGTCAATGTGTTCTTTTTTCCATTTCCAGGAGTGTAAGTCACCATATTCTCAATGAAAGCAACCCAGAGTAGTAAATTGTACCGTTCTTTCTTCGCTATCAACATATTTAGTCGCCATCGTGCACATAACGTATTGTGTTCTAGCATTTTAGCTTTATTTTAGAATTCTGTAAGTGCTCTGGAGAAATCACTGATCGAAAGGACACGAGATGGTCTTAGTGTCGTATTCAGCCATGTGACTCAGTGTTTACATTGACGACATGAATCCGTGGTGAACGAGATTCATATCCCCGTCTGTCATTCCAGTTTCATGTTTTCCGTTATTCTTCAAAGTCGCTTGAGCCAGATGCCGGGATGGTTCCTTTCAAAGGACACGTACGACTTCCTTTCTGCATCGTCGCCCGATACTAGCTTAACCACCGCCTCAAAATATCTTGTCGTCGACAGGACGTTAATCTTCTTTATTCCTGACATCTGCATCCACGCGTCTGACACACTGTTTTTCTCTTGGTGTACTTTGAATGTTCTCATCTAACTCACGAAACCACTGTGTAAATTGTCCTTTTACTGTAGAAGATCTGACTAACGTATAGTCCACATCCTTTAAGACGGGGCACTAGCTCAGTTGGACAAAGACTTGCCAGAAAAATTATCCGCTCTTATTCTAAAGGAATTGTGTAGCTATAAGCCTGAATCGGCAGAGGGAAACCACAGAAAACCTGAATTAGCGTTATTGATAGGAATTTGAACTCTGATACTTTTGGATACAAACAAGTGTGCTAATTACAGCGGCAGCCTACTGGCTTTGACATTTTGACCATTCCACACTGCGATGATATACCGCCTGACACCAGTAGTGAGTCCGCAGCTCGTGGTCGTGCGGTAGCGCTCTCGCGTCCCGCGCCCGGGTTCCCGGGTTCGATTCCGGCGGGGTCAGGGATTTTCTCTGCCTCGTGATGGCTGGGTGTTGTGTGCTGTCCTTAGGTTAGTTAGGTTTAAGTAGTTCTAAGTTCCAGGGGACTGATGACCATAGATGTTAAGTCCCATAGTGCTCAGAGCCATTTGAACCATTTGAACCAGTAGTGAAGCACTCAGAAGGGGAGGAGGAACCGAAACGAAACTTCGTAGTTTGAGACGGTATGTGATGTGATTTCAGTGCTCATCACATCTAGTCAGGTTTTCATACTACTTGGCAGCATGAGCCCGATTATCAGTACTACGTTGCACTCCCTCTCTCCTGGATGCAGGCAATGATTACGTCGGGAAGGGGGGTGTCCGTCATAAAGCCGTTGCATCCTGTCCTAAGGCAAGCTGGCCCACAGTTGTTGAACTGGTACTTGGTAACCCAGGTACTGGCACTGGGACGGAATTGACGTCTGAGTTGATCCCACATACGTTCTATCGGGAACAGATCTACAGACCGTCCAGGTCCCGGGAGTACGCATCACGCACACACATCGTAGAGACGTGTGTCATGTTCCGTTGCAAAATGCGACGACGTCAGGGCCGCATGAGAGGGAGAGTGAGCGCGATTATATCTCAAATTGATTTTTATCTTTTTTTCTCGCGTTTCCACTTTTTAACCTCATTCGTATCTACTAATTTACTATGGGCGCTGATAACCTCGTCGTTGAGCACCTGGAATAATATCTTTGTGCCTGCACTGAAGGAATGGGGCCTCCCCTTATGTCGCCCCCATACTCGCCGAAGAAGGTCACTGAGACTAGTGGAAGACGGCGCTTCGTCGCACAGCATAATGCAACGCCTTTCGTCATCAGTCCGTGCTTCCCGGTCACGGCACGACTCCAACCGCAGCCGTTTGTATTTTAGTGCTGACGGCAGCTTCCGCACGGGGCAGCTAGTCCCTAGTCCGGCTTCTGCTAGTCTTCGACCAATGGTGCGGGATGACACAGAACGTTGCAGGGAGTCCATTACTTGTTCTGGGATGCCAGGCGCAGACGCGGAGTTACGACGTGTTTGGTGTACGGTACAGCGACACTCCCTTGTGGTGGTCAGACGTGGTCGACACGAACCTGGTCGACGAGTATACCTGACTTCACGTTCCCAATCAATCCAACACCGGGAAATTGTAACATCCGAATGCACCACTAATCTGTATACCGCTCGATTCGACTAGCCGGCCACATAGAGTCCCAGAATGAGGCACCTTTCAAACGCCATCAGATGCTGATAATGCTGTCTCAGATGAGTACGCGGCATCTCCATTTCCTTCACAGTGATTACTCAAACCTGATGATAACACTAGACACTAACAATTCTCATGTACTCTGGTGGCCATACTACCGGCCACAGAGAACTGCAACGATAATTATTTACTTATCCACCGATGGTGTGTAGGTGTATGAAGTTACATTGACTTCTGATAACGTCTTGTGGGTGCTTTACTTCTTTTTTAGGCAGTGTATTTTTACTCGTAGAATTCGAATGCAGAATAACATTAAATTCCATAACGTTGCCGACCTACAAACTCGTATGATGGGCTCTCTGAAAAGTACTATTCTGTCCTCTAGACACCCATGGATCAAATCTATTGGCCGAGTTATTTGATATAGCGTTAAGGCACTGGATTCCTATAAATCGATTACGCGCGTGGGCAATGGCTCCTTCGGAAGGGTACGATTTCTTTCCCCATTCTTCTCCAATACGGGTTTGGGCGGGTCTCTAATGACCATATCATTGACGTGACGTCAAATCCTAATCTTTCTTCCCAACTCCGCAATAGAGTTTGTTGAAAAAATTATGTACTCTGAGCAAACAAATCGATCATAGGCGGCGCTCTTCTTCCTCCTGTCTCCCGTATGTCTCCCGTTAAACCTACTTAATAAATGTCCCAGACAGGAATCAATCGGATCGAAGTTTTGCAAAGAAACCATTCAAAACCGTTTCGAGACACTTTTCCGCACAAGTGACTTACCACTTGCCACCCTGAATCCCCCTTTTCCTTCGTACATTTTGACCTGTGCCACTTTCCGCCAGTAATTCTGATGCTCACTGTATAAGAATTTTGCATTTGGGACCCCTGGCGCTCCTCTCAGCTTGGCGGCTCGCGTCTCTTCGGCCACAAACTGGCCTCATCATTCGTTCTCTGAATCGCACTCAGGTGTCTTCCTTCCCCTGATTTGTTACAAATAAAACTCCTAAGTAATTCAGTTCCTTCCAAGTAACTCAATCTGCAAACATTTGCCAACGAGAAAGTGGAAACCTCAACAGCTTGGAGTTTTCTCGAGCTCGGTCACCACTCTGTCCTGGTAGCTGAAGCGTAACGTGATGAGCGCTAGATAAATGCCAAGGCTCTGCTCGGAAGAGGATGTCCCCGCAAGTTTACAGGCTGCCTCCGCCATGGCCTTGTGAAGCAAATTACGGCCGTGCTTTCGCCCGCGGGGAGATAACGTCTCGGGCACGCACCAGCCCTGCGCCGCAGACTGCGCTGTGACGTTTTTCTGCGGGCGTCGCGTCGTCTTCACCAGCAATGCGTGCTTTTCAGCGCGCAGAGCAGGCGTGTGAGCCGTGGGGTCGCTGCGCGAAAGCGCGGTGCGGGTTCCCTGCTGGGCACTGAGGTTTAGCTGAGAGCTGGTCCGTGCTGACCGACTTGTCGACACTCGGAGAAGTTCTAGAAAGCCTGTCGTTCCAAATCTGCCCTCTTTAAGACCATTTTACGCTGGAGACTTTCTGGTCACAATCGACTACTCGTTACAGGTGCGCCGGCCAGAGTGGCCGAGCGGTTCTAGGCGCTACAGTCTGGAAACGCGCGACCGATACGGTCGCAGGTTCGAATCCTGCCTCGGGCATGGATGTGTGTGATGTCCTTAGGTTAGTCAGGTTTAAGTAGTTCTAAGTTCTAGGGGACTGATGACCTCCGAAGTTAAGTCCCATAGTGCTCAGAGCCATTCGAACCATTTTTTAGAGGTGCGCGTCACGTTCTTGCGTGTAAATCGTCGGCCAACCACGGCGCAAATGGGAGGTGTTAGTGATGAATTGACTCTGCTGAGTATGGAGCTTCATGAGTTTCATGCGTAGAAGCGGGGACGTCGTCTGCCAACACCGGAAGTTAACTTATTGTGGCCGAGCTCACTCCAACCTTGTAATAGATTTTGTGCTTTTGTGTCATCTTCATTTTGTTGATTGCTTTGTATTCGTGACACAATGCAAAGGTTGCACAGGGACCAGTTATTGTTCTTATTAGTGGCCACCCACGAGAGAGACAAAATATGTTGAATCAAAAAAGTATTTACGTTCTACAAAATCTGGACAACGAAAAAGCTTACCCTACACACAAATAAAAACATAATTTTTTAAGGAAAGGAGTTTCAACAACGAAAAAATTAGATCTTTTTCACGAGAAAAATAAGTGTCATTGTTAAGGGGAACTTAAAAAAAAACATACAGAGGATAAACTGAAAAGACGCCCTTTACTGCCTCATAAATATTGTTTGACGTTTTTGTGTCGTCGAGCAATGAAATGTAGAAGTTTCCAAATGTTTGGCCGCCATTCTTATTATTTTTCAGTTCTCAGCAGTGTGAATTTACCATACGCCATTTGTCAGGAACATCCAGCACGAATTTTGTTTTGCTCATTAATAAACTCGTTTATCATAACTTGTTCCTACTTTCTATTTTGTAGTAAAGTGGATGATAAGTTGCCTGTTGGCTCCGTCTGGGGATCTGGCATTTGTTTGAAGATTTTTCTGACGTTCCGTCAAGAACAGTAGCTGGCATTGTCAAAGTTTCACCCTCCATTGCTGGTGGTGGGGATGAAGCTTTGAGAAGGTCAGCACTCGTGCTGGCGTAACATCAGAGAAGTCATCAAACAACCGTCGACCAAAGAACCTGAGACAGAAGCCAGTAGTCAATTCGTCAACAAGAGCCCACGAAGGCCTTAACAATTTTGAACGTGGATAATCGCTGATAATCTTACTGTCACCATTCAGATATCAAACTGCATAGCATACAGCCCGCACAACATTCACAAGTTTGGTTGGGTAATTGGATGATTTTCACTGCTGTAGAATCACTTTAAAGTCAGTACCGCCATTAGACTGTTTTTTATTTGCAGTGTTACATTTACACGATCATCATTTCGGCTTCAGAGTGCCATTCAAAAATGGCTCTGAGCACTATGGGACTTAACTTCTAAGGTCATCAGTCCCCTAGAACTTAGAACTACTTAAACCTAACTAACCTAAGGACATCACACACATCCATGCCCGAGGCAGGATTCGAACCTGCGACCGTAGCGGTCACGCGGTTCCAGACTGAAGCGCCTAGAACCGCACGGCCACATCGGCCGGCTCAGAGTGCCATTATTAAGTGTTTTAAGTGTTATACAGTGCCTAAGATGACATACTGTCGTATTTAAAATACACTATTAGACACATTGTCTAAGGGTCGTGCATAGTAGACTGATTACCTTCGCTGTTTGGTCTCCTTAAACACTCACTCAGTATCAGTGTAATTATCTTCTTGATTTCCATCGCGAACCTACTGAAGCTTTCTGCGGTGTAGATGGTGTCTTCGTCGCTAAGGCGCGCCGCGCACCATTCATGTCTTCGTGGAGGACGAAGATACATTTCAAGCTTTCGCCAGCGCGCCTGCGTGAATCCCGGTCTCCCCAGCGCTCCCCGTCTCCGACGGCTGTCGCCACGGACGCCACCAGGATACGTCGTCTTTGCGTCACTCACTGCATTCACTTATTCCGGCGGCAACTCCTTTTAACACGCCGCACACCGAGCTCCGTCCCAGACCTCGGAAGACTTCCGGTGCGAATATATCGATGTAGCACTACGCTACTAAACTTAACAGCTATCCAGAGATTGTATCTTATAACTGCTAGCATGTGAACCAGTTTGTATAAAGGACAATTCGGCTATTAATCTATCACAACGCCAATGATGGGTTCATAGTATTACTGTCCCTTCCAGCGAACAAAAATGGTTCAAATGGCTCTGAGCACTATGGGACTTAACATCTGAGGTCATCAGTCCCCTAGAACTTAGAACTACTTAAACCTAACTAACCTAAGGACATCACACACATCCATGCCCGAGGCAGGATTCGAACCTGCGACCGTAGCAGTCGCGCGGTTCCGGACTGAAGAGCCTAGAACCGCTCGGCCACCACGGTCGGCTTCCAGCGAACATTTCTCGATGTTGTGGCCTTGTATTGACCCTGCTTTCCCTGAATTTCTTGCGTGTTGTAACTCTGTGTGCCATTGTAATTCTGTGTGCCACGTATTTCAAATCAAATGGCTCTGAGCACTATGGAACTTAACATCCATGGTCATCAGTCCCCTAGAACTTAGAACTACTTAAACCTAACTAACCTAAGGACAGCACACAACACCCAGTCATCACGAGGCAGAGTAAATCTCTGACCCCGCCGGGAATCGAACCCGGGAACCCGGGCGTGGGAAGCGAGAACGCTACCGCACGACCACGAGCTGCGGACAGCCACGTATTTCCTGAGCGGTTATATTACAGGCGCTAGTGTGATACGTTTACCTTTAGGAAGTCAGTTACATGAATTAAATTAAAATATTCTTTCAAATCAGTTTTCCTTGCGAATCACATTCCTATTCAGACGACTTACACCCAACAGTCAGCACACGATTACCAGTGCGAAACATACTACTCACCTACGGCAATTGGTAACACTTAATTGATTGCTTACCGCAGTTAACATCAAAATTAGCATAAATTATGGTGAATTTTGTACTTCGCGCTCTATGAATTGTCTTTCATCAGAAAATGTGTTTATTTAATCTGATCTGATTGGGCTGCCAGCCCCTCTCTTACATCGGCCCAGCATTTCACACACACAGTACCTTCTTACATCAAAGTTTCCTAAGAAACAAATAGGAATAAAATTATTTGAGTATCTGAAGTGGCAATGTGAGCAAATAATACTGACTCTGAACTCTAAGGTCAGTGCTGGCAATATTTGCACTACTGCAACTGCTGCCACTGATAGTGGTGTTAGCAATAATAATAATAATAATAATGTGGCAGTTATAAGAAGAATTTATAGGTGTACAAGATAGACGTTTTCAGATAGAGCCGTTCTGGGAAAGGAAACTTAAGGAGGCTGCACCAGCTAAGAGTACTGGGAAAAGAGGGAAATCTGATCGGAAAGAAGGCCAAAACGGTAAAGAGTGCGTATAGGAGCAATGGTAATCTTTTTTGTTGCTTTAATAGACATGTTATTAAATGTCTTCTGAACCTGATGTTATCATTTTTAATATAATGCAGGAGGCTATTCCAGAGTCGGATACCTGGTACTGAGAAGTACTTCGAGCGAGTGACTCGCCGGTACAGTGGGACAGAATGGGTTTTGCTCTGATGGGAACGAGCATTTCTGCCATGTTGTTCAGATAACACCCTTCAGAGGGCGAAAAGAAATGACGGAGAATGTTCGCTGATAAGTCAGCAGAGAAAACAGAGGGTCTGGAAATCTCAGCGCTTGTCTGAATGCAGCCAGGATAGTTGTGCCTATGATGGTAAAATATCACCAAAGAGTAGGACAAAACAGATATAACGAACATGTGTAAACAGTTCCAGGTGCCGTGAACTTTCCTGAGAAAGGCCTACCAGGATAACATCGCTGTAATCAATAATTGGTAGTATGTGTTTCAAAAGTTTATTTTCAGGTCAAGAGAGAATAGCTTTCATATATTTCTGCAGGGCATGGAGAGAGATGCTGATGCCTTCTTGCATACTGCAGTTATGTGCTCTGCCCAACATAGATTTTCATCTGTTATTACTGCTAGACTCTTTGCTGAAGGAGAGAAGTTGATATCTGTCCCAATTAGTGCTAGAGATGGTAGGAATTCGAGGTATTTCAGGCTAATGAGCCTAGAGTGCCCAAACAGTACCGCTTGGGTTTTGGATGGGTTGAGTAAGTGTCGGTGTTGGCACAGCAGACGGTCGCAGCTGTTTGTCTGCAGAAAGTATGTTTATTCGATGCCTTGTGTATGTGGGCTATTGTAACAGACTGGGCCCACTTGCCCATAGCACTTCACACGGCTGTAAGCCACGCTGCTTTATATACAGGGTTATTACAAATGATTGAAGCGATTTCACAGCTCTACAATAACTTTATTATTTGAGATATTTTCAAAATGCTTTGCACACACATACAAAAACTCAAAAAGTTTTTTAGGCATTCACAAATGTTCGATATGTGCCCCTTTAGTGATTCGGCAGACATCAAGCCGATAATCAAGTTCCTCCCACACTCGGCGCAGCATGTCCCCATCAATGAGTTCGAAAGCATCGTTGATGCGAGCTCACAGTTCTGGCACGTTTCTTGGTAGAGGAGGTTTAAACACTGAATCTTTCACATAACCCCACAGAAAGAAATCGCATGGGGTTAAGTCGGGAGAGCGTGGAGGCCATGACATGAATTGCTGATCATGATCTCCACCACGACCGATCCATCGGTTTTCCAATCTCCTGTTTAAGAAATGCCGAACATCATGATGGAAGTGCGGTGGAGCACCATCCTGTTGAAAGATGAAGCCGGCGCTGTCGGTCTCCAGTTCTGGCATGAGCCAATTTTCCGCGGGCTACGCGTGAAATTTGCCCGCACGCGTTCAACCGTTTCTTCGCTCACTGCAGGCCGACCCGTTGATTTCCCCTTACAGAGGCATCCAGAAGCTTTAAACTGCGCATACCATCGCCGAATGGAGTTAGCAGTTGGTGGATCATTGTTGAACTTCGTCCTGAAGTGTCGTTGCACTGTTATGACTGACTGATGTGAGTGCATTTCAAGCACGACATACGCTTTCTCGTCTCCTGTCGCCATTTTGTCTCACTGCGCTTTCGAGCGCTCTGACGGCAGAAACCTGAAGTGCGGCTTCAGCCGAACAAAACTTTATGAGTTTTTCTACGTATCTGTAGTGTGTCGTGACCATATGTCAATGAATGGAGCTACAGTGAATTTATGAAATCGCTTCAATGATTTGTAATAGCCCTGTATTTTCATGCTGGTGAGATGGCTTTAGCAGTTGTTCTAGTTCATCTAAATTAAGTTTCTTGTTGCTATGCCCATTGTAAATCGTTGTATAGAAAATTGAGTTTTCATTGTTTATATATTATTCTATAGCTTTTTATCAGTCACTTCGCATTACTAGTTTTATTCATGGGTCGTGGTCGAAACATTTCACATGAAGGGATATTTTTCTTAATTCAGAGGATATTCGGACTACTTTCATAGGCATTAGCTTTTTTAAAAATTCCTAGCAGGAACTTTATTCACTGTACTGGTGCTTTTATTAAATTGATAATGCTGTTGAAAATGTATATTGCTCCTTCAAAAAAGACTTCGCAGATGAAAGAGTACTATCTGCAATATAAATATACATCCCCTCTGCCTTGTATCATTTGACCAAAACCTCGTTTGGACATCTTGAACCGTTCACGAGATAAAGGGGTGCAAGTTTCAAATGATTCCAAGTATTTGATAAACTGTCAAATGTTCGTGTAGCTTTTGTTTGCGCACTGAGAGGTAAATCAACACTTACATTGCGAGAGCCACGTAATGCGACTAGATGTTCCGTGCTGTCATCTAACGCTTCCTGGACTTTTATTGTTCTCCCATTTTAAGGCGTAGAAGACACGTTTAGCCCATAGACCGTATCCGATTAGTTTGCAACAGTAGTAAAAAAAACGTCGCAGACGGAAGTAATCACCAGCTCGTCTTACCACGAGGTAGCGAAGCGACACTGGCTAATTTCTCTACGTAATTGCGGCACTGTTCGAAAAGGATTTAGAGTGGCGGTCGTAAACTGATATTTTGTAGCCACCTGCAATGCAGGAAAGCTCGCGTGATAGTTGAGGCGTAACAGACGTCGTCTGTATCAGAGCGTAACGCGGCTCCCAGGCCAGTTTGGCAGTTAAACCGCTCTCTTGCTACCGTGCTTACCCTTTCATCTCGATGGTGTGTATTACAAGGAACAGACTCGAACGAGAAACGTGATCATAAAGACCAAGTACTAAAATACAGTTAAAGCTGCTGTGCTTTCACCAAAACATTACGGAACGATGTTACTGCCTGTGCTCGATTACTACTGGTCTTTTCTTCTACGGTAATTAGTATCGGAATATGCCCATTCCTGTTTAGTATCGGTTGGCTTGTGTGGAAAGCGTGAACAGAAGTTTTAAAATGTTTTTAAAATCATTTATTGTCCTGCTAGCCAGCTTCCGGACCACCCAGACTCATCTTCAGATATTAGAGGAACTTCATGATATGCTAAGTGTCCAACTAGGGGCTGCATTTGATGCGAAGTAATATAACCTTGAAAGGTTGGATACGGCACTTTAAATGGACCCATTATACACCATCATGGAAAGTACGGCACTTAGTGAAAGTGGTTTAACGTGTAATGTACAAACATTCAAGTTAAGATTTGCTGAATATTCCATCGCCACATGGTGGGACGTAGATGTATTGAAAACGTAAGTACACAGTATTGATATTCCATAATCATATTTATTTTACTGTTCGTTGTTAACCGGCTTTCAGCTTTGTAGGCCACCCTCAGACAACTTAAGTCCAAACAAACAATCGACACAATATCAACGAGAGTTTACCAGTGTACAAAGATTGTTTTTCCAAAGGAACGTAACTTTTACGACTGTACATGTATACAAAACCATATACTTAATGAAAGTAAAAAAAACTATGAATAAATAAATCTTTTGTTAGTTCACACTCGTGTTTTTGTATAGACAAATATAGTTGTAAAAAGTCACATGTCCTTGGAAGGACAGTCTTTCTAGAGCTACACAAACACATTCTGATGTGTGGATTATCTGTTTAGTCTTGAGTTGTCTGAGGATAGCTTAGAAATTTGAAAGCCGCTTCAAAACTAACTATAAAATAAATATTATGGTGGACCATCAGTATTGTGTATTTCAGTTTTTAATTCGTCTTAAGCGCTAAGAGCAGCAAGATATAAGGCATCCTGAAATATAATGAGTCCATTCAAAGTGACAAACTCACAACTTCCGGGATTATACGACGTCGCCGGAGTCTCAATAACTACATGCAAGGGATCCATAATGATAATAAAAATTCTTTAAATATCCTACATCCGACGAGCCTGCAACGGCTTGCAAGAAGGATAGTGGGACAATGAAAAGTATTTAAAATGTTATAAAGCGACTGGTCATACTTTCTACGCAAATCATACCCTATTTAATCAGAGACGCACGGTTGATCGTCTGTAATGGAAAAGACACGAGGATGTGCGGAAAAGTAATGGCACAGAATTTTTTAATTGTGTTCTCAATATCAGCTAAGGTATTGCATATCATCCGTGTTACTCGACCGACTTTACCGCTTCACTATCGCATATTGCAACATTCTGCCGCTAGAGGGCTCCATATTCTAGCGTGTAACATGGCGGTGTGTAACGTAACTATATCGGTGCGTGAGAAACAGCGTTCTGTGTTTCTAACCGCAGAAAACGTGCCTCCAATTGAAATCCATAGAAGAATAAAGGCTGTGTACGGTGATGATTGTATCGATATCGGCAATGTGCGACGATGGGTTGTCCGTGCTCGTAATGAAGGAAACGGTGGTGACCCCGAAAACGATAGAGCGTTAATAGAGTTCCGCCACGAAGGATCACTGACGCCAAAAGAGTACAAGACAACACCGTCAGCGCGAAAAATCAAGCTCACAGTATTCCGACACGTTCAAGGCGTGCAGCACTTGGAATTCATGCCTAAAGGCTCCACCATAAACTCGGCAAGGGTAGTGCGAGGTCCTCAGCAACCGAAAGCTCAAATTCGAAGAGTTCTTCCACACATGGAACACCCTCTCCTTCAGCATGGCAATGTCAGACCACACAAGAGCGCTGCGACATCTGCAAAAATCAGATGCCTCGGGTTCACTGTCGTTGGCCATCCTCCATGCACTCCCCACTTGGCTCCATCCGAATTTCCTCTGCTTCCAAAACTTCAAGAATACCTTCTAGGTCTTCACTTTGATAGTGATGAAGATGTGCAAGCAGCGATGAAGTTGTGGCTCCGTCAACAAAGTCAAAGATTCTACAGCGACGGTACAAACAAATTGGTCTCCCATTGGGAGAAATTGGTTCGTCGTCAGGATGACTCTCTTGAGAAGTAAAGTGTAGACGTGAAGAATAAAGATGAAGACAGCTAAGAAAATTTTTTTAAACCCTTTGAGAGTTCCACATAAAAAATTCAGAGGCGTTAATTTACAGTACAGCCTCGTACGTTCTTGTTTAGCTTTAAATGAAGTGCGTTACTTCGGTTCTTATTTAGAAATTCCATAAGAGGTAATGAGGTGTCATTTTGTAAGCAGAGACGCAAAACAGCCACTGCTATATTAAAAAGGTGTCGTGGGAAAATTAGCTAAAATATTATCCGGTCAACCATACTTCCTTCAGAGTATTTGATGAAATATAAGAAAAATGTTTACGTCTAGCCAATAAAATGCAACTCCAAGAAGTATAGCAAAGGACAAAATTTTTCTTATCGTAGGAAGAAGGCACGACTAAATATGTAAGAAATTATAAGTTCGCGTGGCTCAGTGGATGGGAAGCGCAAATCATTCTTACTGGACGCCACTTCGGCGACTTTCGTGTCACTAATCTTCCCCAGTTACCCAACCATGGAATCCGAACGACGTGTCGTTCCTGGAGACACCGCACATCGCTAAGAGGTGAATGTTAGATTAGAGACAGACTGAAAATCTCCGTAATTCAACCGACATTCGATCCGACGACTTCTCGTTTACCAAGCACGCGCTTTACCACTAGGCCACCAAGCCCGACAAATATGTAGTCGACTTAGGGTATAAAAGGCGCGTAGTTCAGCAGACAAAGGTGCCACTTCTGGCAGCAACGACGGCTGCTTCGATCTGGGCTTGTATTCAGGTAGAGGTACGTCTTTCTGCGCTATTTCAGCTCTATATCAGAGTACATCAATCGCGAGCTCGGTGCATGGTGGCGTGCCAATCGCTCGGCAACCAATAACCATGTGATTGCGGTGGGTGAGAGGTTTTGAGTATGTGCTCGGCAGAGCAACAGTCGAACGCCCTACGTATTGATGTAGGTCGGGACAGTACAGGCAACATTCGATCTTCATTATCTTATTGAAAGATAATGCATCTGAGACTTCTTACATAGGGTACAACTACTGGTCTTAATATGTCGAAATGTATGTATCGTGGTAGGTCGTAGCAGACAGGCAACATCGATCTTGTGTTATCTTGCTGAAAGATAACGTATCGTAGGGTACAGCCACTGGTTTAATATGTCGAAATGTAACAAATGCTGTCCGAATTAACTTCAGCTGACGATAGCCTGCCTCCTGACTGCCAATGATCCAGCCACTTGTAGAGTCATACAAATGCGTCCCCAGTGCGTTCCTCCTATTCTGCTGCTGGAATATTATGTGCCTAGAACGCATAAATCACGTCCTGTCAATACAGACTATTGCAAGTACCACTCTCGTACTGGCGTGCCGTGTACGCCGCGTATTCTCTTGCAGTGTCGCCTCAGTTTAGTCCGCACAATGTCGCAATGATGCGTTTTTGTTTGCTTTACGACGATATGGAAGACCCCTTAGTTTAGAGGCATCTGAGTAATTATGTCACGTAACTGATTTTACAGAGTGCAACACCATAAACTTGTACAAATTTTGAGAAGACTAGGCATAGACGGAAAAGATATTCGTTGTATAAAAAATCTGTACTGGAATCAAACTGCCGAGGTCAGAACTGGCGGCCAATTGACAGAAGCACAAAAAAACTCCAGAGGAGTTGGACAAGGCTGTGCACTCTCATCACTTCTCTTTAACCTGTACTCAGAAGGCGCTTGAAGATTGTGACATAGGTATTAAAGTAAATGGGGTATGTATTAACAACATAAGATACACAGTCTTAATTGCAGATAACATGAACGACCTGCAAGATCTTCTGTCTACAGTGGGAGAACACAGCAGGTATATGCTTCTCAATATGGTAGTCACTCGCAATTCAGATGAGCATCAAAATGCAGAATTAATGCATAATAATCAAACCATAGACATGGTGACCGGTCTTAACTACTTGGGGACGTGGTTGTGCGAAAATTGGTCATCATACATGGAAATCAGGTGCAGAACAGAGAACGACCGCAGTGCATTTGTGAAATTTAACGACGTGTTCACTACCACTGACTTTGATCTTAATCTCAGAGTTAGGTTGATGAAGAGCTATGTGCGGTCAGTGCTTTTATATGGCGTGGAAAGTTGGACGTTGAAAGTGAACACCGTGAACGAGTTGGAAGCATTCGAGTTGTGGTTATACCGAAGAATACTTGAAATTGTACGGACAGCATGGAAAACAAGAAGAGATCCTGAGAATAGTAAAAAGAGACCACGAACTGCTAACCACAATCAAACGTAAGAAAACAGCTTACTTAGGCCATGTGGTATGAAATAAAAGGTATTGCCTTCTTAAACTGATAATCAAGGGGGGAGTCTGAAGCCAAAAGGAAACTGGCAGGAGAAAAATGTCATGTCTCCGCAGCATCAGACAGTGGACAGGAATAAGAAACGCCGGCGACTTGATCCATGCTGGAAGAGGTAGAGAAACTGAGCTAATGTGGTCGAAAACGTCAATTAGTGGGTATGCAGCAGAAGAATAAGACGAATTGATTTTACAGTTATGGACAACTCCAACTGCGTTCTCACATGTTTTTTACTGCCAAGTATTATCCGACTAACAGTCCTGAATGTGAGACGCTACCCCGCCCTATACCTCGTACAGTGCTCTTGCGAATTTTCTCACTTCTAACAAATTATGAGTAATAAAAGTTGCAAATCATCTTATCGTCACTGACATCTACAACAAACTAACGCTACATATTGTAAAGTTGTTTATCAAATTATCTTCATAAAACAACAAGTAAAAAAAAATTTACTGTTTCATCAAACGTCTCAAGAAGTAATTACTCTACCGCTGTTCTCCATAACTCACGCCCCCTCTTCATAATTCTGATGAATCAGCCTGTACTAGCTTTGAATTGTACATCACATTCTGTTGCGGAATTCCTCTTTATTTTCTGTGCCTTTATTCTGATAACTTCTGGATTAATGGGGGAAGCCTCCATTGCGTTTACTTCGGACCTACTGCATACATTATGAAATATTTCTGCTAGGACCCACGGAGGATTTTCATGTAGAACTGAAGCGACCTGTGAACATTTTCTAACACAAAAATGGTTCAAATGGCTCTGAGCACTATGCGACTTAACTGCTGAGGTCATCAGTCACCTAGAACTTAGAACTAATTAAACCTAACTAACCTAAGGACATCACACACATCCATGCCCGAGGCAGGATTCGAACCTGCGACCGTAGCAGTCGCGCGGTTCCGGACTGCGCGCCTAGAACCGCTAGACCACCACGTCCGGCCTTTTCTAACACCAAATTTTGTTCTTGTCCTACTGTCTGTGGACTCTACATCACTGATGAACAATAGATCACATTGTCTCCGTGACAGTTGTCAACAGCAGATCCGTAGATGTAGGTAACTAACAAAAATTACGCCTGAAATTTACACCCATTGTCGATCGCTAAAACTCGCCGTCCCTATCGCTTTGAAATGACGGCAAACTAAATGCTGCAGTTACTTTTGGGAACGTTCTGGTCCAAAATTAAGATTCAGTTTCAAGCAGCAATGATCATTAGTTTTAACGACGGTAGAAGCTGATGCAAAACTTGAAAATGCACTGACTTGAAAAAAATTCCAACACCAAAAAGTAATTATTGTAGAGCAATGAAATTTCGGAAATACATTTGTGTATGTAACGCATTTAAATGATCACCGTTGCAGGATCACAGCTTAATGTAAGCGCAGCATAAGCCATTGCAAATGTGAAATGCTGGTACATGAATAACCGGTGTAACAGCCAGAATGTTGAATTCGAGCATGCAAAAGTGCGTGCATTGAGTCATAAAGGTGCCGGATATCAGTTTGTGGGATGGAATTCCACGCCTGTTGCACTTCTTCGGTCAATACAAGGACGTTTAATGCTATTTGTAAAAGACACTGAAGTTGTTGTCCAATGATGTCCCATATTGGAAACAGATCTGGTGACCGAGCAGCCCAAGGCAACATGCTGGCACTCTAGAGCATATTGCGTTACAACAGCGGTATGTGGGCGTGGGTTATCGAGTTGGAAAACATCCCCTGGAATGCTGTTCATGAATGGCAACACATCGGGTCGAATCACCAAACTGGCGTACAGTTTTGCAGTCAGGGTGCGCAAAGAACCCGCGAGAGTTCCTGCTGTCATGCGAAATCGCACCCCAGATCATAACTCCAGATGTAGGTTGAGTGTGTCTAGCCAAAGCCTTCTAGATACAAGGCCTACGCACAGCTGCCATATTGGAACTTGACGTCACAAACTGTTGGCCATCTTATCTGTAGTCGGCAGTCCTGTTGGCGTGTATGTTGTGTTGAAAGTGTGTGCCACGTGAAAGTGATATATATTTCATAAAGTATTCGCCTACAGTTCTTCCAAGTATGGGATACAAGTGTTGCGTTCCCTTTTGCCCGGGAAATTATAAGTCCCAAACAGGCATGAAAGTGCAAATGTGTGAAGTTGAGAAATCGCTGGATTGCAGCTATTCCCAGACAGGAATTTGTGTCTATGCATCATTCAAGGGTAAGTAAATGAAAAAAAAAAATTTATAGAGTGTTATTTGTTTCCATTGCACCACATTTGCCAATTGTTTTTAAAAGCAGTTATGTATCATGTACCAGTATAATTTGTTTCTTAATTCTGGACCATTGCTGCGAGGTCAATACGAAGCAACTATTGTCACACAGAATAGTTATATTAATTAGTGTGACTCGAAAATGTTTGGTATTCCTTATCATTCCTACCAGATTATTGAGTTTCCAGTACTTTTATTTGGAAGAGCTACAGAATGGTTTTGTTCAGTTTTACATATACAGCTATTCGGAAATTTCAATTTGAGTAAACTACATTAGAAAATTGCTTTAATGAATTCAGTGTTCGACACATTCAGCAGTATAGAAAGCAGAATTTCAATGTAAGTGCATTTTGATTAAATTAACAGCACTCTGTGACACGAATTTCAGTCAAGGGTATAGGAGAAACAATCTTTTCATGTTTAAGGTTCTAAAGGTCTGGAGAAATTGGGAAATAAAATATTTTTTCGGATTTTTTGATTTATTAAACATTACGTCAGGAGGTGTTCCATTTCGTCGAATGATTTGAGTTTCGTATGAGGTCAGCAAATTTTGAAGTGGAGAGGAACATTTACGAAAATAACCAGGGAAACAAATTCTTAAATGCTGCAGGAGCTCCAGCTGCTTTATTTAAAACCGAAAACGTCTGCTTGTTATTGCATATTGCAGATTTTTTACTGCAAGAAAACATAGCTCCCGAGGTAAAAGACAGAATTTAAAATTACAGTTTGTTTTCGAGCCTAGAAACGCGTATTTAAGGCAAATCGTCAAAATAATTTTAGATCTTCAAATATCATAGGGAAGTTTTGTTCACTTACTTTACGCAATGATACAAATTTCCATATTTTCCTTACAAGGCCATATAGAAGAGGAAAGCACGAGAATCCCTATGCGATCTCAGCTCTAAAACTCGTAAAGTTCGTATAGCTGCAGAGTGCTTGACAGGAGCGTTCCGATACAGACCCGGCCATCAGTATGTGACGTCACAAGAGTGCGCGCAGGCCTGTAGTCTAGGTGGTGTTGGTCCAGCACGCAGACAGGGTGGTTGCGGGCCCTCAACCGGCCTCCTAACCAACACACGTCCATCACTGACACCTAGGCAGAACTAGCTGCCATCACAAAATATAACAGACCTCCAACCTTCCCTCCAATGAGCTCTCGCTTGACACCACTGAAATCGCAAAGGGCAGTGGCTGGGCGTTACTGGAATGCACGCAACAGAGCGACTGGCTCGTAGCTGTCCTTGAAGTAACCAATTTGTAGTAGTTTCTTGTGTCACTGTGGTACCAACGGCTGCTCAAATTGCTTCTACAGACACAGTATGTTGCGTCAGAGGCATACGCTGAACTCGACGTTCCTCCCTCTCGGTAGTGCCCCGTGACCGTCCGTGGGCCGGTCTTCGTGCGACCGTTACTTCCTCTGACCACCGCTGCCAGCACTCATGTATCAGTCATGCCAAGTCTTCCTGCAATATTTAAGAAGGAGCATACAGCTTCTCGTAGCCCCAGGACACGACCTCGTTCAAAGTCAGTGGTGTGTTGCTAATGTCGCCTTTGTCTCCTTACAGGCATTCTTGACTAACATCATATCCAATCTCAAAGATAACTAACGATCACGACTGTTACAGCGTGTACTTAAGGCAGACTGATGTGGCTGCCAGCGCCACTCTTACGCCACTGGCGCAAACTTGCAATAGACATCATCCTTCACATACAGAAACACTCCTACCAATCCTACCAACTTTTGTTGATGTCGCAGAACTCCTTCTTGTTGTTACGATTTCCTTTCCGTATGACTGTTTTAGTCTGAAATTAGAGTTCTCATAACAGCCGATATGCGTACTGCACATGCGGCCCAACACAATAGTTGCTTCATCCTAAACGTGAAAAATCATGCGGAGAAAATGTCTACTGACAAACAAAATTAATTATGAGCACGTGATACAACTATTCCATCGTCCATAGCTGCTCTATAAATTAGCACATTGATTGGTTTTACGAAACAAGAAGCATCAGGTGACGGGATGAAGTTTCTTCATAACTCAACTGGGACGCTGCACGTTGCGTGGCGGAAGATCAATCGGTCTGAGGTTATTAGCGAGTGAAACGAGAAACAAGACCGAGACAATATAAATGTTCCTTGTGATGGGAGCAATCGAACTACATCCAACAGCGAGAGCAATAGGAGAAAGGAGGAAATGTTTGATTTCTTGTTCCTAATTAACTCAGTGAAAAACTTGTTACGGTTTTAATTGTTATGGGTACGCCTGACACAGTTAGGTGCTCGGTGTAAGTATATCCGCTTTCTATTTCACGGACTCTGTTAATGCCTGGTCATACTGATTTATCAATAGCGTGAGGTGCACTTAGGATATAAAGAAACACGGGCCGCATATAGAAAGCGAAATAGACAACAGCCGTTCAGGAACAAGTACTTGGCGTTTTGTCGCATCGAGTCTGCGTTGTGCAGACTTTCACGTAAGGACAGTTATGAAGAGTACAGCAGCAGCGATATTCCTCTTATAGTTAAGTTCACGTTGGAAGGGCTACATCATTATATTGTGGTTGATTCGAAAATTCCGACCGATGCATGACATCACGAAAGCATTTATTTTCAAGAAACAACTCTCGTGGTCCGGCTATGCACGAACTGATATAACACCAATTATCGGTGCGCCTTCGTTCGACTTTTAGTCAGATCGTTTGCATAATATAGGTGAATGCCGGACTGTTTACCAGGCACCACCCCTGTTACTTAAGGTGCTATGCCAAGCGAATCGGCTTGTTAGGATAATGGGCTCGTATTCAGAATGAGGGAGGTTCAAATTCTGGCATACTCTCGGGACAAGTTTTCTGTGTTTTTCCCTTTGTCCCAATCTTTTTCCAATTGAGGCAGAGTTTCGTAGAAAGTTATGCGTGTGTTCACCAAATGAGCCTGACGACCAACATAAATGCAGCAGGAAGAAAACACTCTTACCACAGAAAGTATTTATTGTTTATGAGGTGGCTTGTTAAGCACTCAGCAAATAATCAGCTTCGTCACAGGGCAAATTCGATGTAGCGGAACTCTAACACTATGAGACAATAATGTTGGCAACACAGACTCCTCTTTTTCTTGTAACTTTGTGCGGCATCGGTGTCGGGTCAGCGTGGTTATTAAGGGATTTTGCATGGCTGGTTTAAGCGATCGCCGGATGCTCAATCTGTCGCCACTCCATTACCCCCTCCCCCTGGGACGGAATCTGTGTACCTCAGCTATCAGAGTGCAATTGTATTCGTGCTCATGTGAAAGTGGGCAAAACTCTTCTAAATGTTTGGGATTCATCTAACTAACTGAGGCGGGACTTGCATACCAGGCCGGTATTTGCCTAGTGGGATGTGCGAAACCTCCTAAAAACCACACATAAGCTGGCAGGCTCACCGACCGTCGTCGTTAATCCGCTGGGCGGATTCGATTCGCGGCCGGCGAACCTCCCCGCTTTACACTCACGGCTATCCGAGCAGCACAGATTAAGATATAATTAACTTAATTTATTAAAGGAACTTTACAAGTAATTAACTTCAGTATGATATTAAGGATGAGGTGTGGAAAAACTGTTACACTGTTCTATCACAGAATCATGACTAACTGAGATCGTAGGGTGCCCAGTTTAGCTCTGCAGAAGGCAAATGAAATGATCGTTTCTCACTATTGGCCGGGAGACCCTCTCTGGGATATTTGGGTGGTGGCAGTAGATAACTCTTGGCACTATCTTGACGATACACACCCACTGCGACACTCGGCGGATATTGCGACGCTGTGAGACCCTGGAGACACAGACTCATGAGTAGAGCTGCGTGTCCTCTTAAATCCGCGGTTGACGGATGAACGTTCATTTGCGGACTATTTTCCTAACGTCAGGCAGAGGGTGATACTGTCCATTTTATCTGCACTCTGTGACGTAAGTCCATAACTATGGTGGATGAATATAATTATTTGAATGATGTTTGGCAGAAGCGTAACATAATCCGTTACGTGTGCCCTCTACGGCATCCGACCATAATATGTGGCGTCACACGAGAGACGGACCTTTCCAAGCTATATACCGTATCTGACGGCGGATGTTGTACCCTTTCTTTCATCCAAACTGTCAGAGTTATTCTCCTCTGTCAATTATTTAAAAAGTAATAAGCTAATATTGTTTCATATTCATGGATTTTTCTGTCTCCTCTTGGTAGAGAAAATTCATATTTAATGTTGAAAAGCAAACAAACATATTTTTGTTCTTATAACAATAGTTTATTTCGAAGCGGTTTTCGGTTATTACGCTGTCTTCGGGAAAAATGGTCTAACAACCTGAAAAGTAATTCAAAATAAACAAATACTAATAAAATAAAAACATTTGTTTTCAAATCTTAAAAATGTTAGTGTTTCTCTTTTGGTAACATAGTTCGCTGGGGACCAATTCTTCACCAGAGTATGTGTGTGTCGCATGACGGTATGACCGGTGTGGAGCCGTTTTAACAACATAGCAATGAAGCCTTACATGGCACGACTGTTGTTTTTCTTGTGGTCAAACACCAACACCTGCTCTAATAGTGCACTCCACTGCGTAACTTATCTGCGCCTCTTTCAAACTGGCCGACGGAAGATGGTTCAAATGGCTCTGAGCACTATGGTACTTAACATCTTAGGCCATCAGTTCCCTAGAACTTAGAACTACTTAAACCTAACTAACCTAAGGACATCACACACATCCATGCCCGAGGCAGGATTCGAACCTGCGACCGTAGCAGTCCCGCGGTTCCGGACTGCAGCGCCTAGAACCGCAAGACCACCGCGGCCGGCTCCGACGGAAGACGACTAACACTATCTTTGGATATGACAGAAGAGCTGTCGTTTAATGGACAAGGTCTCAGATCAAACCAGGTTCGCTTTTTAGCAGACTTCCACTGGAAAAGTCTACCACAACAAGCTAAATGTGTGAGACATAGAGTGTTACACTGACGCAGGACGCTATATCAGCCTCAAGTTACTCGGGGACTACCTTAAAGTTTCAACATATCAGTTTCCACTTATCAGTTTTCTTGTAGGTGCTAAAGAGGATAATAGCTTGACCAAATTTAACACATTTCACATTTTCAATGAAGTGGTTTTTTTTTTTTTTTTTTTTTTTTTTTTTTTTTTTTTTTTTTTTTTTTTTTTACGAAATATTCGCGGAAGTCAACATCCACATTAAGTTCAAATTCTTTGCCAGCCTTAAACTCGAATTCATGTCACTGTCTCTTTTGGGGAATTTTCTGCCTACTGGAGAATAGAAGTAGGCTGCCATGTAGGCTATATTTAAAGAGGAGGTTTCAGATCGCTGTTGTCGAGAAGGAATATGTTCAAATGTGTGTGAAATCTTATGCGACTTAACTGCTAAGGTCATCACTCCCAAAGCTTACACACTTCTTAACCTACATTATCCTAAGGACAAACACACACACACACCCATGCCCGAGGGAGGACTCGAACCTCCGCCGGGACCAGCCACACAGTCCATGACTGCAGCACGCTAGACCGCTCGGCTAATCCCGCGCGGCTAGAAGGAATACATATCTGAAATTTGGAACACAAGCTTACAGTATTGATAAGTTTCATGTTGATTTGCTTCGTGTTGCACCCTCGGATGGATAAGACCATGAAATTCTGTTTTGTGGAAGGACAAGTTAGTTTCTGGGTAAGGAAACAAGTAATAAGAAACAAACAAACAAGGAAGAGGTGGAGGTAAGAATTAAACGTCCTATGGACGTCGGCGTCTTTACAGACGAAGCACTGAACAAGGATGACATGTAACGGATCGTTTTCTTGCCTAAGGGAACAAAGTTTTCGTCTTATTTAACAGTTTAATCAGGAATTTAATTCTAGGAGGAGCTTCACATGTTAAATTTACTGCGAGAGACCACCACACCAAGGATGCAATTCAATAGTTGACACCATAGCTGGGGTGCCGCAACGGTGACAAAACACAGAGCCCTTTCATTGATCAGCATCTCTAGTAGTCAGCCATCATTTACAGAAGGTACAGTTATCTAAGGCCAACAAAGGTGACTTCACAGAGGGTTCTAGGGATTTCAGATTGCTGTTACAGTAAACTTTGGATTTTTAAATGGAAACATTTATGGATTCTAGGGGGAAAATGGTGGCAACGAGAGGTACTACTAGAAGTCACCACTGGGTAGGGCAGTATAATCAGCCAAAGAGGCGGCTGCACCAGGGACACAGTCGCTCTAATTGCAGAGCAGATTAGGTGGCGAGCTGAATGTTGAAGCATTCATGGAAACTGTTCAAAGCTTGAGAAATTCAAGACTCAACTGGATTCTTTTCTACAGAGAAGTACACAGAGATGCGAAGTGATAAAAAGTGGTAACGCTTCTACGTTTCGAGAGTGATTATTTCTAACATGAGAATTATGATTTAAGGAGGAATGGGCTTATATGGTTTGAAGAGCTTGTCTGGAACACTCACCCGAGAAACAGAACTGAGATTTAGTCTAGAGTGCGCCATTTTTCGACGGCAGCTGCAGAAGATTTCGGTGTAGGTATCGATTTGTATGGGTTTGTTAAAGTAGTAATAAACTGTTCTGTTTCTGTGGAATCTGTCGTTTTCGGGCCGCGCGGGGTTGCCGCGCGGTCTCTGGCGCCGTGCCACGGTTCGCGCGTCTCCCCCCGTCGGAGGTTTGCCGGCCGGTGTGACCGAGCGGTTCTAGGCGCTTCAGTCTGGAACCGCGCGACCGCTACGGTCGCAGGTTCGAATCCTGCCTCGGATATGGATGTGTGTGATGTCCTTAAGTTAGATAGGTTTAAGTAGTTCTAAGTTCTAGGGGACTGATGACAGGTGTTGAGTCCCATAGTGCTCAGAGGCATTTGAAGCCGTCGGAGGTTCGAGTCCTACCTCGGGCATGGGTGTGTGTGTTGTCCTTAGCGTAAGTTAGTTTAAGTTAGATTAAGTAGTGTGTAAGCCTTGGGACCGATGGCCTCAGAAGTTTGGTCCTATAGAAAATTTCCAAATTTTGTCTTTTCGGGTGTGTGAGACTGTCGACTTAATTATTATCCTATGAGTTTTTTGTCAAGATCAAAGGATACAGACCAGTGTGCGGTTAAGTGGAGACGGAATGTACTGCATATAATCGGATCTGATGGTAGTGCTAGCGTGTGTCACTGGACTCGCAATCGGGAAGACGGCGGTTCGAATCCCTCGGAGAGGACACAGCCCATTTCCCTCTCCATTCTTCTCCAGTTCGAGCTCGTACTCAGTCTCTAACGGGACGTTGAGCACTATTTCCCCTGCCAATTATCGTATCATGATTTTTCTGATAGCAAGCGGAGAGCAACGCTACTCATTTCAGTGGTACAGAAGTCCCAAGGCTACCTACTTGTACAAATACAAATTTACAATATTAAGAGTGGAAGGCTGGTCCTGGAGGTATATTAACGAAATTATTGAAGTACAGACGATCTAATGTAGAAACAGCACCAGTTACTACTTTTAACAAAGTGGTTTAAGGAGATGAAGTACTCCATGGATAGAAGGTATCATATATTACCGCCATATACGAAACTGGGAGCAGGAGAGTTCAGACTAATTACAGGGGAATAAGTTTAATGGCTTCGGTGAATAGGCTGTTTCGTAGTGTAATAAAGAACAGATTGGAAAAGGTTGCACTTGTCGTTGAATCTCAGGAACAGTCCAGTTATACTGCTGGGAAAATCTGTGTTGATAACATCTTTTGTGTACACCAGATCTGTCAGAAAATGATCGCAAAAAATGAAAATCTCCATTTGGTGTCTGCTGATTTAGGAAAGGCCTATGATTTTCTGCCAAGGAAGTTACTATCGTCAGCGCTGGAAAATGGTGAGGTGGATGGTGCGTGAATAGAGTTGGTGAAAACGACGTACCCCGTATGCGAGGTAATTGTTAAGGTTGATGGTAAGATATCAGAAAGTTTTAAAAGAAGTGAAGGATTAAGACAAGTATGTTCCATGGTACCAAATTTATTTAAATTCCGTTTAGTGGCTCTTGGTTACTGGAACAGACAGAGCAAAATTTTGGGTGTGGCAGTACAGTACAGTATCAACCTTTTTCATGCATTACTGTTTGCCGATGATCAAGTACTTACGCCTCTGGATAAGGATGGTGCCAAGTATCAAATGAGAAAGCTAACGTATGCTTGCAAACAGTGAGGACTAGCAGCCAGTATGGATAAGTGGCATAGGAGGATTTGGATTTTGAATTCGACGGGGTAAGGAAAGTGGAAGTCTTGCAGCATTTAGCTTTAGTAATGGATAAAAGTGGCCAGAATGAAGTGGACATATCCCACAGGATAAGTCAAGCGAAGATAGCTATTACATTATTAAATCGTATTTTTTGGAGCCGGCATACAAACAGACGGACAAAGAAAGTAGTGTTACGTGCTGTGGTTGAAAGCGTTCTGACATGTGGCTCAGAGTGTTGGACACTGATCGAGAGACAAAGGGGAAAAACTGAATCTGTCGAAATCGACAGGTTACGGCGGAGAATGAGAGCGACGCGCTTGGATCCTCTGAGGAATGAATATGCAAGAATGGAGATGGATGCGAAGGAATCAGTCATAAATAGAATTGGTGCTCGAACTCTGAGACGGTATGGACATGTCCGACAGATGTAAGAATAACGATGAACGCAATGATTGTTCAACTTGCCACTGTCAGGGAGAAGGAGCAGAGGGAGGCCGATGTCAACGTGGAAGGGAACTGCGGCCAAAGCCATGGACAAGAAAGGTCCACTAAAAGGATAGACGTTTGTCCATCTGTGAATAGAGAACTGCTGACAAGTGGAAAAGCCTGCTAAACTAAGCAAGTAGAAGTGAAGAGTTGCAATCGAGATCCGCCAATAAAATGTTACTTTCCGTTCGTGGAGTGTATACGTTACACAGGGGACCACTAGTGACCGCAGGTCGATAACAGGGATCGCTGTTCGACCACATGCAAAGAAGGAACACTTCAGGAGGAGAAATGCGAGCGTGAGCATGTCTATGGAACTACTCCAGGAACTCCAGTAACTGTGGAGACCGTGATTTCGGCTGAGCGAACAAGAATTTTTTGATCCATTGGTGTCCTAACAGCTTGATCATTTTCTCCCTCTCCTCGACGAAGGTTCTAAATTACCAAATTTGTTGCAACTTGAGAAAAAGCTATCTGGTGAGCGGCTGTGAGCAGTGTTGCGGAGTAGGAAGATTAGCAGTGAAGCGTGACGATTCTGCGCGTGGCCTATACGTTGATTTACTTTATGCCGTACTAGTGGTCCGCTTAACGAGCAGCATAAATAAGTTCGAGCCTCTTCCCGCTAGTAAATATAGCCGGAGCCGATAGCCTTGAGGCGACATGATTTACAGGCTCTGGGGCCAACGCGTGAAGGAGCCGTGAGCGGGCGCGCACTGCCGGCGCGGTCCCCTGTTATGTTATGCTGCGTACCTGCGGGACGGTTTGGCGAATGCGAGGCCGCGGCCCCTTACCCTTCTCTGCAACGTCAATTAAGTCTGCGGTCGACGCTCCGGGGAGAGGAGGGACCCTAATAACACGTTGGGCAACCCTCGGGTTCACACCAACGGCTCGGCCGCCGCTGTTCCACGAATTAATGGCTGACTCCCTATCGTTCACTTCCCGGCGAGAGCGTCGGGTGAACAATGCGTTCTTAAACATGTTTAGCGCTCCGTGTTGAAAGGTCTGTGAGGCAGTCTCCGAATATATATCTCGAACAACTTACGGGGGATAGTCATAAAGCTATAATTGAAGGGTCTCCCATAAAGAACGCAATTTTTAAACTGAGCGCCTCTTGCAGTGTGTTAGGTTGCCGGACCTGAAATTTAAGCGACTGTCATCTGTTGACACTGCGCTTACCGATTCTCGTTGTGAATTGCCATTTGTGCGTATTGTTATCAGCCGATTGTCATTGTCAGGTGCATTTGTGCGTATTTTATCAGTTAAAATGGAGCAATACACGATGGATCAAAGTGTATTTCAATTTTACAGTGAATGCTGTGGTGTCACCGCCAGACACCACACTTGCTAGGTGGTAGCTTTTAAATCGGCCGCGGTCCGCTAGTATACGACGGACCCGCGTGTCGCCACTGTCAGTAATTGCAGACCGAGCGCCACCACACGGCAGGTCTAGAGAGACGTACTAGCACTCGCCCCAGTTGTACAGCCGACGTTGCTAGCCATGGTTCACTGAGAATTACGCTCTCATTTGCCGAGACGATAGTTAGCATAGCCTTCAGCTACATTTGCTACGACCTAGCAAGGCGCCGTATTCAATTGATATTCTATTAATGTATCATCAAGAGCGATGTTCTACAAATGTGGATTAAAGTTAAGTATTCCAGAAGCTACGTACTTTTCTTTATAGCATTCATTACGTATCCTGTTTCAGACCTCACGCCAGCCTGCGTGAGTTTAAGCGCGTGCCTTTCGGCTTCCTCTCATTGTGTCTAGGCTGTCTTGTCTAGACGCAACAAATGCTATGCAGATACCGTTCGAACACTTTGTGTGATTTTTGGTACGCGAAATGCGCCTAAAAAGTCGAAAGTGCAGAGACTGGTGAAGAAATTTAAAGATAAAGGTTCGACAGTGAACATCAAATGATCTGAACGTTCTCGTTTTCGTCGATCGGTAGAGAATGTTGCTGTCATCAGTGAGAGCATACTACGAGTTTAATGAAATCGATTCACCCCCGTTGTCAACAGTCAGCCATTCCGAGAAGTAGTTTGCATCGAATTTTAACAAAAGATCTGCATTTGCAGCCGTTTACGATCCAGCTAACACAAAAGCTGAAACCGATGGACCATTTGAACAGTCGAACATTCCCCAATTGGCTATTCACAAAACGAGAATTCGATAGTGGTCTTCATAAAAATATAATCTTCAGTTACAAGGCACACTTCCATTTTAATGGTTACGTGAATAAACAAAATTGCTCGATATGGGGCACAAAGAACCCTCGCATGGAGCGTGAGAAGTGTCTTTATCCAGAACGGGTCACTGTTTGGTGCGGTTAACGGGCTGTCGGACTAACTGGGCCATACTTTTTTTGAAAATGAGACTGGAAAAGCAGTGACAGTGACTGGTGATCGCTTTCGCCATGTGATAACACAGTTTTTATCGCCAAAATTAAAAGAACTGAATGAATGTGAGAGACATTTGGTTCCGATAGGATGGGCAACCTGTCACACTGCCGTCGAAACAATAACGTTGCTGAGAGAAAGATTTCCTGTTCGTCTCATGGCTCGCAATGGCGAACAGAAATAGCCATAGAGATTGTGTGATTTCACACCATGTGACTTTTTGTGGGGGTATGTCGAATCCTGTGTGAACAATCCACGAACCATCCCGCAACTCAAGGCAGAAATTAGACGTGTCATGAACCAAATTCAAGCGGAGCTTTGCTCTAGAGTCGTCGAAAATTTTGTTTTCATAGTAGATGTGTACAGACGAAGCCGTGGACGACATTTTCTTGATATTTTGTTTCATGTTTAATCGAAATCTTTGTATTTCAAACTGACATTCACCACCGGCAATGGAGGGTGAAGCTTTGACAATGCCAGCCACTCGTGCTGGCGAAACGTCAGAAAAATCATTAGATGAACGTCGGCCGAAGAACCCGAGACAGAAGCCAATAGGCAGCTTGTCAACAAGTGGCCACGAAAGTCTTAACAATTTTGTGTGACATCATAAAACTAGCAATTTTCAAATAAATTATGTGTTATATTATTAAACTGAAAGTTGCGTTCTTTGTGGGACACCCTATATCAGCTCTAGAATAGCAAGGAAATTCAAAATATGAGCGAACAAACAATTCACTTTCTGTTAGGAAATACAAATCAGTAGGCATCCTACGTTACCTTTGGAGCAGACTGTAGTGGGAGATCGTCGTGGCCACACTCATTGCTTGACATTCCACTGGTGACAGCGTGGACGTGCATGCGCCGCCACACACGCGGTGAGACGTTTAGTGCTGTTGCAGAAGTGAGGAGCACGTGCTTTCTCCCAGATCTCGTTGTGCAGTCGGCTTTCTGCGAGCACAGTCCGGTCTCTGAGCGCACCGGTGTCGCTTTCCTCACGATTAGGGAACTAGAGCGCGCGCAGATTGTCACGAGAGGAGACCAGCGTGCCGGCTAAAGAGTTCCGGCACGAGGGATTGACGGTATGCCTCGCAGTCGCTCAGTAAGAGAACGGGATGTGTAAAGTCACCAGCAAATCCACACTAATTGCAAAATGACTCATACACGACGTTGCGGAAAGTGGCAGTTGTGTCTAAATAAGGAAAAGTTTGAGGTCATCCACATGAGTACTAAAAGCTATCCGTTACATTTCGGTTACGCGATAAATTACACAAATCTAAAGGCTGTCAATTCAATTAAAAACCTACTAATTACAATTACGAACAACTTAAATTGCAACGGGCACATAGATTATGTTGTGGGGAAGGCAAATCAAAGACTAAGTTTTATTCAAATGGTTCAAATGGCTCTGAGCACTATGTGACTTAACGTCTGAGGTCATCAGTCGCCTAGAACTTAGAACTAATTAAACCTAACTAACCTAAGGACATCGCACACATCCATGCCCGAGGCAGAATTCGAACCTGCGACCGTAGCGGTCTCTCGGCTCCAGACTGTAGAGCCCAGAACCGCACGGCCACTCCGGCCGGCTAAGTTTTATTGGCAGAGCTCTTAGAAGATGCAACAGCTCTACTAAAGACACTGCCCACACTACGCTTGTCCACCCTCTGCTAGAGTATTTCTGTGCCGTATGGGGTCCTCACCAGATAGGACAGACGGACGACATCGAAAAAGTTCAAAGAAGCACTGCTCGTTTTGTGTTATCGTGAAATAGGGAAGTGAATGTCACGAATATGATAAGTGAGTTGGGGTGGAAATCATTAAAACCAAGGCGAGATCTTTTCACTGAATTTCAATCACCAACTTTTTCTCTGAAAGCGAAAACATTATATTGACGTGAGCCTACATAGGAAGAAACGATCATCGTAATAAAAGAAGAGTTAGAGCTCGTACGGAAAGATTTAAGCGTAGAGAATTGTAGAGAAATAGTGGGATTGTAGAGAAATAGTGGAATTGTAGGTAAATAGAGGGCAGTAACATTCCTGACTTAGACTGACCTGCCCAGAGTCCAGACCTGAACCAATGAAACACACTGGGGTGAGTTGGTACGTCTGCTTCGTTCAGGACCCCAGCGTCCAACGTCACTACCTTCTTTGGTTTCGGCTCTTGAGGGAGTACGGGCTGCCATCCCTCCACTGTCATTCAGACACTTCATCAAAAGTGTCCCCAGCAGAGGTCAATCCGCCATAAAAGCGAAGGCGAGACACGCTTCATACTAATTTCCACTAATAGGTGTCCGCATACTTTTGATCAGATATTGTATTCCGCAGAAAACCATCGTGTAAAACCCAGATGGCTCTGTTCGTCCACGAGACCAGAAGGCAGTAGATACCGAAGCCTAGGTTGATGATGTGTTCCTTGACTTGCAAAAGGCGTTCGAAACAATCCCGCACTGCCGCCTAATGTACAAAATATCTGTGTAGGAATATCAGACGTGCTTCGTGATTAGACTGGAGAGCTTCTAGCAAAGAGAACACAGCATAATACGAGGGTAATCCCAAAAATAAGGTCTCCTATTTTTTTTATAATTACATTGACCTTTTTATTTATACAATGGTTTTTCATCAATTTACAGCTCGAACATTTAGCTATTTTTCGACATAATCACCGTTTCTGTCGCATTTTTGTAGATGCGTGTGGCAGTTTTTGTATGCCCATGTCATACCAGCTCGCCGCCATGCTGTTACGAACCTCTTCTTTCACCTCGTCGTCGGAGCTGAATCGCTTTCCTGCCAAATGTTCTTTTAACCTAGGGAACAGGTGATAGACACTGGGTGCCAAGTCAGGACTATAGGGTAGATGGGTGATGTTCCACTGAAACTGTGGCAGGAGAGCAACGGTTTGCTGAGCGATTTATGGGCGAGCGTTGTCATGGAGAATGTGTACGCCCTTGTTCAACATTCCTCTTCTCCGGTTCTGAATTGCCCGTTTGAGGTTTTTCAGAGTCTCACAGTACCTGTCAGCGTTAATTGTGGTCCCCGCGATTGAGCTCCGACGACGAGGTGAAAGAAGAGGTTCATAACTTTCTGAACAGCATGGCGGCGAGGTGGTATGACATGGGCATACAAAAACTGCCACTGCGTCTACAAAAATGCGTCGACAGAAATGGTGATTATGTTGAAAAATAGATAAATGTTCAATCTGTAAACTGATGTAAACAATTGCAGAAATAAATAGCTCTATGTAGTTATAAAAATATAGGAGACCTTATTTTTGGGATTACCCTCGTACAACATAGCGAAGTTTTCAAATGCAAAATTAACTTCGGCCGTAACCTAAGGGAGTGTTACAGCACCTTTACCTTTCACTACATATATCGCGCTGTTGTACACAGAGAATTAGCAACACTAGTAAATTGTAGCGAAATGCGGGAAGACCCGCAGTTGATCGACGCCTGGTGCAGGGATTGGCAGTAGACTCTTAGCGTAATCATATTTAACGCATCGGACATTAATAGACAGAAATACCTATTATTCTGTGATTATACGATTGCAGAACAATCACTAGAAGCAGTCACATCCATTAACTATCTGGAAGCACGTGTACGCAGTGATTTAAAGTGGAAACTAATCGCAGGTAAGTCTGAGGCTAAGCTGAGATTCATTGAAAGAATCTTCAGTACTCCGCCCAGAATGAATATAGCTTACAAAACCCTCCTTTGACCAATGCTTGTATATTGCTCGTCAGATTAGATTTGGTTAATAGATCAAATGAGAAGGTTTTACTGGTTTGTCGTCTGTGTTATTGTTGCATTATTATTTGCCTTAGGCTTGACGACTGGAGGTTACCCGTACAATCATCGAAACAAAATAGACGATCAGGACAGAGGGGAGTGAAAGGATACTAGGTAAAATTATTCTGGTAAGCTCCAGAAGTAATAGTATGAGGGAATGAATTACTATCTTGGAAACCGCTTACGATCACGCTAACACCTCTAACTCAATGCTCGTTAGATAATAGGGGTTGGCTCGAATAGTTACGAAACCAACTAAGCACAATGAACATAAATCAAAATAACTAACACAACGGAAAAGGTGGTAGTGAAATGAGCGCCCAAATAAAATAACGTACGCGAGCGACTACACCTCTGTCTGACGTGACTGCTATCAACATATCGTTGTAATGTAATTACTTGTCTTAATCACGATTACTTGACGAAGAAAAGCTGCATACGACCGAATTATCGCGTGCGGTAAGCTGAGGCAAATTACGAGCGTGGACAATGGGCTGAAATTAATAGTTTAAATACGCTATTTATTTAGGGACACAACCCAATTCTTGGTGAAAAAACTATCTGTTTCAAGCGTTGAAAGCGCTCAGTACCAAAAATGGTCTCGTCATTCGTTTTATGTTATGGAACACAGGATGGGTATATAAGGGAGGAATACACATTGCTACACAAGGGGTAAGGTCTACCTGCATGCGTTATATTCACATCCATACTTTGCAGACACAGGAAGAGTGGTTATGCTCTCTGCTGAACATGTCTGTACAGCCAATACCATGTAGGTGAAAGGAAATCAATGACAAATTCTCTGTTCATCATTTGGGGATCGTTCTTGGATTGTAACCAAAATTTCATATGCAACAGACGCAATACCTAGCTTTAACTTATTTATAATTGGTATGGATCGTTGTCCAGCATCCAGCCCCACTTGGTGCATAGTGGCAGAGACTACACAAAATTTAGCAAACAAAATCAAATAATAAATGAAAAGAACTAGTTTGCTTTTGTTCTACTGTTGAACAAAAGCAAGTTAGTGCTTTTCATTTATTATAATGTTATTTCTACATCTACATTTATACTCCGCAAGCCACCCAATGGTGGACCGACGGACCGACGGAAGATTCAGTTAACATGATGAAATCAAATAACTTCATACGCAAAAATACTTGTAAGTTTCACATTGTTCACACACATGGAAACCCGAGCTGCAGCGATTATATTACGGTACTTGCTCTTTGTGAGAATGGTCGCGACTACATGGCTACCTGTTGAACAAAGGCATAAGGCTTCACCCACAAATAAAATATTGACAAAATCTTGTGAAAAACTAAAGAGAATGAATAGGCGAAAGCATACAGTGGTATAAAGTCGGCCTTCGCTAAATGTGCTAAAAGCACCATATAATTAAGCTCATCCTGCTGGTTTAAAACGAGCACTAAGAAAACTAAGTCCTAAACACTGTATTTATGTGAAACATTACTAAAAAAAAAGGAGGTCGCAACATTACATGCACTGAAACAGACCTGATTAAGAATGGAATAGTAATCTCAACAATAATATACCTCAATATGGTACTTCACCATTCAACCTGACTGAGACGATCGCAGACTTCGTCCATTCCTCGTCAAGCCGGGACCTGAATGCCGAAAATTGTACAGAGTCTTTGAGCTAGCCAGAGGGGTTGGGGAGGAGGCGTTACCAATCCCTTAGACCAATTCACACTCAACACTCTCCGCTGCAGGTGTATCTCTGACTCGAACTTCCTCTTTGCCAAACATTTGTAGCAGATATTAAGTTAGCAGCAAAACTCAAGTAACACAAGCATGTTTGAACTGTCACTGCTCTTCTCACGAAACTACAAAAATAAATCATTTACATATTAGCAACATGTCAGGAGTAAGGAAAAAATAGATGTGCACTAGAAAGCAAAGTAACGCAGTTGTGTCTGTCCCTTCCCCAAAGGCTGCCTGCACTTGAACTGATTATAAACATGACCAATGTATCATTGATACTAAACCACAGTTAGTTAGTTACATGTTCCATAGAGCAAAATGAGTTAGTTAGTTAGTTATATGTTCTCTAGATCATTTGAATGATTCTTTTATCGAAATTATGTGGAACGAGACAATTTACAGGATATTTATACGTAATTAGTGTTAACGTTAATGAACACATCATTTTATTCCCACTCATGCAACCACAATTTAAAAAAGCTTTTTTTTTACTGGCTGCCAGTTTTTGAGTAAAAATTCAATGGAATAGCTAGAGCTATCCGGGAGAAATGCTTTTAATTTACTTGTAAATCTTCCTTAGTTACTTGTCAGACATTTTATGTTATTGGGCAAACAATCAAAAGATGTTTGTTGCTGAATATTGAACTCCTCTCTGAGCCACTGACAGCTTTAAAAGTTGGTGATAGATAATTTTTCCATTTAGTGTTGTAGGTACGTGCACACTGTTCTCAGATTGTGATGGATTATTTATGTAGAATTTCGTTTGGGAAATATTTATTGTGAGGGCACGGTTAAAACGCTTAGATCCTTGAAGAGGTGCTTACAGGACGTCCGTTCCGTGGTGAATACCAGGTATTATTCTTACTGTTCGCTTTTCTAAGTGATGAATTACTCCAGAAAATTATTCCGTACGATATTATTGGGTAGAAGTAGGAAAATTAAGTCAGGAGGATGATACGTTTGTTTCTGAGATTAGAAATCATACGAAGAGCAGAAGTAGCCGAATTTAATTGTTGGAGAAACTCAGTAATATGCTTCTTTCAGTTCAAATTTTCATCAATATGTACACCCAATAATTTGGAGCATACTACCCTACATACTGACTGCTGTTCATGTGTTACATTAATTGTTGGTATGACTTTATTTGTTGCACGGAACTGATTGTAGTGTGTTTTCTCAAAAGTAAGAGAGAGTCTATTTTCAGAAAACCACTTAACAATTCTTTGGAAAATGTCATTTACTAATTCTTCTGTTGCTTTCTCTCTAAAGAATTTGTTATAACTCTAGTATCGTCTGCAAAAAGTAATAATTTCACTTGTTCGGTGTTAGGTGGAAGGAATAGAAGTGAACACAAAATTAAACCCTGTGCCACTCCTTTTGTGATTTTGCCTCAGTCACTAAAAACATTCCCGACAATGTCTGAATTATTTTGCACTCACTTTTGCATTCTGTTTGTCAAGTATACTTTAAACGAGCTGAATGTAAAGCCATCAATTCCATAAAAGTTGAGTTTTTCTAAGAGATTGTCATGATCTGCGCAAGTGACGGTCTAGGAGAGATCACAAAAAATACCAGCAGGCAATATATTATTTAGGGCTTGTACTATTTGATGAGTGAATGTATAAATAGCATTCCCAGTTGAGCAACCTTTCTGGAATCCCAACTGTTATTTGCTAAGTTAATTGTTTCCACGTAAGTGTACGACTGCTCTTGATAAATTACTTTTTCGAATATTTTGGAAAAATACGTCAATTAGGAAACTGAACGATAATTGTTTAAATCTGTCTTGTCAACTTTCTTGTGAAGTGGTTTAATAGTTGCATATTTTAACCTGTCTGGGAAAATCCCCTGTGCCTTTGATACATTGCGTATACCACTAAGGACATTACTTATTTAGTTGGAACAACTTTTCAGAATTCTGTTTGAAGTACCATTAACCCCACAATAGCTTTCGTTTTCCAGAAATTTTATAATTGTATTACTTTCAGTGAAGGACGCTGGTGCTGTTTCTAGTCTTTTAAAATTTCGTGGATTGACATTTTTAATATATTCTCTTGCTTCTTCAACTAAACCATTTAATCCTACATTTGCTGCTACGTTTAGAAAATGATTTTTAAAAGTAGTTGCAACTTGTGAGTTATTAGCCACAACACGGCCATTTAGTTTGTTATGGAATCTTATACACTGACTGGCTGCCCTGTCTCCCGTTTGACAGGGTTCATATACGTAGTTTAATCTAATTATGTGCATTATTTATTTTTGTCAGGACATGCACACTTCTGGAAGGAAAAAGGGAAGAAATAGCTAAGACCCAAACAAGATTAGCTCATTTGCTAACAGCTTCATCTCGTAAGTGCGAAAGTGTCACAGAGAATCTCTTTGAACTGCAGTGACAGACGCTACAAGTGGAGCGCTGGTGCATTACCGTGTGGCTTACTATTCCAATTCTGAGAGCAAGAGTTTCTAGAAAAGTCATTCAATATGTTGATTCCTCCTGCCTATATCTCATGAAAAGGCGGTGAAGTTGTAATTAGACAGATTAGAACTCACACGAAGGCTTACCAACAATCATTCTTCCCGCGACCCATTCGCGACTGGAACAGGAAAAGGGGGTTGTGACGGTAGTATAAAAGTGCCTTCTGCCACACATCATGAGATGACTTGTGGGACACAGATGTAGATGTAAGTATGGAAGTGAAGTTTACCGCGAATGATATTTTTTTAAAGAAGGTGTTTTTCTCCGGTTGTCTATAAAGCTAGCAGATCAGTGTTGTTTTCTAGGCCGTATACTCATCACACATTTTGTCAGATTACTGCGACTGATTTTCTTATTTTTCATTTGGATAGTATTATGTATGTGGGACACGCATTGTAATCGGATATCTAAAACTCACAACAGTATCCAAGAGGGGACTGGAATAAGCTACCCCAGCTAGACGGGCAGCAAAGCTGTCCCGATACCGGGGAGACCTACAAACGGCGCAGAACGGCTGACCGGGAAAGAAGTGTACCATCCTCAACACCAAGAGTAAGTATGGAAGTTTACATCGCTTACGTCCAAGAAACAATTATCTACCGAACTGATGCAGTGGCAAACGGGGCTCGCATACGGGATGGGTTGGGTTCAAATCCGAACCCGCCCATACAAAATCAGGTTTTCTACGGTTTCTCTAAATCTATTAAGTAGAATGCCACGATGGTTCTTTTCCCAACGATTCGGCTGGTCTTCTTTCCCTTCCTTTTCCCAGATGAGCTTGTGTTCCCTCTCTATCGACTTCGTTGTCTAATGTCAAAATCTAATATCTCCTCCTTGTTTCGTTCAATCCTACTTTCTTCTCCGTCTCTAGTGACTTCTCTGTTGACTGGTCGTTGAACCATAACCTTTTCCTTTGTTTGCACGAAGATATTACAAAGACTTGGGGGACAAAATCAGTCTGAGACATGCATATCAATAACCAGGTTAATTCAGCCACGGAAGTAGCAGATGTTTTTCCGCAATAATACGAAGACCATGTTTTCTACAGTGAATCGCTCTTCCGTTCGTTTATGTCTTATTGCGTGAAGATTACAGTTATTTATGCTAAAGCATGCCACTACCTGTGCGTGAATAATACTAAATAACCCTAGTTTTATCGCGCTATTTTGGATCATTGTAAGAGGAAATGGCGAGTAATAACATGTAAGTGGTAAAAATTATACCAAAACTGCATTCATAGCGATCGCACTTCGATAACTTGGGCTCACCGTCCTAGGTGACCAGGTCATCCGCTTGTTTTGCGTCTTCGTAAGCTCGGATTATTCCACATTTATAAGACCGGTTTCGCACTTTATCTTTTTTCAGAGTACGACAAGAAGAGTAATAGTCTGGAAGTATCACGCGGCGAATCTCTCGTGCGGTATATTCTCTCCATGAATTGCAATTAGACTAAAAGCAATAAACCTCACAGCAGGGATACCCTTGGAAATACATCTGCGCTTCCGCAAACCTGTTCTGATGACACGTCTAATTTTTTTCTTCTATTAGCCCCGCTAACATGAATAGAGTTCTACGTACCTGCAAGTCTTCCTAATTTGAAGCAGCAAGATGGCAGTTTATGTTCATCTGTTCGGATATTTTAATCTCTAACGTGCAGAGAAGTCGAGAAACTTTTGAGCAGAAAAAAGAATGGTAACTAAGTGCCGGCTTTACTACGCCGTTTCGTTCGCTTAGTGAGAGCATTGCTCGTGCACGAATATGAGACAGTCGGCCACTAATTACTCTCGTGATGCTCTATAGATAATGTCGGAAGAGTGGCTCTGAGCACTATGGGACTTAACATCTGAGGTCATCAGTCCCCTAGACTTAGAACTACTTAGACCTAACTAACCTAAGGACATCACACATATCCATGCCAGAGGCAGGATTCGAACCTGCGACCGTAGCAGTCGCGCGATTCCGGGCTGAAGCGCTTAGAACCGCTCGACCACAGCGGCCGGCCGGAGACGATTTTGGATTGTGCCATTCAAGGTGTAAACATGGCGAAACAGGTTAGAAACTTACTCGTTTCGCGATTGCTTTCACCCTTGGTAGGAAAGCCAACAGTCGTGCCCTTCTGGAAATCACATTTCCGCTTCATGACAACGACTGCACTGTTTTCCGCGTCCCCCTGAGACGCTTAATATGCTCTCCATTCCTCCTGTTACCACCTGCCGCCTGTGAGTGGTTATTGCACGTTGACGTCGAACATGGGCGGAGGTCACTTTAATGTGACTGGAGCCTCTGAGAGGGAGAATAATGGTTGCTGTCCATATTTCATACATCGGCAACAATATCTCTTTTAATGGGCTCAATGAAGGCTAAAGTGCAACTAAATAAAACTTCAGGACTATATAAAGTGATGAATGACTATGATGAGCCGGCCGATGTGGCCGAGCGGTTCTAGGCGCCTCAGTCCGGAATCGCGCTGCTGCTACGGTCGCAGATTCGAATCCTGCCTCGGACATGGATGTCTGTGATGTCCTTAGGTTAGTTAGGTTTAAGTAGTTCTAAGTCTAGAGGACTTATGACCTCAGATGTTAAGTCCCATAGTGCTTAGAGCCATTTCAGCCATCTGACTATGATGATAAAATGAGAGATCCGACGTAAGTGTGAAGCACTCGACTCATAATCTATAGTACTCGTAATGTCGTCCGTATGGCAACTCTCCCATGTTAATTTAGATTTTCCAGCACTTCCCTAAGTCACTACGGACGGTTTATTCCGAAAGACCATGTCCTATCCCGCCACTGGCCAGCTGACTTCGTTTTTTAATTCCCTCGATGTCCATAAGACATACTCTCTAACACTCTTGAAACTTCCTTGAAGATAAAAACTGTTCGCCAGCCCTGGACTCTGCCCCAGGAACTCTGCACTTGTTCACCAAAGAAGAGGTCCCAGATTCGAGTCCCGGTCCGGTACACAGTTGTAATCTGCCAGGAAGTTTAGTATAAGCGCAGACTTCGCTGCAAAACCAAGAGTCATTCTAACATTCTTCTTTAGCGCACCAAAAATAATCATGGCACAGTTATTGTACGTGCATAAAATAATATTGTTAACTGAAGAACATTTTTTTTCACAGTGTTACGTTAGAACTGTGATATGTTTCAAAAAGATGAAGATAATGGTAGGGGTCTGAACATTTTTTTAAATTAATACAGTGAATGTTATACGAGCGTAGTCATATAAAAATGCGGTATGTTACGAGGTGTTAATGTAAAATACAGTATTGGGTCATTAGTAAATCATAGCCCGCATTATAAAACTCTGCGACACAGTTATTACCTCTGACAATTATTTTTCCAAGTGGTCCAGAACACATTTAGACTTGACGACTCCACGTATCCATTAAAAATATGTTAATAGAATTCCATCGATGCGAAGCAAATTACTTATTTCATTTTTCTGCCTCGTAAGTTAAGTCACCTTCAAACTAATGAAGAGATCCTTACCCGAATTGGGGAAAATAAATTTACCATAGAACCTGGCAAAAAGAAAGGATAGGCGATAGTACACGTCGTCAGGTATCAAGTAATCGTCAATTTGGTGACAAAGGAAAGTGTGGGAGGTAAAAACTGCAGAGAGAGATTAAAGCTCGAAGAGAGTAAGAGGGTTCAAATGAATGTAGGGTACAGAGATTTACACACGGGTAGACTAGCGTAGAAAGCTGCGTTATACCAGTCTTCGTACAACAACAAGAAAACAACAAGTCGTCTTCGACGTATTATTTGTAAGAAGAAAAGAGGCACGCTGTTTTTGGAATATCACCGTTCACTGACAGCTACTATGTAGTGGCTATGTAGTGGCTAACCTCATTTTTAAAAAGTTATATTACAGTAATTACATACAATGTTTCGAATTTATCGATGACGTTTCCGATAGTATTGTGGAAAATCAAAAACTTGGGAGAATATCCCGTCAGAGAGCATCCGAATGTCGATGAAGGGTGAGAATAAAAAGAATACTAATTTAGTTTCAAGTTAAAATATCTAGGTTTTCGTCTTACATATAGGTCCCGAAAAAATTTCATTACATTAAATGAAGTCTGTCACGGACTGCACCAGACAGCTTATTTACCACACTAATGTGAATGGATAAAAGTGTAATATTCCGGCAGTATGTCCTCGACACGTTGTGCATTATTTGTTTATTGCCATTTCACTTCACATTCGCTGAGAATGTTTTGGAGACGCTGGCGAGGCACGACGTTGTGGAACGCTGGTGCCTGCCCGTACATGGACCGCGGTCAGCTGTTTGCCTCGGCTCAGCAGACCTGACGAGCAGGTGGCGCACTGTTTGTGCTCGCATAGCACCACGTCAGCAACCTGCGCTCGGTTCGCGGTGTGCTGATTCTGAAGACACTTTGCCCTCATCGTTCGCTGTAGTATTTCCGGGAATTTACTGACGAAAGTGTACCTAACAGTGGGAGGCAATGGGGATCAGAGCGTAACAGCTCGTCGATACTGTATTTAAGAAGTAGCACTTTGATCGGGAATTAGACAGGTCCACAAAGCTGCGTATGTCTACTCTTTGTCGGCTCGGGCATGTCTGAAAGGACATTAACCCGTCGTTGTATATACACTGAGGTGTCAAAAGCCGTGAGATAGCATTGAGCATATATACAGATGACGGTAGTATCGCGTACACAAAATATAAAAGGGCAGTGCATTCGTGGAGCTATCATTTGTATTTAGGTGATTCATGTGAATACGTGTCTGACGGGAATTAACAGGCTTTGAACGCGAAATGGTAGTTGGAGCCAAACGAATGGAACATTCCATTTTGGAAATCGTTAGGGAATTCTATATTCCAAGATGCCCAGTGTTCAAGACTGTGCCGGGAATAAAGTAGTTCAGGCATTACCTCTCACCACAGTCAATGCAGTGACCGACGGCCTACATTTAACGACCGAAAGCAGCGGAGTTTGTACAGAGTATGCAAAACTAACAAACAAGCAGCACTGCGTGAAATAACCGCAAAAATCAATGTGGAAAGTACGACGAACGTATCCGTTAGGACAATGTGACGAAATTTGACGTCAGTGGGCTATGGCAGCAGACGACTGACGCGAGTGCCTTCGCTTACAGCACGATATCGCCCACAGCGCCTCTCCTGAGCTCGTGACGATATCGGCTGGACTCTAGCCGACTGGAAAACCGTGGCCCGGTCGAATGCGACCCAGTTTCAGCGGGTAAGATCTAATCCTAGCGATCCAGTGTGGCGCAGACCCCACGAAGCCATGGCCCCTATGTTGTAAACAAGGCACTGTGAAGCTGGTGGTGGCTCCACAATTTTGTGAGCTGTGTTTACCTGGAATGGACTCGCTCTTCTGGTCCAACTGAACCGATCATTGACTGGAAAACAGCTGTTCAGTCCCATAGTGCTCAGAGCCATTTGAACCATTTGACTGGAAGTTGTTATGTTCGGCTACTTCATTTACAGAAATTCATCGACTTCATGTTCCCAAACAGCGACGGAATTTTTATGGATGAGAATGCGCTATGTCACTGGGCCAAAATTGATCGTCATTGGTTTGAAGAACATTCTGGACAATTAGAGCGTTTGGTTTGGCCACCCAGATCGCCCGTCATGAATCCCATCGAACATTTGTGGGACATAATCGAAAATTCAGTTCATGCACAAAATCCCGCACCAGAAACACTTTCGCAATCATGGGCATCTTAGAGGCACCATGGCTCAGTATTTCTGCGGAGGACTTCCAACGGCTTTTTGAGTCCATTACAGGACGAGCTGCAGCAGTATGCCTGGCAAAGGGAGGTCCGACACGATGTTAGGAGGTATTGCGCGCCTTTTTTCACCTCAGTGTAAAGGTATAAGTCTGGGCGAGTAACAGCTCACGGAAACTGAGCAATATGTCGCTGGATAACGATGTCGGGAACTATTGGCCGAAGGCCACCAAGGCAGTGGAGCTGGGAGCTGTGGGCGTGGAGTACTATCAGCCGGAATCTGTTTTCGCTGTTTGAAGGCAGGGCCGAAACGAGAGCTGTCTTTCAAGAGCCCGCCGAAACGCACATCGGCAGTGAGGCAAAACGCCATGCAGTCTCGCGGAATAAAGCTGGAAGAAATGGTCATGAAGTACTGTAATCAAGTATCAAATAATTGAAATAATCATCCAGTGAGTGAATGTATTTGACAGGTTTTTTGTTCTGAAACTATTTGCAGAAGAAAATCCGTCGTGGTAGAGGTGGAAAGAATTTTACTAATGAACAGCCAGTGAACGTGATATCTATAGCCCTAATTTTTTTAACCGTTTCATTTTTTATCTTCCTTTCAACAGATATCCATCGTAGCTATCCATTGGCGTCAAAGTCGATGTGATAGCGCAGAAGCTGGACCCCCCGCGACAGAAAGCCTGCAAGTGCTGTAGGATCCTGTGGTAGTGACCATGTTCAAGAGAAGCAGTTCATCATTTACCTCGACTTGTTTTTGGGAAATCACCAAACGGAAACTCAGGGTGTTCAGACGAGTTACTGGACGCTATCCCGTCTGGATATATCTTAACTGACGTAGCATTTGCCCCGTTTTTAACTCTGAGTCTTCACATAACGATTGAGCTGTTCGGGCGGTACACTTACGGGAAACCAGCATTGTCGAATGTGGTACTTCAAAATGCCCTGAACTCAATGATGCCACCTCCACACACCTCATTTGTAGCGGCTCACTTTATCCTTAGCAAAGAGAAAACACAACAGTATGCCACACAGCTATTCTACAGCGAGAGGGGTGTTTACGCGTTTTCTCTTTCACTACGAAGAAATAGTGAAATACTTTCAGCCTGGCAGACCGATTAGATTGATACCAATGAGACAGTTTTTTTAATTGATACATGTTTTCCTATTGATTTATTCAGTTATCTACGCTATGTATGGAATATTATTGGCTATGCTGATATTTAGAGTACTTCTATCGTAATACCTTGTTGTCATAAAAATCCTTTGTTTTTCAATACTAATCGCCAAATGGATTTCGTACGAAGCTGGAGAAGGCTTATAAGGAATAAGATCCTTCACCTTCATTAGTTAGGTAATTGATTGATGAATTAAATGTGCTCCTACTTGAAGATGGTCCATGTGAAGGCAGCCCCGAAACTACACACGAAGGTTAAAATATCGAGAAATTGCGCAACAAAGTGTTGGATATTCGGCGATTGAAGGCCTATGAAAAGTAGTTGATTCCTTAAGCACAAAAGAATAATGAATGTGGCACGTTTTACGTGAATAATTAACTGTAATAAAATTTTGCGTTAGGTGTGTGCGACATTTGTCAAATGCTGACCGAAAGCAGATTTCAAAACAAATATCTCAGCAACATTTGGTCTGTCCTAAAGAAGGTTCTAACATACGTTGCGCACAGATTTGCCACTATGAGTTAGATGTTGATCGATCTTTACAAGCCAGAAACTAAACATTTGTGAAAGCAATAGGAGGAAAGTGATGGGCTTTCATGAGGAAAAGGTGATGTCGAATAAAAGAAAAGCCGTGAAAGAGGTATACAGTAATTAACAAATACGATGGGATGATTCTAAACAAACCAGATGAAAATAAGTGAAATGAGGCATGCACTTCGAAAGAAAAAAAAGCCCAGAGTAATAAAAGATACTTTGTCCATGTAAAATTATTAGGAATTTGAAGAACGAGTTGTTGGAATATCCACCCTATTCGCGAAATTTGGCATGCCCAACTTCATAAATCTGTATGTTGGTAACGTTTTGAGTCCAATGCAGAGGTTACGATGCTAATATAGGCTGGTATTTTGCAGAGTCTAAAATCGTTCTCCAGGGATGGAATAAATTTGATAAACGTCGGGTAATGTATTTTACCATAAATAGAGATCATATAGAATAACAGAGACAAATAAAACAGATTAATCCAATTCTGCCCTAGAAAGTAGTCTTTCAGTACCAACCGAGACGTTTCACATTGTTCACATAGACAGTAGAACGGAGTACTTTGAATTGTCACGTTCTTATCTGTAGTGGAACACGTCATCTGGTGTGTATCTCCTCCTAGAGACCTCATCTCGGGGAAGGCTTGTGGGCCAGGTGTGGCCCCCGAGCTCTCACTACCGCCCTACTTACCCGCAACGCTCCGGAAGGCTCATTAGCAAGCGCTGACATTGCCTCATCTTGCCTGTGAGCAAACGTTGCAAAGCATTCCTGCTACTCCATTTCCCCTGCGCTTAATGAGTGAAATGATTCTGCTTTTCGGGCATCACGGTCACTGCCAGAGTCGTAAAGGAAAATCGGAGGGACAGGGGAGGTTTCAGTTCTTAATCTGACGATTGGCTGCATAGTAGACATAGTCACAATTGACTCTGAAAATTCGATAACAGCAACTTCCCGCCGTTCGGTATTTTAGCTGGAGGACTGTCATTTACTTAGAAATTGTTAGTCATGTAACATTTGAGTAGATTAGTATCTCGCACATCATGTTGGAAGACACTTCTGCTCAGAGATAAGTAGAGACAGAGGGATATATATATACTCCTGGAAATTGAAATAAGAACACCGTGAATTCATTGTCCCAGGAAGGGGAAACTTTATTGACACATTCCTGGGGTCAGATACATCACATGATCACACTGACAGAACCACAGGCACATAGACACAGGCAACAGAGCATGCACAATGTCGGCACTAGTACAGTGTATATCCACCTTTCGCAGCAATGCAGGCTGCTATTCTCCCATGGAGACGATCGTAGAGATGCTGGATGTAGTACTGTGGAACGGCTTGCCATGCCATTTCTACCTGGCGCCTCAGTTGGACCAGCGTTCGTGCTGGACGTGCAGACCGCGTGAGACGACGCTTCATCCAGTCCCAAACATGCTCAATGGGGGACAGATCCGGAGATCTTGCTGGCCAGGGTAGTTGACTTACACCTTCTAGAGCACGTTGGGTGGCACGGGATACATGCGGACGTGCATTGTCCTGTTGGAACAGCAAGTTCCCTTGCCGGTCTAGGAATGGTAGAACGATGGGTTCGATGACGGTTTGGATGTACCGTGCACTATTCAGTGTCCCCTCGACGATCACCAGTGGTGTACGGCCAGTGTAGGAGATCGCTCCCCACACCATGATGCCGGGTGTTGGCCCTGTGTGCCTCGGTCGTATGCAGTCCTGATTGTGGCGCTCACCTGCACGGCGCCAAACACGCATACGACCATCATTGGCACCAAGGCAGAAGCGACTCTCATCGCTGAAGACGACACGTCTCCATTCGTCCCTCCATTCACGCCTGTCGCGACACCACTGGAGGCGGGCTGCACGATGTTGGGGCGTGAGCGGAAGACGGCCTAACGGTGTGCGGGACCGTAGCCCAGCTTCATGGAGACGGTTGCGAATAGTCCTCGCCGATACCCCAGGAGCAACAGTGTCCCTAATTTGCTGGGAAGTGGCGGTGCGGTCCCCTACGGCACTGCGTAGGATCCTACGGTCTTGGCGTGCATCCGTGCGTCGCTGCGGTCCGGTCCCAGGTCGACGGGCACGTGCACCTTCCGCCGACCACTGGCGACAACATCGATGTACTGTGGAGACCTCACGCCCCACGTGTTGAGCAATTCGGCGGTACGTCCACCCGGCCTCCCGCATGCCCACTATACGCCCTCGCTCAAAGTCCGTCAACTGCACATACGGTTCACGTCCACGCTGTCGCGGCATGCTACCAGTGTTAAAGACTGCGATGGAGCTCCGTATGCCACGGCAAACTGGCTGACACTGACGGCGGCGGTGCACAAATGCTGCGCAGCTAGCGCCATTCGACGGCCAACACCGCGGTTCCTGGTGTGTCCGCTGTGCCGTGCGTGTGATCATTGCTTGTACAGCCCTCTCGCAGTGTCCGGAGCAAGTATGGTGGGTCTGACACACCGGTGTCAATGTGTTCTTTTTTCCATTTCCAGGAGTATATATATATATATATATATATATATATATATATATATATATATATATATATATATATATATAGAGAGAGAGAGAGAGAGAGAGAGAGAGAGAGAGAGAGAGAGACAGAGAGAGTGATAGGGAGGCGTAAAATGGATGTAGTTTACCCATGGCGACAGAAAGTTGGCAGAAACCGCTCATATTGCTAAGCATTACAAAGTGTTGCTGCCAACAATGAACAAACATTCCATCCCACTGAAGTAGGAGTAGGTTGTAGTCTTTAGAAGAGCACATGTCGTCAAGGCATCTCGAGAGTCTTATTGGTCGCCGGGGGTTAGTAGAGGGGGGTGGGGAGGGGAGATAGCACAGATGGGTTCAAAACTGGACCCACTTTTGACGTGACGGACACAACAAGTATTTATAAATGTTGAGTAAAGAAACTAAGGGATTGTATTAGAAACGAAATAATTATCGTTTTGAATAGGAATTCCATTCACTTGAGAGTTAGGACCTTTATACTAATAAAGTTTCAAGTACGCAATATGCTGGAAGTATCCAAATCTTTCATGGGTGTTGCCGACAAAACCGTGCGACGACCGCTCGATATGACTTATGGGAACCCAGTTATTCCTATGGGCTAAGGATAGCGTGGCCACCGGTTGGTATCGTTGGGCCTTTATGGCCTTTTCAATCGGAGTTCAGTTCAGTCAGTAGTCTAACTACTTAAATATGTGCACGTGGGGCTCTAAAATATAATACTCAAGTATATTGTGTGATAGACCACCATACTTGTTTCTTTCAAGTTCTCTTACACAGAGTTAGGTCGCTGTAGCTGTTATTGTTATTGTAATTCCTTTTCTAAAAACTGGGATCGCTTTATAACAGGACCAACCTGCTAGAACAGTACAAACACGCGACAGGGGCACAAAAACCAACCAGTATAGCTATGGCCTGCTTTGGAGTCTGGGACCTATGGATGGGCCGAGAGTCATCACCACCTGTCGTTGTTCCTACAATGTTCGTTGATATCCAGTCTCACAATAATGGGGATAATACGTTGTTTACTGAAGTTGCACTTTGCCCCCGAGTTTGTGCAGGTGAATGAACGAATGTGCATGAACGGAGGAGAAGCACGATGACAGACTCCCAGAGACACTTCGTCATCGCACATAAACACTGCACGTGAAGGTGCGCGCTATTGGAAGCGGGATGCTACACCTCGTGTGGTTTTCGATGTAATCGGCCGCTAACATGGACGTGTATCAACGCATGCTGGAGCTCATCTTTTCCCAGGCTTAGTGTCCTGCGGAGGTACCCATGGGCCAATTCTGCTCTCTGTACCTCGTGATGCGCCAATAGCTACGGTACAAGTGAGATGCGATGTCTTCTGAACCCCATAGCGACGAAGCAGTTCTGGATGGTACGGCTGCTCAGCCGTTGTAGCTGTCCAGCTGCGAAGAGACGAGGGATCTGCTGTGCTGTTGGTCGTCTATCCGCTGTTCGTGGTCGACGATGACCCCATCTCATTAACTCATTGCTGACTCGTGCGGCGGCGCTTTTCCCCGCACAGAGATACACACGGCACGCCCTTGTGCGGACGAGGGGAGGGACTGTTCCACGTGCGTGGTGCCCACCATCTGGCAGACATCAGACGCGCTCACACCTCGCGCCTTACCCTTCCTACTGTAGACTGTTACGCTAACGGCCTCTACGTAGTCTGGCCACATTCCATTCACGTGACATAGAAAACCGTTCCATATGCAGTGGTGACAGGACCGCTTCATTTCATCACAACATGAGTCACTAATTTATACTTCCTGCCAGAAATGTGACTACAGCTGTATTAGATGTAGATCTACTACCTAATGGTGACATATGAAAAGTTGTGCCGGACAAGAACTCGCATCCGGATTTCTCTGTCACCACGAGTAATCATCTTAACCACTTCAGCTTTACGTGCACTCCCCCTGGACCACGATATAAGGATGTATATAGTGTGACGTATGGAAGTTTGATTTGATCCGAGGAAATTTTGGAAATATGTGGTAGGTTCCTATGGGACCAAACTGCTAGGGTCATATGTCCCTAGGCTTACACACTACTGAATCTAATTTAAACTAACTTACGCAAAGGACATAACAAACACTCATTCCCAAGGGAGGACTCGAACCTCCGACGGAGGGAGCCGCGCTGATCCGATGAGCGCGCACGGATAGCCGAAGTGCTTAAGGTAAGAGCTCGCGATAATCGCGAAATCAGGGTTCGAGTTTTGGTCTTGCACAAATTTTCATATGTCGCTTATGGGTAGTAAATCTATAACTAGTACAGCTAATGTCAAGGAACTCGCAATTAGCGAAATAATTTCTAAGTATTTCTTACAGCTGTGGATCGTCAACAGTGTCTCGCACGCAGGTACAAGAAAGTGAAGCACCCAGAAGAAATGGTCGGATGTAAATGTATCTTCGTATCCATTCGCCATCGGTGGGTTGGTAAATGATTATAGCTGCAGTTCTCTGTAACAAATAGAATGGCCTTCAGAGTGCATTTGTATTGTTCGAGTTCAATGTTGTTACCACGTCTGGTAGCCTATATAAGAGGCATGAAGAGCATCAGAAATTGGATGTTCATGTGAAGAACACGCAGATGCTGCGTACTCGTATGAGACAACATTATCAGTGTCTCAGAAAGTTGGAAAGGGGTCTCATTATAGGTCTCCATTTGGCCAACTGGTCGAATCGTGAAGTATCGAGATTTGTGGGGCAGTGACAGTGACCCAGTGTCGGTCTACGTGGGAACGTAAGGATTGGCATATTCGTCATTCAGGTTTCGGTTGACAAGTCTGACCACCACAAGGGAGGGTCATTGTACTGTGCACCAAGCACATCATAACCGCTTCTCACGTGCGCCCACCGTCCGAGAGCACGAAGAGAGCACGTAAAGGTCTGCCTGCAACATTCGGTGTCGTGTCACAGCATTGTTGCCAGAATGGCAGCAGCCGGACTAGGGGTTTACACCACCCTATGTACAGGTTGCCATTATCAACACAAAACAAACGACTGCGTTTGAAGTGATACCGTGACCGGGAAGCATGAACTGGCGATGAATGTCTTCGTGTTGTGTTCAACGACGAATCGCGGTTCTGCACTACCACGGATGATCATCGTCGGCGGTGAAGGCGGCGACCTGGGAAGAGGTCCCATTCTTCCAGTGCTTTGGAGACGCACAGCGGCGTTGTCCATGGCGTCATGGTGTGGGGAGCCATACGACACGTCACAGCTGGTACTGATCGAGGAAACACTGGTGGCAGACCGGTGCGTCATGGACATTATGTGTCCTCTAGTGTTACCTGTCGTGCGACGGTATCGTTGTGCCATTGTTCTGTACGACAATGCTCGTCCATATATGGCTCACGTCTCTATGAGCTATCTACATGTTTTGAGGTACTCCCGTGACCAGCAAGGTCGCTATGTCTGTTTCCTTTTAAACACGTTTGGGACCAACTCATACCTCAACTCTGTCTCAGTGGCAGGATCCAAGATATAAAGGACTACCGAATCAGTGCATACATCAATGCAAAGTCATGCTGATAAACGGGCCCATGGTTCTAAATTTGTAAAGTTGAATCGATTTTGTAATCGCTGACGTTTCATTTTGTTTTGCCCACCCCTTCTGGGTGCGCAGCTACATTGACGAAAAAAAAAAAAATCGCAGCACCAAGAGGGAGTTGTGTGAATCAAAGAAAGTTGGTGTTTCTACATCTGTAAGATGATGTTTATTAAAAAAATTAGCAGCGCCACCATGAACATACAAATCACGTTTGCTTTAAATACACGCAGTAACGGTCCTGAGCGTAAGTTACCTTTGAGATTGGGCGTAGTGAGTTGAGATTAGTCAAGAATGCCTTTTAGGTGACAAAGACGCCGTTATCAACACCTCAGTGAGTTTGAACGAGGCTTGTAATAGGGCTTCGAGAAGCTGGATGTTCCTTCTGCGCTACTGCAGAAAGAGTTGGCAGAATTGTAGTCACTGTATATGATTGCTGATAGCGGTGGTCCCGAGAATGTACGGTTAGCAGAAGACCGGTCTCTGGACGGCCACGTAGGACTACCGAGAGGGAGGACAGTCGAGTTCGGCGTATGGCTCCGGCGCGTCGTACGACATCTGCATCAGGAATTTCAGCAGAAGTTGGTACCACGGTGACACGACGAACTGTTACAAATCTGTTACTCAAAGGACAGCTCCGAGCCAGTCGGCCTGTAGCGCGCATTCCACTAACCCCAAACCACTACAATTTGCGATTTCAGAGGCATTAAGTGAGAGCTCGTTGGAGGACAGGGTGGAGTCTGTTGTGTTTCTGATGAAAATTGGTTCTGCCTCAGTGCCATCGACGGCCGTGTGTTGGTTAGAAGGAGGCCAGCTGAGGGCCTGATACCAACCTGTCTGTGCGCTAGACACACTTGACCTTCACCCGGAGTTAACGGAGGAGGAGGAGATTAGTGTTTGACGTCCCGCCGACAACGAGGTCATTAGAGACGGAGCACAAGCTCGGATTAGAGAAGGATGGGTAAGGAAATCGGCCGTGCCCTTTTCGAAGGAACCATCCCGGCATTGACCTGAAGTGATCTAGGGAAATCACGGAAAACCTACATCAGGATGGCCGGACGCGGGATTGAACCGTCGTCCTCCCGAATGCGAGTCCGGAGTTAATGGGCTGGGCTGCGATTTCATAGGATAGCATGAGCACTCTAGTGGTTATCCCACGCACCCAGTCTGCAAATTTGTGTATCAATCTGGTGATTCGACATGTTGTGCTGCTATTCACCAACAGCATTTCAGGGGGTGGTTTCCAACAGTATAACGCTCGTCCACATACCACTGTTGCAACCCAACGTGCTTTACAGAGTATGGACATGTTACCTTGGCCTCCTCGACCACCAGGTCTGTCTCCAAAAGAGAACATCTGACGACAACTCCAGCGTTGTCCACAACCATCATTAACCGCCCCTGTATTGAACGACCAAGACCCCAACAGGCATAGAACTCCACCTCACAAACTGACTTGCAGCATCTGTGCAACACAATACATGCACGTTCGCACGTCTGTATTCAACATTCTGGTTGTTATGCCGCTTATTAATGTACCAGAATTTCACATTTGCAATCCCTTATCTTGCGCTTACGTTACTCTCTGATCTTTCAATGTTAATCACTTAGGTATGTTACCTAGACAAATGTATTCCCGACATTTCATTATTCTACATTAATAATGATTGTTATTGCGATTTTTTCAGAGGGTGTATTTTTGCCAGGCATTTCATTACCTCCGTAAATACAGTATCCATCCACATTCCGTAATTTATTCATCCCAAGATGCGTTCTAGAAGAAGAAAGAATTTTTGGGTTTAACGATCCGTCGACGACCAGATCGTTACAGACGCATCAGAAACTTGTATTGTAAGAGATGGGGGAAGATATCGGTGTGTCCTTTCCAGTGGAGCGGACAACCGAAATATGGATACACGGACGGGAATCTGAACTACTATCCTACCGAACGCGAGTCCAGCGTCCTGCCACTGAACCTTCTTGTTCGACAAGATGCGATTCAGGTTTTCGCCCATCCACAATTGAATTACTAGAGGTCAAAGCTTGATACGCATCTTCGTATAAATAAAAATAAATAAAGTGTGTGGTTACTGTAGTTCTTAGAGTAACCCAATACACAGCTACGAATCTTAACCGTCGTTATCATGTGTAAAATATCCGAGATTATGATGGATAAAATATCGTTTTTAATTGAACTGCTCACGAGTTTATTTCAGGAATCTGATTTATTGACAAGAAACCAAATTCTTTCTGTTTTGCGCACACGATGTCTATGCCGTATTATATGAAGCGTCTTATGTATACAGAGTGGTAGAGGTGTAAGTGAAAACAATGTGGTCACTGGTACCTTAATATCTACACGATTCAGTGTGTTAATTGTTTTTTTCTTTTCATGCAAATACCACATCTAATTTACTATTTCATATTTCCTGCATGGCCGTAACTGCATCACTAAGTGGACTAGTCAGTATAGACTTACTGTTTTGCGTCTACGCGTCCACATTTCAGCACCTGGTTGTTGCCCATGGGAAAATAAGCATTAATGTCATGCTCCTTCCACGTGTACTTGGAGACACTAACTAAACTAAAAACATACTATTTCTAACAGATAAATTATTAGTCCCTAAATGAAGTAAATAATGATGGAATGTTGTTCGGTACACTGTCTTCAATCACCAATAAAAATACCTGCACTTGACATTCTAACACCCTGTGTAAGATGTAAAAAAATACTGGTGACATGAAAGGACATCATTTACAAATTTACATCTCCTCCTGTCTTTATTGGTTGTTGCACGTCCTCCTACAATTAATGTGTCAGCTGTGTAACAGAACTCCGATCCTTCTCACAGAATTGACTATGACCTGACATAGCGAGTGGCTGGTCATGTTCTATTTATTATTTCAACTGAAAGGCAAGTATTTTAGCAGATAACCGTAGAGCCCTCTAAGTTAGCGTCTAAGCAACTCTTCAGTACACCACGAAGCAAAAGACACATTTGACCTATCGTGAATTCCAGTTGTTTTCTGTTTCAGTTCAGATTTTAAATCAAAATCTGAACAGAAAAGTTGAATGATCTCGCGATAGTACTCTCACTTTCCCTTTCAAATTTATTACTTTTACGTCCTGGTGCCAACTACTTTTGTAAGCAATGGCGTTTTTCACATCAGCATGAACTTCGGTTAATGTTATCTTTGTTGGTATTGAACACTCTCTTTTACTTTTAGTGTTTGATCTCTGAAGTGAACGAAGGAAGCGCTTCTTAAGTAATCTCAGTTATCATTTCCTCCGGTGAGCAAGTGAAGATTCCATTTAATAAACTTCCAACTTTCTAGTGTCGTACCGGATCACCACGGGCGACATCTGGAGAGTTCGAGGGGGAAGCAGGAAGCAGTTGACTGTGGCCTCCATTGCATAACTGCAGCGGAGTTCGCTTTGGGTCGGAGAAAGCGCTAAATCTGCTCGTCATGTTCACAGTGCATCGTGAACTCAAATGCGACGCTCCGACTTGCTGCGTCTAGCTCACTCACCTCCGATTTTTCGGTTTCATGTTGTTATTGCACTGCTCACGGAAGGAAACTTCCACTTCTCTGAACTACGGAAGTCGCAGCACATCAGTTCTGAATGACATGAAAATGCCTCCAACAGCCTCTTTTACTTTGTCACGACATAGTCGTTGTTTTTTCATGTTTATTTTTCTCTGTTGTATATATGATCACTTGCGCTTGACTGCACACATACTGCCATTGGTGTTTCAGTAAATGTCAGTGATTAACAATTATGTTGTTTGCCAGACTACACCGTCATCGGTTGCTTCTTTTACTCGAAAATGGAAGTTTCGAAAATTAACTCTACAGAACCATTCAGCTGCATACAGTCTACTTTTTTTCTACACTTTTACTTACAACGTGGTACTGCCTGAAGTTGCTTCAGTTCATTTGAGTACTCCTTGGAGCGAATGAAGGATGACTAGCCGCTACGTGTCAAGGTAATGAAACTTTACGAATAGCTAGACTGTCGAGTCATATCGCGGTATAGTAGCCACTATCTCTTAGAATCGCGTGAATTCGTTGTTGATGGTAATTTGTCAGTTGAATGACAACCATGATTTTGGGATAGTCTCTCAATGGTAGAGAATGCGTTAGTAATGAGTCTTGGTTTTTTATCTACACTAATGTGAATACAACACTACGCTTACGGCGTGTCTATAATGAAATGGTTCAAATGGCTCTAAGCACTATAGGCCTTAACATCTGAGGTCATCAGTCCCCTGGACTTAGAACTACTTAAACCTAACTAACCTAAGGACAGCACACACATCCATGTCCGAGGCAGGATTCGAACCTGCGACCGTAGCAGCAGCGCGGTTCCGGACTGAAGCACCTAGAACCGCTCGGCCACAACGGCCCGCCCTATAATGCAATGACATTGCTAAATCACATAGCATTTCAAATAAATGCTCGAGTGACATTGTGCAGTATTTAAGTCACTGAACTCTCATTTTGGGAAGGAGTGCTCAAAATCCCGTCCGTACATCCGGATCTAAGCTTCCGGTGGTTTTACTAAATCGCCTAAAAGAAGTCTCAGGATGATGCCTTTGAAAATGACACGCTAGGTGCCGTACGCATACTTAGATATACGAACTTCCGCTCTGTCTTCGGCTGCTTATGTTACGATCACTCTTATGAGGTCGACAGAACATTTAAATAGGGAAATGTACCGAGTTATTCGTAAGTACCTACAGGCTTTCGGAAGATGATTGCGTGAAAACTACAAGAGATAAGGAAAAAGACACATATCAGTAGACAGAACATCTCTACAAGTTTCGATCAGTAACGCGCGCCGTGGCGCAAGTGCTGGGTGCACCACTAGGGAGCGGGCTTGTCAGAATACACACAAAAATCATCACCTCCATATTGTCGCTTCGAATTATTTCGCATCTGCAGTTAGGCAACCTAGTAAACGATTTCCAAAATATATTGCATTGTGTTTTCTCACGGTAGAGAACTGAATTAAGTGCACCCACGTATTAACGTTTGCCGTGTCACAAACGGTGTCCATGCGAATTATAAACTTGGATATATGTTGTGTCTAAAGATGTGTGTCTATATTATTTAATACTGATAATTTCCACGCACTCGTCTCGTGGAACCCCGGAGATATTTAGGAATCTTCTTCTTCATTCTTGCCTGTTGGTGTTGTTGTAGAGGGTCAGCATTGTTATAAGGGATTTGACGATTTTAGTGACGCCAGCAGTCCCCCCCCCCCCCCCCCCAAATGTTCAAATGTGTGTGAAATCTTATGGGACTTTTCTGCTAAGGTCATCAGTCCCTAAGCTTACACACTGCTTAACCTAAATCATCCTAAGGACAAACACACACTCCCATGTCCGAGGGAGGACTCGAACCTCCGCCGGGACCAGCCGCCCCCACCCCCACCCCCTCACCCCTCTTCCGCCAGTTAACGTTTCCCTCCCCAGAATTTGTCTACTCCGTCTTTGTCTAGACCAAAGCTCTTGTTGAAGTGAGAGGAGCCAGCCGGAGTGGCCGTGCGGTTCTAGGCGCTTCAGTCTGGAGCCGAGAGACCGCTACGGTCGCAGGTTCGAATCCTGCCTCGGGCATGGATGTGTGTGATGTCCTTAGGTTAGTTAGGTTTAATTAGTTCTAAGTTCTAGGCGACTGATGACCTCAGAAGTTAAGTCGCATAGTGCTCAGAACCATTTTTTTCTAAATGTTTGCGTAGCGCATATCTGAGTCGGAACGTGGGTACCAGGCCGGTATTTATCTAGTTGTATGTGGGAAAACTGCCGAAGAGCTACATCCAATATCCCTCGTCGTTAATCCGCGAGTCTGATTCGATCTGCGGCAGGCTCACCTCATACTATCCCATAAGTGTCGTATTAACAAGCTTGACGGGCCCGTAGATACTTTTGGATAACCCTGCAGAATATCTGTAACATGTTCTGCGTTTTTTATTCTACTCTCAGACATCCAAATACGCTCTCCAGTCGTTTGCGGCGTTAAAAAGAAAGAATGTAGTTTCTGTTCGGCCTTACTTGAACGTACTTAAAAGCAGATAGCTTCCTATTTCGATTTTACATGAAATGTAGAGCGGCCTCGAGTGGAAAGTATCTCGCTGCCAGGTATCACACAATTTTCCGGCGCGATTAACCTAAGCAGCGTAGCCGCAGAGCACTGGAGATGTTTCCCAGAAGCGCAGCCTTGCAATCTGCACCGTTAAGGTCCGGTCGACGAGTTAACCCGAGCGCTGTCACGGGGGACGCGAAATCACGGCGAGGTCGGCGACAGGCGAGGAAGGACGCGGCGACGCGACGGAGCGCAGCGGATGGGCGACGCGACGGCCGCTCCACGCGGGACAATGAGGGCGGCGGGGGTGGGTGACAGGTGGGTCAGGAGGTGGGGAGGGGGGTTAGGAGGGGGGAGGAGACGGGTGGATGGGCCGCGGGAGAGCGGCGCGCAGTGTGGCGGACACCTCCGCCGGGCGCGGACGCAGCTTCAGCGTGGCACAGGCTCTGCGCTGACCTCGGGCCATGGCGTTACACGTGCGCCGCTGCCGGCGAGACGCCAGGCGGGCCTGCAGTCTGCGCGCGCACTCCAGGTAGGCCGCTGGCTGGCTGCGCTCAGTGATCCGAAGAGAGGACATTCTAGCAGTTCGCACCGAGCCACGTGTTCGCAAGTAGCGTCCTTTACTGCATGTCGCAACTAAAAGTAAACGTTTTAATATCACCCACCGTAACAATATTTTTGGACAGCTCGCATCTGTGTTCAAATGTGTGTGAAATATAATGGGACTTAACTGCTAAGGTCATCAGTCCCTAAGCTTACACACAACTTAACCTAAATCATCCTAAGGACAAACATACACACCCATGCCCGAGGGAGGACTCGAACCTCCGCCGGGACCAGCCGCACAGTCCATGACTGCAGCGCCCTAAACCGCTTGGCTAATCCCGCGCGGCTGTCAATAACTATTTAATTAGTAAAGCGCTGCACCATTTGTGTTTTTTCACACGAAGCACCATGCGTTTCAGGAATTTATTCCCATTTTCAAGTACTGTGCTAACTCAACTCTGGGAGCCATGGTTTTCACTGCAGTGAACAGCTTTTACGGGGGTAGGACGTCAAACGGGCCGACTTGGAGCAGGAGAGGCACCACACGACATTTTAATATCCACTGTCTATAGTTTTACAAATAAATTCATAAAACTTTGTCAACACGACCAGGAAGGGTTCAGGATTCAAACTCATAGCAATGTAAGTTCAAAAGTATAACAAAATAAAAATTTTTTACGTGTGAAATTTCATCATTTTTTCACTTACTGTTGGCTGCATTTGTTGCTGTAGGTACACTTCACATGTAAAAAAAATATATTTTGTTATATTTTTGAACTTCCACTTCTACGAGCGTGAATCCTGAACCCTTCCTGGTAATGCTGACAACGTTTTATGAATTTATTTGTAAAAGTATAGACAGCGGAAATTAAAATGTCCTGTGGTGCCTCTCCTGCTCCAGGTCGGCCAGTTTGACGTCCTACCCCCCTTAATAGCCCTCCCCTAACGTTTCCAATCAGTCATGAGGCTGCAAATGCATGCTGGGCAGTAGGGAGCTCCCACTGCAGTGGACCGTGTGCTATTGCAGCTTCAGAACTGACTGAAAACGCAAAACAAGCGACCATTAACTGCTGTCCACTGTAGTGGTCGCTACGCGCCACAGGCGTGATCTCTCCGTGGGAGTTTCTCCGCCTCTTTTCCCTCTTGTCGTCTTTTGTTCGCAATATACTGTGACACGCAACTACAGTTGTAAAATTGCTGTAGACTCTCATAACTAAGTACAGCCTACGGTAGTTTTCCCAACAACTTTGCTAATTTAAGATCATACCCGTGTTACCTGTACATTAGGTGTGTTGGGTACCTTTCAGGCGTTATCTCATAACGAACGCTTTCTTTATGCATGCGGTCAGTGTCTTACTAGATTCCACTAAAAACCGAAAGCGGTGAACCACCTAGAAACTAAATGGAGACTTAAAAAGGGATGGATAACCTACGCGACATTTTTGATCTACATAGTTGTCCTCCTAGAAGTGTTCAATTGTAACGTGAAACTGAGGAACGTTGTAGTAAAAATAAAGAAAACAGTACAGATATACCATATAGTGACGGAAAACGCAACGTCTTCAACAAAGGGGTAAAATTGAAAAACCGCAAAACAAAAATGTATCAAACATTGAAACTTCCTGGCAGATTAAAACTGTGTGCCCGACCGAGACTCGAACTCGGGACCTTTGCCTTTCACGGGCAAGTGCTCTACCATCTGAGCTACCGAAGCACGACTCACGCCCGGTAATCACCGCTTCACTTCTGCCAGTATCTCGGCTCCTACCTTCCAAACTTTACAGAAGCTCTCCTGCGAACCTTGCAGAACTAGCACTCCTGAAAGAAAGGATATTGCGGAGACATGGCTTAGCCACTGCCTGGGGGATGTTTCCAGAATGATATTTTCACTCTGCAGCGGAGTGTGCGCTGATATGAAACTTCCTGGCAGATTAAAACTGTTTTAATCTGCCACTCCGCTGCGGAGTGAAAATCTCATTCTGGAAATATCAAACATTGCTTCAATCCTCGAACCTATACAACTTAAAATTTCTATTATTCATAAACAAATTTCGCATTTACTAACAACAACAGGAAACTCTTGCCTTTGATCATGAAGAACGTCCTACTAAGTACAAAATAACACCCATACTTATGTATAGTTTTGTTCGCGCATGTAAACTCTACTTGCATCAAAAGTAATTGCTTTGGTTGCATGAAAGCTCAGCATTTAAGCGATAAATTAATTTTTGTGACCTGTAAACTAACTGTAAGGATATGAAATTCACTGAAGTGCGGTTCTAATTATGTGCAAAACAAACAATCAAACAAATAAAAAACAAAGTGAAATCGTCAGTTCTGTTTCCCCCTTTCAAATTCATTTATGTTTCTTTCCCTACCAATGCCACCAATACTGCCGGAAATTCTACGAAATACTATGGCATCAGCTAATCGAAATTAGCCGTAGTTTTGGTAGAGCGCAACTCTACACGCAACACGTAGTCCACGGTGTTTGTTTACGTTAGCGTTATTTAACACGCGGACTTCACTTTCAGTACCAATTTAAAATCCCACAACACTTGAAAATGGCAATAAATTACTGTAACGGGTCGTGCCACGGATGAAGAATCGTATCGGGTGCAGTATTTTATTATTTAAATAATTGAGTTAACTTTTCAGAAACAAAAATGTTGAAATGTGTGTGAAATCTTATGGGACTTAACTGCTGAGGCCATGAGTCCCTAAGCTTACACACTACTTAACCTAAATTATCCTAAGGACAAACACACACATCCATGCCCGAGGGAGGACTCGAACCTCCGCTGGGACCAGCCGCACAGTCCATGACTGCAGCGCCACAGACCGCTCGGCTAATCCCGCGCTGCTTTTCAGAAACCTTTGCCAGCTTTCAACACGTATTAATGAGGGCGCATTTCGGCAGATATGCCAACTCCTGGTGGCAACTTTGGATTTCAGTTTTAGTTCAGCAGCACTTCTCTCAAAGAATCAACGATACCGAATTTTATCAAAATGTGAACATGTCTTGACAGATGAATATTTGTGTCACACCAGGACTCTAACCTGAATTCCTTGCTCACTCGAGTAATCACCTTCACTCTTTTCTTATTTCTTTTTTTTATTTCTTCGATGTTTTTTTGTATATTTTTCTTTTTCATAGTTAATTTTATCACTTCGAATATGCACTCTCTACTATAGTAAAACAATTCTTAAGAAATTTTTCTAAATCGTTTTTTGTACCTCATGGCGCTGAAATTTGTGATCCCCTTACATAAGGTATAGCTGGTAGCCCTCAAATATGGGTGCTTCATGTGTTGGCATGCCTAACCCATCAACGGCACGTGTTTTTCGCTTCTGCAGATAGATTCCATTAAGAGCGTTCAGCAAAAACTGACGCGTTTTCTTTTTTGTAAAAATTTGCAACCAGTCGTTACAACACAGATTCTACTGTCCATCTAGATTACATATATTTGTAACGTTATGACCAGCCTGGGTTCGGTCAAACTGTCTTTAAATCTGAGTACCAAAACTACGACAGGGCATGTATATTGCTGATAGAAATAGACGCATTACTCTTTTAATCAACACACTCAGAGGTTTAAAGAGTTTTTTTAGAGCCTAAACTGGCGATGACATTAAAAATACATTGCCCTGCAAAATTTAAGGACAGGATAGATGAAATAACATAATATATTAATATTGCGTGTCGCCAGACATGTTCCAATCGTGCACGGAAAACTGGACGTCATATGGCGTAGGGTCAGTGTGGCTTAAGCGCCAAATGGGTATGGCCCCACAACACGAGGCACTTGAAGGCATGGGAAAAGGTTTTGTGCCAGTCAGTCAGCAGTTACAGTGGTCTGTGGTGGTGTTCTTGATTACAAAATGATCCCGAGATAACAACTAGATGACTTCACATCGGGGAGAATCATCGGGAAATTGGGAGAAGGCCGAGGTGTGACAAGTGTAGCCCAATAGTTTGGTATTGCTCACAACGTTATTACATCTACATGGAGAGCGTTCCGAACCACTGGCACTGCTGCACGAATGAGATGAGATGATTGGCCAAAGGAGAGGAGGTAGTCGATCACGGTCAAGTACAGTAGCAGATGACCGCCACACTGAACGCCGGGTAAGTAGGGACCCACGTCAAACAGCGGCTGCAGTTTCAGCCACGTTTAACAAGACTGGAAGGCACGCGGTCCTACGTTCCACAGCGCCCGGTGACAGCACGGGAATGGTCTCTTTGCCCGACACCCAGACATCTGCTAATCGGCAGCTGCATTTGCGACTTTGTCAAGAGCATAGGTACTGGACCAACGAGGAGTAAAATATTTAAAATAGTGGTGATAGGGAGGGCACCCGGCGAACCCTTGAAAGTAATCATACCAATCCGTTAATAATCATGTCGACCCTGCACCGATGCGGTACAAAGGCACGAGAAAAAGAAGAAAACGTTGTATATTACCAAGTACTTTTTTTTGCATGTACCACTTAATTTCAAACAGTAATTCGTATAGCACCAGGCGCAGTACAGAACAGTTATGTGCATTTCCGCTCACGTTAAATGAAAAGTGCACCTCTTATATCAACAGAACGTATACAGTCAATCTCTTTTTGTTGCTTATTGCATTCCCCATTTGGAGGACGGGAAAGCAACAGCGGGATGGTTGCTCTTCAGAACTACAAACTCTATGCGGCAACTGAATGCACTGAAGTAGTTGAGTGGGACAGGGTAAAACAGTAACATAATAGAAACTTTGATTTTTACTTGGTGGTTTATTTTGACATGGCGATGCTGAAGTAGAAGTTCACAGTTGATAAGATGAAACTCGCTTTGCTAGTAATGTCGGTGCCATTATTGGTGCTGTTCAGGCCCTTGGAGTGACGCAATAGTGCAGGACTGTTCGTGACAAAAATTCCAGTGACAGTGGGGAACCGGCACACAGGAAAGAGCATCACCGGAGGGGATTGTGAGTGTGACGCCTCAAAAGTGATAATGTGCGTAGCTTTTGTACCAGACAGTCAAAAATGGCTCTGAGCGCTATGGGACTTAACATCTGAGGTCATACGTCACCTAGAACTTAGAACTACTTAAACCTAACTAACCTAAGGACATCACATACATCCATGCCCGAGGCAGGATTCGAACTTGCGACCGTAGCGGTCGCGCGGTTCCAGACTGAAGCGCCTAGAACCGCTCGGCCACTCCGGCTTAAAAAACGAAGGGTGGAAACCTCGGAACACCTGCAATGCCAATTGGTGGAAAAATATTCTTATTGAAAACCATCCTTACGCTACCTTTGTATGACTTGGTCCATACACAGTTTTTCTAAAATGAATGTAAAGAATGAAAAGGTTGGTAGAGTGAGTCGTAACAAGCAACTTTCACCTAACAATGCATGTCCACTGGGCTTCATTTAACAGCATCGCGCGCCGGCGGGAAGATAGACATACAACCTGCCATCCCAGTCGACGCGGTACCAGCTCTGTTTTAAATTTGCTTCTGACATAAAGATAAAAGAGAGGAGGTATTAAACAGATACAAAAACTGCTCGAAATTACTCCTACCTGCTTAAATGCACGCCGTGCAACGACGCCTGAGTGTTGTCGCACCCTTTCAGACACCCGTGGCAAAGTAAGAACTGCACCAGGGGCTGCCAAAATTCGCGGTATCAACTCTTCATCCATATCGATAGGTGCTCCGTAAAGAACAGATATCAGGTGTCCCACATGAAATCAAGTCGGGGGAACGTGCAGGCCATGCCACCGGCCCACTGCGCCCTATCCAGTTCGCACCAAAGGTCTCACCCACTGCTGCAACTGATTTAGCACCACATGAGCGAAGTGCGCAGATACACCATCATGATGGTACCACATGCGCTGTCGCACATTGAGTGGGACGTGTTCCGGCAACGCTGACAGCGTTTCTATTAAAACGATTATCTCTTTGTATTCAGTATTTAGGGAAGCACGTATGGACCAACCAATTTATTGCTTACCAAACCGCCCAAAAGTTGACGGCGAAGCGCTCTTTCTGACCATGAACACAGGCGGCATGAGGATTTTCCCTTGCCCATGTGTGGTGACTGTGGCTGCTGAACACACTTTCGCCTGTAAAGGATGCCTCATCCATGAAAAATAGAAAAATATTGTACACAGTGTGGGAATTCACGTTGATCGAGCACTTCTGCAAAATCCAATGACGGAAATCAATGGGCCGGCCGGAGTGGCCGAGCGGTTCTAGTCGCTGCAGTCCGGAACCGCGCGACCGCTACGGTCGCAGGTTCGAATCCTGCCTCAGGCAAGGATGTGTGTGATGCCCTTAGGTTAGTTAGGTTTAAATAGTTCTAAGTTCTAGGGGACTGTTGACCTCAGATGCTAAATCCCATAGTGCTCAGAGCCATTTGAATTTTTGAGATCAATGAGACGGGGAAATTTTCTGGATTAAGGGCTTGAAATTTCTGAAGGTTTTACGGATGCAAATCATCTTTATTCTATACACTCATTTCTCGAGCAACACTCCGTTAGTAAATGAGTGCGTGTTTAGAGGCAATGTTAACGTCTCCTCGTCAAATTGGTGTATGCACTGCGCGAATATGACCCCGTCCGTCCGGCCATCGCATATACATCGCTTCGGGTTTCGATGTAGGCCTTAAATGCACATGCACCAATACAATACCCTGTCAGTGGACAACTTACCTCAAGTACACCTGGCTCTGATAGGGGTCTATGGATGGCCGTGAATGTGCATGGATCTAGCACTCGACGATTCGAAAACCTCTAACGTACAACAGTTGAGCAGCAAGAGCATTTCCAACCGCTCCTCGTAAGCAAAATGCGTGTCTGCCCTCGTCTCCCAAGAAAACCATTCCATTTCCCGTCCACATCGTACAGTACCAAACCCAACAGTGTCCCTGTTTGTTGCCACACATATGCAGAGCGAAGTGGACTCTGCAATGTGCACAGGTGCTGCCCTCTGTACGGCATCATATCGAACAGGCATTTGAACTGCCAAATGCAACGCGTTCGCCTCCAAGCAAATGGCAGATGAAACTCCGTCGTGTCCACTCACCCGGCATATCTGCGACCATTTCGACTCGCATGGCGGGTTATATACCTGTCTTCCTGGCGGCGTATGACGCTGCTAAATGACGCCTAGCGCCGAACACCAAAGGATGCGGGCGTGGTTTGCTTTGTGAAGCTTGTTTATTATAACCCATTCTACCAGCCCTTGCATTTTTACATTGATTTTAGTAACACCCTGTACATTTCGTTGTCACGCCATGATATGTGCCTTAACTGTGGATGGCAATGAGCGCATTTCAGATTTTTTACATTCACTTCATATCTCAGTTTACGTTTTACTTCAACGGTTCGTACATTGAACTTCGTGGTATTCGAAGGTTTTGAAACAGTGACCACAACAGTTGTCAGCAAATCAATTCCTTATTCACTTGAAATTCAACTTCTCAGATCTATTATCAGTATATCTTCTTCATTCATTACTTTTTACTAGCTTTTCTTATGACATTCCGACAATATCGAATTCATCGGGGTTGAATGATACTACTTGTATCTCACTGGTCCCTGGTCACCTAGTGGCGAAGAATAAGTTGGTAGTGACTGATTGAACTACAAACCAAGAAAACACCGAAAAAATCACTTAGTTTAACGTGAGATACATTCATACTGATCAAAACTCCGATAACATTAGGATGTAAGAGATGTGCAGTCGATTCTGACCTTCCTCTGATGCATTTGATTAAGCTTGGACGTTTCAAACTTTATTTGTTACCTGTCTAAATTTCTAGTTTTGTTTATAGATGCATCTGAATATCACAGTGTTCCTTTAGTAAATGACGCAGCGTGGAAACTTAACAGTAAATACACAGAGAATTTTTGTTTTTCCTGCATCATTGACAATACTTTTGTCTAAATGGTTCAAATGGCTCTGAGCACTATGGGACTCAACTGCTGTGGTCATAAGTCCCCTAGAACTTAGAACTACTTAAATCTAACTAACCTAAGGACATCACACACATCCATGCCCGAGGCAGGATTCGAACCTGCGACCGTAGCGGCCGTGCGGTTCCAGACTGTAGCGCCTTTAACCGCTCGGCCACTTCAGCCGGCTTCCTCTTTTGTCTGTTTCTATCAGAGAATTCCTATTCTGTGTGCAGAGTGGGATTGGTAGTCTGCTCCAACAAAACTTTGTTATTTATAGTACAAGGTGGCTGACGGGAAGTGACACATTTTGATTATTATGAGCTTTAGCGTGTATTTACATCAACATAACGTATAGATAACTTTTCTAATTCTTTTACCGTTGCATTGCTCAAGATGGTCACGAAAGCTTCCCATCCCGTTCTCAATCATTTCTTGAGAAATGGCCTCTATCTCTTCCTGGGCTTTCAGCTCATCAGTATTGTAGAGTTGCCGTGAAAAAACGTCATTCTCGCGATAACCCAACAGTAAACAATAAGGGTTTGAAATATCAGGTGATCTCGCCGGCCATGAGATATCACCTAATCGTATGGGTAATCGATGTGGAAAGTGGCGCCTCAGTGTAGTTACGGAATAACGGGCCATACGGGCTGTAGCCCTATCTTGCTGCCGGCCGTAGTGGCCGTGCGGTTCTAGGCGCTACAGCTTGGAGCCAAGCGACCGCTACGGTCGCAGGTTCGAATCCTGCCTCGGGCATGGATGTGTGTGATGTCCTTAGGTTAGTTAGGTTTAATTAGTTCTAGGCGACTGATGACCTCAGAAGTTAAGTCGCATAGTGCTCAGAGCCATTTGAACCTATCTTGCTGAAAATACATCGCGTTAAGACGGCAATGTCCATGCAGCTGTGAAGTGAAGAAATTGGTGATCATGGCCAAAACCGCTCGGAACTGGCACACACTGGCCGGCTGTTACTGTCTTCCAAAAAATTATATCCAATAATTTCAATGGACTTCCCAACAAAATATAAGATGACAACCTTTGGACTACCAGCATCTTTTCATGAAAGAATCTTCGGGCTTATTGTACCTGAGTAGTACTTGAGATTTTATTTATTGACAAACCCGTTTAGATGAAAGTTTACTTCACCAGACATCACAAGATTTGTCAGAATTGTGTCATATTGCACATTTATGTTCAGTTACGTTGTGCAGAAATTGTGGCTACTCGCTTTGTCCGCCGGCCGTAAATGATGAGCCACAAGTATGAAACGCTGAATTCTGTTTCATAATCGTCTGCAAAGACGTGCGATGGATTTGTGACTTTCTAGAAGGTCGATGGACACATCGCTGTGGGATCCGTTGCAGATCTGCACGAACTCGTCGGATGTTTTCCGGCGTTCGATCTGCGATTTCAGGTCCGTTATGTTTCACACTGGATATCGATCCCGTCTCACGCCATTGTCTTAACCACCTGAATATCGCCCTGCTGCCTGGAACGCGGCAATGGCGGTCTCTTCTATTGTGAATTGTGCCTTGGACTGCCGCAACGCTCTAAACACGACAAGACACATCCACTGCCTCAAAACCTACGTGCACTCGCCAACATTCTATACCAAGTGGCATACTATACGGGGTGTCTCGGACATTTTGGATCAAATTGAAATGAGTGATAGTGGGTCTACAAGCGATTACATTGAGATAAGGAACCAATGGTCGAAAATGCGTATTTATTTTGTTATGGACATGCACTGCGCATACCGCATAAGAACGTAGCTTTCAGTAATTGTTCAATGTGACCGCCTGTCTCAGTACACGTATTGCAATGGCACATGCACCTCGGCCTCAGGCAGTTCCACTGCATGCAATTCCGCCGAACACTCAGAAAGATCACGAGTGTCTTTTGTAGACTGGAACAGGTAGCGGGAGATAAACAGTGTACACCCCTGACCACTAAAAGGACAGAATGTCTACAACTTAGCTCACAGCACGTGTATCGTGTGATGAATGTACCGGCGCTTTAATCTGTGCCGCTCGAGCCCCACTATCCCTGTTGTCAGTTGTCCATTGCATGAGACAGCTCGTGATGTGTCCATGGTGAGATGTGTTACTGGGTACAGTGCAAGACGCATATTTCAAAGGTAGAACGTTACTCATCACGAAACTTGGCAGTCATGTATTTAATGTACGGTGAGCAAGATGAAGTGCCCGTAAAGCAGCACGAATGTACAGATAACTATTTCCCAACAGGCGTCATTGTAAAAGAAAGACATTTATCTCCGAGGATACCACATTACGAGAGACGCGATCATTCACGCCACAGAGAACCGGCCCAGGTTCTTGCCAAAGATACCAGACTTTGAGGAAAAGGAGTTAGATCGTGTAGCTGACCAGCCAGTAATAAGCACCAATCAACTTCCCCGTGAAACGGAAGGATACAGTGTGGAGAGTATTGGTAGAACAGGCGTTACACTCTTATCATAAACAACGCTTGCAAGGCCTAGGAGCGACGGATTTTGAGCTCCAAGTTCACTTCTGTCAGTGGATTATTTACTGCATGCGATAGTGCCGAATCTCATTTACTTCGTATTGTTCACGGATGAGGCCTCATTCGCCCGTGGTAATGTTCTCAGCAGCCGCAGCAGCCATGTCTGGAGTGATGACAATCCTCATTCCACCCATATTGGTGGCCACCAACGACGATTCTTTGTCAATGTATGAGCGGACATTGTGCAAGATCACCTAATAGGACCTTATTTGCTGCCTCCCTATCTGGTCCACGTCACATGGTATCCCTGCGAGATGTGCTGCCACAGTTCTTGGAGACTGCAACCCTTGTTGTCAGCGAAAGGACGTGGTTTTAAAGCGAAGGTGCGACAGCCAACTTCGATGTTAATGTCCACAACACATACCCTTATCTTTGGACTGGAAGTGGAGGTCCTGCCCATGGCCAGTACGACCGCCGGACTTTATCCCCAGGGGTTACGTTAAGAGGTTGGCGTATGAAACCCCCGCAGAAATGAAAGAAACCTGCTTTCACGGGACCAACCTGCCTGTCTCCTGAACAACAGACACCAGGAGTCTTTGAGAAGGTGCGTCAGAACTTCTTGCACCGTTGCCATGCATGCACTAAGACTGGCGATCGTCACTTTGAACAGTTACTGTGAGCTATGTTGTTTGTCATGCGGTGTAAGCTGCTTATGCCCACAACACATTAAAAATGCATTTCTGACCATTGGTTCCCTATTTCATTATAATCGGTTGTGGACCTATTATCACCTGTTTCACTTTGACCCTAAGGGTCTGGACACCCTGTATAGGTCCGATTCGATGGCGCGGTCAAGACTTTTTCATGAAATAACAACTGCGTCGAAGCCCTTGCACTAGGAAGACCACTGCAGGAATACTGAAAACATGAGTGCGAAGGAAGCGTGCAGTGTGGACAGCGCCCTGGTCCGATGCGAACTGTCAGAGCGGCGAGCGGATATACCAGCAGAGGAGTCAGCGGCAGCGGTAGCTGGAGACGGAGGCGGCGCCGGCGGTGACTTTCCGCGGAGAAATCTGTGCCAACAGCTGCCGAGCGGCACACCGGCCGTCCCGTTCCCAGCCCGCCTCGCTGCCTGAGCACGACTCCCGCCGTCCCCAGCTCCTCTGCGCGCTCCTCTCTTGCTGTCGCCGTGGGTCCGTCATCGCAACTACACACTGTTCATCCTAAGCCTAACACGGAAATAAACAGTGCTCCCTCTACTCCTGCGGAACGTGTAGGGGGGGGGGGGGGGGAGGAGAAAAATACGGAAACACCAGAAGCCCAGCACATGATGTAGGAAGACTAATGGCATTCAAAACAGCTTCCAGCCGCACCAGAATGGATAGATACAGGTTCTGTATTGTTTTCAAGGTAACCTTACACCGTTCTTCCACAAAATCGAGGCAAGCTGAAGCAATAATGATGGATACATACTAAGATAGTTACATGTCCGAAAGAACAGATACCATCGGTGACCATGCAGCTCGTTAGAATGAAATTACAATGAAATGAACACCCTTAGCTGCTTACAGGCGTTGACATACGTCAACGGGGACAAATGAAAAATGTGTGCCCCGACCGGGACTCGAACCCGGGATCTCCTGCTTACATGGCAGACCCTCTATCCATCTGAGCCACCGAGGACACAGAAGAGAGCGCGACTGCAGGGATTTATCTCTGGCACGCCTCGGACATGTCCGAAAGAACAGATACCATCTTAGTATGTATATATAGTTAAGGCTCACCGGCCACTTGAGCATCTTCTTCTTCTGTGCGAATGCACAAACAGAACCCGAACTCTTACGGGAATCGGCAACGCGCCGCGAGTAATGAGTGTAATGGGCAGGGGCACTACGAATGTAGTGCGGGACAATACGTTGAGAATGTGAGTTTCGCGGGAGGCGTGCCAGGGATGAATCCCTGCAGTCGCGCTATCATCTGTGTCCTCGATGGCTCAGATAGATAGAGCGTGTGCCATGTAAGCAGGAGATCCCGGGTTCGAGTCCCGGTCGGGGCACACATTTTCATCTGTCCCCGTTGACCTTTGTCAATGCCTGTAAGCAGCTAAGGGTGTTCATTTCATTGTAATAATGATGGAGGTGGACAGTGATCACACATCCTTCTCTCCAAAGTAGACTGCAAAATCTCAACAATATTGAGATCTGGTGAATGTGGTGGCAAGGGGAGACGCAACAGTCCATCCTAGCGCTCACAAAATAAGTCCCGGATGACAGGATATGAGTGAACAGGAGCACTGCTTTCTTGGAAAACAGTAGCACCATTGGGGAACGAACACTGTACCATAGTGTGGACCTGATCGGCTAAAATTGGCACATAATGCTTGGCAGTAATGCGACATTGCAAAGTAACAGTTATGCCAGTGAAATACCACGATATGGCTGCGCAAATGATCACCGAAACCCCTTCATCTTTCACTCTTGCGACGTTAAGTTGGTCAAGAGTTGGAAACAGCGTGAAACAGACAACAAATGACTTCCTTCTATAGCTCCATAGCCCTGGATTTATGGCTTCGTCACCACTTTTTTCTCTTACGGGTGTTTACGTCACTGATGTGTGTTTTTGGAATTCCAGATTCAGATGGCTCTAAGCACTATGGGACTCAACATCTGAGGTCATCAGTCCCCTAGACTTAGAACTACTTAAACCTAACTAATCTAAGGACTTCACACACATCCATGCCCTAGGCAGAATTCGAACATGCGACCGTAGCAGGCGCGGTTCCGGACTGAAGCGCCTAGAACCGCTCGTCTACATCGGTCGTCTTGGAATTCCAGCTCGCCCTCCATTTCCCAGCGTAAGGAACTCCCTTTGTGTTGTTTCGCTGCTGACTGGGTTCTCGAGAGTAACATTCATTTCTGCAGCAACTTTTCCAGCTGTTGTCGTCTTATTTTTCGTCACAGTCCTCTTCAGTCATCGTCTATGACGATCACTCAATACACATTTTCGACCACGTTGTGACTTAGCGGATGGTGTTTTTTCTATTTTCCTGTGTGCAGTAGAAATCTGCGATACAGTGCGTCTTGAAGCACCAAACACTGCGGCTGCCTGGGTTACGGAAAAACCAACCATAGTTGCCGTTTGTGTACAGCTGTAACAGTGCAATCCGTAGGCTTGGCTACCACTGCATTTATGTCCAAGCATGCATCCTTGCGGTGTTTTTATATTTTTGTCCAACCCCCCCAAATCTCGCCTTTTCGAATACAGTCGCATACTTATGATTATCATACTACGTTTGTGCTATCGAGTCGCAATTCGCACATCACCTACCTGACACTTTTAATCTGCAGCTGCGAAAACAAGACGTCGAATTCCCTTTATATATGAATCGTAAACGCGGTGACCGGTAGACAATTAGTAGAACGTGGTGCGTATTGCATTTGCCAACTTTCTATGATTAATCCAAGTAATACTTTAATAAATTGCCAATTCAATATGTAACACGTATCAGCAGACCTCACTAAATCTTGATAATAACTTCGTCCAAATGCCCCCCTTTTCCTTGGATGCACTGCTGAAAGCGAACAGGCAAGGCTTTCATAATGAAACTTAATAAGAGTAAATCCTGCGGAATGGCGCTCGTTTCACGACGAACGGAAATCTTAAGTTCGTCAGTTATCTGAATGCGACTGGCGAAGACCATAGCTATGACATAACTCTGGAGGAAGTAATCCGGAGCTCTTAAATCTGGAGGACAGGATGCTCACATCACATAGCAGAAGCGGGATATAACACGCCTTGGAAAGTTTGGAGTTTAAGTACACTGACCACCTACCTAATAGCCGGTATGTTCACCTTTGTCAAGGCTAATAGCGGCACCGCGTCGTGGCATGGAAGCAATGAAGCCTCGGTAGGTCGCTGGAGGGAGTTGGCACCACATCTGCACACTTAAGTCACCTAATTCCCGTTCCCGTAAATTCTGGTGAGGGAGGCGATGAGCTCTACGCCACGTTCAATCACATCTCAGGTATGTACGATTGGGTTCACAGATCTGGCGAATTGGGTGGCCAGCACATCAATTGGAATTCTCCACTCTTTCCATGGACCACTCCACCACACCCCTGGCCTTGTGACAGGGCGCATTATCTTGTTGAAAGACGCCACTGCTATTGGGAAACGTAAACGTCACGAAAGGGCTGTACGATACCCCTTGGCCGTCATGGTGTCTTGCACGAGCTCCGCAGCACCCATGAATGCCCACGTGAATGTTGCCCAGAGCATAATGGAGCCGCCACCAGCTTGGCTCAGTCCACAATACAGATGTCAAGGTGTTGTTCCCCCGGCTCAAAAATGGCTCTGAGCACTATGGGACTTAACATCTGAGGTCATCAGTCCCCTAGACCTTAGAACTACTTAAACCTAACTAACCTAAGGACATCACAAACATCCATGCCCGAGGCAGGATTCGAACCTGCGACCGTAGTGTTCCCCTGGAAGACGACGGATTCGCGCCCTCCCATCTTCATGAAGTAAATGGTATTGGGATTTATCAGACAATGCAACGCTCTGCCAGTGCGCTAGCGTCCAGTGCCGATGGTCACGTGGCCTTTTCAGTCGTAGTTGCCGATGTCTTGGAGTTAACATTGGCACATGCATGGGTCGTCGGCTGTGGAGGCCCATCGTAGGAGTTTTCTGTGCACTGAGAGTTCAAACTCGCTTGTACTACGCCCATCATTAAAGTCTGATGTTAGTTCCACCACAGTTCGCCGCCTGTCCTGTTTTACCAGCCTGTCCAGCCTAGAACACCCGACACCTGTAATCAGTGTTAGCCACCCAACCCCACGACATCTGGACGTTGTTTCACCTTGGTTTCGTAGCGTGCTGAAGACACTCAACATCCAGATCACCGAAACCCCTTCATTTTTCACTGTTGCGACGTTAAGTTGGTCAAGCGTTTCCGAAACGCTTCTGCCGTACCTCAGAGACATGACAATCTCCCATCGGTCAAACTTAGATAGACTGCGCGCCTTCCCCATTCTACACATGGACAGCACGCTCACTGATGCTAATTGTGCCGTGCGAGTGTCTGACTAGTAGTCATTCCTCCGCCAAGTGACGCTGCTATCGCCTGGCCGGGTTTACTTCGATGGTGGGTTGGTGGTCACAATGCTCTTGTTGACGGTGTGTATACTCAGCATGTATCTTGGCTCACCTGGGCAGGCTCGCCACTTAGAGAGTTTACACGTTCCTCGTTCGGTAGATAAATGCGTGTTATAGGCTCGAGAATCGTGTCTCTACTGTAGCGCCAGATCGTGCCTACCGAGAGTACCTTGGGCCAAAAAAATTATCGGCTGGTATGTCCCGCTCCGCGCATGCGCAGTGCTACGACGCAGCCACTGTGTTTACGGTGTGCTGCGCCGTTAGCAGACACTCGGCGGCTTCATGGTCCAGGGCGCTCCGAGGGCCGTCCTTGCGCAATGGTACAGTTACCTCGCACCGGGACGCCTTCAGCTGCCCTCCTGATTTGCAGCTGCTCACAGGTTCAGGCCCACTGTCCCCAGCAGGCGCGCAACGAATTCACAAGTAAAGCAGTCGTCAACCACGGTGCGTTATGAGTGGTCGTATCGAACGTTATATGCCTGTGCCTTTCTCAGACTTTTCAATCCGTTCACCTAGTTTATAGTTACCCCTAGTTTACATGAACGCACGGCGTCTGTTCTTTCAGAAAGAACGGACACCATGTTTCATATAACTAATTCGGCTCGATGGGCTATGAATCCAAAAACATCAGTACAGAAGCACATTTACGTTCGACCTCCAGCAAGGATCTAAAATTAACGACCACAGAGGACATGGACGGGGACCGCGAATAAGTAGTGGCGTCAGGTAGGAATGTGGTTTGTCTGAGGAGCGCGCCGAGATAGTCTACGCATTTCCGATTAACATTGCGTCGGGGTGGCGCAGTGTTTAACGCAACTGCCTAGTAAGCAGGAGGTCCTGGGTTCGGGTCCTGATCCGATACACACTTTCTCTCCCGATGCAGCTGTCAAACTTCAATTTATATAATATATACCGTTTAATTTGAAATCCGAGCCACATTGCACTTCGACATTTCCGTGGCACAAGAGAAGACTGTGGTGAAAATCATGTGTAATGACCAAGCAAAATAGATACAAGGAGGATGATTAGGGTTTAAAGTGCTATCGTTGACTAGGTACTGCAGACGGAGCATAAGTTCGGGTTGGGGAAGAAATGATATCGGCCACAATCTTTTGGAAGGAACCGTAGCGGAGATAGGAGCCCGACCCTTTGTGCCTGTAGTCCTAGGTCTGTCCTTCAATTTACACTTACCATAGTCGACCCATAGCGGTGCTAATTGCTATCATGAATGTCCTTATTCCGCTTTTCAGTGAATTTGTCTCGAACAGGTTATTTCTCAGGAGGACTGCAGAGAAACTACTTGTTCAGATTAACAAAATTCAAATGGCTCTAAGCAGTATGAGACTGAACATCTGAGGTCGCCAGTCCCCTAGACTTACAACTACTTAAACCTAACTAACCGAAGGACGTCACAAAAATCCACGCCCGAGGCACGATTCGAAGCTCGGACCGTAGCAGCTGCGTGGTTCTGGACCGAAGCGCCTAGAACCGCTCGGTCGCAGCGGCCGGCTCGGATTAACAGTGTTCTTGATAGTCCGCATTGGGGAGCCCAATCAGCAGGACCAAGACGACTCATTATCACAGGGGCTCTCATCTAAAGTGATGATAATGCATCGCGTTGGTGACGAGGAAGCTCATTGAGCATCAAAAAGCGCTCAACCCACCCTCAATTTAGCTGTCCTGTTTAGACTTTACCATGTACACGGTGAACCCGTACTCCACCGACAAAATCTCATATTTTGTTCAGGAATATTTTCTAAATATGTTTTTATAAGGTAACCGTGATCTCCGTTGGATCGTTTCTGAGTAAAAATGTCGTCATGAGTATTTGGTTTATTGCTCCAGTTACTTTTATTCGTTTGAAAACACCTCCACAACAGTGAAAAAGTCTATAGAGTGTAATGCAACAACGCTCAGACCAAACAAGTAGACATTGTGTTCAGTTTGTTCTGTCAGTGACAAATGCAGTCTATCAGTTTAAAACTTCTGCACTGAGATGTCGTTGTCGTTATATGTGGTTTTTAAAGAAGTATCAGACATTCTGAGAGGTGATAGTAACAATCAAAACAAGAAAGAAACATCCAATAAACACGGGCTCTAAAATGCATATCTCTAGAGCCATGAGTACTTGTTCATCTTAGGTACTGCGATTATAGCAAAGACGGACAAGTGCTTGTAGCTCTTCAAGTATGCATTTTAGAGCCATGATTACTGTACCTTTTTGTCTTTTTTTGGTCCATACTACCTCCTCCAAAGATATGGAAAGGAAGGAGCTTTCCGTACAAGAGCTATGTTTTACATTACCGAAATGAGCAATTGCTCATAACTCTTAAGATGTGCATTTTAGAGCCCATCTTTTTCTTGTTTTCATGGTTATTACCAACTCTCAAAATATTCGACATTTTATTTAACACACTGTCCAAAACTATTTACTGACGTTTGTTTCCCACCTTGGGGAGGCACCTTCGGAGATAAACCAGGAACTGCATCGAAAAACCAAAAGAGATCATGATTCGTCACGTAATGCTGAATACAGGTTTATCTCTGGCTGGTAACATCGTTCTCGATTGAAAGTATTCGATCGGTACTCTGTTGACACAAAAACGGCGTCCATTTTTTATAATTATGATAAACAATATTCAGTGTCTCTGAACAGCTTCCGAAATTTACTCTGTTGAGACCAGTTTTACCTTGTATATAAGCGGTTACTGCACCTGGTACTCCTGTTTGTTGGAGTCGTATAGGGGAAAATGACCATGGTACCCCAGGAGCACTTACGAAATATTCATCGGCTGTGAACCGAAATTATACTTGGAATTAACATCGATCCAAAGTTCCCTATTTTACTTAAGCGAGACAGAGGTATGATAAAAACAACTTTCAACAAAATGGCTCGAGCACTATGGGACTCAACTGCTGAGGTCATCAGTCCCCTAGAACTTAGAACTACTTAAACCTAACTAACCTAAGGACATCACACACATCCATGCCCGAGGCAGGATTCAAATCTGCGACCGTAGCGGTAGCGCGGTTCTAGACTGTAGCGCCTAGAACCGCTCGGCCACTTCGGCCGGCAACTTTCCACATTTCGCTGGACAGTTGACTGCGGCTCTTACATAAGAAGGAGGGCTACCTTGATTGCTCTACTTTCCTAATACGGAGGAACGAGGAATACATGTGATACCTTGTTTTGCTATAGTGGTTGGACACTAAGCAAGAAAATAGCGGAGCCTGTCCTAAGTCTATGAGAATTCCTGTACGTACTGGTAAGTGGGTTCACTTGTGTACTATTATATTCCTCAGGCCTTTTTCCAAAACGATTAAGTTCCAGGATGATTCCTCTGAAAATGACAAGTGCTCCGCTGCTAATGACATCATACTCGACGGTTCGTTAAATTAACTTCTTTCCTTCCTTGATACGAACGCGTGGTGTATGTTTTTTTGATCATGTCCGAAAGAACACACATTACCCGGAACCCACAGCTGTGGCACATTGTCTGTAAACTGAAGGTGGAGGGGGAGAAGGGAAAGGAAAGGGACTGTTGATGTCCGCTGCTTCGGGACCTAACGCGGGATCAGCGGCGACGAGTAAAGATGTGTGCTGGACCAGGATTCGAGCACAGGATTTCCTGCTTAGTCGGCATTTGTGTTAAGCACTGCGCCACCCAACACACAGTGTTTATCGCCCCTGCACGGACTGTCTCTGCACGCCTCTCGGCCGACCCACATTTCCACGAAGCGCCAACTATCCCCTATCCCTGCCCTTGTCCTCCATGCTCGCTACTTTGGGATTCTCGCAGGAGGTCAGACGTGATCGTGCATCCGCACTGAAGAAGACGGATTCGTTTCCCATCAAGGTAAATCAATTGTATGAATGCGTGGTGTCTGTTCTTTCGTACATGGGGGACGTAGAAGGGTATTACGGATAGGTGGCGCTAGATGGAAGTGTGGGGTCAACTGGGGGCCCTGCCGAGATAGTTCACGGAGGTGCGCTGAACACTTGTGTTCGGGTGGCGCGTTGGTTAACACAACTGCCTAGTAAACCGGAGTTCTCGGGTTCGAATTCCAGTCCAGCGCACATTTTCACTCGCTGCCGCTGACTGCGTCAAGTCCGATACAGCCGACATCACTAGTAACTTTCCTTTCCTTTGTCCCCCCGCCACTTTCAATTTGCTTATAATTCTTTCCTTCCGTTTTCCTCCGAGAAATCATTAAATATAAAGGACTTCGCTAATTTTTTTGCTGTAGTCGATGAATTTAGAAACTGCTAATGCATTTTTCATGATTTGCTGTCACAGAACTTATGTAAATATGCAGAAGAAAGTGAATGTCAAGTGACATATTTCTTTACCCACGTATTCCGTGATTTTAGCGAAAATAAAGATATATGTTGCCAGCGGCCTTGCCGCAGTGGTAACACCGGTTCCCGTCAGATCACCGAAGTTAAGCGCTGTTGGGCTGGGCTAGCACTTGGATGGGTGACCATCCAGTCTGCCGAGCGCTGTTGGCAAGCGGGATTCACTCAGCCCTTGTGAGGCAAACTGAGGAGCAACTTGATCAAGAAGTAGCGGCTCCGGTCTCGTAAACTGACATACGGCCGGGAGAGCGGCGTGCTGACCGCATGCCCTTCCATATCCACATTCAGTGACACCTGTGGGCTGAGGATGACACTGCGACCGGTCGGTACAGTTGGGCCTTCCAAGGCCTGTTCGGTCGGAGTTTAGTTTAAAGATATATGTTGCCACATTCCGGCAAAATCAAAGAAGTCTCTTTCATTATGATGTGATTTTTTCTTCATACATTGTGCTCATGTGGGAGCGATCTAGATGGTTGTAAAAGAATAAACTGGTAGCCAAGATCGTAGGAATTCTTTTTATTTCATGATTACTGGTTTCGGCGAAACTAAAGCCGCCATCATCAGATATTAGGACACTTACAGGTTACAACATCAAAGCAGACAATGGTGATATTAATAGTTGCCTATAACACGCAGGCTTTACAAAATTGTCATACGTAGTACATAGGCGTCCAAGAGAGATGCCATCATAAATTTTTAGTGTCTCCATCACACGCTAGTGCAAGCTAGGTACTACCGCAACTCTGGCTCTGTTTTATAAAAACACGGCGCCTGTCGTAATAGCGAGATGCAGCATCTCTGAGTCACTACCGATGCATTCTGCATTCCTCCATCGTGTAATCGGTACGTAGGTTCGATAATGGACATGTTCGTGCTGTTTCCGGTGTGCGAGGGTGGGAGGTGTGCCCTTAGGTCCCCGCCAAGGAGTCGAGCAGGATGGTCTAGTTGGACTGGCAAACTCAGAGGGCCCGGCACGGCCCCACGGGGGCGTTTGAGTTGGCAGCGTGTCACAGGTAGAGTGCTACGCCAGTACAACAGGAGCTAGGGGAGGGTTGGGCACTGGGAGTGATTCGGTATGCATCGGCTGCCACATAGTGGCCTATTCTGCTCGCTTTGAACAGGTCAGTGGGCGGCCCAGGATTGTGATTCTCGGCACGTTGCGTGGTTGTCGTGATATCAGGCGCTCGGATAGGAGGCGGTAGTAGGGGCGGGAGCGCTGGTTTCGGTGGCGGACCACGATCTCGTGACCGTATGCAACGCCGAACACCTGACGGCCCCTGTGGCCTATGTCGACCCCTTGGTGCCATTAGAATGCGAACGCCTAGACACAGGCACCCTACGTGTAGCTGTATCTATACTTAAGTTGGACACGGGCACAAAAGGTCGAGCTGGTTTCGTCGTATGCATTCGTGCGATATTTCGGCCGGACTGGTGCCGTTGACGAGAGTAGATCCGTACGTGGCGAGGAAGCTGCGGAGCGCATCCTCGGTCGACGTCATCAGCAAGACCTCACGTATCTGAGCTTCAAACGTCCTGAAATCCACACGGCTTCTGCGTTGGTGGGAGGTGGAACGGGGCAGTAGTCAGGTGCTCAGTGCCTTTGGAGAATCAGGAAAAGTGCGTGTGTGTGTGTGTGTGTGTGTGTGTGTTTGTGTGTGTGTGTGTGTGTGTGTGTGTGTGTGTGTGTGTGTGTGTGTGGCGGTCCTTCGATTGAAAAGAGTGTACAGGGTACATGGACAGTAGCATGAGTGGTCGTTCATGACATCCTTGCCACAAAGGGGAAGTTGGAGAGAGCGCGTATCACCGGCAGCCACATAGTCCCTGAAGTGTGTACTCTCTCCCGTGGGCGGTCTGGGTGTGACCGTGGAGAGAAACGTTGTACTGTGGCCGCCTGGTTTCGGGAGCAGGCGCCACAGGAGCGGCACATGTCACTGGGGTAATGTCTCCATACGCGTCGTCTATGGGCATTAGTGTTATTCACTACCCAGGACGAAATTTGTGTAGCCTATCTGTCTGCTTCTAGAGCGAATCTCATATGCAATTGTGAGAACGTTTTCTAAACGTTCGCGTAACATCTGTCTTAGGGGGAAGAAGTAGCTGGAGGATGTGGAGTCGGAGCGATGGCGGAATGATGAGACGGCATTCAGAGACGCAATCTGAGGCGTTGTCGTAGCGCAAAATGTTCGGTTGGTGCATAAGTTCACAGCGATTATCCACAAATTTAAGAACCTCTACACATAACACCGATTACAGTCGTCGATAATATATCCTTCTTGGCTATTTACAACAGTCTGCCAATGCTGGGGTAACTTCTCGATTCCGCGACTGTAGAAATCACTTGGTTTTGAGGCGGAGGACTCGTCGAGCCATTTTCGGAGCGTATTTTCATCCGGAAAGGAAGTTCCGTGAAAGCTGTTCGATACAGAGCGAAAATGGTGAAAATCTGAGGGCGCAAAAACGGATGAATAACGTGGATGCGGAACGATTTTCCAACCCAACTCCTGTGTAATGTTTTCTGTCAGTCTAGCAGAATGCGGGCGTTAGTTATCATGGAATAGCATCATTTCACACAGCCTTTCTGGTCGTTGTTCTTGGAAAGCGTCTGCAAGACGTCTCAGTTGTCAACAATAAATGTCAGCAGTGATGGTTATATCTCGGATAAACAGTTCGTAGTACACCACACAGTCACAGTTGCACCAAATGAGTAACATTATTCGGGGTGTATCAGAAAGAATCATCCGATGCGGCACGTCTATATTTCTGAAGCTAAGAAATATATACAATGAATTTTGTTTTCTGATGAACAGGAAACTCAAAGTTTTTTTTCATACATTTTTATAGGTTTTTAATATGCCCCACTGAGATGCTCGGCGTATGTCAACGCGGTATTCAAATTGTTCCCACACTGCAGCGAACATGTTTTGAGTTAAAGCTTCCACAGCTGCTTTTATCAGATGTCTCAGTTCATTCATTGTGGTTGGTAATGGTGACACACGAACAGAGTCTTTTATAAGCCCCGAGAAGAAATAATCATATACAGTCAGGTCTGGTGACCTTGGAGGCCAGTAATGTAAAGTTGAACCATGTAGTCCAATGCCACCGATCCATCGTTCAGTAATCCTTTCATTTAAAAATTCCTGGACTTCCAGATGCCAGTGTGGAAGTGCCCCATCCCGTTGGTAAATGAAGTCGTGCGAATCAGTCTCCGACTGTGAGAAAAGAAAATTCTCAAGCAAATCGAGATATGTGCTTCCTGTAACAGTATTCTCGGGAAAGAAAAATGGGCCATACACCTTTTCCCGTGAAACTGCTCAAAACACATTAAATGTTGGAGAGTCCCTCTCATGTTGTACAACTTCACGTGGTTGTTCTGTACTCCATATTCTCACATTATGACGGTTGACCTTTCCATTTAAATGGAATGTTGACTCGTCACTAGACACCAAGCGTGGAATAAATCCGTCATCCTCCATCTTGACAAGAACGAAATTACGGAACTGCACACTTTATTGTTTGACACCTTCACGAAGAACTTGCAGTAGCTGAATGTGTATGGTGTCATGTGTAAACGTCGACGCAACACGTGTCAGAAGTACATCGGGGGGCTTGTTGAGTTGTCGAGCTGCGCGGGGAACGGATTTCTGCGGACTCCTTGTGAAACTATGACGAATGCATTCGACGTCTGTGTCAGACACTCGGGGACAGCCCAGCGATTTGCCTTTACACAAACAACCTGTTTCTCGGAATTGTTCATGCCATCGTCTAATGCTCTGTGCTGTAGGAAGACCCACATCATACCTAGTACGAAAGTCACGCTAAATAATTATTACTGCACCACACTGCGCAAATGTAGAACACCAATCGATTTCTGTTGTCCCGACACTATTGTTCCCAGAACTGAAGCGTTCGCACACTGCTCCTGCCTAGCGGAAACCATATAGAACCCGAGAGTCTGTTCTTCCTAACACTACGTTGTTCACGCACATCTCAAATAACATGACAGTTATGATTATTTGGAATCGGATGATTCTTTTTGATGCACCCTGTTCTTTTTGATACACCCTGTATTTTGGTGGATGCACGCATATCTTTGTATGGGAAGCTGCTGCTTTCTTTGGGCTCAGGCTTTCTATTACTTTCCTTATTTTAGTATAAAGACACCAAAAAATGGCTCTGAGCACTATGGGACTTAACTGCTGTGGTCATCAGTTCCCTAAAACTTAGAACTACTTAAACCTAACTAACCTAAGGACATCACACACATCCATGCCCGAGGCAGGATTCGAACCTGCGACCGTAGTGGTCACGCGGCTCCAGGCTGTTGCGCCTAGAACCGCACGGCCACTCCGGCCGGCTATAAAGACACCATTTCTCGTCACCAGTAACGATACAAAATAGGAATGTTCGGCGTTATTCTTGTGCTAATTGATGACGAGCGAGCAGAGATGCACTTATGACCACCCGCGGATTTTTTTCAAGCCGGTCTTTGTGGCCGAGCTGTTCTAGGCGCTTCAGTCCGGAACCGCACTTTTGCCACGGTCGCAAGTTCGAATCCTACCTCGGGAATGCTTGTCTGTGATGTCCTTAGGTTAGTTATGTTCAAGTAGTTCTAAGTCTAGGGGAATGATGACCTCCGATGTTAAGTCCCATGGTGCTCAGAGCCATTTGAACCAGTTTTGGATTTTTGTCATTTTGCCTTAGAGCATGCGGTACCCATACACCCGATCTTTGAACCTTCCCTGTTACATACAAATGTCGTATAATGGTGGAATGATCATTGTTCATTACATTTGTTAGTTCTTGAGAACAGTGAGATGGATCATTGTGGATTAATGAATTTGAAGGATCGTCATCAAAACCCGAAGGTCTTCCTGAACCTGGAGAGTCACTAATGTCAGAACGAGTCTCCTTAAAACGAGAAAACCACATTCTTGCCGTGCTCTGTGCAATGGCGTTATCCGCATAGACGGACTGCGGAACAAATGTTCCTGGCTGCCTCTACTGCTGTCACTCCTCTGTTAAACACAAACGGAAAATTACGTCGAAAATATTTAGATTTCTGCACTTGGTTCTCCATTTTCTAGCCTCCACAGCTCCACTCATTACCTCCAAATGATAAAATGGCAATAAGTAAACTGAAACAGCTACAGTAAAGAACAAATGACAGTCTCTAAATAAACCTATAGCAACCGGAATACCAACATGCAAGAAAAAACGCTACGAACCTGTGCACCAACCTAACAGTTACGAAATCACGGGTCTGCTTTGTCTGATAAGCGCTCTGGCCACCCCTACTGCACTGCTGACTAGACTTCGCATATAACTGGGTCGCGAGCAGACGCTGTGGCCACCTCGCGTACTGTCAGCGTGAAGCCGTCCAGGGTCTGTTGCAGGTGCTGATCGAGCGCCTGACGAACTGTTTCCTGGCGATGGAACTCTGCGTCAGGGCCTGTGGGAATGCTGGACAGGACGTCTACGTTGGCGTGGTGGGCAGCGGGGTGGAACGGGATTTCGCAATTACACCTGTTTTTAAAAAAAACGCTCACCTCTGAAGACGCTGCCCTGTCCATTTGTGAAACTTATACCTATGGCCAAAAGCGATACTAAAAAGTAGCGGTAAGTAGCTGCTGGTTAAGCCGGTACTAGATTTGTGTTGCTTGGGGTATAAAGATTTGCGTAAACACACTAATCGTTTGAGGTAAATGGCCGCTGGCGTATTTATTATTGTGTGGACGTGGTCGCGTATGGTTCAAATGGCTCTGAGCACTATGAGACTTAACATCGGAGGTCATCAGTCCCCTAGACTTAGAACTACTTAAACCTAACTAAGCTAAGGACATCGCACACATCCATGCCCGAGGCAGGATTCGAACCTGCGACCGTAGCAGTCGCGCGGTTCCAGACTGTAGCGCCTAGAACCGCTCAGCCACCGCGGCCGGCGTCGCGTATAGACGTGATGCCTTTCCTAGTGAGGATGTGTCCCAAATATGTAACGTTGTGGGCGAACAAACTGCACTTTACAGTTTGACAACGTAAGCTGATTTTCAAGAACAGTTTGACAAGCGATTCGAACTACCTGCGGTGCTCCGAGTTCGTCGGCCCTGCTGTACTGATATCGTCCAAATACATAGTTGCACTTAATGCTTCTAAAATGCCGCCCGTATTATGTAAGTGTATACAAAGTATTATGTTTTGTAAACATAAGACAAAAGGATCTGTGACCACTGGAAAGATATATTTCTGTATTTCTGTTTATCTCTGCTACCATAGATCTTCACAGAGCTTTTAAACTTGTTCCAAAATATTTCTCTGTGTTATATGTTCTTAGCGCTTATAACACTTCAGATGGCATCTTTTCTAGCTTCAGAGTTTACAAATCTTGTGGTGTATGCGAAGCAACACAAGAGAAAGAAGAGCATTGGACCACTTGAGGTATTTTTACATTTAAATTTACGCTTTCGTTCGTCATTTCAAATAAAGACCTTCAAAAAAGTATGAACTACGTACTGAAGTAGGATTTTGTCTTTGACAGCGCCACAGGTTACCCAAAAGTCGTAATACAAGACATACATGCATTAATCCACATGAACCAACCTATTGATCGAGCATTAAATCTCTGAAACGCGTCGTGGAAGTAAATAAATTGCGCTTGGCAACAGCAAACTTACTGTTTCTTTTCCATGGACAATCATTGTAAAGCCAAACCAAATATGTTACCATTTAAAGTTTATTGTAGATGTTCAGTAACAAACTATATGATAGTCTAATACAAACAGATATTTGAAACTATAAGGCCTTCTTCTCTTCAAATTTCCTCAATAAAGGCGGTAGCGACTGCATAGTGAATAAGAAATATGAGAACCCGCACTTGACTTATTATATACTCTAACACATATTGCAACCATTTTAGCGGCGATCAACAACTATAATATTACTTTAGATACCTTGCTGGCATCATGCTATGAAAAATATTAGTTATTTGTGTTTGTAATACTCATCGTTTAAATAACCCGCTCTTCTCAGAGAAATATTGTTACGATGTTTTCTTTTTCCCTTACTCTGCTCACTAAGTTTCAGCGTAGTCAGTTCCAAGATACATCAGGAAGTTTCGTATGCCGTTAGTGACCTACAGCAACAGACGCAAATGAAAACTGTCTAGATATTCTTTCAGATAGCGACGAGTGTTATTTTAAGGGCACTATGAGTGGGTCTCTGTACTATAAAAACTCTCCATCCATTAGTACGACTGCCTCGGCAGCTGCGCGGTCAGCGGATAGCTAGGCGAAGGGGCCCGTGTTAGATTCTAGCCCGGGTCGGAGATTTCTTCCAGTGGGGGAATGGTTATCGTATGGTCCTTACGCTCGCATCGTCATAATTGAATCACACTCTTGAGATGGCTGTATGGGCACGGCACGAAAGCCAATTAATAAAAAAAAATCAAACACGGTTATGTCGCCTATAATGAAATGAACGTGGCAAATTCCGCGATTTCGCTGGCGCATGTCGTAATAACTTTAGCAGGCTTTATCTGAAATTAAAATCTCAAGTGAAATGCACAAAAAGGGCTATAATTGCTTTTAAAAGTAGAATTCAGAAGTGCAGCAGGTTGCAAGTAAATGGGATAATGATATCAAACCCATTAACAAGTAATTGATACTAAAAGCTCTCGTTCGATAGGCCATCGTCCTACTTCGTTAGCTCATTTCGCCTGCCGAGCCTCTTAAGTAGGCGCTAAGGTGTTTATGATCCTAATTTTGTCACGAAAAAAATCAATGCTGGCGTGATCGCTAAGTTGATAGTCACTGGGTCACTGCTTCTAATTCTTTCGCGGGTATCGACGTGGGTTTAACGCAAATTCTTTTGTGCATTTAATTTTCTTGAGTTTTACTTCCACCCAGTGAGACGATGTAGTGGTTAAGAAACTCGATTCGTATTCGGGAGGAGAGGGCATGAAACCCCCGTCCTGCAATTCAGGGCCAGCCGGAGTGGCCCTGCGGTTCTAGGCGGTACAGTCTGGAACCGCGAGACCGCTACGGTCGCAGGTTCGAATCCTGCCTCGGGCATGGATGTATGTGATGTCCTTAAGTTAGTTAGGTTGAGTAGTTCTAAGTTCTATGGGACTGATGACCTCAGAAGTTGAGTCCCATAGTGCTCAGAGCCATTTGAACCTTTTTTTTTGCAGTTTCCCCGTCCCTGTTCAGTTCGCTCTTGTTCGCTAAACTATAATCTTACTCCTAACCCACTTTGTTCCTTTTTTGTGACATGAGCCACTTTGATATTTAGCATCTGTAGAGATACTAACTGCTCAGTATTTACCGGCAGTCAACACGAAATAAAACCTCCACATGCACTGTATGAAAGCGACAGATAAATCATCTAATTACAGACAACACAAACTAAAATCATTTACGCCACGGACGATTCGTTATCGAGCAGGTAATATTTGCAGAACATCAGGAACTTTTTTAAATATTAAGAAATACCATTTATCAATATTTAGCAAATAAGACATCGCAGCATCACTAACCTGCAAATGCTCAACATTGTGCAAGTCTTCCCACTTTTATTACAAATGTTAACTGAGGTGACGATTCGTTATCGAGCAGGTAATATTTGCAGAACATCAGGAACTTTTTTAAATATTAAGAAATACCATTTATCAATATTTAGCAAATAAGACATCGCAGCATCACTAACCTGCAAATGCTCAACATTGTGCAAGTCTTCCCACTTTTATTACAAATGTTAACTGAGGTGATGTAAGTCCTGAGATACCTCCTAATATTGTGTCCGACCTCCTTTTACTAGCGTAGTGCGTCAACTCGACGTGGCATTGACTAAACATATCGATGGCAGTCCCGCGAAGAAACACTGAGCCATTCTGCCTCTGTAGCCGTCCATAATTGCGAAAGTATTGTCGGTACAAGATTCTGTTCACGGACTCATCTCTCGATTATGTCCGATGTCGGGCAATCTGGTCGGCCAAACCATTCGCTCGAATTATCCACAACGTTCTTCAAACCAATCGCGAACAGTTGTGGCCCGGTAACATGTCGGATTGTCATCCATAAAAATCCCACAGTTATTTGAGAACATGAAGTCCATGAATGGCTAAAAATGGTCTCCGAGTAGCCGAATATAACATTTCCAGCCAACTATCGGTTCAGCTGGACGAGAAGACCCCGTCCATTCCAGGTAAACACAGCTCACACCGTTATAGAGCCACCACCAGCTTGTACAGTGCCTTGTTGCAACTTGGGTCTTTGTCTCCCTGGGGTCTGCGTTCCACTCGAACGCTCTTACCAACTGAAATCGAGACTCATTTTACCAGGCCACCATTTTCCATTCGCTTAGGGTCCAACAGGTATGGTAACGAACCCAGGAGAGGCGCTGCATGCGATGTTGTTAGCAAAATCACTCGTGTCGGTCGTCTGCTGCCATAGCCCATTAACGCCAAATTTCGTCGCAATGTCCTGAAGGATACGTTTCTCACACGTCGCACATTGATATCGGCAGATATTTCACGCAGTGTTCCTTGTCTGTTAGCACTGACAACTATACGCAAACTCCGCTGTCTACGATCGTTAAGTGCAGGCCGTCGGCCACTTTGTTGTCCATGGTGAGACATAGTACGAGAATTTGGTGTTCTCGGCACACTATTGACACTGTGTGTCTCGGAATATTGAATTTCCTATCGATTTCCAAAATGGAATGTCCCATGCGTCTAGCTCCAAGTATCACTGCGCGTTCAAATTCCGTTAACACCCGTCGTGGTACCATAATCACGTCGGAAACCTTTTCACATAAATCAATTGAGTGCAAATGTCAGGTCAGCCAATGCACTGCCCTTTTATGCCTTCTGTAAGCGATACGACCACCATCCGTATATTTGCAATTCGATGTCGCATGACTTTTGTCACCTGAGTGTATTTCGATTTTTCTCCATAGAGATGTGTAATGTTCGTACATTTTACAAGAATCCTGTCCCCAGTGTTACTGTCTACCAGCGTAATGTCATACGAGGAAGTAGATATATGGGAGTTCTTGTAAGCGGCCCGGCAGAAACGCGAGACCACGTACAGTACGCTGCTGATGACTGCTGACCACAACACACCTTTACTGCAGCGACTTGCTCAGAGACGTTGTACAGTTCTACCAACGACATGCGTTCCTGTATTTAGTTAGTGGGCCGGCCGCAGTGGCGGAGCGGTTCTAGGCGCTTCAGTCTGGAACCGCGCGACCGCTACGGTCGCAGGTTAGAATCCTGCCTCGGGCATGGATGTGTGTGATGTCCTTAGGTTAGTTGGGTTTAAGTAGTTATAAGTTCTAGGGGACTGATGACCTCAGATGTTAAGTCCCATAGTGCTCAGAAGCCATTTGAACCATTTTAATCCACATGAACCACCCTATTGATGGAGCATTAAATCTCTGAAACGCATCGTGGAAGTAAATAAATTGCGACTGGCAACAGGAAATTTACTATTTCTTTTCCATGGACAATCATTGTAAACCCTAACCAAATATGTTACCATTTAAAGTTTATTGTACATGTTCAGTAACAAACTATATGATAGTCTAATACAAGCCATTTGAACCATTTAGTTAGTGAAACTTCCTGGCAGATTAAAACTGTGTGCCGGACCGAGACTCGAACTTTCGCGGGAAAGTGCTCTATCATCTGAGCTACCCAAGCACGACTCACGCCCCCTCCTCATAGATTTAGTTCTGCCAATACCTCGTCTCCTACTTTTCACCCCAGTCTGGCACACAGTTTTAATGTGCCAGGAAGTTTCATATCAGCGCACACTCCGCTGCAGAGTGAAACTCACATTCTGACATTTAGTTAGTGTTTACAGGGCAGGGGAAATGGCATGCTTAGATATTCTGACACGAAGCTCTGACCAAATTCTGCACCCGTTGCGACGGGAAACATCATACATAAATGTGGGCTACATCTTTCACAGTTTTCAGTTATTTATCAACAATAATCGTTACCGGTTTCCAAAGAGAATTGACATCCAATCGAGTGCAGCAAAAAAATGGTTCAAATGGCTCCGATCACTATGGGACTTAACATCTGAGGTCATCAGTCCCCTAGAACATAGAACTACTTAAACCTAACTAACCTACGGACATCACACACATCCATGGCCGAGGCAGGATTCGAACCTGCGACCGAAGCGGTCAAGCGTTTCCAGACTGAAGCGCCTAGAACCGCACGGCCACATCGGCCGGCCCAAGTGCAGCACCCCAGTTGCAATTCTCTGTGGCATGTACACCGTCCAGTCACATTAATGTGATCAGAGCCTATGTTGGACGTCAATGTGCAATAATCACTCACAGACGGCAGATGGCAGCACTAGCTGTGTAGAGTACATAAAGCGTGGAGTCGTTGTCGTAATGCGAAAACGGAGCGATTTATCCGATGTTCAAAAGGGCGTGATTATTGGCTTTCGGGCCATGGGTGGAAGCATTTCCGAATCCGCTAAAGCTGTAAACTGTTGGCATGACGCCTTGGTTAAAATATACCGTGCATGCAAAATGGCGCTACACAAAACCAGCGCCGAGGCAACTATGGTGTACCACGAATCATAAATGAGAAAGATGAACTACGGATGCAGAGATGTGTGTGGGCAGAATAGATGTGCAATTATTGAACAACTGACCGCCCAGCTGAACGAAGGGGCTACCAACAGTGCTTCCACAACGACCATTCAGCAAACGTTGCTGTGTACGGGTCTATGCAGCAGGCGCCTGACTTATGCACTCATGCTTATAGCTGTTCATCGGCGACGAATGCTGGAATTTGCAAACTTGTTCTGCACCTAGACGTTCACTGAGCGGTGACAGGTGGCCTTTATCTATAATCACATTTTATTCTCCGTCGGATAGATAGTAGTTATCATGTACGGTCATGCAACAGTCGTTGGAAGGGTCGTCGCTGAAGAAGGGACCGTTATGGTCCGAGGAATGTTTCTGTGGGATTTCCTAGTGATCTCGTCATTATGAAAGGCACAGTGGATCATCTGTCCTTCGGGACCATCTCCACCCCAACATGAAGTTTCTTTCTTCCTCGGCACGATGGCCTCTATCAGCAGGACAATGCAAGTTGTCACACAGCTCGCAGTGTTCGTATGTGGTTCGATGAGCACCAAAATAAATTTACTGTACTCCCTTCGCCACTAAACATTCCGGATTTAAGCGCAGTCGAGAACCCGTGGGACCATCTCGATCGGACTGTTCGTGCCATGCATCCTCAACCGAGAAACCTAGTGCAGCTGACCTCGGCACGGAATTCGGCGTGGTTCCACATCCTTGTCGGCAACTCCAAGAACGCCGTTGATTCTCTTGCTTCACGTCTATGCTGACAAGGTGATTATTCGGATTTCTGACAGGAGGTCACATTAATGTGACTGGGCCGTGTCGAACGGCCACCAGCGTGACAGAGTGAATTAGTGTTGTTCGCGTTCGATGTTGTTATTGTTACCAGGCGTAATAGGGTATATAAGGGGAGTGAATAGCTCAGATATTGTATGATCACTGCAGAGGGCACAGAGGTGCCCCGTACTCGTGTGAGACAGCGTCATCAGCAACTGACGGTGCTTGAAAGGGATCATATTTTGGGTCTCTGTAGGTTGCCTAATTAAATGATATAGTATCCAGATTTGTGGGGCATTCGGGTGTTACAGTGGCATCGAAACGTGAGGCCAGGCACGCTCGGTGCCAAGGTCGCAGTAGGCCATGTCTGACCACCACGAGGGAGGATCGGCGTGTAGTACACCAAACACATCGTAATCCCTTCACATCTGTGCCTGGCGTCCGAACAGGAATGGACTTCCAGCAGCTTACTGTGGCATACCGAAACATTAGTCTGAGACGAATAGCAGTCGGACTCGGGAATTACAGTCCCATACGTACGTTGCTGTAAACAACAAACGGCTGCATCCTGAATGTGGGCCTGAGCAGGAAACATGTGCTTCTGCTGAATGCAGTAGGGTAGCGTTGTGTTCAGCGGTGAATCGCGGATCTGCACTACCACGGATGACCGTTCTTCCAATGCTTTGGAGAGGCACGGAGGTATTACTCCTGGCGTCATAGTGTGGGAGCTATCAGGTCTGACTCCAGGTCATGACTGGCAGTGACTGAGGAAGTCTGACGTCACAGTGGTACGTGACTGACATCCTACATCCTCAGGTGTTACCCCTTATGCGGCAGTACCATGGTGCCATTTTTCAGCATGTCAATGTTCGTCCACACATGGTGTGTGTCTCTATGAACTGTGAGCATGATATTGAAGTACTCCTGTGGCCAGCCAGATCCACAGATCTGTCCCCGATAGAACATATGTGGGCCCAACTCGGAAATCATCTCCGTCTCAATGCCAGAGTCTAGGCTATTGAGGGCCAGTTACAACATTTGTGGATCAATTCGCTTCATAAATGGATCAAAGGCCCCGCGACATCCTTCCCAACCTAATAAGTCCACGCACCTAGGACAGAGGGCGTGCAACGTCATTCTGGTAAGTGAGCTCATACTACGAAGTTCTTTGTAAATTTCACTCGATGTTGTAATTACAGAAATAACGTCAGATACCCTCTCAGCCCGTGAAGTTTTATGTCAGACAGTGTGTTTATAACGGATTTTATGTTCACGACGGCGCGTTTCACCGTCACGACGCGGATGAATGTAATATCTGAGACGCGAAAGCGAAACTAAAGTTCAGTCTTTCGCGAAATAGTCATCTAATGGGCACTTTCTCTTAAAATTTTCTTTGACACTGAAGTATTGAGTTCGTGCGTGTTCACATCTCCCGAAAACCGTGCGAACGCACGTGATTATTAATCTCCAGGACACGAAACTCGAAGATAAATAAGGTCAACAATATTTACGTAACTGATCATACATTTATTAAAAATGGAGCACATGTATACGGTATCTCAGTATAACGTCCTTAAGTATATTGTGACCGTTTGGAAACGATTTTATTATTTACGAAAAGACTTTTCTCCTTTGGTCGCAAGTTCGTCTAAGCATCCATCTATATTTAAGGAGAAAGATCACAGTGGCTAATGGGCAGCGATATGACTGTATTGTTTCATATTCCGGGCTGTCTGTACGCAGTTCACTCCCTGCTGTGAAGGGTAACGGCAGCGATGCATCTGAGATATGCAAAAAGTTATTTTTAATTTTGGAGCCGTCAGGAGTGGCCTAGCGGTTCTAGGCGCTACAGTCTGGAACCGCGCGACCGATACGGTCGCAGGATCGAATCCTGCCTCGGGCATGGATATTTGTGATGTCCTTAGGTTAGTTAGGTTTAAGTAGTTCTAAGTTCTAGGGGATTGATGACCTCAGAACTTAAATCCCATAGTGCTCCGAGCCATTTGAACCATTTAATTTTTGGACCATAAGGCACATTATTTACGAACCTGAGATATTTGCGAACTGTGCAGTGATTACACATAAAAGTAGTGGAAAGCAGTATTTCGTCGAGAAGGAGGCAGAAAACACTCTTCAGATATACACTGGCGTGACAAAAGTCATGGAATATATCCAAATATCGTGCCGGACTTCATTTTTTGCGGCGTAGTACAGCAACTCGACGTGGCATGTACTCAGAAAAGTCGTTAGAAGTTCCCTGCAGAAATATTGAACCATACTGCCTCTATAGGCATCTATAATTGCAAAAATATTGTCGATGCAGGATTTTGTGCACGAACTGATCTCTCGATTGGAGTGGCCAAATAATTCGCTCGAATTGTCTACATTGTTCTTCAAACCAGTTGCGAACAGTTGTGGCCCGGTGACATGGCTCACTGTCGTCCATGAAAATTTCATCGTTGTTTGGGAACATAAAGTACATGAACTATTGCAGATTGTCTCCTAGTAGCCGAACTATTTCCAATCAATGATCGGTTCAGAAGGACCAGAAGACCCAGTACATTCCATATAAAACAGTCCACACCATTATGGAGTCACTTCCAGCTTGCACAGTGCCTTGTTGACAACTGTCTCTTTTGGCTCCGTAAGGTCTGCGCTACACTCGAAATCTACCATCAGCTCTTACCAACTGAAACCGTGACTCATATGACCAGACAACGGTTTCCCAGTCATCTACAGTCCAATTGATATGGTCACGAGACCGAGTGAGGCGCTGCAGGCAATGTCGTGCTGTTCAAAAAGACACTCGTGTCGGTGGTCTGCTGCCATAGCCCATTAACGCCAAATTTCGCAGCACTATCCTAACGAATACGTTCTTCGTACTCCCCATATTGATTTTTGCGGTTATTTCACGCAGTGTTGTTAAGCGTAGGCCGTCGGCCACAGTGTTGTCCACGGTGAGAGGTATACCTGAATCTGGTATTCTTGGCACACTATTGACACTGTGGACCACGGAATATTGAATTTCCCAACGATTTTCGAAAGAGACTGTCCCATGCGTTGAGCTCCAACTACCATTCCGCGTTCAAAGTCTGTTAATTTCCGTCTTGCAATCATAACGCTTTTCACATGAATCAGCTGAGTACAAATGGCAGCTTCGCCAACGCACTACCCTTTTATACCTTGTGTACACGATTCTACCGGCATCTGTATATATGCACATCGCTATCCCACGATATTGTTTTCACCTCAGTTTAGAAGGAATAAAATATAATTTTCGAGCTGACCAGGTTCGAGCCACACACGTAAATAGCACGTTCAGTTTACATGTTTACGACTTGTACGATTTTCAGGGATAGCGGCGGCCTTTTCTCTTTGTTAGCAGTGTTAATGAGCGCAAGAAAGCGCGAAAGGCGTCGGCATTTCAGACCTCAGACTCGCTACGCCAGGCATCACGGCTTCCAACTCAGCCGGCTTGAAGGACTCCCATTAAACGAATGAACGACGCGCTTGTCCCACTTCTAGTACCCATGCAAGCAAACCAGTGCACTCACGACAAAAACAGCGGAGAGCATCGGTCCACAACATAACACAACATTTGCAACCGTTGCCAGGGGTAATCCACAATTACGGTTAATACTGAAAAAGGTTCTTGTGTTGAAGAGCGCTAGTCAGTTGTTTCAGAATCTCTTGTAAAACGCAAAAAGGGTTCAAATGGCTCTGAGCACTATGGGACTTAACTTCTGAGGTCATCAGTCCCCTAGAACTTAGAACTACTTAAACCTAACTAACCTAAGGACATCACACACATCCATGCCCAAGGCAGGATTCGAACCAGCGACCCTAGCGTGTGAAACGCAGCATGGAAGTAATCCCATTGTATTTCAGGCTTAAAACATTGGTTCCATATTATGAAATTCCACTGGAGGGGAGTGACTGATGGTAAGTTAATGTTTTGAAATGGAAACGGGAACCATGTTCTTGGAAACCACAAACTGGTCATTTACTTCCAGTTTAGAAGAACAGTGGTCTTAAAACCGATGCTACTGAGGTTGTATTTATGTCTCCGTTGCAGACAATTCCACTTCTGCCATCGTTGTGGCGAACAGTGGTATTGTCTCTAAGTTACTGTTTTTCTGGAGTCACAAGAAAATATTTCTTTTTCTTTGTGATATTTAGTCGTCATACAATATTTACAAATGCTTCAGTACAATAGCGAAATATTCCTTTGTCTCTGAATTTCGCGTCAAAAAATGCAAGTTCAGTATACGGTGCTATAATGCGCCTATCACCGTAAAATTGCACAAATGCGTCGCGTGACTGACCTTCACGTCCTTCATGCACAGCAATAAAAGTACAACCGTACGTAATTTACCGGTGCACAGGGAATGTTTTAAATTTTCGTTGGCAAATATCAGTGGCGGTTCACGTACTTAAATTATGGGTAAGGCCAGGAAATATATTGGAAAATCCCGTCTCCTTCGCTTTTTTAATGTACGCACACCTAGCGTTTGTAACGACGACAACGAACACCGCCACCATCACCACTACTACTACTACTACTACTACTACTACTACTACTAATACTCCTACAATTCCTACTACTAAGATGACGACGACAACGACTACCACTACTACTACTTCTAACAATCACAGTAGTAATTATAATCATAATAATAATAATGGCACTCACTTTTGTTTACAAGCGTACTTGTAGGTTCAGCATTTGAGTGTTGTTACTTGTAAAATCAACGTTATCTCGATGATCCTTCTTCTTCCCGAGGTTTTCGATGACATCATCATACCATTTGTTCCATCTTACAAGCATTCGCGGTATTATTTCTCTAACTGAGGTACAAGCAAGAGTAGTCCTGAAAATATGTTTTTTACACGTTTAAGACAAGAAAAACTTCTTTTAACTGAAGCACTTGTTGCAGGAATGGTAGCAGTTCGACAAAATAGTCTGAAAGCTGCTGGAATAATTTGGTCCGTTTTATTCTCAATCATCCTTTTGATAACGTCTTCCAAACTGTCAGTGTGAAACGAATCTGTAAACTGAGAACAAAATACAGTTCAGCTCTACGCGCAGCTGCGAGCGACTGAATCACGCACCAAACGTTTGTAATAACGAGTCCACACCGCCCACAGGAAAATGCTGAACGTAACTGACGAACTGAGTAGTATCGCCTTATTTAAGGAAGAGTAGTTTATGACTATGTGAAAATCATGTCTCCAGTTGTATTACAGAATTTTCCAATATCTCTAAGTACGCCTGTTGGGATTTTGACAGCAATGGATCCCAAGGCATTCATCAATCATCAGCTCTATTTATGGAAGCTTCCGCTTGCAAATTAGTCCAGCATTTCGTGGAATTTAAAAATCGATGAAATTATTTGGATTTTTTTATATTTTTCATGTAAGCTATGCATTCTGAGATAGCATTGTTGCAAAATTGCGCATCGTTGTTTTTTTCTGTAGAATGCTAAAAAGGCAGTTCAATTTTTAAGAATATACTTTGAAAAACAGAGAGAAGAAAAACAATGTCAAAGTGCACGAGGCTATTTTTGAAACTGCAGGCTTCTCTTGCAGTTGCTGCACTAGAATCGGGACTGTTAATTCTTTCATTTAAAACTTCAGTTACCCCCGAACGGTTTTCATGAATTTCAGATACTATTCTGGCGCTACAGTATTATCTCGTTTCACTGGTCGAAGGGTATAGACTCTCCAGAATTACTGTGCGTTTGGAAGACCGGTGAGAGAATGCAGGAATATCTTGAATCGTGGAGAAAAAATCCTTACTGGGTTTATACCAGAACAGCTCTGCTGCAATTTAAACAATATGTAAAACAATTACTCGCTTAGTCTGCGGGCCATTTCTCGTGCCAGAACGGAAGCACCATCATACATTTGGGCTACTAGTTTGTTCTCCATGTTTACTTGTGACACATGCCACTCAACACAGTGAACAAAGCAGCAGTAGTTCTAGCTTCTTTTACATCATTGAAACCAGGGTGTTCTTGACTGTCGTGTCGAAGTCCACTAATCACAAAACGATGGAGCATTGTGACTTGTCTTCTTCCATAATGGAGGCATAAAATCAGGTTGTGTGCAAACTTGGATGTATATATTCAAAAATCTCCTCATTTATACATACAATCAATTATTTCTGTATAGTTTTCGAAACTCCCCAGAAATGTCCCATTTTCTTCCAGTGTGCTTTCAAATCTTCGTGACTGTTCATAACAAGGCTCTGAAGTTTCCGGTATTCAGGGAATCTGCTGTCTCATCATGGTTCAAATGGCTCTGAGCACTATGGGACTTAACTTCTGAGGTCATCAGTCCCCCAGAACTTAGAACTACTTAAACCTAACTAACCTAAGGACATCACACACATCAAGCCCGTGGCAGGATTCGAACCTGCGACCGTAGCGGTCGCGCGGTTCCAGACTGTAGCGCCTAGAACCGCTCGGCCACCTCGGTCGGCGCTGTCTCATCATGACCTCTGAAAGCTACCTCCTGCTTGTGACGTAAATTAGAGCTTTCATAACGTCTCTGTTATTTTCTATTCGTTGCTGTGTCTGATTTTCATCAGTTTGTGATACTCATTAAGTAGTTCTGAGGTATCAAAAGCTTGCTTGGATAGTTCTGTACGTGAAGTAAACTTACTTAGACGATCTTTAGAAGAAGCATGCCGTGCTAAACCTCTAAACAGATTCTTCAGGACGTCGAAAGCCTCAGAGGTCTATACTGTTTTTCTTGTGCTTAACAGAAGACATGGCCAGCAGAATAATTCTCCTCTTGGGACTAGCACACAAGCACATGTGCTGCTCATACCATGAACTTCGGAACGCATGTGTTATATTTCTAAAGAAGAAAGAAGATGTAGTGCCGGCGTTGGAAGTCCTTTCTTCGAAATTTAATGTCGTTCAGTTTCACATCTCATTGAAACGAAAGTTCCAACAAGGAAGTAATGATGTCCTCACTCGAAAGCGTTACATCAGTACTGGTATAAAGTTAATCCACATTCACTGCGCACGGGACAACAAACGTAAGAGAAACCTGGAGCGGCGGAACCACAGCTACAGGCCTCCCGTGCCACGGAAGCGCACAGTAAGACAGCTGCGGCAGCCTGTGCCGCCTCTTCTGTCCCTAGTAGTGACCTCATGGTTGCCACGGAAACCGAGCGTTTTCAGGTGACCTGGCATGTGTCTGGCCTCCTCGCCAAATGCTTTTCACCTCTGTCTGCCTTAGATTTAGGTTAAGCTTTCTCACTTTGAATTGATCTCTAGCGCTGGCGGTTTTGAAGAAATAACACAAGCTGTCATCTTTCGCTCTAGCTGACAAAAGCGCATTAAGTGTTATTGTAAAAGTAATGACTGTACAGATCTATAAGAGAAAGGTTCATTCGATCGTGATCAGCACACACAGGCCGCTCATAAACGCTGCAGCTATTTACTAAAAGATGCTATTGCTGACAAAGACATTTGGACAACAATTTCGCTTCATCTAATGAGCGACATCTTGCACCAGACGTAAATAATTTCGAAGTAATGAATGTGAGCATGGTCGCAGCTGCCACAGTGGTTAATTACAACGTTAGAGACAAACCTTCGGTGCCTCTGAGTGCTATAAAATTTCTGGGCATAGCCGTGTGATGCGAACGAAGTGAGACCAATACCTCACAGGAAAATCCCGAGCGCGACTTCGGCTTGGAAGAATTCAAGGTGCGAGTGTAATTGCAAAGCAAGCTGCTTACATAGCGTCTCGTGTCAACGCTGAGCAGTTAGAATGAGAGACTGTTCATTGCAGACAGTAGGAATATTAATAGTGCTGTGTGATATTGCCCTTGAGCGCTAGAAAACGAAGAACAAATGTCTCGTGAATGGTAACCGAAAACATTTTCCGAGCCGCTATTCGGGGCATGTCATAAAAGAATAGGCTGCGACCATTGCAACTTTCGCGCAAGATGCAGTAAATGAGTTTAATACTAAGTATAAACAGAAAATGATGTACCATCAGGATTATATCTTGCGGTTTCATAAATATTAAAATTAAACGGATATAAAGATTAAATTAAACGGATATAAAACTGATACCTCTTTTAGCAAATAACACACTCATTTCAGTTATTATAAACGTAACAGCAGTCAGATGCGGAAGTGTTCTGTAGGTGTCGAATACACGATACGCAGAATGGCGATTCTACTGCGTTCTACAGCTGGACCAGTACGCTATAAGCAGGTGATCATAACGTTTTGACTCATCAGCATATTACAGTTACGGTGTCTTCGTGCACTCTTCTCCCCGATTCTAATTTCACTAGTATTTCACGTCTTTACGTATCACGTGTCCCACCACACCTAGAACTCTTGTAACCATTGTCAAAAATGGTTCAAATGGCTCTGAGCACTATGGGACTTAACATCTGTGGTCATCAGTCCCCTAGAACTTAGAACTACTTAAACCTAACCAACCTAAGGACATCACACACATCCATGCCCGAGGCAGGATTCGAACCTGCGACCGTAGCGGTCACGCGGTTCCAGACTGAAGCGCCTAGAACCGCAAGGCCACACCGGCCGGCTAACCATTGTCCTTAGACTCTTTGCTTCTGGTATACTACCTGTCAACCCTTCATTAACCGTTCACGTAACTGCCATATCTGAAGCGCTTTCACTTCCTTCGTTACCGGTTTTCTCACTTTCCACGTTCCAATTTCATACAGTGCTCTCCTTCCGCCATTCAGTCTCAGACAGTTTCTCTTTGATTGTGCAGCTCTGTCTCAGTCAGGAATATTTATTTAAATAGTGCTTCCTTTCCTTGGTGTGGCTTATTTTGCTTACCTTCCTTGCCTTAGGAATGTTATTTGATTGCAGTATTTCCTTACGACGTCTACCGTTTTCATTGCTCTTAAAGTATTCTTGGCCGGAGACAATTTTGCTTCCACTCCACCGATTGTCTTCTACTCTCTGATTAGTGTTGATTCACCTATGACCCAGCTCCTGTCAAGTATCTCCTTCAAGCGCATAATGGTCAACGTATTCCTACGTCATCCTCTTGTGACCATCGGACACCCATCTTTGTACCCTTTCATTTTACATTTTACTTTAGTCGCAGTAATCAAGGATGGGCTGTATGCAGATCTACTAGACTCACGTTGAATTCTGTTCAAAGAGAATAACAACTCGTTGTACTCGTACTTGTACATTGCACCGCAACCATGTCGTAAGCATTACTGCCCAGGTGCTTACTAGTCAATCATTCTGTCATTTTGGTGAGGAACCATTGCTGTTTCTCTAACACGCTATTTCTTTACGCTGGCATATCCACTAAACCAACTTCTTTACCTTAGATTTAACATACGCCAAGGATCAAACGGGCCTTTCGTCAACAATTACAATTTCTGCATTTATGTCGGCATGGTATCCGTAGTTGCAGTATGATTGCATAAAGCATTTAAATCAGACTATGCAGCTATTAAAAATGCAGCTTTACTTTTATGGTAATGTAAACAAGGATATTTAGTAGTTGCACAGACCGATCTGTAATACCTTAAGCGATCATAGTTCAAAGATGAATTTCGCTACTTCTGACGTGTCGTTATTGATAAAAGCATATGGGCTCGGTAGCTCCATGATTTTAACTTTCATCATTTCGACGAAACTTAATGGTCGTGTTATTTAATATATCAAGGCTGATTCAACACGGATGTCAATGGAACGGAAAGGAACCGAACGACATGTCACCGTCAAATGTAGGTGTGTTTGCACTAGACGAAACGTCAACACAACGTCACCCCGCTTAACCCAGTACTGCACAGTGCAGGTGAGGCTATGAGATAACGTCCGTGAAACATAAACTCTGAATGTTACAATGACAGTAGAGTTTAGTAATGGCCAAAGTAAAATTCGTATAGGATTTTCTTGACGAACGTCGTGTTGTAAATGTTCCACACGGCTGAGAAATGAAAGAATAAGAGAAGGATCGTCTAACCTTTATCCTCTTGCCCTGACTTTTTTCTAAGAGTCCAACAACGACAACAAGAGTATTTTAGTCCACCAACAGAGCTGCCTTTCTCGCTGTCAAGGGAGGTACTTTTAAAGAAATTTTGTAACTTGTTTATCTTATAGGTACGCACATTGTAGGCGTTTGCTTTGTCCTAAATGTGCCTCGGGTATGGATGTGTGTGATGTCCTTAGGTTAGTTACGTTTAAGTAGTTCTAAGTCTAACGGGCCTGATGACCTCAGACGTGAAGTCCCATAGTGCTTTGAGCCAGTTGAACCATTTTTTTGTCCTAAATAATTTTCGCTTTGATATATTGGGCCTCTTTCGTGCAATAAAACTGACAGAAAAAATATCCATGCCTTCATGCAACCTTCGACATGGGGCCCAGAATAAAAATCAAACAATAAAATAATGATTAAGAGGACACAAGAGCACAAAATTCAGCACTCTAAGATGAGTGACCACGACGAGAATGGCTTAACCTTCGATGATAACAGACTACACTTCTCTCAGACATTAACGAAAATCCTTGACGTTGACGTTCCGATCCGACCCGTTGATGGTCCATGCGAATGCCACCAATTTAAAATAATTATGAAACATCTTGATGTTCCGTTCCGTTTCCTGACGTCCAGTGTGAATAAAAATTTATCCCGTTGTATACATCGGGGTTGTGCTTTCAATTCTTTTCTTCTGACTCGTTTGGCGCTGCAGGCTACGAATTCTTCTCCTGTGCCGACCTCTTCATCTCGGTGTAGCACTTGCACCCAGTGCCCTCAGCTGTTTATGGCATATATTTCAGTTTCTGTTTTCCACCCAGTTTATACCTTCTAAAACTCATTCAAGTACCACGGAAATAATTCAAAAAATGGTTCAAATGGCTCTGAGCACTATGGGACCTAACTTCTGAGGTCATCAGTCCCCTAGAACTTAGAACTACTTAAACCTAACTAACCTAAGGACATCACACACATCCATGCCTGAGGCAGGACTCGAACCTGCGGCCGTAGCGGCCGCGCGGTTCCAGACTTTAGCGCCTAGAAGCGCTCGGCCACATCGGCCGGCGGAAATTATTCCCTGATATCTTAACACATGACCTGTCATCCTATCTCGTCTTATTGTCAATATTTTCGACATGTTCCTCTCCTCGCCGGTTCGGCGAAGAACCTCACCGTTCCTTAAGTTATCAGTCCAATTAATTTTTAACACCCTTTTGTAGCACCACATAGAAAACATTTCGGTTCTCTCATGTTCCGGATTTCCCACAGTGCATACAATGCTGTTCTCCAAACGTACATTCTCAGAATTTTCTTTGTTGAATTAAGGACGATGTTTGATACTAGCAGACTTCGTTTGGCTAGGAATGCCTTCCTTACATGCGCTTGTCTGGTTTGTATGTCCTCCTTGCTTCGTCCGTTATGTATTATTTTGCTTCCGAGGTACCAGAGTTCCTTCACGTCATCGTGTTCCCTAATTTTGATGTTAAGCTTATCGCTAATCTGATTTTTGCTACTCCTCACTTCTTTCATCTTTCCCTAGTTTACCCTCACTTCACGTTCTGTGTTCGTTAGACTATTCATTCGATTCAACAGGCGGCAAAATTGTTTCTAACTCTCACTGAGCGTAGCAATGTCGTCAACGAATCTTACCACTGATAAACTTTCACTCTGAATTTTAATCCCACTTCTGAACCTTTCTTTTAATTTAGTTATTTTTTCGATGTACACACCAAGCGAGGTGGCACAGTGGTTGACAGCCTGGACTCGCAATCGGGAGGACGACGGTTCAAACGCTCGTCCAGCCATCCAGATTTGGGTTTTCCGTTTTTTCTCTAAATCGCTCCAGGAAAATGCTGGAATTGTTCCTTTGGAAGAGCACGGCCGATTTCCTTCCCCGTCCTTGCTACCATCCGAACTTGCCCTCTGTCTCTAATGATTTTGATGTCGACGGGCCGTTATACCCGGTATTCATTCCTTCCTTCCTTCCTTGTTCTTCGATGTACCGATTGAACAGTAGGGACGGAAAAATACGTTCTTTGTCTTTCATTCTTATCGTTCCCTCTTGGTTCTTGTAAATTTTGTGCATTATCTTCTTCTCATATAGCCTATACATGTATTCCTGAGAGTTCTGAATCTCTAAGCCATTGTACATTATCGAACGCTTTTTTTATGTAGCCTAGGTGTACGTATAGATCCTATAAACAAAATTTTCTGGCTGCCCATGGACACTTTGTTAATGAATATGTATTAGGTCTACAATTTTGCTTCCACCGTTTTGCACCAGACGGCAGTAGCGGAAAGTGGTGGTGCAGTTGGTAGGTCACTAATGTCATACAGTAAGCTTAGACGTTTGTGAACATAGAGGCACCAAAATACTACTCGATTTGTGATTGCATCATAAAATTATTCTCGACTGAATATATCGACTTACGAGCCCAATTCTCATCATTTGCGGGAAGTTTTAATTTTCTGATTTAGAATGAAGAAAACTGTGGCTGAAGCTCATAAAATACTGGGTAAGAGCTATGGTGAGGCAGCTATTAGCGAAAGAACTTGCAGGGAACGGATTCAGAGCTTCGAGAACGGTTAGTTTGACGTCGAAGACCGGCATGACAGTGGAAGGAAGAAGGTTTTCGGAGCTACTCAAACCAATGGAAACAATCACAAGACATGGTTACTGAAAGGAGTTGATGCATTTGAGCCGAGCAGTGAAAGACATACGACCACAGTACAGCGATAGACATGAAAAATTACTTTTGCAGCATGACAGTGCTCAACCCGATAGCGCAAAACCCGTCAAAACATATCTGAAGACGCTGAAATTGGAAGTTCTGTCCCACCGACAGTATTCTCCAGACATTGCGCCCTCTGACTACCAACTTTTGAGATCAATGACACACGGCCTGAGTGACCAGCACTTCCGGTTATATGAATATGAGCAAAATGGGATCGATTCATGGGTCTTCTCGAAAGACGCCCAGTTCTCACGCCGCGAAAACCGTGTTGGGAGGAAGTGTTGACCAAAAATGGCTCTGAGCACTATGGGACTTGACTTCTGAGGTCATAAGTCCCCTATAACTTAGAACTTGTTAAACCTAACTAACCTAAGGACATCACAAAAATCCATGCCCGAGGCAGGATTCGAACCTGCGACCATAGCCGGCAAGTGTTGACCAGTGATGGCCAATACATCGAATCGTACATTTTTTGTAACTTTTCCACGATAAAGCCTCGAACTTCAGGAATACACAGAGGAAGCAATGTTGTAGACTTAAAACGTTCCACAATCTATGCTTGGCAATCGACGCCAGTCTCGGCTTGTCGCGGAAACGACAGAGCCTCAGTGAAAGCTGCAGTAGCGATCTTCCTTAAGCCCAACTGACGGCACGTCCGACTTAATTAGAGCGTGCAGACAGTACCGCGGCCATCGTCGGAGGCGCACGTGAGGGAACTGCGGTAAACGGTGCGAGCATCGCGAGCGCGCCTCCTCGGCAAAAACGCGCCGGCGCGAGAAAAGGCGCGCGCTCTGCCGTGGCGGCGGGGCGGCTGTGTGCGCGGACCGCTCGCGAGGGCCAGCGGCGCTTTCTTTGCACGTCGGCTTTGCAGGCCAATTAGGATCAGCCGTTCTCTGTGTTACGAGCTTCCTGCTATTGGAAACAAATATCTTCTTGTGATGGCACTCTAGATCAAAGCCGAACGCGGCAGGTCAAACTTAATGGGTGCAAGGTGTGCGGGTGATCCGACGCCGACGTGTCCCGACTGTGCTTCGTCATTCTCGCAAATACCCGGGACAGCGCAACAATTCATTTAGTATTGGACTGTGTCATGTTTCTGCCGGCACAACTGTCTTCAATTCGGCAGTATCGTCCTGTCAGCACTGTCTACTCTTCGCTGTTTGCCGGCCGCGGTGGTCTAGTGGTTCTAGGCGCGCAGTCCGGAACCGTGGGACTACTACGGTCGCAGGTTCGAATCCTGCCTCGGGCATGGATGTGTGTGATGTAAGGTTAGTTAGGTTTAATTAGTTCTAAGTTCTAGGCGACTGATGACCTCAGAAGTTAAGTCGCATAGTGCTCAGAGCCATTTGAATCTTCGCTGTTTGTTCGTGGTACGGAGGACGTTCATACGTGCAGTGGCTGTTTACACAAAAAGAGGCACTCTATCATCACAAGCCTTTAAAACGAGTGAGAATGGCAGAAGAGGGGGATGAGAATTCGCTACTGCCAAACGCATCTCTTTTATTGAACAAGTCCTCATAGCTCTTGAGGTATGTGTTTTAGAGCCCATGTTTTACTAGACATTTTTTCTTCTTTTGTTCCACACTACCACCTTCAGAAGTTGCCTACCCTACAGTCTTAGCAAGAACAGTACCAGTACACGCATTCCACTGTCATAAGTATCTGAACGGTTTTCGCTTATAACTTTCGACTCGTTTCTTTCCAGTACAGGCACCCTTACCTCAAATTAATACATTTATCCTTCTCCATCATCCCTGAAAGTTTGTAACATCATCACGGAATCACCCTGTATATACACACACACAGAGGCGCCGGCGCTTACAAATTTGACGCCTGTAACTTCGATACATGACGTTTCCGGACACGAGTTTCTGTAAAAAACTTGATCTACTAAGCCCCTCTACTACATTTAGAAGTGTCTAACATGAAATGTGAAACAACCTGTATACTATACAGTGGCATAATTGACGGGTAGCTGCGCGGATTGGCCTCGCGGTTAAAGGCGCCATGCCACGGATTAAGCGGACCTCCCGCCGGCGGTTCCAGTCATCACTCGGGCATGGGTGTGTGTGTTGTTCTTAGCATAAGTTGCTTTAAGTAGTGTGTAAGTCTAGGGACCGATGACCTCAACAGTGTGGCCCCCTAGGAATTCACACACATTTGAACAAGCGACGGGTACTGCAAATTTGCTGCGAAACTATATGAAGCAAAAAGAATTTAAAGATTCAGTTTCCAATCAAAGAGCAAAAGATTACTACTACCGACAAACAGGATTCATTGTTCTGTGCATGAAGAACTACTTCGCGCTAAATTTTCGGATGTGAAGCACGTGAAGAAACTGGTGGTACGAAGATTAAAATTTCTGAAATCGCACTCTTTATTCCTGTGTCAGTTGCAAAAGTTTTCAATGAAACTAAACGAAGAGCATGGAGACCTTATACATTACGTTGGTTAAGTCAAGAGGCTTGCCTGGAACGATGTTTCCATTCAAAACTCGAATTTGTTGAATTTATCAAGAAAAAAGAGGGCGGAAACGAAAATTAGAACATCCGAAATGAATTGCAGGCCTCGTATTTTAAGTGGATTTGACTGCACGCTGCCCACAGTAAGACACTGCAAGGAGAGAAACAACTTATTTCTGATTTGACGGGGATGCATTTAAAAATAAAATCTTATTGTAGAAGGGACAAATTCTGATAAACACAATCCGGTTTCCTAAGCTCCCTGGCGTTAAAGCAAACGCGAAATTTTATGATTTCATTGTGGTCTTCACAAAAATAGAAAGATAGTTTCCTAAACATTTCGAAAACATTCCAATCTTACATCTGTTTTCGAACTATTATCGAGAGCGTTTGCCGTTTAAGTTCAAAACGTCCCTGTGCATGCGCATATGTAACTACCGACAAATACCTTTAACGTTAAAACTGTCCAGGATGTCTAGGGTGCTTTCTCCGGATAGATTTCCCATGTGTCCATAATGAGGTTGCAAAAGTGCTACAATATTTCGACCAACGTGTGTGTGTGAAGGACGTTTTTTGATTACGAAACTAAATAAGTCACGATTATGTGGCAAACTGAGTGAGAAAACCTGTAAAATTGGCAGCGTCTGGCCGTTTGTCGACAGTTTGTACAAAAAAAAAAAAAAAAAAAAAATGTTATACTCGTATGTCTCCAGCGTGCGAAAAGTGAGTAAATATTACTGATTTTTTTCTTTTTATCTGTGCTGTTGAGGAATGTGAAAGACCAAGTCGTACACAGTGCGACTGAATTGCCGTTTAAAAGCGGCGCGTTCGCAGCTTCCCCCTCCTCACTCTCAGAGAGGCGAGGCGTGCCAGTGGGGAAAACGTGCCAGCCAGGCTGAGCGCTATGGCACTCGTGCCAGAGCGCGGCCCGCGAGCCGAATTCTTGGCCACCCCTGCTATAGAGCGTTATGGCAGGCCACGTAGCTTATCTTGAATGCTGCACTACTCTTCACAGTGACAGAGCCACATAGTCAGCAAGTCTTTGTAAACAACGATCAGAATGTTCTACGAATTGTTCAGTTCCTTAACGATAGAAATCCGCTCTTTTATCATGAAGCCATTCGAGAACTCCTGTGTGATGTGAACGTCCTCATCGTTGGCAAATTCCTCCTACCCCACCCCCTTCTCACCCAGATGTTTTTTCAGCTTATCGAAAAGATGGAACGTGCTTGGTCCAAGATCTGAACTTCTCGATCAGCGTCAGCCATGTCTGTGCAGCCTTGGTCAAATTCTTGGCACCATTTCGCTACGACTGGACGCGACATTGCATTTAGTCTACATACCACCAAAATTTCACGGTAATTCTATGTGAATGTAGACGTTATGCCCTTAAGAATCTTACTGTTCTGCATACTTCCATTCTTGATTATGTTCCCAGTTACCGCACCATTGCGCTCCCACACTGTGTTGCACATGTTATGCGTAACGCAGCGGAACCGTGTCTGCAGGAAGCCCGGGACACGTACTCTCTTCTCACAATGTGCCACTGTTGCTGCGCGGCTGTCTTAGCGTGAGACGACTTACGTAACTTACTTTCTGAAGGCCCTACGTATGTCAAGTACGAGAGATAGTCATAAAGTTTTAATTGTCACGTCGATAACCATCAACCTGCGACCAAGAAAGCTGGTTCTGATATTAGTCCTTCTCTGCTTATTCATCCTTCAAAGCGACACATTTTTCCCAACGGTAGTTGACTGGACGGACATCTTGGTTGTAGAAGTTGCATACTGGCTCCTGAGGAAACGTTCCACCAAGAAGATCACCTCTCGGCGTCCTGAAAATGCCTGCCACGAAATGGCTTCTCCATCGGAAATAAGGGGAAAACTTTAGTGTCATTTGACGAGCAGCTGTAAATTTAGATAACTCGGAGAAGTAAAAAACGGAATTTGCAAAATACGGGATGATTTTGCTAAATGGGGCTAACTGTAGGATACGATATGTGAGAGGAACACCCATTTCAAGGTGGAAATTATAGATCTCGGACAGTGTAGGTTTTAATAACAGTAATCACACGAGAACACACCACGTAAGTGGAAATGTACTGCCATGTTCAGCTGCACGCTCGACACTGCAGTGAGCTGGCGGACCAACCTGTAGTAGCTTCATTACCCTTCGTGTCACCAAAGGCACATCTTCCCATGGGGGAGGCGAGTTCACCCTCATGAAGTGCAGATGTGCCTCGCGTGTGAGGCGATGTGGAAAGCTGACGGGTCCCACGTGTAGTCGCCGATAATCCCTGCACACACATTGAGGCTTAACCGGTGCTGACGATTCGTTGTAATCATGAGGATTTTCCGTAGCCCACAGGTGGGCGTTCTGAAGTTTGCGGTGCCGCTCATCTCTGAATAGGATGGAACACAGAAATATCAGCGTCGTGATGGTCTTTGCGATGAACAAGCCGCATAACCGTCGCCGCGAAGGAAAGTCCGTATGTAATAAGTACTTTTCGTGTTCTAAGTGATAAGAGTAGCTGCAGCTGTTTTGATGTTTCATGTCTTTTGGCTTACCCCATCCTGACGAACCACCTGTGCATTGCAGATACCGGGGTCACTGCTAAAGAACTTTTATCTCGTCTTTCAAGTTGGTATATCTCCCTTGCAACGCATTTCCGTCCGTATGACCCTTTTCGCCCTTTATCCTCTCAGGGATAGTTTCCTGCAACTTGTCCCCGTAGCAAAATCACCAGGTAGATGAAGAAAGACGTCGTCTGCTTCACGGCTATGTTTTTATTAGAATAACAGGTTCCGACCCGTAATACAGTCTATAAATGCGAAGCGCAGCATGTAAAGAGAGCGAGGAATCAGAGTTCTCTCACCTACACCCTTCTGACAAGTTGCGCTCCGCGATAATAGTTACACGGACCTGAAGATGACATGCATTATGGGTCGCGACCTGTTATCCTTATAAAACGTGGCAAGTGACGCAGAGCGTGCCTACCTCCATTAAAGTTACAATGGTCATATATCTAGAAGTAGCATGCTTTCACTTCTAAGAAATGTAATTCTACAAACACATTACTTGTTGCACAGTTATTAATGACACTGTAAATGTGCAGCTTAGTCGTCGATGTAATGGTCCGATAATAAACAGAATGACTGCCTGAAAAAAGATCATCGGGTCATCATGTAGTAGCTTGTGCACGTTGTTTCTCCCACCTTTGGTCACCCAGGCTTGATTGTTGTCTGGTATCGCCCGCAAGGCCTTCTATTCTCTGCAGCGGACGCAACAATCTGGAGGCCACTCTCATGATGAGGCACTTTCACAATCCAAAACGAAAGGAGCGTCGTAAGCGGGCTGTCCCAGGGAGGTTTTTAACGGTTGCAACTGGTAACATTTTGATCGTCGTTTCACAATCCAAATAGGAAACAACGTTACGAAGCCGTAAACGCAGAGGCTCAAGGTGGTCCGAATAAGTGTGAGCATTCACAGAGAGAACGGACGGCTGCGCAGGGCCGCCGCACAGACACGTGGCCCTTCTCTCGACACGACGTGGTAATGGACGGAGAGCCCACATATTCTTTCCTGACGTATCGGAACGGTTAGGAATGAAACATGGCGATCCTAGCCGCCGCATGGGACCTTATCACACGCACTTGCGCTTCTTAAGCCTGATTCAGATACCTATTTGTACATGCAGCGAGACGGCTTCTCCCGAACACACAGTATTATTCTGTGGCAACTACAGACACCTCAGTGACACAACACAGGTACACAAAATTTACATGGAACGCCAGTTACACGGCCGGCCGGTGTGGCCGAGCGGTTCTAGGCACTTCAGTTTGGAACCGCGCGACCGCTACGGTCACAGGTTCGAATCCTGCCTCGGGCATGGATGGGTGTGATGTCCTTAGGTTAGTTATGTTGAAATAGTTCTAAGTTCTAGGGGACTGATGACCTCAGCTCTTAAGTCACATTGTGCTCAGAGCCAGTTAGACGATGCCTTAAGAAATTAAATAGAATGCCCACGGTTAAAAACATTAGCAGACAAAATTTCTAAAGCAACACACCAAGAGTACCTACACACACGGCCATTGAGTAGGCAAATCAGTATGCAAGCAAGATGACAGGGAAGCACGATACGGCGAACATTACGAAATACAATACAGACGGTAGCACAATACGTATCTAGACGGCCTCTCACTTTAGACACTAATTAGCCGCAGATATACTTAGCAATAACATGTATACGTAATCATGGACAGCCGGCCGGTGTGGCCCAGCGGTTCTAGGCCCTTGAGTCTGTAACCGCGCTGTCGCTACGGTCGCAGGTTCGAATCCTGCCTCGGGCATGGATGTCTGTGATGCCTTCAGGTTAGTTAAGTTTAAGTAGTTCTAAGTCTAGGGGACTGATGACGTCAGACGTGAAGTCGCATAGTGCTTAGAGCCATTTGAACCATTTTTGAATCATATAATCTTGTTAAATTTATATTTAATATTTACCAACAATATTGATTTAAACCAGTAGGAAATAATAAAAATTATTAATGTAACGGTTTTTGGCTGTTGTAAGATAATCTTCTGGCATAATGGAATCATTGTCCCAGATGGCAGTAGCGCACTGTTGTGCTTGGAATAGGAAAACTATTTAAATGAATCATTAAAACATGTTTTCAAATTTTATTGACCCGCTGAGCAAATAGATGGCTGATGAGCCGTTAATATTTTCGGGCTGAGGAGTTCATATATGGTGTTGTTAGTTGCTCCTAGTGTTTAGCGTGTACCATCAACAGCTACTGGAGGCAAACTCTGTTATGTGTATATCATTTGTTTGCTGCTAGAAGAAAAAAAAATTAAATTTTGAAACTTCCTGCCAGGTTAAAACTTTGTGCCGGACCGACACACACACTCGGGGCCTTTGCTTTTCACGGGTAAGTGCTCTACCGGCTGAGCTACCCAAGCACAACTCACTAGCGCTCCTTACGGCTCTACTTACACCGGTATCTCGTCTCCTACCTTCCAGCTGTGAAGTCGGGGCGTTACTTCTATTTCACTTTAGATCTGCCTTCCTAAAGTCTCTTAAGTGCGGCAGTAGAATAAGTTGAGAATAACTCTTCCTCTTCTTTTATGGGAAACACCAATATAGTATGCGGCTTAATGCGTATTTCGGCAGAAAAAGTAATGTATATATTTCTCTTATTTAGATTGTAGATGGCCACAGCAGACTTTAGGACATGTGACAAAACATGTTTTGAGTTTTAGAGATGATTGCGATGAACGGGTCTTGTACAACAATTTGCGAATGAATTTGTAGGTCCTTTCCGTTCCTTTCCCCAGCTTCCATGGTCACACGACAAGTGGCGTCATCTTCGCTCCGAAAGCTCTTTCCTATTTTTTTCTTCTTCTTCTTTTCAGGTTTCAGCCTTGCTCTAGAGCCTTTCACTTTACAACACAAGCGCTCTGACAATTGGCGCGGACTCGCTCCAAATCGCTGTACCCAACAACCGTTATGGGAGTAGTTCTAAATGCTCCTTCACTAATGGGCTGAACATGACAAGCTAGGAAAAACAAAACAAGGAAAGAGTATTAGGGCCTAGCGTAGCGTCGACGACGAAATCACTAAAGACGAAGCACGAGCTCTGCTTGTGAAACGGTAGGCAAGGAAATCGTTAATGTTCATTCGAAGGAACCACCCCCGCATTCGCCTTAAGCGCTTAAGGGAAAAGACAGAAAATCTAAATCTAGATGACCTGATTGGTATTTGAGCAGCTGTCCTTCCGTACAGGCGTCGATCTAACCCGGTTAGAGAACGACAGATTCGTGCTTAATATTTCTCGGGGTAGAAGCGAATCAGCACAAAACTACGGAACGGATGGCTTGTTAACACATATGCAGTACACGTTGACTGAGAAATGTCGAGGAAGGTAATGCTTTACGTGCTATGTACAGAGATAGTGAGAGCCAGATTCAAACAAATGGGTCTGTAGCTTTTTTGCAATACTAGCGGGAGCAGTAGTGTGGTCCGATATAATGACGTAGTCCGTTTTTGAGATGTAGAAGAGTGGGAGCACGCAAGCTATATTCTCACTAAACGGTACTCTCTAGACTCTTCAAGAACCCAATACTCTGCCAACGGCCGAAAGAGGAACTTTTTTCTCAACTTTCAGGCGAGTTGCATGTTTCACCTGCAGATGGAGCGACCGTAATAGCTACCAGACTGGGGCATCCGACCGGAGACAGAACTTAACTAATCACGTGCTCTCTCTGAATGGCCAGATCGAATAACTTGAGCGATAAGCGCAATAAAACATTATGCTTTCGAAATTACCTTAATGGCATCACTGATCGTGTTCCTTAACCGCGACTTCTCGTCACTGCTATTATCGATTATGAGCGTGCGTGTGTTGAACAGCAAGAACGGGTTCTGGATTCTGTGCAACGGCCAGGTGCTAGCTGCGGCCAACAGGAAGGAGTGCCTTGAGGTGATTGGATGTGTGTCACAAGATTTGTCTTTGAAATTCCCCGGTATAAAGGTATGATCTAACAGTCTGTTTCAAAATAATACTGTCCTGGAATTTAGATGTCGGAGAACCCTAACGCGTGAGACCTATTCCTTCTACTTCACTGCACATCCTAGGAAAAGTCAATGTCTGAATAGTACTAAAATATCGGGAGGGAAGTTGTTTATTATGGTAACAGTTATCTCACTTTTTAATAGCACAGAAATTATATATAATTACACGTTCTAGCTAATAAGCATGCTGCCATTAATTGTATTGTTCGGTTATGTCTTTGTTCTTAGAATGAGAGCAACGAACAGCCTACGGAAACGTAAAACGCCGGCCGCGGTGGTCTAGCAGTTCTAGGCGCTCAGTCCGGAACCGCGCGACTGCTACGGTCGCAGGTTCGAATCCTCCCTCGGGCATGGATGTGTGTGATGTCTTTAGGTTAGTTAGGCTTAAGTAGTTCTAAGTTCTAGGGGACTGATGACCACAAATGTTAAGTCCCATAGTGCTCAGAGCCATTTGAACCATTTTGAAACGTAAAACGTGTTTAGGATGATCAAGATTTAAACAGGATGATAGATCGATACGTGAGACAGTAATTAGGTGTTGATGATCGTTGTGTTTGCTATGGCGAAGAGGGGAATGTGAATTAATTAACACCATCAAAATGAATTTGCGATAATGTTATAAAGTATGTGATTAGTTTGCCTGGAGGATCGGGGTACAGGCATTTCATCATGTTCATCATTCAAACTGATGTGTGGTAGTTAGTAAGTTTTGTACATCATCTCACGTAACCATTTATGATTATATTAATCACAAGGAAGTAGTCGTACAAGAAGCTTTTCACGTAGCATATTTTCTTGTCTTGGTCAACATTCTCGTAAATCAATCTGTTCGAATTCTATTTTGCCCGAGTTATTGGTGATGTTTTCAAGTTATTTTCTTCTTCTTTTGCACATGTTTCATAACCATGAAATCATGATGAGGCTCTGTTAAGACTTCATCTGTCTCACAGTCGGAGTATTTGAGTAAATAATCTTTTTTTTTTTTTTTACTTTGCTGCCACGCATTATTGTACATTTTAATGTGTGGGGAGTATATGATACTTTTGTAGTTGAATTATCATAGGCCTATTGTCCATAATAAATGTTGTTAAATTATATTCTTCTATTCTGGTGATTTGAATTCTTCTTATTTTTATTACGTATAATCGTATCACTGCGAATTATCAAAATTAACGTTATTTAGAATCTATCTCTAGAGATATCTATTACGTGAAAGATATAATTTGACGTTAGTCTCCAAATGTAATCAACTTTTCAGTGATTGGAATGTTCTCGAGTTTTGTATGTGGAGAGCATTGTGAGGTCACTGAGAGATAAATACTCGTAATTTGGAGCAATCTGTTTCTTCTTAGTTCGAGACCAATTACACAGCTTTAGTCATTGACCTCATGACCAAAAAATTCCCAAGTCACTTGATGGAAGCCATAGCTAAGGTAATCACATTGAATGTGTTCTTGATGCGACAACTAAAAACCTCATTGACGCCGGATCGACATCTACTTCCATACTCATGAAACCACTGAAGAGCATGGTCGAGGGTACTTCCTGTCATAAATGCGTATTAATGTGTATTCCCGTTGCTTTCGTGTGATGCTCGGGAAGTATGCTCAAATTTCCCTGTGGGCACTGTAACTAGTCTGATGTTAAAATTTTGTATTTGTGGGGATCCACAGACTCCAGATGCTTAATAAACATAAACATGGTTTGTAGTTGGATGTTTATTTAATCGATCTTAAAAGGTGTCGTTGTAGTGTGGGTCCTTTCGTAAAATGACGAAATATGGCTACTTTTTACTTGTAATTAAGAATGACTTAAAAATGACTTGAAATACAGATGTTACAAATGTGGTTGACAATGACGGTTAGCTGAAATTAGCTAATCCCACTATTAAATAAACATCACATTACAGCCTACTACAGATTATGTTTACGTTTATTAGCCTGATGTCGCCGCGATCCCGATGGAAGCCATACGTGGGGGGGGGGGGGGGGGGGGGGCTCTGTCGTATACTCCTATATTTTGCACATAATACTGGTTCTTGAAACTCAATATTTAGGCTTTCACGAAATCGCCGGTGTCTATCTTCAAATGCGTGCCAGTCCTTGTTTTCGAGCATTTCAGCGACACTATATCTTTAGCTAACCAAAGGCAGAGTATTCGTCCCGCCTTTGATTATATACGTCCAGTAGCAGATTCTAGTCTTATTTGTTATGGGCGACATGCGAATTTAGTAAGGAATCTCTTTCGTGTAATGGCTGCACTTTTCCATTATCCTTCCAATGAACCGAACAAGGCCACAAGCTTCCCTATGACTGAGCCTTTATGAGCCTTGCATTTCATATTGCCAGTAATTGCTACATACAAATGTTTGTATGAGTTGACTGATTCCAGTTGTGATGCAGTGATATGTAGTTGCAGAATATTACATTTTTGCGTTTTGTGAAGCGCAAAATTTTACTTTTGTGAAAATTTAAAACAAATTACCAATGTTTATACCACTCTGAAATGTAATATTTGCGCAGATTCTTGAAGATGTTACTTCATTAGAGTAATACATCATCTGCAAAAGTCAGAGGTTATTCTTATACTGAGGTGACCATAGTCACGGGGTAGTGATGTGCACATATACCGATGATGGCAGTATCGCGTACACAGCGTGGTGCATTGTCCGATTGTCCGGGCTGTCATTTAGACTCAGATGATTCACGTGAAAACGTTTCCGACGTGGTTATGGCCGCACGACCGGAATTGACACATTGTGAACGCGGAGTGATAGTTGGAGCTAGACGCGTGGGGCGTTGCATTTCGTTAGGGAATTCAAAATTACCTCCCACCGTGGACAAGGCAGTGGCGCAGTGGACACCTAAACACAGCCCACACCATTATGGAGCCACCACGAGCTTGGATAGTGTCTTGTTGACAACTAGAGTCCATGGCTTCGTGGAGTCCACACTCGAACCGTACCATCAGCTCTTACCACCTGAAATCGGGACTGATCCGACCAAGTCACAGTTTTCCATGTGTCTAACCAATAAGGTCAAGAGCCCAGGGGAGGCGTTGCATGCGATGTCGTGCTGTCAGCGAAGGCTCTCGCGTCGACCGTCTGCTGCCATAGCTCATGAACGCCAGACTTTGGTGGAGTGTCCTGACGGATAAGTACGTCGCCCTTCCAACATTGATTTCTCTGGTTATTTTCGCAGTGTTGCTTGTCTGTTGGTACTGACAACTCTACGCAAACGACACTGCTCTCGGTTGTCAGCCACTGCGTTGTCTGTGTTGAGAGGTATTGCCTGAAATTTCGTGTTCTTGGCATACACTTGACACTGTGGATCTCGGAATACTAAATTCCCGGACGATTACCGTAATGGAATATACCATGCGTTTAGCTCCAACTACTATTCCGCTGTCAAAGGCTGTTAATTCCCGTCGTGCGGCCATAATCAGGTCGGAAAGATTTTCAGACGAATCACCTACGGAAAAATGACGGCTTCGCCAATGCACTGCTCTTTTATGCCTTGTGTACGCAATACTGCCGCCATCTGGATATGTGCATGTTGCTAACTACATCCACATCTACATGGATACTCTGCAAATCACATTTAAGTGCCTGGCAGAGGGTTCATCGAACCACCTTCACAATTCTCTATTATTCCAATCTTGTAGAGCGCGCTGAAAGAATGAACACCTATATCTTTCCGTACGAGCTCAGATTTCCCTTATTTTATCGTGGTGATCGTTCCTCCCTATGTAGGTCGGTGTCAACAACATATTTTCGCATTCGGAGGGGAAAGTTGGTGATTGGAATTTCGTGAGAAGATTCCGTCGCAACGAAAAACGCCTTCCTTTTAATGATGTCCAGCGCAAATCCTGTATCATTTCTGTGGCACTCTTTCCCATATTTCGCGATAATACAAAAAGTGCTGCCTTTCTTTGAACTTTTTCGATGTACACCGTCGGTCCTATCTGGTAAGGATCCCACACCGCGCAGCAGTATTCTAAAAGAGGACGGACAAGCGTAGTGTAGACAGTCTCCTTAGTAGATCTGTTACATTTTCTAAGTGTCCTGCAAATAAAACGCAGCCTTTGGTTAGCCTTCCCCACAACATTTTCTATGTGTTCTTTCCAATTTAGGTTGTTCGTAATTGTAATACCTAGGTATTTAGTTGAATTTACGGCTTTTGGATTAGACTGATTTATCGTGTAACCGAGTTCCTTTTAGCACTCATATGGATGACCTCACACTTTTCGTTATTTAGGATCAATTGCCACTTTTCGCACCATTCAGATATTTTTTCTAAATCGTTTTGCAGTTTATTTTGATCTTCTGATGACTTTACTAGTCGATAAACGACAGCGTCATCTGCAAACAACCGAAGACGGCTTTTCAGATTGTCTCCCAGTTTGTTTATGTAGGTAAGGAACTGCAAAGGGCCTATAACACTACCTTGGGGAACGTCTGAAATCACTTCTGTTTTACTGTCGCTTCCGTTTTACTGTCCAGTGACTTTTGTCACCTCAGATTACGTTCGCACTCTCTCCTACAGGAGTCAAGTGCAGGAACTACTGTTCATTGTTTCCTTCCATAGTGGCTTGAGAATCGGTGTAGTTGGGGAATGGGAGTGAAGAACTGTAATGAAGAACTGTAAGACGGCTATAATGGATATGCTAAACTCGCCCGTGACGTCGTGGCGCCTGCTGGTATGTATTTCGTAACGGGCAGGCGGTAAGAATCCGCATTAATTGGGCCAACGAGTGTGGCGGCGGTCCCCGTGTCATCCATCCGGCGTGCTCTTCTCGCGGGCTTTCACTGGCTGTCTGCAGGCGGGCCGGCCTTTCACACGACTCGTCCCGGCGAGCCGGCGCTCCGACTGCCCGGGCCGCGGCTGATCGGTTTCGCTGGTCCGTGTCGCAAGCGTTCGTTCCTGCCGCGAGCGGTCGACGAACTCGCGAGTCAGGAACGCCGGCTTTAGCAGCCTAACTGACTGGGCACAGTGGGCAAGAAGTTTTTACCGTTTACCTCATTTAAGATCTTCGATAGCCGAGGGGTTAATGCCCCGCTTGCGAGAGCTGGTGAGCCTGGATGCGGTTTTCAGACGGATTTCCTCATCCAGCATAATTTGGGCAGCCATGTCGTGTATTGCATGGGACCCACCGATACACTGCAACGTGGCGCTACTGCCAAGGATTATATGACCATTATGGCTGACCAGGTCCATCCCTTGGTCTAATGTTTGCAACCCAATGGATATGTTGTGTTCCAAGACAACAGGGTCCCTGTTCATACAGCTCGCATCGTTCAGGACTGGTTTTTGTGAGCACGAGCATGAAGTGTTGCATCTCACGTGGCCACTCCAGTCAATATTATTGAGCCTTTGTGGCCGAGAAGGGTGTGTGATTGTTATCCACCTCTATCATCGTTACCTGATCTTGCCACTAACTTGCAGGAATATCTGTATAAGATTCCTTTGAAAAACATTCAAGACAAGTATTTATACATTACGAGGCGACTGGAAGCTGTTTCGAATGCCAAAGGTTTTCCTACACCTTATTATGCTCGGTAATGTGTTTTGTTTTGGCGTTTCCATATTTTTGTACAGCGCCTGTGCATTTCGACTCGAAGGGACAGACAGGACGTCGCGAGGGCAGGTGTTAGATATCCGGCCTGACCGTCGATCTGTGGACGGTGAAAGTTGCCTTCCGTCATCTCTTCATTGTAGGTCAGCGGGCCCGCGACAGTCTTCGGGCTCTCTGGGTCCAGTTCTTGTAAGGAACTCGTTACGTGGGAGTACAGCGACCTGCCTTTTAGTTTCGTATGGTGTGAACTACGAGTGTGGAGCGACTCCGTGGATTAGCCACAGATAGCATCACACGCATTCGCTTTGTTTCACCACAGCCGGTGGACTACGATCCGTTTCACTCTGGAAACACAAACAAACTGCACGCTGCCGCTTTCCAAAAAGCGTTGTGTAAACGCACAGGTGCTGCTCAGCGACTGCGCGTCGCTGCTCTGACCGAACGAGGTGGCGCAGTGGTTAGCACACTGGACTCGCATTCAGGAGGACGACGGTTTCAACCCGCGTCCGGCCATCCTGCTTTAGCTTTTCAGTGATTTCCCTAAATCGCTCCAGGCAAATAACGCGCTGGTTCCTTTGAAAGGATACGGCCCACTTCCTTCTTCATCCTTCCCTAATCCGATGGGACCAATGACTGTTTGGTTTCCTCCCCCACATCGACCAACCAACCAACCGCTCTGAGCGTTGGTGCCCAGTTCAAGCACATCACTATATTACAAGCGCCACGTACGAATTATTTAATTGTAGATCGTCGTTAGTCACGCAGGGTTTGTAAAATTCAGCTCTTTGCGACTCCCTTATATCCTAGCTTACGCCATTGTGCTGCAATATCAAAATACAATTTGGTCAGCATAATATTTCGGATCCCAAACTGCCATGGCCTGTTGGGCTCTGTGATTTTTTTTAGATTCTCTGGAGATAGGTATTTATGTTATACTCTTTCGTATGTTTTACATGTTTAGTATGCAAGCTACAGGCCTTTTGCAATAAAAGCGAGGAGCGGGAGTCCGACTAGAGTACGTATGTGTGCCGCAGTCTATCTTGTTGTCTCGCGAAAGACAATTTATTGAAAGTTTTCTGGTTTTATTACACAGCATTCATATAACAGTTGCAGGAAGTACCTCTTTATTATTCTGCTTTCACGAGCGAATCTGAGTGAAATGACTACAGTTAAGAAGTAGTAAGTGTTGCGCCGAATGTACCTCACTAAAGAGCACTGCTCTCATCAAGTTACAACGTGTTACTGACTGCCTAAAAACGCCATTTAAAACATTGCGTCAAATCTCACAAGGCCTAAATTAAATAATTCCGTTATATGGAAACCGTAGTTACTTTCTATGGTTACGCAGCTATTGTAGTGTGCTGTAATTCTGTCAACTTTTGGAGCAGGACACCAGGACGTTGCAATGTCAAGAGAAGTTTTACTTGATGTGCTATAAGTAACAGCGCATACGAGACAGATTTCGATGATTGAATTGTTGAAATGGATAATTTCTTCATTACGTTACGCTACAGAACTTTGGTAATTTTGCTTGTACCGATTTCATGTAGCCTCAAAAATATTACTCTTAAAACTTTAGTCTGATCTTTTCTTTCTTCTTGCAGTGTGTCAGAAAAAAACATATGCAATATCGGTAACAGATACCAAGATTACAAAAAACTCTCACGATGGATATCTTGTGCTGAGAATAGGGCAAGCCACTCACTCCAGTGACTTTAACGAAGGGCAGAGTCGGATGAGAGCATACGTGGTAATCTGATAGTAGTTCTAAGAATACTATCAGTAGAGTGACGCGGCTATCTCAGAAATAGAGAGGAACACAGTTAATACTTCAGTACTGTATGAATTTAGATTTCCGTTAATTGGAAAGGATACCTCCCTGTCCACATTATTGTCATTATTTTCATTTATTTATCATCCAGCAAATATATCTGAATAATGGTGAAAAGTAGCTCCAGACTTCTAAAGCGACAGTCTCTGGTGAAAAAGTCACTAAAGAAAAGTCCTATGTCCTTCAGGGCATATAAGCGAAAACGACGCCTTGCTTCGTGGTGACGTGGTGCAAAGCCAAAGATCCAGCGCTCGCACTAAGTAGGACTGAGGTTCAAATCCCAGTTGGCCCATCCAGATTTAGGATTCTGTAGTCAATTAACTCAAACTATGGGATATTTTTTAAACAGCCCCGTCAGATTTTTATTTCCATCTCCAATGAATTCGTCAGCACGCTGAGGTCTTTTTTCTTTCCTTTCTCCGCATTTTGCTATTGGTAGTAGTTTTTATTTTGTCTTCGTCTTTTGGGTCGTTCAGTATATAGGCGTTAACGGATCATCTGTTACATATGTGTAGATGAATGTGTTTGAGACGATGTCACTACAAAACGAAACAGTTGTCGATCGGTCTGCTTGCTTTACTCAGGAATACATCGAAAAGTAGTATCTTTCTGGCTTACTAAGCAATTTTAGCGGGTAAAATCAATGCCAAAAGCCCAGAAGAAAATAATTCTGCTAGCAGCTGACTTAGAACTGAATTGTTTTAGTTGCTAACCTTCTGTTACTAGGGCCTATTGAAATCGGAAATAATTCATTTTTTCCAGATATTCTACGAAAGTATAAGTTCTCCAGTTAAAATGTAAAATTTTTGAGGCAGATGGCGGTTAGGGTGCATATTCAGGTCATGCTGAGTGAAGGCGGTCTCGAGTATTACCTTACGAAGTAAGTAACAGTGCTGTCACAATTCCAGGTTCCGATTAAATACAAGGTTGAAATGTTACCTTCTGAGATGTTAGGTGGCTTCATTTTTCATCTGAACTACTCGAGATTTCAGTTCCGTTGCTGTGAAAGCATTCTGTCACGTATAGTTGATACGGAAACGCTGAGTGATGAAGATGAAAAATTCAGAATACTATGTTCTGTGTATCCACGTTATTGATATGATGCATGAAAATTCCAGTATTTCGTTTTGAGTTGTAATAAGATGACGTGTTGAGCCAAGCAGCTATGTTGTTTAGCAACATTATGACATCCTAATCTGCAAGTCTCATTCAATACATTGGATAAAAACTATGTTTAGTTTCTTGTGTAAAGTAAACTTATGGTTTACGAATTACAGGCCCCCAACTCGTTTCAATCAAAGTGCTCGAACTGACTAATGAATTTTACTAATACTGATGTAAAGGTATATGCAAACCATTTACGTATTCTACAAGTTCGCCATAACTAAACCCGAGAGATTTATTTCTATCTAGTGGGACACTTGTTCTCCGTAGCGCATGTGAATGTGAGTCATGATAAGATACTTCAGAACTTACATCACTTCAGAACTTACATCACTTCAGAACATACATCATGATCGTCTGCGAAACCGGTCACTAGAAGCATGACATTTCGAAAGTAGGGCGACACTCAGTGGTCCGTCTCCATTAGTGAAGTGAGATAGACAGTGGACATTTTCAAATCTTTTTGTGATTACCTGCTATAGTAACACATGCCTAGTACTTTGCTGGTCACTGTTCTTGATGAACACTGTAAATTCTGCAGCACTCCTATTGCAGCAAATTTGCGCATTTGTATGGTTAACTAGATTTTCTTAATTCACTTATCATTACATTTACAATCATACGTTGTCATTTTGTAACGAAGTAGCGCACACATAATTAATTAAAAAATACATTCTTCTGCATCAGTCGCAAAAATCTTACGAATGACGCAGAAATAGCGTTTTTCGTTTTCATTTTGGTTAGCAGTCGCAGTTATCGCGTTACAATCTGTAGTAGACCAATTTATTATACAGAACGCAAAGAATAACATCGCATTTAAAACCCACAGAAATGTCTGAATCGGAGGTCTAATCCACAATCTCCGTCGTACAAGACAGCCACGCTTCCCCAAGATAACGCAGGGCATGTAAAAGGGCAAGTAGTCCTGCATTCTACTACCGGAAGCTCAGGACAACGATGCGGCTATGTATCATCAAGTTTACGTGCAACACAACTTGCGGAAGACTAAAACTGATTTTCGCTCTCCTGTTTTCGTGCAAGACCAGAAAAAAAATTGCTAGGCCGTTGAAGTATCTGTTTCCCGAGCGTAATTTGTTTTACATAAATGGTATCCGGAAATGAGCCATTCCATCAGTACGACGAGTTGATCCTGATGAAATGGCTGATTTACGGATACTATTTGTGTAAAACAAATTACGCTCGGCAAACCGATACTTCAACGGCCTAGCAAATTTTTTTTCTGGTCTTACGCGAAAACAGGAGAGCGAAAATCAGTTTTAGTCTTCCGCAAGTTGTGCTACACGTAAACTTGATGATACATAGCCGCACCGTTGCCCTGAGCTTCCGGTAGCAGATTGCAGGACTACTTGTCCTTACGTATGAGCTTTCATGTATCTCTCTCCATCTCATTAAGAAAATAAAAAAAAATTGAAAATGTGAAGTATTTCATGAAATGATTTATCTATTTTTTTTTTTAAAGTTAGAGAAAGTTGACGTTCCCTTGAATGATGCTAGAAATCATGTACTGAAGCTGAAATGCTCATCAGAGTCGTAAGGAGACCACTGAATGGAATTCCAGCAGGCAGATGTTCTCTAGTACTTCATACTTTTAGCCAAATTATTTCACATTTACTGTTTTCATTTTTTTTTATTTTCAAATTTTGTTCAGAAAGCGTAAAATATATTTAAATATCTACCGGTATTGTTATTATAATTATTATGATCAGTATATAGATCACAAGAAAGCAGAGAAGTTTCTGTTCGTACTGTGAATATATTTAAATATCAATCAGTATTATTACTATTATTATTATTATGGAAATGAGCGTTTGGCGTCATTGGCCGGAAGGCGCCTTGCGGGGCAGGTCCGGCCACCTTGGTGCATGTCTTATTACATTCGACGCCACATTGGGCGACCTGCGACCCGGATGGGGATGAACTGATGATGAAGACAGCACAACACCCAGTTCCTGAGCGGAGAAAATCCCCGACCCAGCCGGGAATCAAACCTGGGGCCGTAGGACGGCAATCCGTCACGCTGACCACTCATCTATCGGGGCGGCCTTTATTATTATAATATAGATCAAGAGAAAGCAGACTGTGACCTGATATTTTTGACACTTATTTACATAGCTAACAGCAGCTGTTTGTGAAATATATCAGTTTCCCCTCGAATCACTAAGTTTTTCTTAACTACCCTGATTACTTTCAAGCAACAAAATTTTTCTTTACAAAAAATAGACGTCACGCTGGTTAATTAGATACCCCATTTGCCCATTTTCCACTCTTCATTTGATTATGTACTGTATATGAAAATTCAGAAAAAATCTATTTAGTAATTTCTAGGGAGCCTTGTTTTCGGTCCGCTCAAGCATTTGTCCAAAAAAAGTGTACTTTTCGTCAGTAATTCCTGGTCAGTCTAGTTCCTTTCCTTCAATTCACACTAAATCACTTCGTCCACATTAACCAACATTTTAAAACGCAAGAGGCAACCTGACGAGCCAATCACGACTCCAATGCGGCAGAGCTTCTACATACAGATGAAAACCGATTGTTGGAGATGAAATCCGAAGGTCAGAACTGCATTTTCGGAATAGATACTGGAGTATTTAGGTGACGAGCCATATGCGGGATTATATGTAAATTGAAGATGGGGAGGATAAGAAAGGAAAGGAAACGGGAGGGATCACTGCTGTCAACTGCACTGGGACATTACGCGGAATATGCGGTGACGAGTGAAAATGTGTACCGGACCGAGATTCGACCCAGGGATCTCCTGCTTACTGGGCAAGTGCGGTAACCACTGCGCCATCTGGGACACAGCGCTATCGCAACTGCACGGATTATCTGATCCACACTCCCATCGAGCGCCACCTATCCGCAGCCCCTGTGCATTGCCTCTATATTCGCTCTTCCGAGATCCCCACAGGATGTCGGACGTGTTTGTGCACCTGCACTGAAGGTGGATCCACTGCCCAGCTAGGTTCAAAAATGGCTCTGAGCACTATGAGACTTAACATCTGTGCTCATCAGTCCCCTAGAACTTAGAACTACTTAAACCTAACTAACCTAAGGACATCACACACATCTATGCCCGAGGCAGGATTCGAACGCCGGCCGCGGTGGTCTAGCGGTTCTAGCGCTGCAGTCCGGAACCGCGGGACTGCTACGGTCGCAGGTTCGAATCCTGCCTCGGGCATGGGTGTGTGTGATGTCCTTAGGTTAGTTAGGTTTAAGTAGTTCTAAGTTCTAGGGGACTTATGACCTAAGATGTTGAGCCCCATAGTGCTCAGAGCCATTTGAACCAGGATTCGAACCTGCGACCGTAGCAGTCGCGCGGTTCCGGACTGAGCGCCTAGAACCACGAGACCACCGCGGCCGGCGCCCAGCTAGGCCTATCATATTATATTATTGTGCGGTGTCTGATCTTTCGGACAGATCTTTCCTTCTTTCACTGGTACCATGTCCCGCGCTGACGCAGGGTCGGCATTGTTAGGAACGGATTTGGCAAAGTTAGTGGAAAGGGGTGGGCGGATGCCCTTCCTGCTGCCGCCCTGTACCCCCCCCCCCCCCGGGACGGAATTAGTGTACCCCAACTGTGCGTCGAGTATAATTAATAGAATAGTGCGAGCGTGTTCAGATGTCTGCGGGGCGTGTAACTGAGGCGGAACGTGGAGACCAGCCCTGTATTCACCTAGCGGGATGTGGAAAACCGCCTAAAAGCGACATCCAGGCTGGCCGGCACACCGGCCACCATCGTCGGTAATCCACCGGGCGGATTCGATCCGGGGCCGGCGCGCCTACCCGAGTCCAGGAAGCAGCGCGTTAGCGCTCTCGGCTACCCTCGCGGGTGTTCTGTTCTTTCGGAGAGATACCACACAATAAAACAAGATGCGGGATTGGGAAATCGGTTTATGGAAAACCGTGTTTCAGGAGCCCATGTAGACCTATATTGTACGGGTGGATCCACGTAGGCCCACAGCGCGCCTCGCACCTGCCCCTATTTCGTAAAGCAGAGCCTAGCGGAGCGGTGGTGCAAGCGGCAGTGTTTACGCGGTCCGTCTTGCGTACAGCGCTTAACCGCGGCGCGGCTGTTGCAGACGGCTAACCGCGGCTGCGGCCTGTCCCCCCAGCTACAGCTCCTCGGCGGCGGCCGCGCTCATCAGCCGCTTTGCCTACCGTTCCCCGGGGCACAAAGAACGCCCGCTCCACTTTCACCCCCACAAGCGGAGAACGGCGCCACACCACTTCCTGCCGGCTTTCCGTATTTCCCAGGACTCCTCCGTCGTACGCTGCCGTAAAACATCGATAACGGGCGAGGAGATCTACCGCAACATCGCTAGGAACTCCGTACGAAGTACTCTTGGACTTGCAGATGAGAGAGGTGCTAGGTTCCATTACTTCCCAGCCAGACCACTTACGGTTTCAGTTGCACTGCTGTGACAGTTTTTACTCGTGTAAACACGAGGCGGAAACGCTGATGGGAGAAGTCGCTAAATGATGCAGTTTTAACAAATTAGAAGTTTTTGTTTGGACTGACAATGGGCTGGAAAGATTGTAGACTACATTGGTCTCACGCTTTGAAATCGCAGCTATTTTTATATTTATGCGCCAGTGTTATACATATAGAAACTTTATGGCTAGGTTGTTCACATCAAGACAAGTAAGAAAGTTATTGGGGGTTAACCTGTGAATTCCACTGAAAACATTTCTGACGTCATTCACGATACTTTGCGAATGTTTTTGTATAGGGCGGTGGTCTCCTGTGGCTCGTTGCAGATTATTAACGTAATTATTATTTATTCCGTTTGTTACCAAAAATACTTTTGTTTCCATTGAATGTGTTCAAAACAGTAATATGTAATAGACAAAACGTACTGCACAAAACGTGTACTGCTCTTTGGTTGCCGTCGCTGTGGGAACAACGCAGTATAGCGTTGTTCCGTAACTCTTCCGTTACGTTCAGTGATCCTACACACACGGTTGGTATCGCTCGACTGTTCATCAATAAACCTATCCATACTCCTGGATATCACTGTTAGCGTACAGCTACACACCACAGACAGAACCGAGCAGTACTGAACGCAAACTTGAGGGCGAGGAGTAAAGCCGGCATCACTGTCGCTAGCAGCAGCAAACGTGAGTGAATGGAACGATTTTGTTTCCAAACAGAATACGCGCCGCATTCTGTCGATATTTCCAACGTAAAATTAAGATAAATGTGGGTAAGAAATCAAACGAAATGGAATTACCGGTTCTCTGTAAGGAACCGCGGGGTGACTGGGACTCCGTATTCCAGAATAATCAGTAAACATTCTAGCGCCTAAAGGCAGGCAACGCCTTCGACACACCTTAGTTTCCGCATGCCCACAGATCTGGCCCTAGATTAGCAGCAGAGCCCCACTTGGCTGCATAGGTATCCAGGTCTTTCAACAGGTACATTGCCCTTCCGTGGTAGCTGAATGGTCAGCACGACAAGGATCCGGGTTCGATTTCCGACTGGGTCGGAGATTTTCTCTGCTTAGGGACTGGATGTTGTTTTATCCTAACCATCATCATTTTATTCCCATCGACGCACAAGTCACCGAAGTGGCGTCAAATCGAAAGACTTGCACCCGGCGAACGGTCTCCCCGACGGGAGGCCCTAGTCACACGACATTTACATTTAACAGGTACATTTTTAAAGTGCTCAATAAAGTTGCACGAATGACACTGAGGGTGTTGCCGAATTGGGAGGCTCTTAGAGAGACACTCAGCCGTTTTATTCACGCACTTGTCAATGCTAAAACCCCCTTCCCGTTATAACACCACACGGGGGTGCGAAACAGGAGAGCTGAAAAAGCACCACATACTTTGCTGCTCACGATCACGTTGAAATTTCGATGAATGGTTTTGACCGGTCCCTAATGGTTCCGATCATGCTACACTCCAAAGGGGCCACATCATGTTCGATGGGGTTTCAGCCGTGCAATGAACTTAGAGAAGCGTTGAACCGTCCACGGGATATTTGCTGTGTCAAAGGTTGTCAAGAACATCAGTTTGTTGCACATCACACTGCGAATGTCGTTTTCGACCACACTATATACGGAAATAAACGCCCCAGTGGTAGAGGTGATTTCATTCATACCCTTTAGAGAACCCTGTGGGCTTTTCGTGTCGATTCCGAGCAGACGTGTGCCTAAAACGTTTCTCTAGACCACCTGTAAGTAAATCGCATGATTTGAACGCGAGGCGTCGTGGAGGTCGCGGTTCTGACCTCCGTTGCAGAGGCGTCGGAAAAAGGGGCGAAATGTGGGTAAGAGCGGATGTGACGACCTTCCAGTCGTATGACGCGTCTACGGTGGCGTTGGGTAGAATTAGGGTGAAAACTGGTACCAATGTGACACCATTAACCCACTTTACACATCACATGAAATTCCGATCGGTAGTCCTTTTTTCACATGCGTCTACACCTTGCCGTTTGAAGCATATCCGAGCCCGAGGGTGGCGTCGTGAAGCACCAGTACCGTGCACCGTTGCAGAGTAAGGTTGCAGGCGCTTTCGACCCAAATTTCAAATCTATACGTCGCAACGGGAGACAATTAAGGGGTTTATAAAAGGAGAGCCTTTAATTGTGTTGAGCAGCGCATTTTTGAATATGATGATCTGTTTCTCCAATCTTCCATCCGTGCGTTAAACTGTCTTGCTTCGTAGGAGCTTACATTCTCTCACTTACTCATCAGTTTCGGTTACATGTCAGTCTTTCAGTTTCTACCGCTCTTTATTAGATGTCTTTCTCCCTTTACTTCCTTTTGCTTAATTCATTTTTTTGCTGTGTAGGCGTAGTCTGTCCAGTCTATTCAGCTGTACTTATGAATGTTTCTTAGTTTCTTAAGGAATTATATCCGTCCCCCTTGCAGTATGGTCGTGAAGATGAGCAAAGGAACCCTCAGAAAAGTATTCTGTCTAGAGGATGCGTTTTGAAAAGTACTAGGTAAAGGAGTACCCATTTGTGAATTACCAAACATATTTGCAAAGAAAGTACTCAAAATCAGATGTTTACCCACAAATGAAACTAGTTCAGTAAATGTGGCTCCCTCTTTCACAATACCAGTTCGCATTTCCTTTTTCATACAGAAGTAGCATAATATTTCATCTGACACGCTATGGTATTTGGCATCTCATAGGACTTTAGCGTCAGTTGCGAAGTCCGCAGCTCATGGTCTTAGTGGCTAGCGTTGCTAACTCTGGATCACGGGGTTCGATTCCCGGCCGGGTTGGGGATTTTCTCTGCCTGGGGACTCGGTGTTTGTGTTGTCCTCATCATTTCATCATCATCCTCATCATTCGTGACAGTGGCTAGATTGGATTGTGAAAAAAATTGTACAGTTAAAAAATTGGGACTTTTTACGGGCACTGATGACCGCACAGATGAGCACCCCACAAACCTAACATCATCTTCGTCAATTGCGAAGTAATAAATAGTGCACTTTCTTCTTGTTTACGTCTGTGGTTCCAATAATGGCAAGTCCTCCACTTGCAATATGTTCTTGAGAGATATTCCGAATCTGTTAACATTTCTGAATTGTTGAAAATAGTTATTCAGATCCCTTATGTACCTTCAAGACTTTGGGCAATTTCTTTCGGCAGTAAACGGCTGAAAATTTGCTTCAAAAATAATACAAAGAAAACCTATTCCGCAGATAAATTAACACCTGCCAATTGCCTGCTATCTCTTTCTCTCTCTCTCTCTCTCTCTCTCTCTCTCTCTCTCTCTCTCTCTCTCTCTCTCTCTCTCTCTCTCTCTCTCCCTCCCCTTCCCTCCCTCTCTCTCTCTCTCTCTCTCTCTCTCTCTCAGGCCCCGGTTCCGACAGACCGCCGTGTCGTCCTCAGCCGACAGCCATCATTGGATGCAGATGTTTTGGGGCATGTGGTCAGCACATTGCTCCCCCTGCCGTTGTAAGTTTCCGTGACCAGAGCCGCTATTTCTCAGTCAAGTAGCTCCTCAATTGACCTCCAAGGACTGAGTACACCCCGCTAACCGACACTGCTTGCCAGAAACAGACGGTCACTTATCCAAGTGCTAACCAAGCCCGACAGAGCTTAACTTCAGTGATCTGACGGGAACCTGTGTTACCACTGAGGGAAGATCGTTGGTAATTGTGTGCCATGAGTCAACGTAATAGGAACATTCAGTTTATGTCAACACCCTCTTTGTGGCAGTCTCAGACATTTACTAGTTACTCTGAACCAACCGAAGGAGCACATCGGGTAGCACAATGGACTCGAATTCGGAAGGGCGTCGGTTCAAATCCCCACCCGATCATCCAGATTATGTTTTTCCTACACCGTGTAGGGTAAGTGCCGGGGCGGTTCCTTGTAAAGGAGCGTGACTGATTTCCTTCTGCAGTCTTCCCAAATCTGCGCGCGTGTACCGTCTCTATGACCTTGCCATCGACGGGAACTTAAACACCAATCTTCCTTCCTAGCTATACCAGTATTTAGCTCGGCGACGTGGAAGAGGACTGTAACGCAGGTGGGCAGTACGAAGTGGGGCAGAGTAAGGGGCGTGCCACCGCTTAATGGCCAGTTCGCCCTTGTTTCGCGGCCAGAGAAAATTGAGCTTCTCTCTCCGAGCCGCATCTCACAGCAGCCTGTAGGGCGGGATGCCGGCCTTCAGGCGTCACGGTTCTGGATAGCTGAGTACTGCTTAGCCGTAGACACCATTCCTCACTAATGCTTAATGAGGTAACTACTAAAGTGCAGTTAGGAACTGCTACTGACTGCAGAGTGAAATGTTGTGGTAGTTAGTAAAAGTATATTTGAAACGTTAACTTTTCTCTCAAGTCCATATTCAACTAGGCTCAAAACCTTCCATGACCTACCTTAACTAGAAATACATTTCTTCAGCACGTTCCATGTTACAATTTACTATACATCCGATCCTATTAACAAAGCGATCCATGAGTCGTTCTCACGTTTAAACGCTATACAGCACCCGGCTGTGACGTAAGCTATGAATTCCTTCAAACACTTCCGTATCATCTCGTAATTCTTCGCAAGTCTGTCCAGTTCTCTGTACGAGTTCTAGGACAATATTTCATACTGACATGAGTGATGTTTTTTTTCTCGCAAATGCTCGTTTGTGGAACCACGTTTACTGGAACTTTGTGTATGAAAAAGCAAGAACATAATGGGAAGACGAATATTACTAGATTAAAAGTAGTAACGGAAAACACTATGGACAATATCATACTACTTCATCCATGGTAATACAGAGCTAAACTCAATAATGCATTTATAAGTTTCATGCAAAAAAATGGCTCTGAGCACTATGGGACTTAACATCGGTGGTCATCATTCCCCTAGAACTTAGAACTACTTAAACCTAACTAACCTAAGGACATCACACACATCCATGCCCAGGCAGAATTCGAACCTGCGACCGTAGCGGTCACGCGGTTCCAGACTGAAGCGCCTAGAACCGCACGGCCACACCGGCCGGCAGTTTCATGCACCAAATGTGATTCTATCATAGACCATTCATTATTCATATACATGGAATACCCAAATTAATCCTTATTTGACTCTAATGAGATAGCACGAGTGGATATAATTAATATGCATCGTAATCTTCAACCGATTTTTTTCGATGAACTGTTCATATAATCAACCTGTACCAATTAAATGACAGTTCTCCTTCAATATAATCACGTTCTGATACAGAAAATAGCAATAATAAACTTTTTAAGTAACTGTAACGTTCTATATTACCTAAAGAAAGCTGTGATGTGGCTGTGTGGCCAAAAACGCCAAGTGCAAACAAAAGCCAAAAACAAAAGCACTCATTTCCAAACAACGACCTTTTTTTCCATTTGCGCTTAATACTGTTGTGATTGCCATCCTCAGATACTGCGAACGATAACAATGAATGCGCTCGGTGACTGGACGAACCGGTCTTTGGGACAACAAAGGGTCGCGCCTTTTCTTACAGTCACACTCGACTCTGCAAGCGCTCATGCTGTCATTAGCTGTGTTTTGCTTTCTTTCAGGGGGACAAATCCCGGAGAATTCTTAATTAGTTGACTACTCTAAATATGGTTTTCTCGGTTTAAACCCTCATTTCTGCTCATTTATTTCATTTCGTGCGCATATTGCTGCAGAATTCAAAAATTCTGTGCTGGTTCGGGGCAAGTCCTTGCTGTCTCACTTAGCTACTTACACAGCCATAACGTGTAGAAGTAAATTCCTCTGGATGTTAGTCTTCAAAATACCTGTTCTCCGGACCTTTTCCACGTCCATAAGTCATGTCCTCAGCATTAGAGGTTGCCTATAAAAATCGTGATAAACGACGAAGTACCAGAATAAGAAAACCTTAACAGCTATATTTAAGACATATTGCGTGAATCTTCTCGTGGAACCTTGACGTACCGACTACTGCGGCCTCGTGGCCGGCTGTAAAGTGGATGTTGTCCAACAGGCAGCAGACATGTGAGCTCTGTGATTTCTTGACATTTCAGTGTCATCAAGGCTTTATTTTCAAGTAAAAAGCGTTGTAGAAGAGTTGTCCTCTGTCAAAAGTAACGCATTTAATGAAAAAATCGAATCAGACGCAACTGAATGCCCTTATTTTTTTGGTTCTAGTTGATAACAAAAGCAACAAAATCAGAATGATACAGCCTTGTCTCTTACTATTCCTTTGATCATGAACATAGTCTCTCGAGAAACCAAGTCGTGCCTTCCGAGTACGGATTACAACCGTGTTAAGCTTTTATGAACAGAGTTCCTTTGATACTTGTTCTCATGTAACGATATAAAATACTCCATTATAATGCACAATCAACATCGTATTTATATTGGACATGCTTCTCGGAAAGTGGGTACGATATACTTTCAATAATTGTAATCTAGACTCTACATATAGTAAAGTGATATTTCATGTGTTGCGTACTTTTCTCGAGACTGAGTGCCTTCAGGCGATGGCGTAGAATGTGTTTAAAAGTTATGATTTGTATTCTAATTTAATGATCCTCCAGTTGAAAGGATTATTATTTTATTATTACAGAGAATTGACACTCTTTATTGTTTTTAAAAACCGTTTGATTGATACAGATGTCGTACAGTTCTCTTAGTAAAATCACTTACTGAGTACAAGTTAAGTATTTATTTAGTATTATAGAGAAGTTAAGAAGTGCGTAAATATTTTTTTTATTACTTTTCTTATATCTGATGAATCAAAGTCTCATTTATGTTAGAGATAGCTAACGAAATCGGTTGTGTGGTTGTGGGATTAAAGGGACCAGACTGCTATGGTCATCGGTTCTAATGAAATCATCTTCGTTCATATTACTGGATTTATCATCTGTCCTTAGTAGAGAAATAGAACTGTGCTTGAACTGCAGCTATTCGTCGTTACCTGCTTTCGATCTACAATATCTCATCAGACAACTAACTATCGTTAGACGTGATGTACTGTAGGAAAAAGTGACGACATCTTACTAACCCATAGTTAGTTCAACGCAGTTAGTTCGCAGTTTCAGTTAAACAGTAGTAGGAAGGAAGCCCAGTTTTAAAGAATGCACAAATCTTCATCTCATTATCAGGAACCTTACTCAAATTTTACATTTCTATTACGAACTGGAACAGATCCTATTAAAAGGATCTCCTATTATAACTGATAACATAAATATTTACAGAAACTAATTTTTATCAGAAAAGACGTAGTATTTGTATAACAATTATAAACCTAAGATCTACGAATAGCGGTGCGGCTATGAACACATCAGTTCCATTCTACATACTGAAGATTTACAGTTCCTTTACAACGTAGATGCGTGCGAGTATAGATACAGATCACGAATTGCTCACGCACATTATAACACGATAACACAAAAGCGACGCCGGCCGCTGTGGCCGAGCGGTTCTAGGCGCTTCAGTCCGGAACCGCGCTGCTGCTACGGTCGCAGGTTCGAATTCTGCCTCGAGCGTGGATGTGTGAGATGTCCTTAGGTTAGTTAGGTTTCAGTAGTTCTAAGTCTAGGGGACTGATGACCTCAGATGTTAAGTATCATAGTGGTTAGAGCCATTTGAACAAAAGCAACAATCGGTATCCAGTATTTAACAACGAACTGAAAATTATGAATCTCCACACATAAAATACGGAAATAGATTACAACTTAGAGCCAAACAATTTGATTCTCTATACATGTCATCAACATAATCGTTTTATCCGGAAAACACTTAGTATTCTGCTACATCTTGTACCCTCGATTACGCTGCTATCAACGGGAACACGACAAGGTTTGATGCAAGGAGGGAATACGCCTACGATTCATTTATAAACGATACCTGATAAACTGCAGCTAATGACATAATAACTACATGTTGATTTCTGTACCGAATACACTGTCCAGTCACATAATGTGACTACATGTCAGAAGCCTGAACAGCCACTTTTGGCAGTGCGGTCCGCTAGGATACGGGCGGGAAGAGTGAGGTTCTGGACGGTATCGACAAGGATGTGGAGCTATGCCGACTACAGCGCCGTGGCCAGCTGTGCTAGGCTTCTCGGTTGAGGGTCCACGGGCGAACGGCCTGACCGACGTGGTGTCAGATTCTCGACTGGATTTTAAACTGGAGAGTTTGGTGACCAGAAGTGTACGGTTACTTCATCCTCGTGATCTTCGAACCACGCACGGGCACTGAGAGATGTGTACAACGATGCATTGTCCTGCCGGTACAGGCCATCGTGCCGAGGAAATACTAACTGCATGAAGGGGTGGGCACAGTCACCAAGGATAGATGCATACTTGTGTTGATCCATTACACCTTCCAGAATGATGAAATCACACAGGGAATGCCACGAAAGCATGGCCCAGATCATAACGCTCCCTCCTGGTTGCAGGGTGTTTGCTTTCAGACTTTTCATGTCGTACTCCCCAACAGCCATCGGTCCGATGGAGCATAAAACGTTATTCAACTGCAATGGCCACCTATCGACATCAGTGGACGGTCAGTTGCTGTATTGGCGTGCAAATTCCACCTTCCGTCGCTGATGAGCAACAGTCAGCATGCGTGAGTGAACCAGGCGCCTGCTCCGGAGACCCATACGCAGCAACTTTCGTTAAACGACCGCTGAAGATACACTGCTGGTAGCCCTTTGGTTCATTTGATCGGTCAGTCGCTCAAGAGTGGCAGGTTTATTTGCCCGTACACGTCTCCGCAGCCGTCATTCACTCCGTCATTCGTGGTACTAGATGTACAACAGTTGCCTCGTCGGCAACCTTTGGCTCGAAAACCAATGATCATGCCCTTTAGGACGTCAGATAAATCACTCGCTTTCCGCATTACGCCAAAGACTTCACTCTTTATCTCCACGTGCCCCCGACACGCTTTATATAGGGTCAGCTGCTAGTGCTGCGCACGGGATTAGCCGAGCGGTCTCAGGCGCTGCAGTCATGGACTGTGCGGCCGGTTCCGGCGGAGGTTCAAGTCCTCCCTCGGGCATGGGTCTCTGTGTTTGTCCTTAGGATAATTTAGGTTAAGTGTAAGCTTAGGGACTGAAGACCTTAGCAGTTAAGTCCCATAAGATTTCACAGGCATTTGAACATTTGCTAGTGCTGCCACCTACCGTCTTTGAGTTCTTACTGCATACTGTTATTACTGAATAACATCTGATGTCATCAGTCCCCTAGAACTAAGAACTACTTGAACCTAACTTACGTAAGGACATCACACACATCCACGCCCGAGGCAGGATTCCAATCTGCGACTGTAGCGTTTGCGCGGTTCCAGACTGAAGCGCCTCGAACCGGCCGGCAATGGACCTTGTATAACAATGCATATGCAAACAAAGGAAATACTGAATTGCAGAATATAAATACAAAATATTGAAACATACAGCGTTACTGAAGAATGTGGAAAGAAAAATGGAAAAACATGGAATAAGGAGTGTGTAAATAAAATAGATAAACACTGAAACTAACAATAATGCGTTCCTGTTATTGCTGTAGATGGACGAGAACAGAATAACTCTGGGGGTATAAATTTGAATCAGACGGTCCGAGAGGTGTAAGAGATGTGGATAACTAAGTAAGAGGGAAGCTTAAGTAGACGTGTTAAGCAATGTCCAATGATTCATGTTACATATTTACTTATTTCAACGGCTTGCACGATGCTCCATTTCCATCACTTGTTAGTCTTATGATGTGCTCATTTCCTGCTCAGAATCACCAGAATCTATTTACTATAACTTGCATTCTAATTATACACGGCAGACATAAGGTATTCTGAACTTTCGTGGGACCTTTCTTTCTTTCTTTCTTCCTTTCTTTCTTCCTTCTTCTTCTTCTTCTTCTTTTTAGGCTTCTGTACCTCAACCGGTAAAAATGGAACTCTTATGAGATAACTTCGTTGTCCGTTCGTTTGTCCGTCTGTTAAGACCGCTTTCATTCAGGGCTGCTAGAGGTACGAAGTTGAAATTTTTGTCTACAATCACCTAATGATTTAAAAATTTAAGCTTCTAAATGAGCCCAATCGAAAGATGCGGTCATTTACATCAGATAGTCGTATTTTGATACTCGTGAACTCACTCATCAAAACCTATAGACGAACAATCTGCATATGTTATGAAGTTTGTACGGAACCCACAGGGCGCGAGTCAAGGCTTTGTTGGCCGTGCTGCCCTCACCTGCCTCAATACAGGGGGGGGGGGTTGGCTTGTCATTCCAGTCATCACGTTCTCCAGACCTCTCTCCCGCTGAAGACATCTAGTTAAGGCTTGGCGAGAGCCCGGCCCACTCCACCACTCACCTCTGGCACAGAGCTGAAGCAGCACTGGAGGGCATGCCCTCAGCGGTCATTCAGGCTCAGTTGCACGAGACCAGTAACCACCCCCCGCCCCTCCCCGCCACACGTCTATTTTTTAAAGAAACGTACTACTACGTATAAAACAGTTTTTCACTAATCTCGATGTTTCTGACGCCATCTCATGAACTATGTGACGTACAAATGATTTTGTAGGTGCATTTTGCGGTATATGTGTATACTGTCTGCACAATGTGTCTTGGGAGTAGAGTTAGTAGTAAATAAATAATAAATACAAACGTCATTCTTGACGCTGAAGTTTCACTGCAATTTTTTTTTTTTTTTTTTTTTTTTTTGGTCATCAGTCTACTGACTGGTTTGATGCGGCCAGCCACGGATTCCTTTCCTGTTTCTCAGAGTAGCACTTGCAACCTACGTCCTCAATTATTTGCTTGACGTATTCCAATCTCTGTCTTCCTCTGCAGTTTTTGCCCTCTTCAGCTCCCTCTAGTACCATGGAAGTCATTCCCTCATGTCTTAGCAGATGTCCTATCATCCTGTCCCTTCTTCTTATCGGTGTTTTCCACATATTCCTTTCCTCTCCGATTCTGCGTAGAACCTCCTCATTCCTTACCTTATCAGTCCACCTAATTTTCAACATTCGTCTATAGCACCACATCTCAAATGCTTCGATTCTCTTCTGTTCCGGTTTTCCCACAGTCCATGTTTCACTACCATACAACGCTGTACTCCAGACGTACATCCTCAGAAATTTCTTCCTCAAATTAAGGCCGGTATTTGATATTAGTAGACTTCTCTTGGCCAGAAATGCCTTTTTTGCCATAGCGAGTCTGCTTTTGATGTCCTCCTTGCTCCGTCCGTCATCGGTTATTTTACTGCCTAGGTAGCAGAATTCCTTAACTTCATTGACTTCGTGACCATCAATCCTGATGTTAAGTTCCTCGCTGTTCTCATTTCTACTACTTCTCATTACCTTCGTCTTTCTCCAATTTACTCTCAAACCATACTGTGTACTCATTAGACTGTTCATTCCGTTCAGCAGATCATTTAATTCTTCTTCACTTTCACTCAGGATAGCAATGTCACTGCAATAACAGTGAAAATAAGTAAGCGATAAAGTTTTTTTTTCCTTTTCGTTACTACGTGGGGTGTGACAGCGAGAAAAACTTTCGTAAAGGTTTGAAATTATGTGTTAAGTTTTGTTGCAAGTAACTAAATGCTCTTATTCTCAAATACTAGATAAATGTAACCTGTGTAGTTTGCGGGCCGTCAGTTCGACTGCCTCAAGATGTGTACACAGTTTCCGACTCTGATATTTGACTTACTGTGATAAACTCTTAAAGGGAAGGCTATACAGCTTAATGAGACTGGGCAATTTCTCAAATTTGTGTGATCGGTCAATAATTATATTAAACACTGAAAATACAATCGTGATGGGATGACCGTTTTAGGCGTTTCCTAATGTAAATGTCCAGCTGGAAGAGTAGAGCCGCTGCTACTGCCGGTGGTGCGCCCTGTGCATGCTAGATCTTGCAATCTATGACCCCCCCCCCCAATCCGCCAACAAAATCAATGTCGTATTTTTCATACTACACCGAATACCCACAACAAGTGAAATTATTTATTCTTGGAGTTGGAAGCAATCTTTATGGCGACCAGTGTACACTCTATTAGCGGTACCGTCAGCATATCTTTTTTCCTGAGGCTACCCGCTCGGATAGCCGTGCGTGTTAAAGCGCCTCTCCCGGTAGGGGGAGGTGCCCCGGTCTCAGATCGAATTCGTCCGGCGGATTAACGGCTAGCCTGATGTGGTTTATGGGCGGTTTCCCACATTCGACTAGGAGAATACTGGCCTCATATTCAAGTCCTGCCTCAGTTATGCTGTCTACAAACATTTCGCTCACTTTCACAAGTATGAGGCTGGACACACACAGTTGTCGTGCACATAATGCGTCCTTGGCGGTAATGTAGTGACGACGCGAAGGGGATCTGGCTATCACTTAAATTAACCATGCTAAATCCATTCATAGCCATGCCGATCCAGCGCCGCTGCAGGACAAAGACGAAAGACAAAGCGGTAATTTTCCTTGAGACGTTGTTCTTACCTCCAAGCGCAGCGAAAGACTCGATTGTGATCTACCGCTGGGTTGACAGAACGAGGTGAAATCTGTCACAAAGGAACCATACAGCTGAAGGCCGGAAACGTTTGCACTCTAATACTCAGCAGAAATGTTTTATAAAGAGGGTGTCTCTTCTATGAGTCGTCAGGCGCATTTTATCTGGCGTTTCAGCAGATATTTTCAATTTTGCCTTTGCAGTGTGTAGTTAAAGTCAGCCCACTGCAGTTCACGTCTTTCACGGGACGCCAACTGTCAATGGAAAGCGTCGGTTTGCATCCCGTTAAAAACAAATTGATTCTTGAACTGGCATTTTACGTGTCCCATCTATAGAGCAGTCTCAAATCAGTCTAGTGTGATATTCGTTTTATCAGTAAAATAGGAAGAATACCCAGATACCCAGTACTCCAGCAGAGACCGAGCAGCGCTGTTTCCCTGTAGTGTCTGCTACCGCCATGCAACAGCGCTTCTTAGTCTCTGCTAGAGTAATGGTTATTCTTCGTGTTTTGCAGGCCCTTAATACATATCGATAGAACAAATATTGCACTAGACTAACCTGAGACTCCATGGGCGGGTAAAGTTTCGCTTTAGAAATTAATTTTGCTTGTAATTGAAAACAAACCCTTCCCATTGACACTGGGCGTTCCATGAAAAACGCAAAAAGCAGTATTTGTGTAGTCTGACTGCATCTACATTTTGCAAAAAAGATATTGCAAATACCTGCCGAAACACTAGAGAATGTAAGCTTGGCGATTCTTATGAGTTATTTCACTCGTGACCCGAACAGGAAAGGAAAAAATTACAGTAGCACTCTAACTAGCGACATCAGCGTACTCGCCGAGGTCAGTGGGCTGCAAGGCCGTCCATTTGTGTGTGTGTGTGTGTGTGTGTGTGTGTGTGTGTGTGTGTATGTGTTGGGGGAGGGGGTCGCCTCCTTCGAGCTCCAAGAGTGGTAGGACCAGTTTACCAGAATGTCTGTCTTTGGGCAGGCTCTGCCGCCGCCATTACTAAGTGCAGCGCTAATTAGCGTGTGACTGCACCTGCGGCCAGCGCTGGCTGCACCGCTGGCCGGAAGTTGACTTGTACCGCCACTCCACGCCAGGTCAAGCTGCCCCCTGCACAGCACGCGCGACCTTATTTCAGCGAGAGTCGAGTAACTAATCAGGACTGTCAGCAGCGGAGCCGCTCCGCCTCGTTAAGCCAGCAGGCGACCGCCGTTTCGAGGTACGCACAGCACATTTGGCGGAACCACTATACGCAGCAACTTGCCCCCGCATTTCACTGGTCAGTGTGCCTCGCAACGGCGACGGCCGTACAGAAAAGGAAAAAGACTTTTACGGCTTTCCTAATCGAGGTCATCACATACGGAATACGGGTTTTAAGATTTTGTGTGTTGTTTGGCCTCCTTCCTAAAGTGCTGGGTGAGAGATTTCAGCCCGCGGCTCGTGGTCGTGCGGTAGCGGTCTCGCTTCCCGCGCCCGAGTTCCCGGGTTCGATTCCCGGCGGGGTCAGGGATTTTCTCTGCCTCGTGATGGCTGGGTGTTGTGTGATATCCTTAGGTTAGTTGGGTTTAAGTAGTTCTAAGTTCTAGGGGCTGATGACCATAGATGTTAAGTTCCATAGTGCTCAGAGCCATTTGAACCATTTTTGAGAGATTTCAGTGTAATGCAGTGCCTTGGTCATCCGTTAATACTAATTGGCCACCCACACTCATAAATATTCATGCTCCAACTAATGTTAAAAATAGAACTGACAAGGATGGAACAGAAAAATTCTGGGATGAACTTGATCAACTAGTAAGGACCATACCGGAAACTAAGATTAAAATTCTGCTTGGAGACTGTAATGCGAAGATAGGACGAGAGAAGAAATTTCGAGGTTTGGTGGGGCGATGGCCAGCGCATAAACTTACAGACAAGAATGGGGAACGGTTAATTGAATTTTGTACTACAAATGGATTGGTTTTGAAGACAACCAGGTTTAAGAGAAGACCACATAAGTTAATGACATGGAAATGTTTTAACGTCAAGCTAGGAGAGTTCCAGATAGATCATGTGGCCATGGATCAGAAATTCCATAAGGAAATCTATAATGTTAAAGTGCTGCGTGGCGTCGATGTTGATTCAGACCACTACATTTCAAAAATTAAAATCAAACTGACACCTAAAAGAAAAAACAAACCTCAAAAGTTAGATACAAAGAGAACATATGACCCTAGTTATATTATTAATAATCAGATATATTACGAGAAATCAAGAATACCTATAAATGACAATCTAGAAGCCACTGTCAATCGAATAAAAGCCTTGGCTGAAGAGGTAGCTCCTGTACGGAACCGCAAGAAACATGCTTGTTGGAATGAGGAATATGATGTAGCGATTCAACGTAGACATAAGGCCTGGTTAAATGATCAACAAAAGAGAACTGAAAGCTCCAGGGAGGAATTAACAAATGCTAGACGATCAACTGCCAAAGAAATTAGAAGGGTCAAAAGGCAATCTCATAAGGACTCGCAAAAATCTATCGAGGATGACTTCAATCGCCACAAGGCAAGAGATTACTATCAGACATTCAAACAGTACCAGTCTAAATACACTCCACCTACTCTTATGATGAAGGATACAAACGGAAAGGTAGCACATAACAATTATGACAATTCAATGATACTGGCTAAATATTTCAAACAGTTACTAAATAGCGCGGAACCTGAACATCATTTGGAATTTGACCCATATCCAAGAAACAAAACGCATTTAGAAAAAGTTATACCACCGCAGCCAGATGAAGTGCAAGCAGCGATTAACTCACTTCGGAATTATAAAGCAGCAGGTGAGAACCAACTAGTGGCAGAACTTTTGAAATATGCAAATGTACAAATTATTCTGAACTTACACAAACATCTTACCGACATTTGGAATACTGAGAAGTTACCAGAGGAATATAATGTTGCAATAATCCACCCACTACACAAAAAAGGAGATAGATTGGATCCAAATAATTATAGGGGTATATCCCTGCTGGATATTACTTATAAAATTTTTTCCAAGGTTCTGTATTTCAGAATTCATGAACAGCTTGATGGTGAACTAGGCGAATATCAAGGAGGCTTTCGTCCAGGACGAAGCTGTCCTGATCATATTATTAGTCTCAAATGGCCAATGAAACATCAAAGCGTCATGGACAAGAAACTTGTGATCACGTTTGTCGATTTTAAAAAGGCCTACGATAGTATCCATCGTGAATCTCTAATGTCAATTCTCAAAGAATTTGGTTTACATCAGAAACTTGTCAACCTCGTTGCAGTCGCCCTTCGAAATACTAAAGCTAGAGTAAGGTTCAGAAATGAATTCTCTGAACCTTTTGAGACTCATACTGGCCTTCGACAAGGCGATGGATTGTCTCCATTATTGTTCAATTGTGTGCTGGAGAAAATCATGCGTGAATGGAACAAGATATGCCCACCATCTGTTAAGATTAGAAGAAAGATTCAACTTAACTGCCTTGCTTTTGCAGATGATTTGGCGCTGTTGGCAAACAATATTGTTGAAGCACATGTTCAGATAGAACAACTAGAGCGATTAGCGGCAAAGGTCGGATTGCAAATTTCGTTTGCGAAATGATGCCCAGCTTCCCAGTTGACACATCCCATATCATACTCCATAATGATCAAAAAATTAAGGTAGTAAAAAAGTTTAAATATCTTGGTGAGATTATTACCTGGAATGTTAATGAAAGAGCATCAATAGATAGTAGAACATTAAAACTCCAGCCAGCGCAGAGACCCACGTGGCCAACCTACAAAAAAGATCTCTCTCAATAAAAGCTAAATTTCGACATTACTCCTCCGTCGTTAAACCGGAAGCAACATACGCAAGTGAAACACTATTCAGACTAAATACTCAAGCAACAACTGACAAATTGCAGAAAGTTGATAGAAGAATACTCCGAACAATTATCAGTAAGAAACACCAAGTTAATGGGCAGTGGAGACTTTTGCCCAATTCAGAAGTGTATAATGAAAGTGAATGCATTATTGATACAATGCGGAAAAGAAGGATTGCAGTTTTCGGCCACATATCTCGAATGCCAAATACTAGAATCCTGAAGTAACCTTTTGACTACTTCTGGAACAGTAAAACCAAATACATCTGGTTTAAAGAAGTGCAAAGTGATCTGGATGAACTGAACATCACCACACACCAAATTCAATAAAGAGAAGATAAACTGCTTCTGAAGAACAAATACACACGGCTGGCATTCAAACCATCAGAACGGAAGAAGTATGTCATATCTGCAGAAGAACAGGCAGCCAAGTCACAGCGAATGAAGAAGTTTTGGGAAGCGAAGAAATTGCTGACTGCTAAGACTTAAACTTAATTATTGTAGACTCTGTTGTATTATGTTTGATTTTAGTGCTCCAATGTGGGCGTAAACTATGTAAATAAATAAATAAATAAATAAATGGCCACCCAGCCACAGAAATTTGCTCTCGTGTTAAATGTTTTTACCCAGCTATTTAACACTGGATTGTATCGGCAAATATTTTGCGTGATTTTTATCTTTGTTTTATTTTAGTGTTTTCTATAACCCCTGTAAGTCATTTTTGTATTTTAAATCCCGTTACTTTGTTGTTCCTGTTCTGTTCCTTGTGTTGGTTCTTGTTTTAATCGATTTCAGTCTCTCGTCTGTTACATTTATATTGTAAGGGACGATCAAAAAGTTTTCGTTCGAAGGCTGTACAGTCCAGGATCGGTACGCCATACAGGCTAAATCGCAGTGGCCAATGAGGCAACCATCCTACCGACGCACCAGGTCGAAGATACACGTTTGGTAAAACATCGGGTCCTGCTGCGTGAAGATGTCCGTAACTGCCTGCTGCACATCTTCGTCCTACAGGAAACGTCGACGCGTCAGGGCCTTTGTAAAAAGACAAAAGTGTGATAAACGCATGGTGAGAGATAGGGACTAGGATGGGTGCTTGTGTGCCTCCCAGTTGGGATGGCGTAACTTCTGCGTTACGATATTTGCTACATGGCGGCGTGCCTTGTCATGAAGCAACAGCATCCTATATCCTTCCATTCCGCAACGGTCACTCTCCAATGGTTGTCTGTCGGTGTTTGTCTTTCGACAGGCAAGAAAAGAATAGCAGCGCGTTGGTCTTATTTGGACACATTTGATGATAACGTCACCATAGTCCATGTTTCAGCATTTACAGCACGCACGTCGGAAAGACGACGAATGCCAAACTTGTCCATTGCCTACCAGCATCGGAGTCGCGCTGCGGTGCATATACGCTGCAGAACGCCCTCAAACGGTAACTACAACGGCGCCCGTGAACCGGCAGTTTAGCGTCCTAGACTCTTTATTACCTTTCATCATAGGCGTATTTTGATCAGCAATGTGAGAGGGCGGTTCTCAAAGCAATTTTTAGAGAAACATCGTGACACTCAATTGAAGTCATTATCTAGAGAAACCAAAGAAAACACAGGATGGCCGGACTGGAATCTGAAGCCCAGTCCTGACAGTGGTTTAACCACTGCAACTCGTCGTGCCCCACACATGATAGGGCCTTTCTTTTTTAGGACGGTTGAAGTGGCGTCCACTTGGGATTACGAGGATAGGAGCTACTTGAAACAGAAATGGCCCAGCAGAAAACTGCCATGCCGACAACATCATCTTTAAGCAAAGTCATTCAAATGTCCAGATGTATGAGCGTCCTAACAGAAATTAGTAATGTTAATAAGATAAGGGATGCTGTCAAACTGGAGACAGAACAGCCAGCTCGTTTACAAGGTACAACAACAATTAAACTAAATTACATTGTTGTGACTGATGCTTCTCAAGTTCCGAGTACCTTTAATCTAAATTTAGCAGATATAATAGGATTGAGTGGCTCAGTCCAAGAACCGAAAGAATATATTAAACGTCGTTCTGCAAACCTTATGCAACTAAAACCAGCATCAGCATCCTTCACTCTAATTAACAGAACAATAAACTGTTTAGAAAACAAATACATATTGTATTGATGGAATTTCAAACAGAATTCTGAAAAGTTGTTCTAACGTAACAAGTAATGTCCTTATTTATGTATGTAATGCATAACTGGCACAGGGAGGTTTCCTAGTCAGTTGAAAGTATGCAGTAAAATGAGTGACAAGAACAACTTAAATACCTACCCTCCAGTTCCCTTACTGACATTTTTCCAAAATATTAGAAAAAGTAGTGTCCTACAAACTAGTGTCACGTTTAAGTAGAAATAAAGTGCTTTGCATATCGCATTTTGGATTCGAGAACAGTTTCTCGACTGAGAATGCTCTTTATACATCCACCCACCAAATATTACAGGCCTTAAATAATAACACATCGTTAGTTTGTAGTTTTTGGGGCCTTTCCAAGGTGTTTCATTGTACAGTCAAGTTACACTATTAGAAAAGCTTTAGTTTTATGGAAATGGTGGCTGTATACACAACTGGTTTGAATCAAATATAATGCAGAAAGTACAGCTGAGTACTTCAAACAGTGTTGGAAGGACAGAATACCTTACTGACTGGGGAGAAATCACAAACGGTGCGTTTCTTATACAGGGTGATCCAGCTGCCCTTACTGATATGATTTATGCAACCCACAATGCCTTCAAAAACCACGTGTGAGAGTTCATATTCTCTCGCTCGCTATAAGCTAACTATTAGTTTTAGATCTTTTTGTAGGAAAATTAATGTAGTTAAATTTTGACTGGGATAAATTTTCCCTGGAGGCCATGGTTTTCGCGTTATTAAAGAAAAACGCGTTTGAAGATCACTTTTGTACGTTTATCTTTAATATTTCGAAAACTACGGCCTCTAGCGAAAACGCAACCAGTACGAAATTTAACTATGTTACATTTCCTACAAAAAGGTCCCTTTCATTTTTTTCTGTGGGACTAATAGTTTGCACATAGTAAGTGGAAGAATATGAAAATCTTGCATGTGGTAATTGAAAGTGTTGTGTTTTGCATAAAACCCATAGACAGAGGCAGTGTATATGTGAATGACTTTCAACTTTACATTCAGAAGCAGGAGTGGCACTTTTTGCAGACGGTACATTAGAGAGGAAGCAACAGAAAAGATTGTTGATTATGGTTTTGAAAGAAATATTAAGTGTTTCTGCCGTAATGGACTCTATCTAAATTATGAGAAAACCTACTATGTTCGATTCTGTACAACAAATAGAGTCCTACCAAAAAATGATGTAGCACAGTAACAGGAGTCACTAATCAGGATAAAATAATCCAAATTTTTGGGAGCACTTGAGCTGGAAGAATCATATTACTCAGTTTCTCACTAAGTCGAGCTACTTTTGCTTTTTGTATAATTACTGGTATTGGAAACAAATTAATCAGCCTCCTAACATATTTTCATACTGCCACGGAATATTGTCTCAAGGAATAATTTTTTGGGGTAAATCACCACTTAGAAAGAAATTATTGATTGCATAAAGCAATAACAAGAATATGTGACATCATCCGCAGTCGTCACGTATGTACCTTTTCAACGAGTTTGGCCTTTCAACTTCTCACTCACTAAATGGATCGTTTCCAGTGATGTGATCAATTTCCTGGTTCGTTACCATTACATGTCTTGCCTGAAAACGGACCTATGTTTCTCACATTCGCTGCTGGCAATCTAATGTGCGAATCCTGCCTATAGATCCCAAACACGTTTAGACTTCCGGTATGCGTGTGCCTCTCTACTAAGTTTGCAAATTTCGCAGAACGTCTTTTTAACCTTAAATACAGAATTTAGGTGGTGTTATCTCTACCTACTTTGTGAAGGTTCCGCTGAAATTCTAATCCTTGAATATGGGATGCCAATGTCGTATTTGTTGCATGCTTCTTCGTGGTGTTCCAATTTTAAAAGCAGCAGTATAATTGAACGAGTTATGCGTATTCTTGTTTTTTCGTCGGATCTCATTCACAGTTTCTGGTGGAGCAAAGGAATACGTTCGTAGTAAGCTGATCTTTCACAGTACCGCTGTTGACAGGTTATGTTCTGATGACACTCGTCAGAGAGCAGGAACACAGTACAAGGTCGGAATACAGTTGTACATTAATGTACGATGCCAAATGGTTCCGTAATAACGTGAGAGGTCACGTATCTTCTGTGATAAGTATGAGGGGCAGACAAATGAAAACGAGACACATGGGAAAAAGTAAACTGTTTATTATTTCAAAAGTCATTGCTGTAACTGTAATACATTTCTCTCACTGTGAGACAAGACGACTGTCTTCATGGCAAAATGTTTGCTATTGCCTCCGTAAGTGTGATTGTACCCAGTCGTCCAAAGCAAATCGACGGTCACGAATGTCTTTCTTCACGGCTCCAAAAATGTGGAAATCGAATGAGAGAAATTGTGACGGTATGGAGGCACAAATACATGCTGCCAAGGCTGTTTCGACTTCGCTGCAGAAGTTTCGCTGGGAAGCCCTTTCACATCCTCCATACAACTCCAGTGTCTCTCTACGCGACTTCCGTATATTTGGGGCTCTGAAAAGTTTGGTAGAGCACTTGCCCGGGAAAGGCAAAGGTCCCGAGTTCGAGTCTCGGTCCGGCACACAGTTTTAATCTGCCAGGAAGTTTCATATCAGCGCACATTCCGCTGTAGAGTGAAAATTTCATTCTAGGAAGTGCTTAAACTCAGAAAAGTGTTCAGGGAGCCAGTGTTAGCAATTATGGACGTGTGGGGTGTTGCATTTTCCTGCTGGAATTCCTCAAGCCCGCGGAAATGCACAATGGACATGAATGGATACAGATGATCAGACAGGATGCTTACGTACGTGTCACCTGTCAGTCGCATCTAGACGTATCAGGGGTCCCACATCACTCCAACTGCACGCGCCCCGCACCATTAAGGAGGCTCCGCCAGCTTGAACAGTCCCCTGCTGACATTCAGTGTCCATGGATTTAAGGTTTTGTCTCCATACCTGTACACTTCCATCCGCCGATACGATTTGAAACGAGACTCGTCCGACCAGGCAACAAGTTTCCAGTCATCAGGAGCCCAATGCCCGTGTTGACGGGCCCAGGCGAGAGGAAAAGATTTGTGCCGGCCGCGGTGGTCTAGCGGTTCTGGCGCTGCAGTCCGGAACCGCGGGACTGCTACGGTCGCAGGTTCGAATCCTGCCTCGGGCATGGGTGTGTGTGATGCCCTTAGGTTAGTTAGGTTTAAGTAGTTCTAAGTTCTAGGGGACTTATGACCTAAGATGTTGAGTCCCATAGTGCTCAGAGCCATTTGAACCATTTTTTAAAAGATTTGTGTCGTGCAGTCAACAAGGGTACACGTGTAGGCCTTCGGCTCCTAAACCCCATATCGATGATGTTTCGTTGAATGGTTCGCGCGCTGACATTCACGCGCTGACACTTTTGATGGCGCAGTTTTGCGTAAAAGTTGCACTTCCGTCAGATCGAACGATTCTCTTCAGTCGTCGTTGGTCCCGTTCTTGCAGGATCTTGTTCCAGCCGCAGCAATGTCGTCGATTTGATGTTTCACCTGTTTCCTGATATTCACGGTGCACTCGTGAAATAGTCGTACGGGAAAATCCCTATTTCATCGCTAACTCGGAGATGCTGTGTCGCATTGCCCATGCGCCGACTATAACAAAATAAAATGGTTCAAATGGCTCAGAGCGCTATGGGACTTCATATTTGAGGTCATCAGTCCCCTAGACTTGGAACCACTTAAACCTAACTAACCTAAGGACGTCACACACATCCATGCCCGAGTCAGGATGCGAACCTGCGACCGTAGCACCAGCGCGGTTCCGGACTGAAGCGCCTAGAACTGCTCGGTCGCAATGGCCGGCCAACTATAACACCACGTTCAAACTAACTTAAATCTTGATAACCTGCCATTGTAGACAGCAGTAACCGATCCAACAACTGCTCCAGATACGCCAACCGCAACGCGGTATTCTGCCTGTTTACGTATATCTGTATTTCAGTATGCATTCCTATACCAGTTTTTTTGGCCGTTCAGTCTGCACAGAGTAATTCAAAAGGTTACGCACTAATTTAAGGAGCTGGTAGAGGAGTTCAAATATAACCGCCTATTGATAGGAAGATACGGTCTTGGAAGTAATTTCAAGCAACTGAAAACCCTGGAATGTCAGGGACAACAAAGACAATCAATGGTTAGTGCATTCGCGCCTTAAATTCCGATACAGTAATATACTGTTTTCTGAACAATGTTGTACATCACAGACGATATTCAGTGCAGGTATAACATATTCGTCGAAAATTCTAGCACATTCTATCAAGTACTTCAGGTATCTAACGAACCTCCTCAGATGCTGCATATATCCTTGCGAGAAGTGTTTCTTTGTCGGAAACTGGTGTAAAAATCATCCGCTCTTACTGAGTGTAATATGTAAGCAACATCTTCTCGTCAATATCTTTAGTAGCTATTTCTGTGTTATAAGAGGTAGTTTATTTTTGACTGGTTTTGAAAATTTCTGACATGTTTGCCCAATGCATCTCATGCTCAATGTAAAAAGGATATGTGTCGTTTAAGAAAAAATTTTCGATAGCATTATTGAGCAGATCGAAATTACAAAGAAGTAGCCTCAAATTTGGAATTGCATTCTCGAACATGAGTATTCTATCGAAAAGTCTACCCATTGCCTTAATTAGGCAGCAAAGTTATGGAGTACTGAATGACGATATTCGATACACACGTGATTACAGAGTTCCCAGATTGCCTTTCTTTGACGCTGATCTTCTACCGAAAATATGCAGAGGACGAAATTTTCTCAGAGACATATTCCTGCTGTTAGTATTAAAGGCATCGCATAGTGACAGAGCGTGTACCGGCTGTCCATACTAAGAGTCGTCAACCGAATTTTCTCTGGTGTTTCGGCAGATATTTGGAATTTGGTTTTTGTAGTGCCTAGTTAGAGTCAGCACACACACACACACACACACACACACACACACACACAAAGTCATTTTTTGAAGCTGAATTTAATTGGAAATTCGATACAGCAGTCCCAAATTAGTCAAGTGGCTATTGCAGTCTTTGTATAACAGAGAGATTGATTCCTATACGTTCGCTTTCCTTATAAAGCTTGTCTATGTGAAAAGATGCTACTGACAAACAGGTACGAATTGCCAATTGGCGCAACGATCTTCTCGGACTTTTTCCAAGGCTGTTCCCACTTGTCCAATTTACTCTCGTCTGGAACCAGAACACCACTTCACAGATCCTTCTGGTAACGCAGTGAAAATGATATGAACCAATTGTTAAATCGTTAAGATTTCGAGTAACGTTATCAACACGGGCAAAGTATGCTTGTCACATTTCTTAGGAGAAAGTTAAAAACAATTGTGGCTATAAGCGAACGTAAGAAGCTTCTCCGATAGATCAGTGAATAAACAAACTAGTGATAGTCCACTTTTATGTTAAAAACAAGAGAAAAGAACGAGAACAAATATCTCTGCAACACGATCAGCGTTAACTATCCCTACACATGCATGCAAAGTTCCACCCGCAAGCCCCTTAACCTGCATATGTCACCGTAGGCATTAGAATATACGTTTCGTGTCTTCTTGCTGAAATGGAGGTTGCTGTTAAGCGGCTGCGACATTTAGTCTCTTCGTTTTGAAAGTCAAAACGACCTTTAGATGTCGACAGGTAAAGCTACGTTTCCGACATGTGACGTACACATACGAAAGTCGCTCTTTTACTGATTTCATTCGTTTTGTTTTGTGCTCTTTGATTACAACGCGCCAACGTTTTCACGTAGCTTACGGCTTTTTACAGTATACTTTACTGCATGCGTCTAGCGACTAACTCTAATCGGACGTTACGACATGTTACAATGCCAAGGTTCTTAACGAAATAGCGAACGTGGAGTCTGTACATGAACTGAGCTTTTGTGTTCACAAGTTCTTTCGGTACATTGAGAGAGTAATAGTTTAACGATATGCTCGTCACGTAACTTAGACAAGTTGAAATTGGCTTTCGAAGAAGACACTTGATGTTCCTAAATCGCAGCTGCAGTATATTGTGTTTCAAGCACGAAAGGTAATATTCGGTTAGTTTCACGAGACTAATTTACTGGAGATTGTGGAACACTTGAGGCGAAAGTAACTTGTCTAAGGATCGTACTTCCCCGAATCAACTAGCCCTCAAATACAATGAGAAGAAAACAGGATTTCTCAACTACAGCTCATTCATCAGGGTACAACATCTTCAGGTTCCAACAGAAATATTTTATATCGCATCAAACGCAGTCACGGCAAATGTTCTGTTTTGGTACGCGTTGTACTTTTTAACTGTGAGACATGGGTTACATGACGAGAGTACATCGTAACTCAACGAAAGAAATATAATGAGTAGGTTAGTAGGTTAGGAACATTGTGTTGACAAATGATATTAGAAGACGATACACTGAAAGAAACTGTAGCGGAGCTCGCCCTACTGACAGCTATTGCTCTGTGCTTAATCACTGTCAGGACGAATATCCACTGATTTCTTCAGCGTAACGTTTAAGAAGGGAAGAACAAAAGGCTAGGCATCGAAAACATGAGAGTTCGTTTGACCTCTGTAAAGATGGGCAATTGATTGAAGGACCAATACCGTGTCCATCAAAAGTACAGGAGATAATAGAAAAAACTAAATGACAGTGGCCCTTCCCCGAATGCGGATGCATTTAGTGTTCCAGTCAGAGCGCTGCCTTGCTCTGTGTAAGTAACGCGAGAATGACTGAGCTGGGGTCAGTTTCTTCTGCCTCATGACATTGCTTGTTTCCCATATCCTGTAAGTACCACCGTGAGACGGCTAAGTTTCAGTGAGTTGAAGAGTAAATCGAGTGAGCTGAAAGCTATCTTGTGGAGGAGTAAGTCGTTACTAATTTCTGTCTGATTCATTATCAGTTTCCACAACAATGGATGTGTCAGCTACGTCCAGACTAGATAATATAAATATGGTGTGGGACTGCCAAGTTGGGCTATCTTATAGTAGCAGAAGGGTAACCTAAAGATTAGTGCTAGAGCCACGTGTCTCCCTTACAACGACTTCATATCCACGCTAGAACAGGTGTACTTCTGACTTCAGTAACGAATGGAAAACGAAAAAGGTCTAAAGATATTGGTATCAACCATCATTATCTCTGTGATACGAAGCAACAACTTGTGGCGCACAGGTGTGCAAAGATTTTGCTCTCACACTGATCCTACCCTGACAATCTTTACAAATTTCTTAGGTTAATTTGGGCATTAAAATACAAAAGCAATCAGTTCCTTGCGTACTGCCCACAAATGAAACGGGAACAATGGGTAGCAATGTTAGGAAAAAGTTTATGAAAGGGGTGGGCGACATTTAATGCAATTATTAAAAAAGTTTAGTTACTCATTCGTAGCTACTACGCAGAAAAAATGTTCCATGTTGGACACTGTTCATTGTTTAAGACGATAAGCTGCACCAAAACTAAACGAGTTTGTCTCACTCACATCGTTTATGTTTAGTAAAATGAAAACCGTTCAGTTCTTCTTCTCAGGGCCTTCTAGAAACGACATTCCAGTTTCAGTCCTTTATCATTCGTTGTTCCTTCCTTTTCTTCCAGTGTTCCTTCATTGTTTAACTTTGTTTCTCTTTCCTTGTTTCTGATCATTTTGTGCCTGTTTTCCTTTCCTTCCTCCATGGCAATCTTCTATTCGTAAAACTTTCAGATGGTTCAAATGGCTCTGAGCACTATGGGACTTAAAATCTGAAGCCATCAGTCCCCTAGAACTTCGAACTACTTAAACGTAACTAACCTAAGGACATCACACACATCCATGCCCGAGGCAGAATTCGAACCTGCGACCGTAGCAGTCGCGCGGTTCCGGACTGAAGCGCCTAGAACCGCTCGGCCACCACGGCCAGCTCCTATGAGCAGTCTTGTATTTGCGTAATGTGCAGACGTGACATGCTAAGTACATTAAAGCACAAAGCATGTAGAAAAGAATTTGTTTTTAAATATGGACTCTCTATTTGTTGAATGAAACGTGTCTATATTATTATAATTTCCACCTCTCTTCCCATGCTTGCAAGATATAATATTGAATTAAAAGGTCCGTACTTCTAGCAAGAAAACAGTGTTTGTTTTGTTTAGTTCCCAAACACGTTTCAATACAGTTACGGCATTCTCAGTAGATTTTACACTTACAGATTGTATGTAAGTAAGGAATTCGTTGAAATAATTTTTTTGTTATATAGACTGCATATATACTATATGTTTTTTTTCTTAATTATTTTGCCAGAAATCAGCCAAGTATCTAAATTAATACAGCATGTCGTCTGCAACACAGACGCGTTATGGCAATGTCTGAACTTAATTTTACAACATTTAAACTGTATAATCCGATAAAATAGTGCCATAAGTCGTTTTGTTACGATTGCTATTTCTGTAGTTAACCCGTGCTGAGTTTACGTGGCTATTTCCCTGATAAATGTATTGTTGTCATGGTTTTAAGGTTTAAGATGATCTGGAGACATTGGTAAAGTTTCGTAAACCTATGTTTTGGAAAACTATGTGATGTCGCTTGCTATTTCAGATTGTGTTGCAAACTTTAAATAGCTTTTACTTCCGTTTTTTCGTACTTAATGATGAAATCTGTACGCAAATATGTTGCTGTGGCTTAGACACACGTCTCCTTGTTTTGTTTTCGACTGACGGCTGCGATGTGTTTTCTACCGTATGTTTATTACTGATGTCTTGTGCTAGAATAATATCGGGCCCGTTCTGTCATTGTGGTCTTATGTTCTGGTTCACTCTGTCTACATTATCACTGAATATGTTACAAACTAAACACTGTCGATCAAGTAAACCAAAAAATAAAAACACTGATACAGAAGACACACTACATCATTACAGTGAAACACACCAATAATGATCATACACCAAGGAACGTAAAACGTTCACTACATGAAGAAATAAAAAACAACAGGGAAACATCGCACACACTGACATTTGACAAAAAAAATAGCCCACAGGAAAGGAAACATTAGAGAGAAAACAAAGACTACTTATGGCATACAGAAAAAACAATATACCGCAGAAAAGAACAAAAACACCGGACATTACCGTAGATAAATTCAATAAAGCAAGTATACACCAGTTAACCTACAGACTAAATTCAGTATAGGTGGGATGGACATGTAGAAACTTCAGACTAAGTTGCTCTGAACATTTAAGACCATTGGTAAACGATAGCACACACTCCACATTTGGAGACCACCCCGTTGAAAGCAGCCACCATAGGATCACAGAAGTAGAGCTCCAGGCATTCATACACATATTAACAAAACAGAAAACTACCACATCCAGAAAGCTATCATACTCGCCAAAAGTCACCGTTGATCAGGCAGTATTTTGCAACACAACGTTGTACAGCATTGCAAGCAAACTATCAAACAATACGCAATAAACCTCGCCACACACACAATGAAAATGACGAATTCTAATTCCGCGGCCACCAGTCGAAAGCAAAAGTGAAACAAACGACTGTCAAAAGCATAAATGAGCAGCAAAAACTGTTTCCAAGCTACACCAACATAATAACATCCAAAATTCACCAATAATAATGAAATACCCTAAGCGAAAGCTGTTAAAAATCCCTAACACAACTTATAAAAAGGAAACCTAACCAAATGGTTTCAGAGACCAAAAAGTTAAAAAATTTTACCAATGTCCACAGGTCATTTTAGCATTAAAACAGTAACAACAACACAAATAGCTGAAAAAAAGATGAAGTACAGCCCAGTACATGTGAACTATTGCTATGGTACGCAACAATAAAATATCGCAGTGTCCACTGTTTTTTCGGAATTACTGGGTAGTCAGAAACAGGCTGAAAAGCTTGTAAAGGTTCAGCAAGAGAGGTTGTGCTGAGAAATAATTGTCAAGTCAAATCAAGTCACTGCGAGTGCAAATTCAAGCACTTGCAAGCGCTAAAATGCTGTGATGCACAAACACCTGTGGGTCTGTGAGTTATCACTTGCTGAAATGCTCATTACTAGTTAAAACGTACCGTTTCGGAAGTGGTAAATTTAAGCTAGGTGAACAAATGCTACTTTGGTTCGGTTTGAGGAAACAAAACGAAGAATGCGTCTGGCGATACTGTATCTGACAGGTTGCTTGAATTTGCGCATGTGACGACCTGACTGGCTAAATGGAATACTAACTAAATAGCACAGAAACGACGTAGCGTATCGAACTTTTTCTTAACAGTTGCTTTTCTGCACAACCTGCCCTGCAACGCCTTACAAACTATCCAGACTGTTTTTGACTACCCTGTACAATGTAATGATTGTGTGCTAAACAAACATCCCTGTGTTACATATTTATGATGTGCTGTATTAATTAAGACGTATGGCTGATTGGGAGCCACAAGATGAAATGCATACGTATTCTAAACAACAACAAAATGTGATGTTCATGTATTCCTAACCTTAATAAAGGTAGTATCTATATAGGCGGGGCAGCTGCCCTACCGCTGGGTTTTATGCAGCCCCAACACCTTCAGATACCATTCATATTCTATCGATCGCTATGCACATACTAAACCCCTTTTTATAGGAAACTTAATTTAGTTATCTATTGTACCGGAATACGTTTCTGCTGGAGGTCATGGTTTTCGAGTTATTATATAAACTTTTATTATATAAGCTTATGTACATATTTCTTGAATAATTCGAAACCCACAGCCTCTAGTGAAAATTTTACTGCATTAAGTTTCCTACAGAAAGGTCCTCTTCATGTTTCTGTAGGACCAATAGTTTGCACATGACAAGCGAGAGAATATGAAAATATTGCATGTGGTATATGAAGGCGTAAGGGGTTGCATAAGACCCAGCAGTAGAAGCAGCTGAATCACGCTGTATGTTTCAGAAATGATAAAAGAAAAGAAGCACTGAGAGTGCCACAACTGTGCTAAGAATGTTTCTTGATTAAACAAAATAAACATCGTGTTCTTGAATAAGGCAGACACTCTTTTATTCGTTATCACGACCAGCTTGTTTAGAAATCTGGGAGCTTAGTTTATTATTCTATGCCACATATAAACCAGAATTCAATTTTTAAACCACATGAATCAATCACCATAAATAATTCGCCGGTTTCAGTAAATTTTGTGGTTTGTGTTATTCTGTGACCTATTTACATTGAAGAGTCAAAGAAACTGGTACACCTGCGTAATATCGTGTAGGGTCCCCGCGAGCACGCAGAAGTGCCGCAACACGACGTGTCATGGACTCGAAAATATCTGAAGTATTGCTGGAGGAAACTGACACCATGAATCCTGCAGGGATATCCATAAACGCATAAGAGCATGAGGGGCTTGAGATTTCTTCTGAGCAGCATGTTGCAAGACATCCCAGATATGCTCATGTCTAGGGAGTTTGTTGGCCAGCGGAATTGTTTGAACTCAGAAGAGTGTTCCTGCAGCCACTCTGTGGCAATGATGGACGTGTGGGGTGTCGCACTGTCCTACTGGAACTGCTTACCTCCGTCGGAATGCACAATGGAGATGAATGGATGCAGGTGATAAGACAGGGTGCTTACGTACGTGTCACCTGTCAGAGTCGTATCTAGATGTATCAGGGGTCCCATACCACTCCAACTGCACACTCCCCACACCATTACAGAGCCTCCACCAGCTTGAACAGTCTCCTGCTGACACGCAGGTTTCATGGATTCATGAGGTTGTCTCCAACCCCTACACGTCCATATGCTCGATACAATCTGAAACGAGACTCGTCCGACCAGGCAACATGCTTCCAGTTATCATCTGTCCAATGTGAATACAGTGTTGACATGCCCAGCCGATGCATAAAGCATCCAATACCACTCCAACTGCACACTACCCACACCATTACAGAGCCTCCACCAGCTTGAACAGTCTCCTGCTGACACGCAGGGTTCATGGATTCATGAGGTTGTCTCCATACCCGTACACGTCCATATGCTCGATACAATCTGAAACGAGACTCGTCCGACCAGGCAACATGCTTCCAGTTATCAACTGTCCAATGTGAATACAGTGTTGACATGTCCAGCCGATGCATAAAGCTTTGCGTCGTGCAGTCATCAAGGGTACACGAGTGGGCCTTCGGCTCCGAAAGCCCATATCGATTATGTTTTGTTGAATGTGTCGCACGCTGACACTTGATAGCCCAGCGTAGAAATCTGCAGCGTTTATCGCAAGGGTTGCACTTCTGTCACGTTGAACGATGCTCTCTTCCTTCATCGTTGGTCCCGTTCTTATAGGATCTTTTTCAGCCGCAGCGTTGTCGGAGATTTGATGTTTTACCAGATTCCCGATATTCACGGAACATTCGTAAAATGGTCGTATGGGAACACACCAACTTCATCGCTACCTCGGAGATACTGTGGCTCATCGCTCGTGCGCCGACTGCAACACCACGTTCAAACTCACTTAAATTTTGATGCCGCACAGGGTAGCCGCGCGGTCAAAGGCCGTCTTGTCACGGTTCGCGCGGCTCGCCCCGTCAGAGGTTCGAGTCCTCCCTCGGGCATGGGTGTGTGTGTTGTCCTTAGTGGAAGTTAGGTTAAGTTAGATTGACTAGTGTTTACTGGGGACCGATGACCTTAGCAATTTGATCCCATAGTCCTTACCACAAATTTAAAACTTGATAACCTGCCATTTTAGCAGCAGTAACCGATCTAACAGTTGCCCGAGACATCTGTCCTATAGAGGCGTTGCCGACCGAAGCGCCGTATTCTACCTGTTTACATACCTCTGTATTTGAATACGCATACCTATACTAGTTTCTTTGGCACGTGTATTACCTGGTTGAAATTGTAACCTCGTAAGCTGTTACCCAAAGTTTACAGTTTGACGTTAGTCCCAGAGCTGCTGCGCCCTTCCCAATGCCTCGGCCACCACCTCGCCGCTGCAAAGCACTCCCACGGCACGGCGGCGGCGGCGGCACTCATAGGGGGAAAGGTCGGCACTCAGCCGTTCGCCTCTCTTCTGCCCACTGGCATTTGGTGGCAGTCGCCGCCGGGTTACGTCATGCGGTCGCTCGTCGTGCCAGGTCGCACAACACTCTCTGTAGCCAGCTGCATAGTACTCCTCCCAGAGGCGGGCGGTCGTGTCGTGCTAGGGTTATTCTTAACGAATCGTCTAGAGGCTTGCGGCGATATGACTTTCTAAGGTATTTTCCGATCTTACAAGCAGGACAAGTCCACACCTACATCACCTTTCTGCAGTTCACAAGTAAGTGCCTGGGAGAGTGTTCATCAACCCACCTTTGTATTATTTCCACCCTCGAATAGCACGTGGGAAAAACGAACACTTAAATCTTTTCGTGCGAGCTCTGATATCTCTTTTACATCTACATTCATACCCTGCAAGCAACCGCAAACTGCGTGGCAGAGCGTACGTCCTATTAAACAAGTTATTATGATTTTTTTTAGTTCATTCACTTACGGAGCGCGGGAGGATGACGTTACATGCCTCTGTGCCTGCTGTAATTAATTTTGTCCTCACAATCCATATGCGAGCGAAACGTAGCTGCTCGTAGTACATTCTTAGGGTCACCATGGAGGATCCTTCCCACCCCGAACCAACTGTTCTTTTGAACTTGAGCCATAGTCCCTCTGCATGCTCCTCTACTCAGCTAACAGTGTGAAGTTCCTCACTTACATATGACACTGCTCATTTATCTACTTGGCTGATCAGATAAACGCCCGCATCTCGTGGTCGTGCGGTAGCGTTCTCGCTTCACACGCCCGAGTTCCCGGGTTCGATTCCCGGCGGGGTCAGGGATTTTCTCTGCCTCGTGATGGCTGGGTGTTGTGTGCTGTCCTTAGGTTAGTTAGGCTTAAGTAGTTCTAAGTTCTAGGGGACTGATGACCATAGATGTTAAGTCCCATAGTGCTCAGAGCCATTTGATCAGATAAACCCCTCAATTTGTTTTAATTGCCCTTTGTTCTTTGCTATTCATTGTTGCTGCAACTTGCCAGCCTGTATGGCCGTGCGGTTCTAGGCGCTTCAGTCTGGAATCGCGTGACCGCTACGGTCGCAGGTTCGAATCCTGCCTCGGGCATGGATGTGTGTGATGTCCTTAGGTTAGTTAGGTTTACTTAGTTATAAGTTCTAGGGGACTGATGACCACAGATGTTAAGTCCCATAGTGCTCAGAACCATTTTTTTGTTGCTGCAACTCCCTCAAGGTCACCGATACCAGTTTCGATGTGTACATCCTCGAAGAGGTCAGGTCTATTTGTTGCCGGTAGATCTATTTTCGAACTATCTCCTCTAAATAGTTTTCAGAGAATGCATTCAGTAGTTTCACAGGGTATCTTGTCAAGTCCACCACTAACATAACTGTAATTATTCCAACTAACTGTTGAATGATTTAAGTCTCCTCTGATGATTATAGTGTAATTAACTTACGTAAAAGCGAACTGAGGTTTTCTATTGTTTTCGGTTACACCAGAAGTTGAGGCTGGCGGTCGATAGAAAGATCAAATTATAGTTTTATGTCCACCCTTGATACTGAGTGTTGCACAAACAGTCTTCAGGATTTAAGTTTATTGTCTACTGTCGCAAATACACCACCTTCATTTCATATTAACCTATCGTTTCGATGTACTCTTAAATTTTCCCCAAAAAATCTCACTGCTATCAACTTCAAGTTTTACCCAGCTTTCTGTGTCTAGTATTATGTTAGCTTCAGTTCTTTCTAGGAGCGCTTCAGACACTTTGTTGTGAATGCTTCCGCAGTTAACTACTAGGATTTTAATACGCTCACCCAAGCGAGGTGTAGGGGACGTTTCTTTGGATTTTACACGGATAGTCCCAGGTTTACTGTGCATAAACCAAAAAACACTTGTGTGTACCCCAACACACAGTCACTCAGAACTCGAAACCAGGGATCCACGATTTGTTTTGGGGACAATGGTGCAGATTGTGAGCTTCGTTGAAACTTCTTGAGCAAGGCTGGTATTCTCAATGTTTTCTACCTGCTGCTGAAACGATCCATTTGGGGACAATGGTGCAGATTGTGAGCTTCGTTGAAACTTCTTTAGCAAGGTTGGTATTCTCAACGTTCTCTGCCTGTTGCTGGAACGACCCAAGTACAACGTCGGAGTCCAGACGACAGGCATAGTTTTTATCAACCTTTGCCTCAGTCTGCTGTTTGTTGTACCATGTTCCCTCAATGGCTGCCACAGTAGCCTCTTCAGTTTGTTGACTAAGGCCCCTAGGCGTACGCAATGGGAGCACCTGGTGTTCCTTCACATTTCTTGGTGCCACTTTTCTAAAGGCTACCATTACATGCTTGAACTGCCGACGATTAATAGATCATTACCCTTTTATTTGCCTCATCTTGTCCAGGTCACAACCGGTTTCCCAAGAGGTGAAGTGAGTCTACCTGGCTCCGTTTCGGTTTCAGACAGCATCTCGAACTTGTTCGGCAGGGTGATGAGTGTAATATCTTGAGTCCTTCTAGTCTGTGCCCCTCCTGTGCAAGACACCCAGACCACTACCATGCCATTCACAGTCAAGTGGATGAAAAATGAGTGATCCTCTGTTTCCTTCAGAAGAGATAGTATTCACTGGAGAGGGCAGTACCTGACGTACCTTTGGCATGTATGGTACATGACTCTCGGTAGCCCCCCCAACACACCCATTCGCAACAGCTTCCAACTGCTTGACAGTAGACAAGGCGATTTCCTGCTGGATACGATCAGCAACCAATTCGCCCTGCCTGGGAACAGCTAACACAGGGGCTGCACTGTGCCTGGTGAAATATTTTACAGAACAGTAAAGAAATAAAACTAAGCTTGATGATTTTATTTTAATTTGCAAGTCTGATATGCTACAAGTATTTACCAGCTCCCTTTTAGAGCTGACGCGGTTAACAGCCAAAACGAGATTTTTATCACAAGGAAAAAACTTGGTACACGTTTTACTATTTCTTTGAAAAGCTTTTTAGGTTTATAGTCACGGATGAACGTCAAACTGTAAACTTTGGGTAACAGCTTACGACGTTACAATTTCAACCAGGTAATACACGCACCAAGGAAACTAGTATAGGTATGCGTATTCAAATACAGAGATATGTAAACAGGTACAATACGGCGCTTCGGTCGACAATGCCTCTATAGGACAAGTGTCTGGGACAGTTGTTAGATCGGTTACTGCTGCAAAAATGGCAGCTTATCAAGATTTAAATTTTAAATTGCACAAGTCATCTGTCCCAAGGCTTACACATTAATTACTCTAACTTAATCTAACTTACACTAACGACAACACACACACCCATGCCCGAGGGAGGAACCTCAGGCGGCAGGAGCCGCGCGAACCATGACAAGACGCCTGAGACTGCACGGCTACCCCGTGCGGCATCAAGATTTAAGTGAGTTTGAACGTTGTGTTGCAGTCGGCGCACGAGCGATGGGACACAGTATCTCCGAGGTAGCGATGAAGTTGGTGTGTTCCCATACGACCATTTCATGAATGTACCGTGAATATCAGGAATCTGGTAAAATATCAAATCTCCGACAACGCTGCGGCCGGAAAAAGATCCTGTAAGAACGGGGCCAATGACAACGGAAGTGAATCGTTCAACGTGACAGAAGTGCAACCCTTGCGCAAAATACTGCAGATTTCATCGCTGGGCCATCAAGTGTCAGCGTGCGACACATTCAACGAAACGCAATCGATATGGGCTTTCGGAGCCGAAGGCCCATTCGTGTATCCTTGATGACTGCACGACACAAAGCTTTACGCATCGCTTGGGCACGTCAACACTGTATTCACATTGGACAGTTGATAACTGGAAACATGTTGCCTTGTCGGACGGGTCTCGTTGATAATACCCTATTTTTCGCCTTAAAGGCATTCTTGACTAAGACCAATTCATCACAGGTTCCTGGACCTAAGTTTTTGACATTCCGCTACGGTCGCAGGTTCGAATCCTGCCTCGGGCATGGATGTGTGTGATGTCCTTAGGTTAGTTAGGTTTAATTAGTTCTAAGTTCTAGGCGACTGATGTCCTCAGAAGTTAAGTCGCATAGTGCTCAGAGTCATTTGAACCATTTTTTTTTTTTTTTTTTTTTTTTTTGGCATTCGTGATTTTACTCAGGCACAAAAGAAATGCCGGAAGTCAGTATATATAAGTAAATAAAAATGCGAACAGTACGGATTTTTGCACTTAATTGATTTTGTGTCCCCTTTTACAGTGGCATTCCAGTGAGGAACACTGCACGTTATCGTATCTCACGAAAACGACGTGAAATGTGGAACACAACAAACATACGTGCTTGGTGTTTGTAACACGCCTTATTGTAAGTTCACCGGACAAGAACCTTACCTCTCGTAGAGAATCGGGTGAAGGTGTGTTGTACCCAGGTTAAGCCACTCGTTGGAAATTTGATCGCGCAATTCCACCAAATTGGGGAGATGCTGATGGCGTTTCACCCGCTGTTCCAAAATGCTCCACAGATTTTCTATGGGCCACAACACAGAGGATTTTGCAGGCCATCGGGATGTAATATGATCAGGGAGTATTAAAAAAACCAGACACTCATCCTTCCAACCGGATGAACTTTCCTGTAGTCGTCTTGATAAAAAAAGAAAAAGTGGGAGGGGTTGACAAGGGGTGAGCAATAGCCTTCTGGGAGGTGACTTGCTCTAGAAGATCATTCAATGCAGTTCTCGCCGCAGTTTCTCTCGTTAAAAGGGTGGGATAGACCTCCACTCATTGCCTACCGGATTTGGGAGCGATTTTGATGCACAAGCTGCGAAACGCGTCTCCATTCCCTCTCTGTCAGAATATTTCTCGACCACAATTCTGGCGTCGTGTTTCGTGGCCAAGTGTTTTACACCATTGACTACAGACTTATAAACAGTCCACCGCGAAACGTCAACAAATCCAACCATGGGCACGGCCAAACACAATTGCCCCTTTCTGTCCCTCTGTCACGTCCTTACATTTACCGATGTTTACGTACAATGTCCGCTTGAGACCTAAATGTCTCACTGATCGCTACTTTCTTATGCTCACGCAGAGGCAATGCGCATTTGGTTGAGCATGTGATTCGATCTCTGAGCCACCTGTGAAGGCTTAACGTTTCATTTGTGCGTGCAGAGTGGGTTGAGAAATTTTTTTGTCTAGTGAGCTTACTATGATGGTACCTTTTCTCTATGTAGGTGGGTGTCAACAAATTACTGTCGTATTCGGAGGATATACAATTGATTGAAATTTTGTGAAAACGTCTCATTACAACGAGAAACGCATTTTTTTAAATAATTGACACGCCTATTGGCGTATCATATCCGTGACACTCTTCCACTATTTTAGGATAATACATAGTGAACTGCCTTTCTTTGAACTTATTTGATGTCTACCGTCAGTCCTCTCTGGTAAGGATCCCACACCGCGCGGCAACACTTTAGTAGAGGGCGGTTAAGTATAGTGTAGACAGTGTCTTTAGAAGATTTGTTGTATCTTCTGAGCGTTCTACCAATAAAACGCACAGTTTGGTCCGCCTTCCCCAGAACATTTTCTATGTATTCATTCCAATTTAAGTTGCGTGTAATGTAACTCCTACGCGCTGAGTTGAATTTTTAACAGAGTCCTTGTACTCACGTGAATGACTTCGCACATTTTATGGTTTAGAGTTAATTTGCGATTTAGCAAATAGTAAATGACAGTATCATCGGCAAACAATCTAAGAGGACTGCTTACATTGTCTCCTAAACGGTTTATATATGCTGCCGGAAAAAAAAATACAACACCCTCAAGGGCTGTGTTCAGTGGCACCTGCGTAGAATAAGAGGGCGTTTATTTATTTATTGTTCCGTGGGACCACATTAAGGAGAAACAGATAAAATGAAATATAAAAAAAACATATTCATGTGACAAGTCGTAAGTTTAAATGAAGACAATCAACAATGTAACACTGGAATTTGCTTAATTTTTTAGCTCTTCCAGGAGCTCCTCGACAGAATAGAAGGAGTGAGCCATGAGGAAACTCTTCAGTTTAGACTTAAAAGAGTTTGGGCTACTGCTAAGATTTTTGAGTTCATGTGGTAGCTTATTGAAAATGGATGCAGCAGAATACTGCACTCCTTTCTGCACAAGAGTCAAGGAAGTGCATCCTACATGCAGATTTGATTTCTGCCTAGTATTAACTGAGTGAAAGCTGCTAACTCTTGGGAATAAGCTAATATTGCTAACAGCAAACGACGTTAAAGAAAATATATACTGTGAGGGCAATGTCAGAATTCCCAGACTATTGAATAGGGGTCGACAAGAGGTTCTAGAACTTACACCACACATAGCTCGAACAGCCCGTTTTTGAGCCCTTTTTGAATCAGAAGAATTACCCCAAAAAATAATACCATATGACATAAGCGTATGAAAATATGCGAAGTAGACTACTTTTCGTGTTGAAATGTCACTTATTTCAGATGCTGTTCTAATGGTAAATAAAGCGGCATTTAGTTTCTGAACAAGATCCTGAACATGGGCTTTCCACAAGAGCTTACTATCTATCTGTACGCCTAGGAACTTGAACTGTTCCGTCTCGCTTATAACATGCCCATTCTGTCTGATTAAAATATCAGTTCTTGTTGAATTGTGAGTTAGAAATTGTAAAAACTGAGTCTTACTGTGATTTAGCATCAAATTATTTTCCACAAGCCACGAACTTATTTCATGAACTACATTATTTGATAATGTTTCAGTATTACACACAAGATCCTTCACTACGAAGCTGGTGTCATCAGCAAACAGAAATATTTTTGAATCACCTGTAATACTAGAAGGCATATAATTTATATAAATAAGAAACAGCAGTGGCCCCAGCACCGATCCTTGGGGAACGCCCCATTTAACAGTGCCCCATTGGGACTGAACATCATTACCACTCTCAATATTGCGGAGAATTACCTTCTGCTTTCTGTTCTTAAAGTAAGAGGCGAACCAGTTGTAAGCTACTCCCCTTACTCCATAATGTTCCAACTTCTGCAGTAATATTTTGTGGTCAACACAGTCAAAAGCCTTCGTTGAATCAAAGAAAACACCTAACGTTCGCAACCTTTTATTTAATCCGTCCAAAACCTCACAGAGAAAAGAGACTATAGCATTTTCAGTTGTTAAGCCATTTCTAAAAAACAACTGTGCATTTGACAGCAAATTATGTGAATTTAAATGCTGCAGTAACCTTGTATATACAACCCTCTCGATAACTTTAGCAAACACCGATGGCATAGAAATAGGTCTATAATTATCAACATTATCCCTGTCTCCCTTTTTATAAAGTGGCTTCACTACCGAGTACTTTAATCGGTCAGGAAACCAACCACTCCTAAAGGAAAAGTTACAGATATGGCTAAGTACTGGGCTAACATACATGGAACAATACTTCAGTATTCTGCTAGATACCCCGTCATATCCATGAGAGTTCTTGGTCTTTAGTGATTCAATTATTAACTCAATCTCCCTCTTGTCAGTATCATGGAGGAGCATTTCAGGTAACAGTCTCGGAACACTTTTTTCTACGAGCGCTATATGATTCCCTGTTGGGACTAGGTTTCTATTTAGTTCACCTGCTATATTCAGAAAGTGATTATTAAATACTGTACATATATGCGACTTATCAGTAACACGGACATTCCCACTACGCACTGATTCTATGTCCTCGACCTGTCTCTGCAGACCAGCCACTTCCTTTACGACTGACCATATGGTTTTAATTTTATCCTGAGACTTAGCTATTCTGTCTGCATACCACATACTTTTTGCCTTCCTAATAACTTTTTTAAGCACCTTACGATACTGTTTGTAATGGGCTACTGCATTTAGATTGTGACTGTTTCTAACTTTTTGATATAATTGCCACTTTGTTCTACAAGAACATCAGAACACTTTGTTCTGAAAAGTAATGCTTCCGATTTTTTTTTTTTGAAAACTGGACGCTACTTAAATAAAACAAAAGTTGTTACGGTTCTACATCTTTATTCTTCATATCTACGTATTTGCAGCCCTCTTCCACTAGACGCCTTCCTAGTTGTAGCGTGTAACATGGCGGTGTGTAACGTAACTATGTCGGTGCATGTGAAACAGTGTACTGTAATCTTGTTTCGAATTCGAAGAGTTCATCCACACATGCAGCACCCTCTCCTTCACCATGACAGTGCTAGGACCACACACAAGCGCTGCGACATCTGCAACAGTCTGACGCCTTGGATCACCGTCATTACTCATCCTCCATACAATCCCGACTTGGCCCCATTCGATTTTCATGTGTTGCTAAAAGTTAAAGAGCACCTTCGAGGAATTCACTTTGATAGTGACAGTATCGACAAACTGCTCTCTCGTTGGGAGAAACATATTCAGCGCCACAGTGACTACATCGAAAAATAAATATGTGGACATGAAAAATAAAGATGTAAAATGTTAATAAAGTTTGTCTGACTTAAAAAACTTTAAGTTTAAGTCTGTGCACCCTGTGTTTTGACTCTGCAGGTGGTAACTGTGCTGAGTTTACAGGTGAACACTGTTTGCAACATTCGTTCTAGGGTACAGCCAGGCTCCATGGACGAGTAAGTACTCCTGTTGAACAGCTTCAGGTATGTGAACGAGGTCACATTGTGGAACTGCAGGAAACTGGGTGGACGTATTGACGGATTGCTGCACATGTTGGGCACAGTGTATCGGTGATGTGTCACTGCTTTTGGCGAAGGTCGATGGAACATTCCAGCATCCGTGTACTATGTTGTGGAAGTCCACGTGAGAGGCACACGTAAGGATCGACGAATTATACAATAAGCGGTGGCCAACCGAACATCATCCATGGAAGAAATCCGGTCGCAAGTCGCATTTGCTGTGTCACTGAGGACATTGGGAACCATCTGCTTGCAGCAGGATAATATTTCGACGAGGGCATGTCACTTAGACATGCCCGATAGTTACCGACTAATTTTTTCAGCTTTTGCTTGAAAATGTCTCTAGAACCGAAACTAGGATAGTGAAATAAATAAATAATAAAAAACTTACACAAATGACGTTACTTAAAAACCAGCCAGCGTTGTTGCAGTATGACTTGAACATGTGAAAGTGTGATTGTGTGAGTAAACAAAAACATTTTTCGTACATTGTAGGAGGCTATATGATTATCGTAATCAAAGGTAATAAAATATTTAAAAAGAAAACCCTTCTTATCTTGTGATTACTTAAGACCTAACGACGTGTCAACTTTAACGAGCACTTCTTCTGTGTTTCGTAGAAATTTTCACTTCTGTCACCTTACGGTTGTTAACCGTGGAGATATTCGTTCAGACTTTAACGCGAGGTATCTGTGAAAAGTTCCTGCGATTTAGCACAGACCTTTTTGCACGACGTCTTCAATAGAGTGAATCGTTTCTCAGGCTACCGTTAAGCCTCGTTTGTTACCACGGCGGCTATTTCGCAAACCGTACCGACTAACTTGTTTACCGAGACTGAACTTTGGGAGAACAATTCTCGTAAACGGCGAGCGCACTCCGTAATGGCGCTCGTCACTGTGTCAACACGGCGAGCGGGCTGCCACGCTCGGCCGCGCCGGCCCCTTAATCCAGGCGCTTCCATTGTGTGGCGCACCGCCTGCCGAGCCGCTCTTGCATCAGCCTCGTCAAACGTCGCTTAGCAGCTCCGAATGCCTCTGGAAGCAATTCCACCTCGCCGTTCCGTTGTCACACGTCCAACCGCGACTGATGCTCTCTCTCCTCGAGCGCAGTCCAGCGGTAAATGCTAGCCATTATCCTTGTTAGCGCGTAATCTCGCCGGCGACCTCCGGTGTGGTGGTCACCAGAGATTAACTCCGGAGTCTGAGTCAGGCGCGGACGTGAGAGAAGGGATGCTCGCCTCGCCGGTTGCCTCGTGCTCGTTGCAGGTGCGAAACCACTTTACGATTCGTGCGAAGGTCCTCTGGCGTAGTGCAGGGTCACTAGATGTAGTGAGCTGTCTCACAGACTGTTCCACTCTCTGACCCCCTGGATGAGCGGTCGGTGCGTCGCACTGCCGCATGCCGTACTTAGGTTCGGTCTCTGGGACACGGAAGGGAATTTCTTGGTAGGAGGACTCTACAGAATTTCGCCCAGCCTCGTGGGGAAAAGTGAGGATGTTCCTGCTAGTCTGTCTTTCGAAAGCCTCTTTGTCTCTGCATAATTACCGGAAACTACATCCATCTGAACATGCTTTTACTGTATTCAAGCCTCGGTCTCCCTTTTCACTTTTTACCGCCCAAACTTCCTTCAGTTACCAAACTGACTGTTTCTTAATGCCTCAGGATGTGTCCTATCAGGTTATCCTTTCATTTAATCAAAGGCTCTAAGCACTATGGGACTTAACATCTGAGTTCATCAGTCCACTAGACTTAGAACTACTTAAACTGTTGTAACCGCGACCGATACGGTCGCGCGGTGGCCGAGAAAGCGCGGCGGGACCGAACGGAGAGTGGAACGCGAACAAACAAACGAACGAACGGAAAGGACGGACACGAAACAACGACGGATGACGGAGAGAGACCTTACGACGACAACACGCAAGAAGCAACGGAGTGACAGAGACAACCAAACGAATCCAAGACGTCCACTAGTAATAAAAACAAAGAACGGAAAACACGCTGTCTGTTGTTGAGGCGATATGTCAAGACTCATGCAACGATTAGACTCGCTGGCTCAACTTCCTTTTTTTTTCTCTCTCTTTGTTGTTAATTTCACACCTGATACAGGAAGGCCAGCAGCGGCATATTACGCCGCTCTTCGGCCACAGATAAAACTAATGATACAAAAGAACACAATCGCAGAACAGACAGGGTGAATATACAAACGTAGACATACAAAATTAAAACATACGGAGCCGTTCACGGGCGCTCAGTCCAAAATAAAAATGTTCAGACACGTGGACACGCACAGAGATGACAGATGGCACACGCAAACGTTGGAGCACAAACGAATAACACTGGAACATTTGAGCACGAACACAACGACACACACAAACACTAGGCGATGATATCCGGCGCGCGGAAGTTCACTGTACGTGTGCGAGTCCAGGGACCTGCCAAAAAGGGAAAAAAGGGGGGAGGAGGGAGAGGGGAGTGTGTAGATACTAGTGGCAGAAGAGATGGAAGGGGGAGGAAATATGGTAGGGGGGGTAGGGGAAGCCCAGGGGAAGAGGGAGGGAGGAAGGGAGGAGGGAGAGGAGGGAGAGAGGGTGCCCTCAGGAGAAAACACAGGGAGCGGTAGAGGAGGATCAAAGTTGGTAGGAGGGGTTGATGGAGGGGATGAAGGCGTCATCAGGGACGGGGAGTTGGTGGAAGCCACCTTGGGTGAGGGTGTGGAGAGTGGAGAGATGGAAAGCAGGTGGGATGTGGGAATGCAGGTGCGGCAGCGGACGGGGGTGGGATAGGATGGGAGAGGCAAGTGGGTGAGGGGGATCAAATTTGCGGGAGGTGTAGAGGATCTATAACCGTTCGAGGAAAAGGAGGTGCGGGAACGGAATAAGGTCATAGATGATCCGCGTGGGGGAGGGGAGACGGATGCGATAGGCAACGTGGAGCGCATGGCGTTCTAGGATTTGAAGGGATTTGTAAAAGGTAGGAGAGGCGGAGATGCAGGCGGGATGAGCGTAGCAGAGGATAGTGTGGATAAGGGATTTATAGGTGTGGAGGATGGTGGAGGGGTCCAGACCCCATGTGCGGCCAGAAAGGAGCTTGAGGAGACGGAGTCGGGAACGTGCGTTGGCTTTGATTGTCCGAAGATTGGGGGTCCAGGAGAGGCGATGGTCAAGGGTGACGCCAAGATACTTAAGGGTGAGGGTGAGGGCGATAGGACGGCCATAAATGGTGAGATAGAAGTGGAGGAGATGGAAGGAATGGGTGGTTTTGCCTACAATGATGGCCTGGGTCTTGGAAGGATTGATCTTGCTGGCTGAGCGAGAGGCAGGCGCTTAAATACTCTATCGGGGGCGCCGCTATTGGCGAAGCACGTGTTCCATTGTGGCGCCCTCACACTAAATGCGGGCCAGGAGGCGTGCGCCGCCACAGCTTACGGCGCGTTGGTGCAGAGACCTCTAGGGGTCTTCGACGTCCATGACGTCTGGCGGGGATTCAAAATCGGCAGCGCGCGGTACCAGATAAACCTAACTAACCTAAGGATAGCACACATATCCATGCCCGAGGCAGGATTTGAAGCTGGGACCGTAGCAGCAGGGCGGTTCCTGACTAAAGCGCCTAGAACTGCTCGGCCACAGCGCCCAGCAGTAGCACTAGATTAATATAAAGTTCATTAAATAGTTCTAAAACGTCGCCTTGTTGGGCCTCCCCCCCCCCCCTCCCCCGCCCCCCCCCCCGCCCCCCGCCCCCCCCCCCCCTCGCCCGTCAATTAGCAAGCGACAGTCTCTCTCGAATTCAAATTCAGGTTTTATTATTTTACTAGAGCGATAGGCACTTTGTTTAACACTACTTTTACCGCCACACTCGAAATTACTGCTCCTTTGCCGGCTAGGGTGGCCGAGCGGTTCTAGGCGCTACAGTCTGGAACAGCGCGACCGCTACGCTCGCAGGTTCGAATCCTGGCTCGGGCATGGAGTGTGTGCTGTCCTTAGGTTAGTTAGGTTTATGTAGTTCTAAGTTCTAGGGGACTGATTACCTCAGAAGTTAAGTCCCATAGTGCTCAGAGTCATTTGAACCATTTTGAACTGCTCCTTCATGTTTTACTATATTGAGTTACATAAAATCCTCGGACTCCATCGTACCTCGATTACATAACACCACTCCTGTATCATCTGTCTTCGTCTTCCTGTTTTGCTTAAAATGCAGATTACATTTCATCCTGACTGGGTATAGCACGTGAATGGATTTCCAATAAATTATTACATCACACAAATTTTTATAATTAGAACGCTTTGCAAATAGCAATTAAAGAACAATTAGTTACTCATAACTTATTGTCTAATCAGAGGAGATATTTACATGGTAATAAGATTTCCGTCTTAGCATATTCGTCACTGAAACCGTTACTATCATTGAATTTCTGTACATCCACTGTCATGGATAATGGGACAACCGCTGTTTAGCATTCAGTTCAAAAGGTTCAAATGGCCCTGAGCACTATGGGACTTAACTTCTGAGGTCATCAGTCCTCTAGAACTTAGAACTGCTTAAACCTAACTAACCTCAGTAACACATCCATGCCCGAGGCAGGATTCGAACCTGCGACAGTAGTGGTCGCGCGGTTCCAGACAGTAGCGCTTAGAACCGTTCGGCCACCTCGGCCGGCAGCATACAGTTACCTATATGCTCTCTAACTGTTCATAGCATACAGTTATCTGTATGCTCTGTAGCTGTTTATTTGCACTTTCTTATGTGTATATGTTTGTTATCTTGACATGGTTCTTACATTTCTGGAAATTCCATTTTGACTATCTGGAGTATTTGAAAATGTGTTATCAACATGCTCAATAACCGCTCATTTGCAGTTTGTGACGCGTATATTTTTACTGTCTTGATATGGATCTTACATTTAGGGAAATACTATTTTGAGTATCTGGATGATTTGAAAATGGGTCCCGACCCGAAACTAGTCATAAAGTAAATAAAAGTGAAATTTGCAACTTTGTCTCTTCTTCCGTTGTATTGATTAACACTAATTGACATCTGCAATTAATTCAGCGTGACGAAAGTTCGGAAATTTAAGGTATTTATTTTTGTTTTCATGTGGGTGACCTCGTACCTTATTGAGATACAATTGAAATTTTTCGCAGCATTCACATATCGTATCTAAGTCATTACTATGCCGTGGATACGTGTATATTGTGTATATTGCCATACAATATTGTAACTAGAAATTATACGCCAGTTAACTACGCTCCTCCCAAGTTCGGATAAAAATCGTCACTGGCATTAAAATAATAATCTGAAGGTGAAAAAGAAAAAAACTTTAAGCCTTAGCTTTCCCAGTGAAACAGACAAGAGTTACACGGCTGGGGTAGACAGCCTGCAAATTGCAGCACCGCGCGAGGCCCCTGAGTTGCCCTAGAGCCGCTGTCCCGCAGCTGGGAGTCCGCCGTCGAGCTCCGAGCTCCACAGGGGGTCTGGGAGGAGGTCAGTGCACCGGCCCAGCTGCACGGCCATTGTGGATGCACCGGCATAACTGTGAGCGCGGCGGCGGCGGCCCGCTGGCCTCTGGCCTGCAGACCTGCACACCGGCTGTGGCCGGGGGCGCTGCAAGCAACGGCGGAGGAGGGCCAGCCAACTCAAGCCCACTCATCGCACATCTCGTTTTTCACTCTCGACATGTACCACAAACTCATTTCCCGTTTTAACGGCTTGCAGGGTCCTAAAAAATTCAATGCTCAACCTGAAAGATACGATGATGCAGAGACAACAGGTAGGAGACGAGGTACTGGCAGAAGTAAAGCTGTGAGGACGGGGCGTGGGTCGTGCTTGGGTAGCTCAGTTGGTAGAGCACTTGCCCGCGAAAGGCAAAGGTCCCGAGTTCGAGTCTCGGTCCGGCACACAGTTTTAATCTGCCAGGAAGTTTCAACAAATAAACTGACGAAAAAAAAAAAACCGCAACACCAAGAAGGAGTTGCGTGACATAAACGACAGTTGGTAGGCGTGTATCTTCATCTGAAAGATGGCGTCTGTTCAAATTTCGCGCCAGTCGCGTAAGAGTGGCGCTAGTAACGCCACTTTGAGGATGCAATTCAAGTCGTGAGCGTTAGTTATCTATATATGAATTTGAACGTCAAGAATGTCTTTAAGGCGACAAAGACACCATTATCAACACCTCACAGAGTTTGACCCGAGATTCTGTAATAGGGCTACGCGAAACTGAATGTTCCTTCTGCGATATTGCAGAACGACGTGGGAGGAATGTTGCTACTGTACATGACCGGGCTCCGAATGTCCACGTGGCAGTACCGAGGGGGAAGACCGTCGAGTTCGGCGTATGGCTCTGGGACATTGTACTGCATCAACAGCAGCAATTTGAGCAGCAGTTGGCACCACTGTGACACAACGAACTGTTACGAATCAGCTACTTCAAGGACAGCTTCGTGCCACACACTCTCTATTGTGTATTCCACTGACCCTAAACTAACACCATTTGTGACGTTATATATGAAGATGGCATCTATTCTTTCGGACATGTCAGAAATAACAGACACCATATTCATATACACTACTGGCCATTAAAATTGCTACACCAAGAAGAAATGCAGATGATAAACGGGTATTCAATGGACATATATATTATACTAGAACTGACATGTGATTACATTTTCACGCAATTTGGGTGCATAGATCCTGAGAAATCATTACCCAGAACAACCACCTCTGGCCGTAATAACGGCCTTGAGATGCCTGGGCATTGAGTCAAACAGAGCTTGGATGGCGTGTACAGGTACAGCTGCCCATGCAGCTTCAACACGATACCAGAGTTCATCAAGAGTAGTGACTGGCGTATTGTGACGAGCCAGTTGCACGGCCACCATTGACCAGACGTTTTCAATTGGTGAGAGATCCGGGGAATGTGCTAGCCAGGGTAGCAGTTGAACATTTTCTGTATCCGAAAAGACCCGTACAGGACCAGCCACATGCGTTCGTGCATTATCCTGCTGAAATGTAAGGTTTTCGCAGGGATCGAATTTTGGGTAGAGCCAGGGGTCGTAACACATCTGAAATGTAACGTCCACTGCTCAAAGTGCCGTCAATGCGAACAAGAGGTGACCGAGACGTGTAACCAATGGCACACCATACCATCACGCCGGGTGAAACGCCAGTATGGCGATGACGAATACACGCTTCCAATGTGCGTTCACCGCGATGTCGCCAAACACGGATGCGACCATCATGATGGCGTAAACAGAACCTGGATTCATCCGAAAAAACGACGTTTTGCCATTCGTGCACCCATGCTCGTCGTTGAGCACACCATCGCAGGCGCTCCTGTCTGTGATGCAGCGTCAAGAGTAACCGCAGCCATGGTCTCCGAGCTGATAGTCCATGCTGCTGCAAACGTCGTCGGACTGTTCGTGCAGATGGTTGTTGTCTTGCAAACGTCCCCATCTGTTGACTCAGGGATCGAGACGTGGCTGCATGATCCGTTACAGCCATGCGGATAAGATGCCTGTTATCTCGACTGCTAGTGATACGAGGCCGTTCGGATCCAGCACGGCGTTCCGTATTACCCTCCTGAACCCACCGATTCCATATTCTGCTAACAGTCATTGGTTCTCGACCAACGCGGGCAGCAATGTCGCGAGACTATAAACCGCAATCGCGATAGGCTACAGTCCGACCTTTATCAAAGTCGGAAATGTGATGGTACGCATTTCTCCTCCTTACACGAGGCATCACAACAACGTTTCACCAGGCAACGCCGTCAAGTGCTGTTTGTGTATGAGAAATCGGTTGGAAACTTTCCTCGTGTCAGCACGTTGTAGGTGTCGCCACCGGCGCCGGCGCCAACCTTGTGTGAATGCTCTGAAAAGCTGATCATTTGCATATCACGGCATCTTCTTACTGTCGGTTAAATTTCGCGTCTGTAGCACGTCATCTTCGTGGTGTAGCAATTTTAATGGCCAGTAGTGTATATATATATATGAGGCTTACCGGCCAATGATCATCTTCAGTGTGGATGCACTCACATTGCTCAAACTCATACGGGATTCGGTGGTTTGACTGCTGCAAGTAATGAGTGTAGTGGGCAGAGCACTACAAATGTAGTGTGTGGCCAATAAGTTGGAAATGTGGGTCTCACGGGGAGCGTGCCAGAGATAAGACACCGCAGTCGCACTATCCTTTGTGTCTTCGATGGCTCAGTAGGATAAAGCGTCGTAGGATAGAGCGTCTGCCATGTAAGCAGGAGATCCCAGATTCGAGTCCCCGTCGGAACACACATATTCAGTTGTCCCCGTTGTTATTTATCAACGTCAGTAAGCACCTAAAAAGGTCTCATTTCATTGTAATTTCATTTGTGACGTTAGTGGTGTCAAGCGATAGCTTTTTGGAGGCCAGGGTTGAGGTCTGTCGTGTTTTCTGATGAAAGCTGGTTATTCCTCGGTACATGTGATGGCCATGTATTGGTTAGAAGAAGGCCAGTTGAGGGCCTGCAACCACAACCAATCTGGCAGCGTGGAAGCCACACTGGACCTACAACTATAGTTATGGTCTGGGATGCGATTTCGTATGACGGCAGGAGCACTCTCGTGGTTATCCCACACACCCTGACTTCAAATTTGTACGTCAGTCTGGTGATTCGACCTTTTGTGCTACCATGCATAAACAACATTCGAGGGGGTGTTTCCCAACAGGATAAAGCTCACGCACATATCTCCGTTGTAACCCAACTTCCTCTACAGAGTGTCGACACGTTGCCTTGGCCTGCTCGATCACCAGATCTGTCTCCATTCGAGTACGTATGAGACATCATCGGTCGAGAGTTCAGTGTCATCCTGAAACAGCATTATCCGCACTTGTATTGACCGACCAAGTGCAACAGGCATGGAACTCCATCCCACAAACTAGCATTAGGCACCTGTATAACACAATGCATTCACGTTTGCATGCTTCCATTCAACATTCTGGTGGTTACGTATGTTATTAATGTACCAGTATCTCATATTTTCAGCGGCTTATCTCGCGCTTACATTAACCTGTCGTCTTGCAACGTTAATCACTTAAAATTGTTAACTAAACAAATTTATTACCGAAATTTCATTATTCTATATCAATATTTTTTTGGTGTTGCGATTTTTTTCCGTCAGTGTACTTTTCGTTAAGGAACGAGCTGCAAGAGATGCATACTTAGTGAGTGCGATTTGGGAAGTTAAAGGAGTAACCGGCGTGGTCATAAGTCTATGTGCAATTAGTGACGTCAGCACAAATTTGATCGAATTGTGGCAGTTTGTAGGACTGGTATGGTCTAGGCATTGAAAGCGTTGTACCGTCCAGAGATCGCGGTGCCACACCAAAGTCGGCAACACGAAACGATTCCACAGACATCTGTGAGGACTCGCTGCAGTTCGCAACAACCAATGCGAGACACTCCAGAAGACCACGCCTCCCTTCCAGCATAGCAGCGCTCTCACTCTGTCGTCTGCATAGGTCGAGCATCCAGTCTAGTTCGGACCACAGCTACAGCAGTCAACATTGTCGTATACGACTGTGACAGTTTAAGTTTCTGATGAAGTGCACTTTCTTAAATGTACCGTTTTATGTTGCAAGAGAACAGTTTTTTAATCTGTGCATCAGGTGATGCTATCAGAGTCAATGACAGTTGTAAATTATCAGAAAATCCTTTGGCAAAGAACTGTGTCAGAGTTGAGTAAATCTACTATTCATTGAAGTAATAAAGTGAAAAAATATTACACGCGTTTTAGTTTGATGAGCCTTCTATGAGAGCAATCCAAGAACCCGCAGTTATGGGCGGACGAAAGTAGTTTCACTGTCTAAATTATTACGTATCTCTGGCGAGATACGTAATAATTTAGACAGTGGTAAAGGTATGAGTTTGAGCAGACGACATATCAGCGGCGAGAGAAATCTCACATCTGACTATCCGCCAACCCAGTCAAGGATTAAGACAGTAACGTAATAAACAGGAGGTGGGTGGGAGCAGGTGCGTGTTTCCGAGAACTCACCGTGCTAGGGGGGCGTCCCTTCACAACAGTCCCACCCCACGATTCAGTATAGTCCAAGTGTTAAGGATGGAAACAGAAGCTGTTCTCTCGGAGGAAGCTAGTATCGAGGATAAGGAATCCTTAACGTCTTTCTTCATTGGAGTGCTACTCCTAAAATGTAAAAGAGGATATGGCAGAAAAAAAACATAACCAAAAGTAAAAGCAAGTAAAACATAATAAAATAGGGATGATGAAGGCGTTTGGTAGAAGAGTCGAGCAATTGTCCAGTATGTGGTGGGAGCCACATCCCCAACCATCCGCTCCCGCCCCCCCCCCCCCGCCCCCCCCCCCTCCACACTGCCCTGGAAACCTTTAAAACGTTATCTTTGAGAATAAAAACCACTTTCCTGGAGGCAACGGAGAACCAGCTCAACTGTCCGTACCTCATCTGCCAATAATATAACTAAAGAATCCGACAGACCGTGACTGGCATGGACGGCCAGGAAGAGGGGGCATTCCACCAGCATGTTACCTGCTCCGCAATCACAAGTTGGGGGTGGCTCATTATATGAAACATACCTATCTCATATGACCGATTACAATTATGTAAATTAATATGTAACACTTGCATCTCTTAGACAATACGCACTGTATTTTAATATGTACTTATTGTTCAAAGTCGAAACTGGTAGCCTAAAAATAATACCTAATTAACTGATATTGGTACTGTATTATTGGAAACTGACCAGCCGTAGCGCAGACATGGCGAGTCAGCATTACCTGCACCCGAAAATCTGCACATGGACTGTCAAACCGATTGGTGGGCGAGTAGTCGCTTCTCTAGCCAAACAGTGGGCCAGGTCTCTCTCCTTGATGCTCACGTGACTTGGGACCTAGAGAAAGACAAATGAGTAGGTAACATCTTTTAGAATGGGGGACGATGCATAGTGCCAGCCAGTAATTATTGCCTGGGATTGGGTCGTGTTTGTATTGATAAACCTTTGGAGGCAGTATGAGGTAAACTAGTACAGGTAAGACTGAACGAAGCTCAGAGATTCTATTAGTATGTTTGCTGATTGATAATTAATATCTCCCAATGAAACGCTTCCAGCTGAGAGTGCTGTCTCGTGGGGATCTCGAAGCACTAATACCCGCAACGTTAGCTAAGACAGGCAACTTGGCTACCGGCACAGCTGAGGTGAAGTGACGTTGGACGTTTCTGTTCCAGCGCCAACACGCAGATGGACAACGACGTGACGCCGGTGTACCTGGCGGCGCAGGAGGGGCACCTGGACGTGCTGCGCTACCTGGTGACGCAGGCGGGCGGCTCGCTCTACGTCAGGGCCAAGGACGGCATGGCGCCCGTGCACGCCGCCGCTCAGATGGGTTGCCTGCCCTGCCTCAAGTGGATGGTGCGTACGCGCAACTGCACGTTTGACAACCCTGCGTGGTCAAGCATTTTGCACAAGCATGCTCGGCCGTCTACTTTTTTCGGCGGTGCGAGTGGAACACGAACACACACACACACACACACACACACACACACACACATCAGTCTACTGACTGGCCTGATGGCTACGACTTCCTTTCCTGTGCCAGTGTCTTCACCTCAGTCTAGCATTTGCACCCAACGTTCTCAGTTATTTGTTGCATATATGTTATGAAAATATTAATAAATGCAATATACTGATCATTATTTCTTTTTATTTGCACTGTAAGAAAAGAAAAGCTTTCCGCATAGGAACTCGACCCCACGATCCTCAAATCACCATTCTGTGCTCTTTCCGGAGCGCCAACCTCTGCCTGGAAGATACTCTAACATAAAGGGTTAATGTCTCGCCTGCCAGCGCCAAAAGTGTTATTTCTTCTTAAGAGGGGAAGGACGTCAAAGGGGCCGACTTCGAGAAGGAAAGGTACCACAGGTCATTTTAATTTGCACTGTCTATACTTTTACAAATAAATTCATAAAACTTTGTTAGCATGACCAGGAAGGATTCAGGATTCACACTCATAGCAGTGGAAGTTCAAAAACACGAAAAAATAATATTTTTTAAATGTGAAATTTCATGATTTTTATTCACTTACTGTTGGCTGCATTTGTTTCTATAGGTACACTTTTCTTCATAAGCAAGAGAGATTCTTCGATGAATTTTGCACAGCTTACAAAACATACTTACAGGTGTATGAAACTCTAGAACTTATTTAATCTATGGAAAAATGAATGGGCCGTTACGTTTTAAACTTTGTGTTTACAGAAAACTCGAATTTTATAGTTAATTATCTCAATTTTTACCACAGTTTTTAACAGATTTGGGAAATTCTAGAGTTTCATACACCTGTAAGTATGGTTTGTATGCTGTGCAAAATTCATCGAAGAATCTCTCTTACTTATGAAGAAAAGTGTACCTACAGCAACAAATGCAGCTAATACCAAGTGAAAAAATAATGAAATTTCACATGTAAAAAAATTTGTTTTGTTATGTATTTCAACTTCCTCTGCTATGAGTGTGACTCCTGAATCCTTCCTGGTCATGTTAACAAAGTTTTATGAATTTATTTGTAAAACTATAGATAGTGTGAATTAAAATGTCCTGTGATGCCTCTCCTGATCCAAGTCGACCCGTTTCACGTCCTACCCCCCTTAACGCTTAGCCAGGTGAAGCTTCCACTTCTGTCGTTTTCATTTCTGGCCAAGCACTGTATGTACCACAAATCTGGAAGAAATCGGTGATGACGAGTAACCGCGGTCCCTTCTGAGTAGAATTATTGTCCAAGCCGTTCTGCAGTTCTTTGCGATCGGCCAACGACGATATGTTCACGGACACGTGTACATCGTCAGAGAACGATCTTATAGCGCTGCTGATGTTATCTAACGAATCGTACACGAATACTGTGAACATTGGAGGTCCTATTACGCTTAGTTCGGACACACCTGATGATACTTTCGTTTGCATGGTTCTTCCGCCCAGCATAATGTACTGGCTTCTATGACTCAAATACCACTAACGTCACTGCGCTGTTCTTCAAAAAATCGAACTACCATGTATGAAACAGCTCCAAACCTCTGGATATTTTACAAATGAGTTAATTTGTAAAATATTTAATGTTAAACTTGTAAAACCTCTGAGGGAAGACGCAAAACCGGAATTCTGTTGGTTATTTTTTTCGGATTATTCACTGGTGGACCAATAAAAAGCCAAAGCTGATTTTTCAAGAATTTCTGTGTTTATGATGGCGCATCTCTTCAACTATGCGTCGTACAAAGATATAATTTTGCTGGTACATTCAGTGGTATATGCGGATACGTTTACAAAAATGCTGTGAATGCTGTTTTACTGCATGACAACAGAAAATGTATTAAGCGGTAAAACTTTCCAAACAGATTTATCATCCACATTGAAAATCAGTGACTGCGGATTTGTTCTCGAAGGGCAATTGTATTTTGCATTGACAACCTTTTTTGCTTTTATTATTTTGTGGAAGATGTCAGTGATAAAGTATCGAAAATGTTTGAAACTATGTCTGAAGTTTGTTGGAATTCACTAAGTGTTCTCATTCTCAGATACTAGATGAATATAAATTTTTCATTTGCATACGTCCATAGCGACTGCAGTTGCTTTACAATTACTGAAGGTATTTTGATTCCGACTTCGCAACTGAAAAAAATTGCCGTGTGTTTATCACAAGCATGTTTCGTTTAATAAAAATAAAACTTCATCAGTGGTCTGTAGTGAGAGATATTTGTAAACTGAGTTTCTTTCTAGATCTAAAAACAGTTCGTTACAAAAGAAGTTATTTCTTACGGTATTTCATGCCTGGTTTTCACTCACATCAGGAGACGCTGTCTGCTTGCACGTTTTTGAGTATTTCTTCTTATGGTACTGTTGATACTGACCTCATCCCATATTGCTTTGCAGAACCTTCAATTTCTTGATCTGAAACACACCACAATACAGCACTTTTGTTGTTGTTTGTACCTTTTTGGCTAGGTATGCCTCGTGCGTTTTGTGTAGTGTTACTAATTTTACTACTGGTTTTTTCTTTAATCTAAAAATGGTCTCTTTCCATATTCTTCGTCACATGTGTGTTGTGTCGTTTAAGCATGCGATTATGTATTCATTTAATGTGTAACGGAAATGAAATAGCAGTGATGCAGTTGAAGAGGGGGAGGGGGATGAGGCAGAGAATTCAGAGTAGTGGAATGGGAAGTATGTTAGAGGAAAAGGGCTGAGGATCAAGAAATGAAATGGAAGGGTAGTGGTAGAGTGATACAAAGTAAAGTATGGGAAAGGAATTCTTCGAAAGAAATCAGTTTCGGTCGAGACAGCGGGGAGGCATATTCATCATTTTCATGGAGTGCCACTCCCGTCAAAAAGTGTGACTCTGACAAGGGATGGTTTCAAACAAATGGAGTGGTCTGCATATCCACCGGATCTGAATTTCATAGATCATTTATAAGACAATTTCTGGAGTTGAATAGCACTTGTCTTCGGGAGCAACATGTATCTTTGGGAAGGAACGACATACAATCTTTCTGTTGGAGAATATATCAGTCACATGTAGATAATACTGACTGCAGTAGGCAGACTCTTTATTGATTCCTTGGAATAGTGAGATATTATTTTCAAGCACAACTTCCTGCTTACTGTTCTGCGTTTTCTGATAAAGGTAAGTTCGTCCCATATCGTATACATGAACGTAGCATATTCTTCAGATTTCATCAAGTCGTTTGCTATCCCAGTGTCCAAGTCAATAAATCTATGACACAATATAAGGGTGATTCCGTGACGGTGTAACAAATTTTTGGGGATGATAGAGACGGGTAAATGTATCAATTTGAGGTTAGGGATCTTGGTTGGGAAACGACCGAGTTGAAAGTTATAAGCGAGAACGTTCTGATACCTCTGACCGTGGACTACATTAATCGCTACTGTTGTTGCTAAGACTGTAAAGTAGACAGTCCCGAAGAACACTCAGGAGTAGAGATTGGGATAATAACTTAACTAACTCAAAGCAGATGATTTGCTGTGTACTGACAAGAGAAAACCTGGTGTATAGTGTCTGTACTGTAGTAGACTGCATTCCTTGTTTACAAGTTGAAGCACTAACCAAAGGGAGTTGTACCCGGTGCTGGAACTTGCTGATATGATTTTCGTGTATGGGTGTGCAAGCAGCAGAGAAGCAGAAAGGTAGAGCATGACCAAATATCTGCGTAGAAGGAATCCGGCTCTCGCCTCGTTTCCAAGAATGTTCCAAAAATTAAGTGGAACAGGGCAATAGGTTCGACAGTACAACGACAGAGGAAGACGATGAGGTTCACGAATTGCCGACTTAGAAGATGCAGCGCTTGCTCGAGTGAATGATGCGCCCGCAATCAGCACTCCATCAGCTGCACGTGAACTGAAGGTTTCACAGAGCAGTGTGTGGTGAGTATTACATGAACCGCAGCTACACCCGTACCATCCACAGAAACTGCATGCTCCGATTCGTACTGAGTTCGGATCTCATGTCGTGTTGAGCCAGTGGTTCTCGTCGCAGTCAATCCTCACTTTTCTGCAGCTGTAATTTTCACGGATGAAGCATGTTTCACCAAAGTCGGAATGATATAAGTGTCGCAATACTCATATTAGGGCCGATGGGAATCCCCAGGCCACGGTTCTGAAGAGCCATCAACAGGGATGATGAGTCAGCGTGTGGTTAGGGATAGTCAATGATTACGTATTACGTCTGTGTCTTCTTCCTCCCGCTTGAATGTACAGCGTTTATCAGAGACAGGTTCCTGGAACATATCCCATTTACTATTCGTTAGTGGATGTGATTCCAACATGATGGAGCTTCACCTCACATTAGACATAGGGAACACTGGGAAAGGTGGGTAGGCAGAGGTCCTGTTTTGTGGCCATTACGTCCACTTGATCTCATCCCACTTGATTTCTTCTTGTGGGTCGATGTCAAAACTCTCGTGTGCGAGACGCCTGTCCAGACTGAAGAGGATCTCCTGCCAAGAATTATCGCTGGCTACGATACTGTTCAAACGACACCAGGGGTATTAGAACAGGTATGACAAAACTTTATGCGACGATGCCATGCCTGAATCGACGCTGAGGGACGCAATTTTGAACAGCTGTAGCGGCTTATGAAACTCGTGCAGGTAAGTGGGATTCATTAGTACTGCACAGTTGACTTTGAATTTTCTGTCTGACTGTCATCTATCTACGTGCGCTGTTACTAGTCCATCAACAAGGGAAATTATCTACGGGTATTGGGAAGTATTCAGCAGGAATTCTCTAAGTCACGATCAGGGTTCGAGCGTTGGGGCCCAAAGATAGGACGCTGCGCGAGGCTAAGCCAGAACTTGAGTCGATCCTCGCTTATACTTTTCGAGACGGTCTTCTCCGGAGTCCCTTACCTCAGATTGGTCCATTTACCCTTCTCCAACATCGGTGAAAGTTTATAACATCATCTCAGAATCACCACCTCTAATTCTTTCTTCGGACAGTACGGCTTTGGTTAATACTGACTACACTGTGTTTGGTGATCATTTAATGACACAGTTACTTAACGTATGTCAGACATACTTGTTCTACTAATGGCACACACTCTATGATTATGTTTTCTTTTATATGCTGTGACACCTGCATTACACAACCAAATTTAGTATATATTTCGACTATGACTTCGTTTGCAGAAGTCTGATCATGCTTAGCGCGTAACACAATTTAAATAATTTTTAAATTATAAAAAATTTGAAAACAGCATTTGATTCTAAATTCTATTGGCACAATGTTACCTACTTTCTGGTTTGTTGTATTTCTCATGCATTCTTTATATACAGGATGATTCTTATTAACGTTTAAAAACTCTGGATTCGATGTAGACGACGCTGAGACAAATAATTTAATATAAGACACACGAGCTCGCGTCGGGAAATACCCCAAGAGTGCATGACAAATGTTAAACATGTAGCGTCACCGAATGACGTACCTCGCCTCACGTGCAGCGGTGGATCCTATCGGTCTGTCGCACTTGATCACCCCAATCCAGAGGAGAATGAAGTGTTCACATAGGTGTAGCTCTCGACCTACACGACTTCAGCGCGTGGGATTCAGGGTTCGAGTTTTGCATCTGACAGACAGTATTTTTTTGCATTGCGTTAGACAATGATGTGCGCATATTGAGGTAAGATTTGTTATTTTATTTACTAGTTTCACGGTCACTGTTGGTTAATTACAAAGTACAGCACAACAAAAGCCTACCGTACTGCGTCACAAGTAAATGAGTATAATCTTCCGAAATGCATCGCTAGCAGTAAATAACCTTCGTGTTCTCTACTAAATAAAGACCGTAAATAAGAAGGAAGGGACAAAAGGAAACAATCACAAAATTAAGACAGCTTTTGCATCGTTACAGCGAGAACAATAATATCGTAACTTCTACAATAGATCACACTTACAAAAGGTATTCGAAAACAGAGTAGCTCAGTGGAGCTACGTGCAGCACTGGCCCTTACCGGCGATGGTGGGGCCGACAAGTCAAATCACTGCACGTGCGGCGAGGTACGTCACCTGGTGACGTCACATGTTTACGTTTGTCATCCATTTTTGGTGAACTTCCCGACACTTGCGGCCCCATGTGCCTTATAGTACACTAGTTGTCTCAGATTCGTGGTTTTGTAAACGATAATAAGAATCACAATGTATACATGTTTTCAGTGTGGTACTTCAAAAAGGCCGAACGATATTTACAGTCAAACGGTGGAACTTTCATCTAAACAGTATTATATGACTGTGGCCCCAAACTACGGGTGGATTACCTTTCTTAGGAATTTCAAACTGTGGAGTAACATTATGCAACGTGTATCGAAGCCGATCGATGCCGGCCCCGACAGCAGAACAGGAGCTCCTCGCTAATGAAGAGGAGAGTGCGGTAGCAGGCTCAGTAAGCAGCTCGCTCATGAAGGGCGCTGCAGATAAGGAAGGGTGCGGCGTCTGCAGAGGCACGCGGTCAGCTCTCCGCTAACAGCGCGCTGCGACCTGCTTGCGAAGCGGTGAACTGGCAAACAAAGGTCCGGGAAGGCTGTAATACGGTTCCGGCATGGCAGCGATTGTTCTCACCATATACACGCCATGTACGTAGTCAAGGGATGGACACACACCATATTAATGTCCACTAATAGGTGTCCGGATACTTTTGATCAAACAGCGTTTGCTGTCGTCCTCCAGCCTTGAGTTCACAGGCGCACGCCCTTCCTTTCAACTGCAGCTGATGCACTTTTCATATGAGTCTGTCATGCATTCAGCTGCAATCGTCCCACAATTCCCATTATGGTATCTTTCAGATATGGTCGCAGACGATAGAGTTGCGTACAGAGAGATCGCGTTATTGCAATATTACACATATAAAAAAAAAGTTTTGCATCACCTCGGTTCCGAGAGTTCCGGAACCTGTACCGAAAATTTGAGTAGAGATCAACATAAACATCATTTCCGCCGTTTTTATTCCTCATGAAAACCACACATTGCATGTTAGACCACCATACAGCGAGACCTTCAGAGGTGGTGGTCCAGGTTGCTGTACACTCCGGTACCTCTAATACCCAGTAGCACGTCCTCTTGCATTGATGCATGCCTGTATTCGTCGTGGCATACTATCCACAAACTATTCAAGGCACTGTTGGTCCAGATTGTTCCACTCCTCAACGGCGATTCGGGATGGATCCCTCAGAGCGCTCGGTGAGTCACGTCGTCCATAAACAGCCCTTTTCAATCTATTCCAGGCATGTTCGATAGGGTTCATGTCTGGAGAACATTCTGGCTGCTCTAGTCGATCGATGTCGTTATCATGAAGGAAGTCATTCACAAGATGTGCACGATGGGGGCGCAAATTGTGGTCCATGAAAAGGAATGCCTCGCCAGTATGCTGTCGATATGGTTGCACTGTCGGTCGGAGGATGGCATTCACGTATCGTACAGCCGTTAACGGCGCCTTACATGACCACCAGTGGCGTACGTCGGCCCCACATAATACCACCCCAAAACAGCTGGGAACCTCCGCCTTGGTGCACTCGCTGGACAGTGTGTCTAATGCGTTCAACCTGACCGGATTGCCTCCAAACACGTCTCCGACGATTGTCTGGTTGAAGGCATACGCGACAGTTATCGGTGAAGAGACCGTGATGCCAATCCTGAGCGGCCCATTCGGCATGTTGTTTGCCCATCTGTATCGCGCTGTATGGTGTTATGGTTGCAAAGATGGACCTCGCAATGGACGTCGGGAGTGAAGTTGCGCATCATGCAGCCTATTACACAAAGTTTAAGTCGTAACACGACGTCCTGTGGCTGCACGAAAAGCATTATTCAACATGGTGTCGTTGCTGTCAGCGTTCCTCCGAGCCGTAATCTGTAGGTAGCGGTCATCCACTGCAATAGTAGCCCTTGGGTGGCCTGAGCGACAGATGTCATCGATAGTTCCTGTCTCTCTGTATCTCCTCTATGTCCGAAAAACTTCGCTTTGGTTTAGTTCCAGACGCCTGGACACTTCCCTTGTTGGGAGACCTTCCTGGCACAAAGTAACAATGCGGACGCCATCGAACCGCGGTATTGACCGTCTAGGTATGGTTGAACTACAGACAACACGAGCCGTGTTCCTCCTTCCCTGTGAAATGCCTGGAACTGATCGGCTGTTGGCCCCCTCCGTCTAATAGGAGCTCCTCTTACGTAGTTGTTTACATCTTTGGGCGGGTTTAGTGACATCTCTGAACAGTCAAAGGGACTGTGTCTGTGATACAACATCCACAGTCAACGTCTGTCTTCAGACGTTCTGGGAACCGGGGTGATCCAAAACTTTTTTTGAAGCGTGCACAACGAAACGCGAGAGAACGTCGTGCATACATTTAATGTAATCTCCACAAACAATAGGTAATACTAATAACATCCGACAAATGATCGTCAATTTGTCACTGCAAGTAGTTACATCCTCCAAGTGTCGCAGAAAATTTATGTAGAGCGTTTTAAGGTGGAAAAAGGCGTACATCTAGCGGAGGGGAAACAAAATTATTGGACCCATATTCATTAGAATAATCCTGAGTAAGTGAAGCACATTCAGGTAGGACGTCGCGTACAAAACATTCTTTCGGCCAATTCTTGAGACTGTCTTTTGCTTTCGGGCCTGTAACATGTTATATTAACAGAAGGAATAGAGTATAAGATTCAAAGACGAACTACGCGCTTCGTCACGGTCTCGTTTAGTTCACGTGAAAACTTCGCAGGAATGCTCGACTAACTAGTAGGAGACACATTGTGCATCGCAAAGTGTCGCAGTCGCTATCATCGAAGTATACAGTTTCCAAACTAGTCAGGAAACATAATTCTCCCTCCATCGTACGCCCCGCATAATGACTAGGAGAATTTTTATTTGCATGCCAAATATACTTTTGTGTCATCCTGTGCAAAGGTCTTACGGGTAAATCATACGACATTTTCCACAGGTTGTACAGGTTTATTGATGTTGTGTGGTATAATCCATCGTGTTGGAATTTAATGCTGAGCGAATTTATGTTCGTCATTTGTCAAGCACAATCAGCATAGGCTGTTAAGCAATCAATTTTGGCTCATTCGATCAGTCCATGAGGTCTTAGATATTTCGCTTTAAACTGACAGATTAAAGAGTGATTTCCACGAGCTTCTCGAGTACGCTGGTTATCATTCGAGGCTTGATAGATAATGAATTACATAAAATCTGTAAGGAATAATGACAAATTAAGCACTTACTGAAATAAGGCATGCTCACTTCGTCATACGTCTGTGCGAGGTGTAACGAAAGTCAAGCACTATGCTTATCATTTTATCTTTTGTGGCTTGACAGATAATGAATTACGTATTATCCCGCAGGGCCAATGATAAATTAAGAAATCATTGAAATAAGGGCTGCTGGCATAGTCGTACGTCCGTGCCAGGTGCAGACACTAAGAAGCCCTGGGGCTTTGTTGCTGCACCCAGAGGTAACCTGTTGATATCATGGTGTAAGACAAATTCGTCACATCAGTTTGGCCAGCAAAGAGAGAGCAATGTCTCATAGAGCGAGGGACGTTGCACTAATAAAGGTGATCCACCAGTGGGATGCGGAGTCAAGCTGGACTCCTTTTTTGTTTCTGTTCGAAAGAAACCGGCTATTTAGCAGCGGAAGGCTTCGTCCCATATTCTCCTTTCATTCTTCACTCATCCATAGCGACATAACATTGCAGTGTACATGCATTTATGATAGACACAGAAATACGATTTGCATTTCAGTGACCGATCAGAGGACGAAATTACCACACCGGCTCCAATGGGACCCTGCCGATTGCACCAAATCGAGGTTCCCCAGCGAACATTAAGTGATACTGGACTGGAGTTGAGTTTATATTATTTTAAAAACTGGCCACAGGTGGTAACAAGCCTGATGAAATAATCTGTTTCGTTTTTTACTTTCATCTTTCATTTTTATAATTTGTCATTTGGTGAAAAATAAAAGAAATCTCTTGTACCATAATACCACGAGCAATTTCATGCCCATTATCAAGAAAAGTAAAGAAGACGCTGTTTCAAGTAAATTATACACTTCGGTTTTTACACCTGTCTCTTTGGAGAAGTATTGGCTTATTTTTTCTGCATTGTATAAACAAGTGATCTATTTTAGGTCTTGATATCAGAAATTTTCGTTGCCCATCTGTTTTATCCTTATTCATGTAATAGTTTGGCGACCGACTTTTTGTCCCCTAGCAAGTCAGAGAAAAGTTATCTCGATGCAATTATGTCTGCGGGAGAGGGGAGGGGGAGGTCTCAGGGTCTTAAAGGCAACTGAGGAACAAGGTGTAGGTGAGGTGTTGGCTCTGGTACATGGACTAGGTGCCTGCACCAGAGGCCAATATGCAGCAAAGTTCGCTGAATGGTCATCGAAGAGAGACTGTTGGTAGCCCCTTGGTTCATCTGGGTGAACATTTTCTCAACACTTACAACTCTGTTTACTCGTACACATCACCGCAACAGTCATGGACTGTGCGGCTGGTCCCGGCGGAGGTTCGAGTCCTCCCTCGGGCATGGGTGTGTGTGTTTGTCCTTAGGATACTTTAGATTAAGTAGTGTGTAAGCGTAGGGACTGATGACCTTAGCAGTTAAGTCCCATAAGATTTCACACACATTTTTCTCCGCAACAGTCGTTTACCCCTGTCATCTATGGTCCGTGGTGCACCGCAGCTACTTCGGCGCCAGTTTTGGATACCGCCATTTTGCCATGCACGGTATATTTAGCCACAGCGTCACGCGAACATTTTACAAACTTACCCGTTTCGTAAATGCTTCCGGCCTTGATGCGAAAACCAATTATCATGTCCTTCTGGATGACAGATACACCGCTCCGTTTCTGGATTGCGACAGTGCCTTCACTGTTTTCCGCGTCCCCCCAACACGCTTTATATAGCAACCACTGCTGGTGCTGCCACCTGCCGCCTGTGAGTGGTTATTGCACTTTGACATCAAACACAGGCGGTGACCACATTAATGTGACTGGACCGTGTAAAACTCTAAGAACAACCTCTCCTTTAAATAAAAATTAACTTAATAAATTTCAAGATTCCCTTGAGACAACGGCCGTTAGTTTATTTAAGGTGGCCTCTTCATGCAGTTTTGATATGTGAATAGATTTTCTAAGAACATTCAGATGTCAAAAGTCTACAGTTTCACGTTAAGCCGGCCGTAGTGGCAGAGCGGTTCTAGGCGCTACAGTCTGGAACCGCGCGACCGCTACGGTTGCAGGTTCGAATCCTAACTCTGGTATATATGTGTGTGACTTCCTTAGGTTAGTTAGGTTTAAGTAGTTCTAAGTTCTAGGGGACTGATATGTTAAGTCCCATAGTTCTCAGAGTAATTTGAACCTTTTTTTTTCACGTCAAAGTTTGGTAAGTTTTCTTAAAATACATGAATAACAAATGAAAAATGTAGTGAACTATCTAACAAAAGGACAAAACCACATGAACTGAGTTCTAATTTCTACACCGTTTCAGGCGACAGTCAGTGATGTCTTGGTATTATTATTCTAGTTCCAAAAACCTCTCTCAGTGAACTGAATTTGGTTCATTCGGGCAATTCGTTATCAGCAGTAAAATCCGTTATTGTGTAATTTGTGGCGTAATGCGCTTCTATCGCATTTAACGCTTTCTCTCGAGTCTCAACATTCTCACGCACTTGTATTAATTCAAAAACTGACTGAATCTAGAACAATAGAGCGCAAAACACTGAGTAGTTAAATTTATTACAGCTAGACACAATGTCACTTCCGATTCCAGAGAAATTAATAAAAAATATATTACACGTGCTATTATCGCTAAAAAAAGTCAATAGCAACACGACTTGCGCAATACACTTTCAGTTCAGCAATTCACCTTGGAGCATATCTTGGGACATTCTTTTCCATAAGGCATTTGTATACTGAACAACATCAAGTCTTGATTAAATTACTTACCGACCATTCTCGATTGAAGAAAAACTGTAATGTCGTGATCTGTCTATAAAAAGTCTTTAGGTGCTCTCCAATCAAGGGGGAGCCATGAATTAGATACTTACCTCCAGTTATCACGTTTATCGTGACAGTAATTTGGTTTAAGAGTACTTTTATCTGACTCAAGATAGAGTATTATGTAACCAGTACGTAATTTCATTAGGTCCATACGGTGTAAGGTGCAACTCAGACAACGTGAAGATCCGGCACATCAACTGATCTCTCGATTTTGATGCTCAGTTCAGTGATTGACAACCGCTGCCTAGGGGAGAAAATAAATTTCATTACCAGCACTAAAGATAGTAAAACTGCAAAGCAGTAAGGCTAGAACGTGTATCGAAGTGCACTGCCGGGTTCTTGTTAACTCAGGCCTATCGGTAATTATAATAAGCCAATTAGCAACAAACAAATCCCAAGTTGCAGACATTGAAGGACCTATTAGAGAGCTTCCCGTAAGTGACTGCGTGAATAACACAATCGATATAACCTGGCCCGAGTGACGCTGTTACCTACTTGTTCACGTTGTTAACAATCTAGCATGCCACTATGACCACTACGTGAAGGTAAGGAGGAAGCAACGTTGTAATCTAACGGCCCGTCGATATCGAGGACATTCTGAATACTGACATTTCACATTTTGTGATTGAATACAGCTCAGTAGGCAGACTTTTGCAAACTGTCTCTGTAGGATATTGATATTAATCAGAGTATTTTCTATATATTACCAGCAAACTCAGCCACAAATTACGTAAATTTACTTTCATTTTAGTTAAACTATTTTAAAATATAATGTCTCTCAAATCAGGAACTGTACGTTCCATAAAAACACGGGAGAACTGCCGAATATCAGTAACGTCCTGCCACGATATTTCGGCGCAGAGTCTTCTGACCATCTTCAGGTGAGTGCCACTGTAGTAGTGGCAGGACGTTACTGATATCCGGCAGTTCTCCGGTGTTTTTATGGAACAATCAGTACGCCGGGAAAGCTTTAAACATCACAGGAAGTGTAACCTTTGTTTAAACTAACATACTGTAGGTTAACATACAGTTCATTTTCCACACCGCTGTCAGATAGTCTCCAGTGGTTTGGCCGTTCATAGAACGCGCAACATGTAACTCCAGGTACATGCAAGACAAAAAATTAAATTATTGTATGACTGTGTCTGGGTACTCTGCGTGAGGACTCATCTTGGTGGGGATGCGGTCCCTCGTGATCGTTAATTTTGGAATTACTTTGACACACTTGTTGATATAATTTCCCTCTATCTTCTATCGCCGTGTTTTTCCTTTCTCTGTTTATGGAGTCTGGGAAGTTCTCCTTCCATTGTCAACTATCTTCAATAGGACGTGTACTGGATTGTGGTTCTATTGACGTATTTCAGTGACATTCTCAAAAAATTCAGATACATACTCTGGGTCTTTGCTTTTATGTATCTCTCAGGGACGAAGTAGCTATCTCATGATAGGGACGATCTTAGACTTCAATAGACCAAACACTTCATTCATCATGTAATACAGACTATCTGGATGGAGCACTGTAACTAGCGGATAACCGATTATAGTCGTACCCTTCATTTTCAAAACACATCCACGTTCTCACCTTGCATATAGCACATTAGTCATCGCATTATTTTTTTTATTTTTGTCTGTACAGTAATAATTCCGTGTGGTTCAACAGCCTGATGCAAGTCTTTCAGTAAGACAGCACTTCGGTGACATACGAGTCCCTAAGCAATCCCAGTACAGGGGGAAGGGGACGTACAGTTTAGGACGGAATCCAAACCACGTATCACTCCTGACGATTCGTCACATCACTGAAAAGTGAAGGCTAGTTTACAGGCAGACTGAAATATTCCATGGTCCGATAGGGTTTCCAGGCAGGCACGTTACCATTCTAACACCATGCGAGAAATCATTGACTACGCAGTCCCGTGGCGCATCATGTCTACTAGCAAACAGCTGTTAAAGGTCGCTTCTCTGGCGTTTTCAGTCAGTCCTGACTGACTAATAACTGATTTCGAGTTTACATTCGTTTCAAATTACATCCCATTTTTTTTAAGAAGCCCTGCTTGTATTAACACCCTATATGTACTAAAATGAAATAAGTAGCTTTCTTGTCAAAACAGAAAAGTTTATAAGTAATTTATTTTATACTTCTGCAGTGTTTTTCAATTAACCAACAAATTTTATCTGATACAAAATGATAACAAATTCTTTTATATATAAAATTAGTCTCGAAATAGTCGAGGTTGTAGTTGACCTATTGCTTACGAAAGGAACTTGTGAATGCTGTGGTCACACGTTTTGGAAACCCCATATTCGCATATTTACTTGGTGTGATTAGTTTGAAATAGATGCACACGTATCATTTCGACCGAAACTTTCTTCAAACTAAAACAACATTACTTCGGTTCCTTATCGGACTATCAAGGTTCAATAAACTGGACGGATGGAAATATAGACTACTGACTTCATAAGTATATACATGCAAAAATCTATTTAAGAGAATAGACATTAATTTCAAATCTGGTTCTATTTAGGGTATGTGAAACTACCGTATCCGGATTAAATGGCTAGAAACTAGATGGACCGGTTAATAACCCACAAAAGAAAAGGCACATTGGCACGTTACTTTTTATCAAGTAATAGTATTTCAACCGGTCTTCGCACCGATGATTGCCTGGATTCTTTTCAAAGCGTGTCACAAGCGATTCACAATAGTGATTGTACGCCGTGTTGACTGTTTAACAGGTGAAGTTTAGCTCACAAGTAACTTTATTATACGAGTATCATAAACATTAAAATTCAGCTGCTTTCATAAGACAAATTTTTAGCTTTGCAGTACGCGCTCTCCGTCTAATTCTATATATATCTACTGCATTAAAGTAACGCGACAATTGGAGCACAGAGAAAATTACAAATACGATATTAAAAACAAGCCCTTGTCTTCTCAACGAAACTCTTTGCCCTAACACGAGATTATGCGCTATGTTAGTTGAAAGCTAATTTGTCTTCGTTGTGAGTCAAATAGAAAACATCGCTAACTGTATCAAAATAAAGAATGGGATGATTTTTCTGTATACTACGTCGATCTGTCAACCAAATGCAATGAAGTTCAATCTTATTACTTGCACCATAATTATAATCACTGCGGTCGAAATATTTGATTCAAAAACAGTACAAAGTGTTAGTATTACACAATATTTCGTTTCATGTTTTACTCAAAAATTTACTTGGAAGTATAATTACAACAATTTAAAAGCAGGCTGCCATACTCCATTTTGATCAGAGAAATTACTTGACGTTTCACCCAGTGAAACTCTTCAGCCTTCGCCTCAATTTACCGTGTTTCACCGCAAAATCTCATTGCTGCATGATAACCATGAAACACACAGCAGTTGCGCTAATTGCCATTAGATTATATCTCCAGTAATATTCCTGTTAATATTCACTTTTCCCCAGAACATAAGTCAAATGAAGATAGAGAAGAAAGAAAAAATTAGAATACGAATGGCTAGTACCATATCGTACTTTTTATCTCCAACACGTCAAAACAATTTCTAGATTTCGTCTAGCAACAGTAGCATCTTTTACGAAAAATATAAAAAGAAATGTGAGAATGTTAATGGCCGAAAGGTTTTTTTTCTTTCTTTTGTTTCTAGAGGGACGTTTAGGGACACGGAAATTTAGACTGCATTTGTTCATGATGGTTTGTATTGATTTTGAGTGTTGTCCATCCTTATCCAAGCAGGAGAAGCAAACTTGTGTCTGAAGCTGTCAGGATATGCTTGAGTTTTCACAAAATACTCTCCGTACCAACAAACTATTTGATCAGAGGTTCTTTTGGTTAATTTAATAACAGATGGCATACATCACGTGTTTGTATGCCACTCCGTTAAATGTGTAAGACCCCACTCAACATACGAGCAATTGTCAAGCACGATGTACCTTGGAAAAGTGTGTACAGCTAGGGTAAAGTAATTTAGATATCAGCAAATAGATTAATGTGCAGAAACTGTATAGATTTTAAAAGTGAAAGCCACTAGTATGCAGATTGACTGAAGCGCAAACTACGGAATTTTCACTTACAGTTAGAGTCATACCGCCATGTGAATGCAGTTATCTCTCAAGTTTACACATTACATGACGACAGAACAACGTACTGATGCGCCTGATCCCTGTTGATGAAATTATGGTTTTTATTCGATACAAAATCCGTTTCGAGCTGTTTTGCAACTAAGTTTTGCATTTCAGACTTTGCTGGAGATTCTGTAAAACCACTTCCAATCTGAGACTTTTGCGCAAACCATTCCACACACGTTTTCCACAAATTCTGCTTCGCATAACACTCGTCAATGACTACACGGTCTTTTATCGTGAGCATAATTTTATGATGCATTCAAATGGTCACTAAACACCTCTGCTCCTCTCACTCGCTCAGACATACTGACACAGTGAATTAGTCATGGTAGAGCATGAGGGATATGCATATGTGCAGATATGTGACAGGAACTGATTGGTGCAGCGAAATCACGGTTTCCAAAATCTTCTGTGTTAGAATTTCTCCTGTGAATGAACAATGTCTGTTCCGTATCAGTCTTATAAACATTTTCCAGGCTAGTTTTATTTTATCCGTACTGCAGAATACCAGCCCAGATATCGCAGCGCCTGGTTATTGAAGACACTTTTTGCGTATCAGGTGTTTAGTTTACATTTATACCTGTACTTCTTTGTTAGTCACTTTGCTGTCTAGACGAGAGTAAAATAGTTTAGCTATGTTTTGTAATATATCGACTGACTATGAATGCTTAGCTGACAAAGAGACCTATAGAAACAATGGTTGAACACCAATGTGGCAATTTGTATGAAAATCGTCGCCTTATTCTCCTGAGAAAAAAGTTCTCTTTCCCTGACACATACTGACCGTTCCGCCGTTGCTCCTTCTCAATACCTAGCTGACAACTGACGCAGTAAAAACAGTCACTGAACTGCTACTACTTCTTCCCCTATTTTGGTGTTTAGCATTTCGCTAATGTACCCTCCACTATTCTTACCGGCTTCCGTTCTTGCTTGGTTTATTGTCAATTAATATTTTTTCAAGCGGCAGTTTAGTAGCGCTAGGCTCACACTCAGCCATATCAGAAAATTTATTATTATTCATTATCATTATCGCAGAATATCAGGAAAAGTTTTCGTTGTTTGTGATCGTTATCGTCCTTTTGACAATGATCAAGTAGAATAAGGAAGTTTGGTGCTTCTTCGCTCACAGTTCAGTTGGACATTGTTTATCACTTAGCGAATTCTTCTGTTTTATATATTCCTGAGAACTCATAGGTTTTGCAATAGTTACTGTTAAAATTATTACATGCAAACGGATTTGTATTTGTTTCGTACTCGCCGGTCGCCCTTCTCAAATCCGCTTAGAAGAACTTTTTCCTGAAATCTTGTAAAAAGACTTAGCAGTGTTGCCCTCATGATTGTAGCGGTACTTAAACAAATGGTAATCTCAATTTTCGTATCCATGATGCTTGTACATTCTACAAAGAGACACGCAGTTTCCCTGTGCGCAGTACACGACTCCTACAGCCGAGCATCTCAGGATTGTTCCTGCCACGCCCTCAACCGACGTCACAGAGTGTCAGTTACGTTGTACTAGCGATCCGCCCTGGCTTCACACGGGCAGCACTATCTATCGCCGGACGAGTTGTCTGGCGTAGCAGTAATAAATTATAAATAAAAAGATTTCTTTCGAATGAGTCTGTCTATTTTTACAATGGGTCCTGATTTTATCCTTTACATACAGGCAGAAAAACGCAGAGTGGGGTGGAGCGGGCGGAGGTGGGGATGGAAGTACCTTTAATTCATCATAGTTCAAGAAATGTATCTACAATTGCGAATATGAAATACCGTTGCCCGTATATTGGAATGACGATAATGAAAATTTGTGCCGGATTGGAACTCGAACCTGGATTTCCACTTTTACGCGAGCGGTCGCCTTACACGCTTCGGCTATCCGTGCACGAATCACTGCAAGACGCAAAGTTCCATATGTTGTCGTCCATGTGTCGCAAGCTTCACTCTTACGTTACGTATATTCCGTCCAGGAAGGACATTTATTGCTAGTCGAGGGCCTGGCATTGGCTAGTAAGTACGAAACAGTAGCGCCTGTGTTGTTAAGAAGTGCGATGCAACGTTTTTCCTTCTATGCGTGTCAGCCTGGTAGGTGTGGCTAACACCTCTTCCATTAGGAAATATTTGAAATGATATGACCCATCTGTTTTGACCTATGAGGTCATTTAAATGTTCGACATTAAGCACTTATCGACAGAAATTGTGTGCCAAATACGCTGTTGTTATGACATCACATTCGTTGGCTTCGCCAAGCTAGTTCACACCTTACCTGAACCTCGTGGCTACACTACGGACGAGTCTGTCATCATAGCCTATAGTGGGCTACCAAATGAAAACGAGACAGATGGAAGGAAAGTAAGTAAGTAAACTGTTCATTATTCCAAAAGTAATCACCGTAGCTGTTAATACGTTTATACCACTGCGAGACAAGGCGGGCAATGCCTTCATGGAAAAACGTATGTTTGCCTACGGGACCATGCACCTCTTTGTCCGGAGCAAATCGATGGGACCGAACGCATGTTGCCTAGATAGTTTCGAACGTGCAGCAAACGTTTCCCTGCGAAGACCTTACGCATACTCCATAGACTCCCAATCCCTCCCCGTGTGATTTCTGTATTTTTGGTGCCCTAAAGAGAAACATTCGTGGCTATCGATTTGTTTCGGTGTAAGCGGTGCACACCTGGATATAATCATGGTTCAGCGTGCAACCGTGATCATTTTTCCGTGAAGGAAATGACCGTCGTGTCTCACAGCGGGACAAATGTATTATCAGTTATGGCGATTACTTTTAAAATAATATACAGTTTACTTATTTTTTTAGGGTTCTATGGGACTATTTTGTTGTCCGTCTGTCTGTCTGTCAAACTGTTAAGAATCCTTTTTCTCAGGAACGAGTAATATCAAGGCCAAATTTATGTCAGAATTAAAATCTATGGTTACTTGGCGGTGTAAAAATTTTCAGCTTCTAAGTCAATGAAATCACAAGATACTAGCCATTTATGTTACGTACTATGATACCTGAAAATGCGCTCGTCAGAACCTACAGGGTACTTCCCATTGACAGAGAACCAAGAAATTTGGAAAGGAACAAGGTTTCACAGTGCAAGCAAAGGGAAAAATCCGAAGTTGTTAATTTGTAACTGTATCAAAAGGAAACATATTTCTTTTGTCATTTGTTATTTGACTTTAGACTTGAAATGTAAACATTCTCGGAAGTTTTCGAGTACCTGAGATCGATATCTTGTCAGTATCAATGCTGATAACAGGCAAAAATCTTCGATTCCCGGAATGGATGAGCTGTCTATATATACAACTAAGTTTGTAGGAACCCTCAGCGGGCGGCTCCTACTCGCAAGTGATCTTTTTTCCATGTGTCTCGTTTTCATTCGACTGCCCCTTATATATTATAAACAACTCTGTAGAAAAAAATAGGTATTTTCAGCAGCTCGATTTCTGTTGGTCCAAGTATGACGCCATACGCCACGACATCACAACCTCACGGATCAAACCCGACGTGAGGTGTCGGTCGGCTCCACCCAAACTTTCTCCTTATTAGCAGCGGTGGTAGCCCTACAATGTCAGCGCGTGCAGTTTGCAGTTTGCGGGGGCGGACAGTAACAACCGTGTGCTGCGCTGTTGGCAGGTGCAGGAGCAGGGCGTGGACGCCAACCTGCGCGACGGCGACGGCGCGACGCCGCTGCACTTCGCGGCGAGCCGCGGCCACGCCGACACCGTGCGCTGGCTGCTGCGCCACGGCGCCAAGCTCACGCTCGACCGCTACGGCAAGAGCCCCATCAACGACGCCGCCGACAACCACCAGATGGAGGTCAGCACCAGTCCACCGTCTCTCATCTCTTTGTAGCTAGTAGGCCATCCAGGTAATCGCCGTAATCGCTTACTAACGAGGGAAACTCCCAATCGCAACCCCATCAGATTTGGCTCAGTGGATAGCCTGTCAAAAACCGAACACAGATCAAGCATGAAAGGAAGGAGAAGGTTAAGTCGTTCGACCTCAACGATAATGATGGAAACTGAATAAATGAATTAAAATTTATGCCATGACCACGACTTGAACTACGCGAAAGAACTTGCCCCCCTTCTAACAGCCGTGTACCGCAAGTCTCTAGAGGAACGGAAGGTTCCAAATGATTGGAAAAGAGCACAGGTAGTCCCAGTCTTCAAGAAGGGTCGTCGAGCAGATGCGCAAAACTATAGACCTATATCTCTGACGTCGATCTGTTGTAGAATTTTAGAACATGTTTTTTGCTCGAATATCATGTCGTTTTTGGAAACTCAGAATCTACTATGTAGGAATCAACATGGATTCCGGAAACAGCGATCGTGTGAGACCCAACTCGCTTTATTTGTTCATGAGACCCAGAAAATATTAGATACAGGCTCCCAGGTAGATGCTATTTTTCTTGACTTCCGGAAGGCGTTCGATACAGTTCCGCACTGTCGCCTGATAAACAAAGTAAGAGCCTACGGAATATCAGACCAGCTGTGTGGCTGGATTGAAGAGTTTTTAGCAAACAGAACGCAGCATGTTGTTATCAACGGAGAGACGTCTACAGATGTTAAAGTAACCTCTGGTGTGCCACAGGGGAGTGTTATGGGACCATTGCTTTTCACAATATATATAAATGATCTAGTAGATAGTGTCGGAAGTTCCATGCGGCTTTTCGCGGATGATGCTGTAGTATACAGAGAAGTTGCAGCATTAGAAAATTGTAGCGAAATGCAGGAAGATCTGCAGCGGATAGGCACTTGGTGCAGAGAGTGGCAACTGACCCTTAACATAGACAAATGTAATGTATTGCGAATACATAGAAAGAAGGATCCTTTATTGTATGATTATATGATAGCGGAACAAACACTGGTAGCAGTTACTTCTGTAAAATATCTGGGAGTATGCGTGCGGAACGATTTGAAGTGGAATGATCATACAAAATTAATTGTTGGTAAGGCGGGTACCAGGTTGAGATTCATTGGGAGAGTCCTTAGAAAATGTAGTCCATCAACAAAGGAGGTGGCTTACAAAACACTCGTTCGACCTATACTTGAGTATTGCTCATCAGTGTGGGATCCGTACCAGATCGGGTTGACGGAGGAGATAGAGAAGATTCAAAGAAGAGCGGCGCGTTTCGTCACAGGGTTATTTGGTAACCGTGATAGCGTTACGGAGATATTTAACAAACTCAAGTGGCGGACTCTGCAAGAGAGGCGCTCTGCTTCGCGGTGTAGCTTGCTCGCCAGGTTTCGAGAGGGTGCGTTTCTGGATGAGGTATCGAATATATTGCTTCCCCCTACTTATACCTCCCGAGGAGATCACGAATGTAAAATTAGAGAGATTAGAGCGCGCACAGAGGCTTTCAGACAGTCGTTCTTCCCGCGAACCATACGCGACTGGAACAGGAAAGGGAGGTAATGACAGTGGCACGTAAAGTGCCCTCCGCCACACACCGTTGGGTGGCTTGCGGAGTATAAATGTAGATGTAGATGTAGATGTAGATGTCTTCTTGCTTATTAGGTACTACTGCAGCAGTACAGATCACCCACCTGCATGGACTATCCTAGTCCATTGACCTCCGTAACACAAATTTCACTTCATGTCTTCGGCTTATTTTCCCCTTCTTCAATCGTCGTTCTCACACATCTCAAAGAAAATGTAATTATATGACGCGACGTCAATTACATGGAAAATGTCTTGGAACTATTTGGAACAGAAACTGAAAGACAGCAACCAGCTTCCTCGCAATCTCGTATCTCTGCTCTACCTAATCGGCAATGAGTGGCTTGAGCTAGATGTGCCATACCTGAATAAAATTTTGGACTCTCCTCGTCGCTGAATGGGGGCCATTGTGAAGTCTGGAACAGGCGTTAGTGTGATGTCTCCTGAGAGAGAGAGAGCAATTTTTTGTCAGTTATGCTTAGCATTAATTGTTGTAACTGAAACTGGTTATAAATATTATAATAGTGATTTTGTACATGAATAGACATATTTAAAAAGGAGCTATACTTTTACATTATGACCTTGCGTTGCCCTTTTCAAAATTGTAGGGAGCACATTGTGCTCATGTGGGAGCGATCTAGATGGTTGTAAAACAATACACTGGTAGCCAAGATCGCACGAATTCTTTTTATTCCATGATTACCGGTTTCGGCGTACTAAAGCCGCCACCGTCGGATCTAGGGAGGACAGAAAACACAATAAAAGTTGGCTTGGATTCCACTTATATAACATGTATACATATGAATTAAGTTACATACCTTAGGACACATACAGGTTACAACATCAAGGCAAACAGTGGTGATATTAATAGCTGCCTATAACACACAGGCCTTACAAAATTGTCGTAAGTAGCACATAGGTGTCCAACAGAGATGACACTATAAATGTTAAGTGTCTCCATCACATGCAAGAGCAAGCTAGGTACTACCGCAACTCCTGCTCTGTTCTTTCATTACAGGCCGCGTCGCGAGATGGCGCTATCAGAAGAGGCGCCAATGAATGTCACAGCTCGCGTCATAACAGGCTCTGCGTGTGTGGTAACACTACGTCATTAGGGCTTGTACATAATTCTAGAGATTACTGAATCACGTAAACATATACAAAACTTGTGAAAGCTGCAGACCTACACAATTGAACATCTGCCTGGTCACATATACGACATATCGAAAAGCAAATGCAAATTTCATGAGAACCGCGGAATTACAAAAAAAATGTACATCTGTCTGGTCCTATACGTAATAAGATACGAACATACATAGATATTTTATGAGATCTGCAGGGTTATGATCATGGCGGCGTAAGTTTCGCCGAAACCGGTAATCATGGAATAAAAAGAATTCCTGCGATCTTGGCTACCAGTTTATTGTTTTACTTTTCAAAATTATTGTAATATTTATACTACCACTAGTCCTTTTAAACAATCAGAATCTGAAATTTGCGGGTTGCTTAAGTACTGGTCCCATATCACCTGGACTTTAATATGGTGTCAATTTAATGGATTACAGTGTTGTGTATTTGTAGATGTATAGTGCTTTTGGTCAAAATAGATATTAGGAATAAGAATTTCTATTTCTTATCAGGTAAGCATTACACACAGGGTGTTTAAAAAAAAAACAGTTAGATATTCCTATAGGAGGTAGTATTGGTCAAAACTAGAAGAAAAGTTTCTATAATGACATGTCTGGAAACCAACACATACTGAGATGTGGACCAATCTGTCCTCTCATTCACATCTATGTCTTAGGTAGAAGTAGACACTGCAGGCAGTGCTGGATGTGGTTACCACACTTCCTGACACATCCCTCATCAAGCATTATTTGCATTCGGATTGCGACACACGTACCAGTCACACGCTCTTGTAACGTTTGCACGTTGGCGATGGGATGGGCAAACACCACTGACCTTAACTGTCCCCATAGCCGCAAATTCAACGTATTCACGCCCGTGAATGGGTGCCCTACGCTACCGGATATGGCACTGTTGTGTGTCTGCAAAAACAGACATAATGTCTGATAGGATAGCCGCAATCAGTGATTTTACAATGTTACTTATAGTCCGTCTTGACTGCAAAATGTTTATTCATATGACCGGTTTCGGTTCCTCTAGAACCATCTTCAGATCTGATATTTCGGTTACAGGAGTAACCCGGCCAAACACAGCAACTTTCACATGCTGTGACGCAAAATATTTATGCTGCGTCAAAGCATGTGAAAGTTGCTGTGTTGGGACGAGTTACTCCGGTAACCGAAATATCAGATCTGAAGATGGTTCTAGAGGAACCGAAACCGGTCATATGAATAAACATTTTGCAATCAAGACGGACTATAAGTAACACTGTTGTGTGTGTCCAACACATCGACCACGTGCTGACGTTACTGAAGAGTGTGACCACCGCATTTAAGCAATCCGAATGAAGCCAGGTGTATTTGAAAGAGTGCATGATTCCCTGTAAAGAAGGGCTAAAGTGCAAACTGACCCATATATGAAAATGTGTCCAGGCAGGAACTTCTGAACAATACGACCTCCAGTAGGAAAATATAACTCTATTGCTTAAAAAAACATTTTGTGTGTAAAATATACGCTGTCTGTATTCAAACTTTTTAAAATAGTCATACACACCGATGTACCCCTTCAGTATGTTGAAATTTATATATATGTGCTTTCCTTCTTCTTGTGTGGCACTTTTTGCACTAATAAGTTAATAACAGTAGGCAGTGAGTTAAGTCAAATGAATGCATCGAAGTGGTCTGTAACTAGTGAAGATGCAGTGACATCAAATGATATGAGTACAAAACAACCGAGAATGCTGAACTGGCAGTGTAATGGGTACATTGTGACGAAATTTTTGCCAGACCAGTACTGCAACATGGACTGAATTTCAGTAAATTTAATTCGTTTTACGTATAGCCCTTATAGCACGATAGGCCAAGATCCTCCACCGAATCTTTTGCACAGGTCCTGGTGTCCTGTAGGGGAATCTCTGGTAGTAATGTTCATAAACCATAGGTGGAAAAGTGAATGACAACGCAAGCTTAAGTCGGGTCTGGGGGGGGGGGGGAGGCCCTCAGATAGGACGATGGTTACTGTGGCTGCTCACGAAAAAGGAGGGGAAAACTTTGTTAGAGTCCCAGCCTGAAACAAATTTTTTGTTGAAACTTCCTAGCAGATTAAAACTGTGTGCCCGACCGAGACTCGAACTCGGGACCTTTGCCTTTCGCGGGCAAGTGCTCTACCATCTGAGCTACCGAAGCACGACTCACGCCCGGTCCTCACAGCTTTACTTCTGCCAATATCTCGTCTCCTACCTTCCAAACTTTACTCCGCTGCGGAGTGAAAATCTCATTCTGGAAACATCCCCCAGGCTGTTGCTAAGCCATGTCTCCGCAGTATCCTTTCTTTCGGGAGTGCTAGTTCTGCAAGGTTCGCAGGAGAGCTTCTGTAAAGTTTGGAAGGTAGGAGATGAGATACTGGCAGAAGTAAAGCTGTGAGGACCGGGCGTGAGTCGTGCTTCGGTAACTCAGATGGTAGAGCACTTGCCCGCGAAAGGCAAAGGTCCCGAGTTCGAGTCTCGGTCGGGCACACAGTTTTAATCTGCCAGGAAGTTTCATATCAGCGCACACTCCGCTGCAGAGTGAAAATCTCATTCTGAAATTTTCTGTTGTCGCAACAAGTCAGTCGATGGTGATAGCTTCGATTCTGTGTGCCAAGTGAAGTGATGTCGACTGTGTGTGTGGTTGCAGTGCCTGAACATCCTGGTGCAGCACGGCGCCACGCCAGACTACCACGAGGAGACGACGGCCCGCACCAACGGCAAGGTGCGACCTGCGGCGTGCTGCCGCGACCCCGACCCCTGCGTGAGTACCCACACTGCTGTTCCTCCCTACAGTACATCCTTCTGGTCTTTAACAGCAGTGGCTGTACTAGTGTGCACGTAAGAAGGCGGCTGGTGAGGCGATCCGCAGTGGCAAGCAGCAGTGCACGACGTCACGTTCCGGCCAATGGAGTCATTCTGCCGCGTCTGTCTGTAGCGGGCGCTTCTAGATGCGCGTAGAACATTAAGCGTTGATTTTCATATTGGCTTATGTGACATGGTAGTCATTGAAGTGATCATTATGGAAAAAAGAGAGCAAGTATTTTAAGTAGGCTGTTTAGGTTTTTATGTTGGTAACGCCACATAGCGCTCTGTATGAAAATCACTGACTGTGCTGTGTGCAGCCTGTGGCTGGTTGGCATTGTTGGAATATTCGCTAGTGTAGTGTTGGGCAGTTGGATGTGAACAGCGCGTAGCGTTGTGCAGTTGGAGGTGAGCCATGAGCAGTGGTGGATGTGGGGAGAGAGATGGCGGAGTTTTGTGCGGACGATCTGGACGTGCGTCCGTCAGAAAAAGGTGATTTGTTTAATCGGATGTCAGAAATATATATATATATATATATATATATATATATATATATATATATATATATATACTTTTGAACGCTATTAAGGTAAATACATTGTTTGTTCTCTACCAAAATCTTTCATTTGCTAACTATGCCTATCAGTAGTTAGTGCCATCAGTAGTTAGAATCTTTTATTTAGCTGACAGTATTGGCGATCGCTGTGTTGTAGTGTTTCGAGTAACGAAGATGTTTGTGAGGTAAATGATTCATGAAAGGTATAGGTTATTGCTAGTCAGGACCATTCTTTTGTGGGGATTACTGAGCGCTAATATATATAGTGTCAGTTTACTGATGATCCGAATAAGTAAAGAGAGAACTGTCTGAGTACGTTCAGTTTTACTCAGCTGTCTTTGTATCAAATAACGGAGAAATTTACTGTCACAGTCACTCATAATTTTTCTAAGGGGACGTTTTAGTATTACGTTAAGAAACGACAGCGAGAGTTTTCCGAGTACATAATTTTATCTAGGGACAGGCACAGGCAAAAACGTTGGTCTATAGTGGTCTTTACCCTAGCGTTGCCAGTTACCTAGGTAGGCAATGGCTGGAGCATGTGGCATGAGAGCACACCGCCGACGCCACATTCCCTGTATCTTCGTATAACGCATCACGTACCTGCCTTCTTCCTCGCACACCACTGTGGTACGAAACAGCTCATGGTATTAGGGGCGTTCAATAAGTAATGCAACACATTTGTTTTGAAAGCAGCTTGGTTTTATTCGGGATTCCAGTAAGTCGTGTTATTCCCCACTCTTTTGGCTACAAGATCCTACCTTTCAGCATAATCTCCGTTCGATGCGACGGCCTTACACCACCTTACTCGTAGAGCCTGTACGCACATATGGTAAGACTCTAGTGGTCGACGTCGGAGCCAACGTCTTGTTGCATCAATAACGTCCCCATCACACACATACTTGCTTATCGCGGAGTGCGTCCTTCATTGGGCCAAACGATGGAAATCGGAAGGTGCGAGATATGGGCTGTGTGGTGGACGAAGAAGAACAATCCAATGAAGTTTTGTGAGCTCCTCTCGGGTGCACAGACTTGTGTAAGGCCTTGCGTCGTCATAGTGGAGGAGAAGTTTATTTGCATTTTTGTGGCGACGAACACATTGAAGTAATCATTCCATGTAGGCTTTCACGGCCGGCGTCTTTATCAGTAGTTGAGAACGAAACGTCAGGAAGAAGAAGTTCTACAGATCGACCACGGCAACTTAGCCCGGAAGATTTTACTGATAAACATTGAAGTAAGTTCTTCGGTTTCCTCAGGGTAGGACAGTACAATTCAGCGTGGATCGTTGCGCTATGAGGAGCGCTATCAAACAGAATAACCCCTTCAGAGTCTCAGAAGACTTTACCAGCTGAGGCTGCGGCTCTGAACTTTTCCTTCTGAGGAGAAGTGGTGTGGCGCCACTCCATGAATTATTGTTCTGTGTCTGTTTCGAAGTGATGAATCTATGTTTCATCGCCTGGGACGATGTTCGACAAAAATTGTCATAATCAGCCTCGTAACGTGCAAGCAGCTAGCACATGTGGTCCCTCGATGCTCTATATGGTGTTTAGTTAGGCAGCGAGGAGCGCAGCGGGCACACACCTCTGAATACCACAATTGGTGGACGAGTGTTTCGGCAGTGGCAACAGAGATGTTCCGTTGTGCAGCGAGGTGTTTGATTGTGATCCGAATGAGAGTGTCCGCACGTTCCTACACTGCAGGAGCTACAGCTGCGTGAGGCCGGCCGGCACGAGAGAAATCGGATAGTTTTGGACGATCTTGCTGCGATAGTGACAGACGCTTCGCCCAACGACTCGCCGTGCTTTTGTTCACTGCTAAGTCTCCGCAGACATTCTGCAAGCTTCTGTTAATATCTACGATGCTCCGTTTTTCCACCAAAAGAAACACAATGACTGATCACTGCTAGGAGCTCACCTCCGTTACAGACGCTACTTTGAAGGCGCTTGAGCTTCGTGAAACTATAGAGGATTAAGCGGGAATGTTCCATGATGTCCCACAACAAATTCCGCATATTTTCAACCGAAACTGGTCGAGGAAAAAAGTGTTCCATTACTTATTGAACGCACTCGTGTATGCAGCGCACTTATGGCGTGTTCTAAACACCCACTTCAGTTTCCAAAACGTGAAGTACATTTCAGGTGTCACCAGAAATAAATAAAATATAACGTAGGCTGAGAAAGAAAACTGGCGTTCTACGGATCGGAGCGTGGAATGTCAGATCCCTTAATCGGGCAGGTAGATTAGAAAATTTAAAAAAGGGAAATGGATAGGTCAAAGATAGATATGGTGGGAATTAGCGAAGTTCGGTGGCAGGAGGAACAAGACTTTTGGTCAGGTGAATACAGGGTTATAAATACAAAATCAAATAGGGGTAATGCAGGAGTAGGTTTAATAATGAATAAAAAAATAAGAGTTCGGGTAAGCTACTACAAACAACATAGTGAACGCATTATTGTGGCCAAGATAGACACGAAGCCCACGCCTACAACAGTAGTATAAGTCTATGTGCCAACTAGCTCTGCAAATGACGAAGAAATTGAAGAAATGTATAATGAAATAAAAGAAATTATTCAGATAGTGAAGGGAGATGAAAATTTAATAGTCATGAGTGACTGGAATTCGATAGTAGGAAAAGGGAGAGAAGGAAACGTAGTAGGTGAATATGGATTGGGGCTAAGAAGTGAAAGAGGAAGCCGCCTGGTAGAATTTTGTACAGAGCACAACTTAATCATAGCTAACAGTTGGTTCAAGAATCATAAAAGGAGGTTGTGTACATGGAAGAAGCCTAGAGATACTGACAGGTTTCAGATAGATTATATTATGGTAAGACAGATTTAGGTACCAGGTTTTAAATTGTAAGACATTTCCAGGGGCAGATGTGGACTCTGACCACAATCTGTTGGTTATGAACTGTAGGTTAAAACTGAAGAAACTGCAAAAAGGTAGGAATTTAACGAGAAGGGACCTGGATAAACTGAAAGAACCAGAGGTTGTAGAGAGTTTCAGGAAGAGCATAAAGGAACAATTGACAAGAATGGGGTAAATAAATACCGTAGAAGAAGAATGGGTAGCTTTGAGGGATGAAGTGGTGAAGGCAGCAGTGGATGAACTAGGTAAAAAGACGAAGGCTAGTAGAAATCCTTGGGTGACAGAAGAAATACTGAATTTAATTGATGAAAGAAGAAAATATAAAAATGCAGTAAGTGAAGCAGCCAAAAAGGAATACAAACGTCTCAAAAATGAGATCGACAGGAAGTGCAAAATGGCTAAGCAGGGATGGCTAGAGGACAAATGTAAGGATGTAGAGGCTTATCTCATTAGGGGTAAGATAGATACTGCCTACAGGAAAATTAAAGAGACCTTTGGAGAAAAGAGAACCACTTGTATGAATATCAAGCGCTCAGATGGAAACCCAGTGCTAAGGAAAGAAGGGAAAGCAGAAAGGTGGAAGGAGTATACAGAGGTACTATACAAGGGCGATGTTCTTGAGGACAATATTATGGAAATGGAAGAGGATGTAGATGAAGATGAAATGGGAGATATGATACTGCGTGAAGAATGTGATAGAACACTGAAATACCTAAGTCGAAACAAGGCCCCGGGAGTAGACAACGTTCCATTAGAACTACTGATAGCCTTGAGAGAGCCAGTCCTGACAAAAGTCTACCATCTGGTGAGCAAAATGTATGAGACAGGCGAAATACCCTCAGACTTCAAGAAGAATATAGTAATTCCAATCCCAAAGAAAGCAGGCGTTGACAGATGTGAAAATTACCGAACTATCAGTTTAATAAGTCACGGCTGCAAAATACTAACGCGAATTCTGTACAGACGAATGGAAAATCTGGTAGAAGCCTACCTCGGGGAAGATCAGTTCGGATTCCGTAGAAATGTTGGAACACGTGAGGCAATACTGACCCTACGACTTATCTTAGAAGCTAGATTAAGAATAGGCAAACCTACGTTTCTAGCATTTGTAGACTTGGAGAAAGCTTTTGACAATGTTGACTGGAATAATCTCTTTCAAATTCTGAAGGTGGCAGGGGTAAAATACAGGGAGTGAAAGGCTATTTACAATTTGTGCAGAAACCAGATGGCAGTTCTAAGAGTCGAGGGGCATGAAAGGGAAGCAGTGGTTGGGAAGGGAGTGAGACAGGGTTGTAGTCTCTCCCCGATGTTGTTCAATCTGTATATTGAGCAAGCAGTGAAGGAAGCAAAAGAAAAATTTGGAGTAGGTATTAAAATCCATGGAGTAGAAATAAAAACTTTGAGGTTCGCCGATGACATTGTAATTCTGTCAGAGACAGCAAAGGACTTGGAAGAGCAGTTGAACGGAATGGATAGTGTCTTGAAAGGATGATATAAGATGAATATCAACAAAAGCAAAACGAGGATAATGGAATGTAGTCGAATTAAGTCGGGCGATGCTGAGGGAATTAGATTAGGAAATGAGACACTTGAAGTAGTAAAGGAGTTTTGCTATTTGGGGAGCAAAGTAACTGATGATGGTCGAAGTAGAGAGGATATAAAATGTAGACTGGTGCAATGGCAAGAAAAGCCTTTCTGAAGAAGAGGAATTTGTTAACATCGGGTATAGATGTCAGGAAGTCGTTTCTGAAAATATTTGTTTGGAGTGTAGCCATGTATGGAAGTGAAACGTGGACGATAAATAGTTTGGACAAGAAGAGAATAGAAGCTTTCGAAATGTGGTGCTACAGAATAATGCTGAAGATTAGATGGGTAGATTACATAACTAATGAGGAGGTATTGAATAGAATTGGGGAGAAGAGGAGCTTGTGGCACAACTTGACTAGAAGAAGGGATCGGTTGGTAGGACATGTTATGAGGCATCAAGGGATCACCAATTTAGTACTGGAGGGCAGCGTGGAGGGTAAAAATCGTAGAGGGAGACCAAGAGATGAATACACTAAGCAGATTCAGAAGGATGTAGGCTGCAGTAGGTATTGGGAGATGAAGAAGCTTGCACAGGATAGAGTAGCATGGAGAGCTGCATCAAACCAGTCTCAGGACTGAAGACCACAACAACAACAACAACAATGTAGGTTGTGTTCAAAAATTATAGTGGTAAGGTGCAAAAGTGGCGAAACTCCGTAACGTCCTTTAATAGATCGTAAGCGTCGTAAGCATAGTGTCTGCGTCAGGGAAGGAAGATTAACGTCGCGTCGCCTTCGAGGTTGTTGAAAAGGTGCGTAAGTTTCGATCGTCCAAGAATGGAAAAGGTAATCGGGCGTGCCTTTCTCAGGGCAGCCAGTACAGTATTCGTCTCAATTGGTTTAGGAAAACACCAGAAGACTTCACAGCAGGAGGATTAGACTCACATTTTTCACGAATACGAGTGTATTACCTTAAGCAGTGCGCCGTTTCACTCGCTAGGGACGCTATTCTCTCAAATTTTCTGCTGTCTTGTTCGAGTCCTTCCTTACTGGAATGCAGTTAAGCACACAGTTCAGTCTGCTGACGACATGGCACGGTTACGGCATGAAATGCTGTTAAGAACTATGTCCTCGGACCTGAAGCGTAGTGGATCACGCTGTGACACTTCAGGCGTGCTAAGATAGTTTATCACCTCTCACGACAATTTTAAAGCAGGAGAGGGCTCATCTTAGCATGAAAAATGTGTCATGAACTTATTACTTTAAGCCACGTTAGGTTCGGTTGTATCTTTCTATGAGGAGTATTGTATATCATTATATCTACTTTCTACTATGGTAGCTGTCTGTAACGTATGAATGTACGATTCAGAAATTCATGAACCTCTGCTAAACGTTGGGTCCGCCTAATTACCCTATTGTTAGTGTTGTTGGTCCTGTATGGCGACTCTGACTAAGACGTAAACTATAGTACGAACAGAATCGCCGTGTTAAAAGTGTCGAGTCACGGGCACCTCCTCGACAGTTCGTGTACATCTTACATTCACTCTGCTCATGGTGGTGTCTGTCCTGATCCTGTGCTCTTTACTGGGTCACCGCGTCACAACTACTCTGCTGTTAGCTCTCAATCGTTGCAGAACTATCATCACCAATCAGTAAAAGTCGTCTTCAGCATACACTTTGCTTGTAGCTAAACAACGACCTCTCTCTGATGTAGAGACACTGATAGCCTCAATTACCTGCACACTCCTGGCAGTTTGCTTACACAGCATTTTTAGTATATGTACCATCTTCACGATTCTACCGTGATTCTATAGAGGACTCTACTGAAGAAATTCCAGCCACATCGTGAATGTGTCACCTGTGGATTTCGCAAGCAGGCTTGCTTTTTCAGAATGAAACATGCCACTTCCTATGTTCCGTTCAGATTTACGTAGAGCACAAGTAATGTTCTACCGGAGTGAACAAGTAACTTATCTTTTCGTGATGTGTATAAACGTTTCTTATTAGTTAGTTGGACCAATGAAGTAGGTAACGCATCGTTATTGCGAAACTCGTCTTACAATTTTCTCTTACGATGTCCTGCGAACCATGGACGAAAGGCGATAGGAATATTCCATATTCCTAGATTTTCGGAAAGCGTTTGACGGAGTGTAACGGAATAGGTTCTCAGACATGTGAGTGGCTTAAGGAATTTTTAAGTAACTTAACCCATTACGTTGTCTTGGACGGCGAGTGTTCATCACAGACAAGGGTATCGTCAGGACTGCCGAAGTGAATGTCTTGTTCTCTATATAGGACACACAAACGATCTGACAAATAGAGTTTCAATCTGTGATTACGACGGCATCATAGTGTATAGGAAAGTGTTATCGTTGAGTGACTAGGAAGATGCAGAATGAATTGAGCAGAATTTTGTGCTCGATGCGGTGTTTGGAAGCTTGCTCTGAATGTGGAAACTTGTAAGTTAATGTAGCTGAGTAGTAAAAACAATCTTGTATCGTTCGAATGCAATATTAGTGATTCATTGTTTGACAAAATCACATGGATTAATGCGTAACGTTGCAAGTGATATGAAATGGAACGAGCACGTAAGGTCGGTTGTAAGGAAGTCGAATGGTTGCCTTGACTTTATTGTGAGAATTCTAGGGAAATATAGGTCATCTATAAGGCAGACCACGTTAGAATATGCGACCCAAACTTGAGTACTGCCCGAGTGTTTGGGATCCCCATGAGGTCGGATGGAAGGAAGGCAAAGAAGCAATTCAGAAGCGTGTTGCTAGAGTTGTTACCCATAGGTTCAATCAACATTGAGTACTGTAGAAATGCTTAGTGAAATCAGATGTGAATCTCTGGAGGGAAGAAGACGTTCTTTTTGCTAACACTGTTGAGAAAGTTTTGAGAACTGGCATTTGCGACAGACTGCACAACGATTCTTCTGCCACCCACATAACTCTGGCATAAGGACCGCGTACACAAGATAAGGGGAATCACTGCTTGTATGCAAATATGTAGAAAGTCGCTTCCCCTTCTCTCCACTTGCGAGTGGAACAGTAAACGCAGTGACTGGTAGTAGTAGAAGATACCCTCTGCCATGCACTGTGCGATGGCTTGTGGAGTACGTATGTAGATGTCAAGGAAAATGAATGTAGGCAGCGCCACCAATTTCATGTATCTTTTTTAATCCCAAATGTATTGAGAGTAAACGTAAACACCACTCACAGATTGGCCTTTCATCTGTTCTGACTGGCTAACTACTGCGTACTATGATCGTGGGAACCCTGCAGCCGTTACTGTCAGCAGATGTATCCTTAATAGTTACGTGACTAATGTCTAAGGTCTGTCCACAAATATATAATAGCAATTTTTTTATTAGTCTCCTGAATAGTTTGATGAAGCCCGCCACAAATGCCTTTCTCAGAATAGCACTGCAACCTACGTTCTCGGTTATCTGCTGGATGTATCCCAATCTCTGTCTTCCTCTACAGTTTTTACCCTCTGCAGCTCCCTCTAATACTATGGAAGTTAATCATCCTGTCCCTCCTTCTTGTCTATATTTTCAATGTGTTCGTTTCCTGCCGGCCGGAGTGGCCGAGCGGTTCTAGGCGCTACAGTGGGGAGCCGCGCGACCGCTACGGTCGCAGGTTCGAATCCTGCCTCGGGCATGGATGTGTGTGATGTCCTTAGGTTAGTTAGGTTTAAATAGTTCTGGGGGACTGCTGACCTCAGAAGTTAAGTCCCATAGTGCTCAGAGTCATTTGAACCATTTTGTTCGTTTCGTCGATTCTTCGGAGAAGCACCTCATTCCTTATCTTATCAGTCCATCTAATTATCAACGTACTTCTGCAGCACTATATCTAAAATACTTACCGAGCGAGGTGGCGCAGTGGTTAGCACACTGGACTCGCATTCGGGAGGACGACGGTTCAATCCCGTCTCCGGCCATCCTGATTTAGGTTTTCCGTGATTTCCCTAAATCGCTTCAGGCAAATGCCGGGATGGTTCCTGTGAAAGGGCACGGCCGAGTTCCTTCCCCATCCTTTCCTCACCCGAGCTTGCGCTCCGTCTCTAATGACCTCGTTGTCGACGGGACGTTAAACACTAATCTCCTCCTCCTCTAAAATACTTCGACTCTTTTCTGTTACGGTTTTCCCACAGTCCATGTCTCAGTACCATACAGTCCTCTGTTCCAAACTTACATTCTCAGAAATTTCTTCCTCATATTAAGCCCTATGTTTGGTGCTAGTAGACGTCTCTTGGCCAGGAGTTCCCATTTTGCCACTGCTAGTCTGCTTTTTATGTACTCCTTCTCCGTGTGTCATGGATTATTTTGCTTCCTAGGTATGAGAATTCTTTTACTTTATCTACTTCGTAATCACCAATTATGATTTTAAGTTTCTCGTTGTTCTCATTCCTACTACTTATCATTACTTTCATGTTTCTTCGATCTACTCTCAGCCCATATTCTGTACTGATTAGACATTCATTCCATTCAATAGATCCTATAATTCCTCACTTTCACTGAGGATAGTAATGTCATCAGCGAATCTTAGCTCTGATATCCTTTCACCTTGAACTTTAGTCCCACTCTTGAAACTTTCCTTTGTTTCCGTCATTTCTTCTTCGATGTATGGATTGAACAGTAGGGGCGAACGACTACATCCCTTACACCCTTTTTAATCAGAGCGCTTCGTTCTTGGTCTACTCTTATTCTTTCCTCTTGGTTCTTATACGTATTGTAAATACCTCGTCTGTCCCTATAGCTTAACCCTATTTTTCTAAAGATTTTGTTCTTCAGATCTCTATACCTCAAAAAAATCCGAAGAGGTACCGGGAATTGTACTACCACACGGAATGTAGCAACGCTATTCATTCTGCTACAGGAGCAGTCTGTCTTGATCGTACCGGACTGTTGAAATTAAAGCGCAGCTACCCACAAAGACCCAGTGTGGGTTGGAATTATTATACAGCAGCGATACCTGGTATGTATTCTAATGCGTTAATGCGGTACCAATTTACGCAGCAAAAACAGAAATTAAACTGTTCCAATTTTGGTCATCACCTGGCGCTGTGAATGCAAGGAAGAGGTCGGGACGCAGGCAGAAAATATCAAACAAGTGAGAAAGACATAATTCATTTTATTATTACCCGCCACAGTTTGTTCAATATAAGCACTGGAAATGTCGACGAGATGCTGTATAGCGTCAAATATGCTCCTGGTAGCCAAAATTGGAACTTTTTTTTTCAGTACAAAACGGTATCGCATTAACGCAGTAGCATATCTACCAACTTACGCTGCCATACGATAGTTACCGCCCACACTGGACCTCCGTAGCTGCACTTCAATTATAACCTCCCTATATTTTGTAGATTTAAGACAGTAAATCAGTTTCGAGTCTAGAGATTCATCATCAGAACTGGTATCTTGTTACGAAAGTAACACATCAAGTCATCATGCAGAGCCTTTGGTGGTGACTTAAAATCGACACCAGGATGAGCTCTATATGACGGCTTAGTTTGTTACATCCGAATCAAGATAATGGATCATTATACACACGAAATAGGTCAACTGTCACGAAGACACCAAAGCGATCAAGAGAATCGTAAAGCAAAAAAGTATTTTTGCAAAATAAAGTGCCTGCTCCGTGTTGTTGTTGTTATGATCTTCAGTCCTGAGACTGGTTTGATGCAGCTCTCCATGCTACTCTATCCTGTGCAAGCTTCTTCATTTCCCAGTACCTACTGCAGCCTACATCCTTCTGAATCTGCTTAATGTATTCATCTCTTGGTCTCCCTCTACGATTTTTACCCTCCACGCTGCCCTCCAGTACTAAATTGGTGATCCCTTGATGCCTCATAACATGTCCTACCAACCGATCCCTTCTTCTAGTCAAGTTGTGCCACAAGCTCCTCTTCTCCCCAATTCTATTCAATACCTCCTCATTAGTTATGTGATCTACCCATCTAATCTTTAGCATTATTCTGTAGCACCACATTTCGAAAGCTTCTATTCTCTTCTTGTCCAAACTATTTATCGTCCATGTTTCACTTCCACACATGGCTACACTCCATACAAATACTTCCAGAAACGACTTCCCGACATTTAAATCTATACTCAATGTTAACAAATTTTTCTTCTTCAGAAACGCTTTCCTTGGCGTTGCCAGTCCACATTTTATATCCTCTTTCCTTCGACCATCATAAGTTATTTTGCTCCCCAAATAGCAAAACTCCTTTACTACTTTAAGTGTCTCATTCCCTAATCTAATTCCCTCAGCATCACCCGACTTGATTCGGCTACATTCCATTATCCTCGTTTTGCTTTTGTTGATGTTCATCTTATATCCTCCTTTCAAGACACTGTCCATTCCGTTCAGCTGCTCTTCCAAGTCCTTTGCTGTCTCTGACAGAATTACAATGTCATCGGCGAACCTCAAAGTTTTTATTTCTTCTCCATGGATTTTAATACCTACTCCGAACTTTTCTTTTGTTCCCTTTACTGCTTGCTCAATAAACAGATTGAATAACATCGGGGAGAGGCTACAACCCTGTCTCACTCCCTTCCCAACCACTGCTTCCCTTTCATGCCCCTCGACTCTTATAACTGCCATCTGCTTTCTGTACAAATTGTAAATAGCGTTTCACTCCCTGTATTTTACCCCTGCCACCTTTACAACTTGGAAGAGAGTATTCCAATCAACATTGTCAAAAGCTTTCTCTAAGTGTACAAATGCTAGAAACGTAGGTTTGCCTTTCCTTAATCTTTCTTCTAAGATACGTCGTAGGGTCAGTGTTGCCTCACGTGATCCAATATTTCTACGGAATCCGAACTGATCTTTCCCGAGGTCGGCCTCTATCCGTTTTTCCATTTGTCTGTAAAGAATTCGCGTTAGTACTTTGCAGCTGTGACTTATTAAACTGACAGTTCGGTAATTTTCACATCTGTCAACACCTGCTTCCTTTGGGATTGGAATTATTATATTCTTCTTGAAGTCTGAGGGTATTTCGCCTGTCTCATATATCTTGCTCACCAGATGGTAGACTTTTGTCAGGACTGGCTCTCCCAAGGCTGTCAGTAGTTCTGGTGGAATGTTGTCTACTCCGGGAGCCTTGTTTCGACTTAGGTATTTCAGTGCTCTTTCACGCAGTATCATATCTCCCATTTCATCTTCATCTACATCCTCTTCCATTTCCATAATATTGTCCTCAATGACATCGCCCCTGTATAGACCCTATACATACGCCTTCCACCTTTCTGCTTTCCCTTCTTTGCTTAAAACTGGGTTTCCATCAAAGCTCTTGATATTCATGCAAGTGGTTCTCCTTTCTCCAAAGGTCTCTTTAACTTTCCTGTAGGCAGTATCTATCTTACCCCTAATGAGATAAGCCTCTACATCCTTACATTTGTCCTCTAGCCATCCCTGCTTTGCACTTCCTGTCGATCTCATTTTTGAGACGTTTGTATCCCTTTTGCCTGCTTCATTTACGGCAGTTTTATATTTTCTCCTTTCATCAATTAAATTCAATATTTCTTCTGTTACCCAAGGCTTTCTACTAGTCCTCGTCTTTTTACCTATTTGATCCTCTGCCGCCTTCACTATTTCATCCCTCAAAGCTACCCATTCTTCTTCTACTGTATTTCTTTCCCCCATTCCTGTCAATTGTTCCCTTATGCTCTCCCTGAAACTCTGTACTACCTCTGGTTCCTTCAGTTTATCCAGGTCCCATCTCATTAAATTCCCACCTTTTTGCAGTTTCTTCAGTTTTAATCTACAGTTCATAACCAATAGATTGTGGTCAGAGTCCACATCTGCCCCTGGAAATGTCTTACAATTTAAAACCTGGTTTCTAAATGTCTGTCTTACCATTATATAATCTATCTGATATCTTTTAGTGTCTCCAGGGTTATTCCATGTATGCAACCTTCTTTCATGATTCTTGAACCAAGTGTTAGCTATGATTAAGTTATGCTCTGCCCAAAATTCTACCAGGCGACTTCCTCTTTCATTTCTTAGCCCCAATCCATATTCACCTACTATGTTTTACTTCTCTCCCTTTTCCTGCTCTCGAATTCCAGTCACCCATGACTATTAAATTTTCGTCTCCTTTCACTACCTGAATAATTTCTTTTGTCTCATCATACACTTCATCAATTTCTTCGTCATCTGCCTGCTCCGTATGGTAACGTCAAATGCCGTTCTTCAAGCATCTTACGGAACAGATGGCGGTCGAACGCAAATACTCCTGAATGGCGGCCGCTGACCTCATTAACCTGTCAAGCTCTTTGCATATTATCATAACACGCGACTAATGCCACGCCAGTAGAACTTGTACGCAAAACGAATCCGACTGGTCGCCTATTGAAGCTTCTTCTGCCCCAGTTAATTTAAGGACACGCCTTGCAAACCGGACTCTGCAGGTTTCGCGCCTGGTTGACCTGACCCCTGTCCAGAGCGGGCTGGGGCTGCGGACTGCGCGGCCGCCGCCCACCGGTATCTGGCGAGGGCGACTCTTAACTTCCCGGACGCTAACGGTGGGCGACATTTGCGGCCATACTCGCGGCTCGCAAATATGCTCTCTGGTGGCACGGTGGGCGTCGGCCTCGCGGAAGCGGAAACGTTCTGCATGTGGCGTCGGCACAGATGTTCGTGTGGACGCTCTCTCGGTCTCTGTTAGCATCGATTTCTAACCGGATTACAGACGGCGGCGTCCTAGACCAAAGGAGTTTAGGGCTCTCCAAATTCCTCCACCCTTCCCATCCCCTGCCCCCCGTCCCATCCGAACCAATCATGGGAGTTCCACTTCCAATTTTTCGAGTTTTTAATCTTAAGAAAACTACCACAGCTGTTATTCCAGTTGCATTAATTAAGGCACAGCCAGTTTCGTGCTACAAGAACATCGCCAGGCGACTGCAGATTAACAACACATAGTACGCTGAAGAGACAAAGAAATGGTACAGCTACCTAATATCGTGTAGGACCCCGCGAGCACGCAAAACGGCCGCACACGACGTGGCATGCACTAAGCTAATGTCTGAAGTAGTGCTGGAGGAAACTGCCGGGCTGTCCAAAAATCCGTAAGAGTACGAAGGGGTGGAGATCTCTTCTGAACAACACGCTGCAACGCATCCAAGATATGCTTAATAATGAAACTTCCTGGCAGATTAAAACTGTGTGCCGGACGGAGACTCGAACTCGGGACCTTTGCCTTTCGCGGGCAAGTGCTCTACCAACTGAGCTACCCAAGCACGACTCACGCCCCGTCGTCACAGCTTTACTTCTGCCAGTACCTCGTCTCCTACCTTCCAAACTTAACAGAAGCTCTCCTGCAAACCTCGCAGAACTAGCACTCCTGGAAGAAAGGATATTGCGGAGACATGACTTAGCCACAGCCTGGGGGAAGTTTCCAGAATGAGATTTTCACTCTGCAGCGGAGTGTGCGCTGATATGAAACTTCCTGGCAGATTAAAACTGTGTGCCGGACCGAGACTCGAACTCGGGACCTTTGCCTTTGGTAGAGCACTTGCCCGCGAAAGACAAAGGTCCAGAGTTCTAGTCTCGGTCCGGCACACAGTTTTAATCTGCCAGGAAGTTTCATATCAGCGCACACCCCGCTGCAAAGTGAAAATCTCATTCTGGAACATCCCCCAGGCTGTGGCTAAGCCATGTCTCCGCTATATCCTTTCTTTCAGGAATGCTAGTTGTGCAAGGTTCGCAGGAGAGCTTCTGTTAAGTTTGGAAGGTAGGAGACGAGATACTGTCAGAAATAAAGCTGTGAGGACGGGGTGTGAGTCGTGCTTGGATAGCTCAGTTGGTAGAGCACTTGCCCGCGAAAGGCAAAGGTCTCGAGTTCGAGTCTCGGTCCGGCACACAGTTTTAATCTGCCAGCCGGCCGAAGTGGCCGTGCGGTTAAAGGCGCTGCAGTCTGGGACCGCAAGACCGCTACGGTCGCAGGTTCGAATCCTGCCTCGGGCATGGATGTTTGTGGTGTCCTTAGGTTAGTTAGGTTTAAGTAGTTCTAAGTTCTAGGGGACTAATGACCTCAGCAGTTGAGTCCCATAGTGCTCAGAGCCATTTGAACCATTTTTTTAATCTGCCAGGAAGTTTCATATCAGCGCACACTCTGCTGCAGAGTGTAAATCTCGTTCTGGATGCTTAATAATGTTTATGTCTGTGGAGTTTGGTGGAGAGGGGAAGTGTTAAAAGTCAGAAGAGTGTTCATGGAGCCACGCTGTAGCAACACTGGTGGTGTGGAGTGTCGCATTTTCCTGCTGTAAATTTCCAAGCTTGTCGAAATGCACAGTGGACATTAATGGATGCAGGTGATCAGATAGGATGCTTACGTACGTGCCATCTATCAGAGTTGTATCTAGACGTATCAGGGATCCCGTATCACTCAGACTGCACATGTCCTACACCATTACAGGCAACATGTTTCCAGTCAACAACAGTCCAAAGTCGGTGTTGACGGGCACACGCGGGCATTAAGCTTTGTGTCTTGCAGTTATCAAGGGTACACGAGTGGGCCTCCGGCTCCGGAAGTCCATATCGATGATGTTCCGTTGAATGGTTCGCAAGCTGACACTTGTTGAAGGCCCAGCACTGAAATCGGCAGCAATTTGTGGAAGGATTGCATTTCTGTTATGTTGAACGATTCTTTTCAGTCGTCGTTGGTCCCGTTCTTGCAGGATATTTTTCCGGCCCCAGCGATATCGGAGATTTGGTGCTTCATCGGAATCCTAATACTCACGGTACACTCGTGAAAAGGTCATACGGGAAAATCCCCACTTCATGGCTATGGCTACCTCGGAGATGCTGTGTCCCATCACTGGGGCGCTGACTATAAGACCACGTTCAGTCTCACTTAAATCTTGACACCTGCCATTGTAGCGGCAGTAACCGATCTAACAACTGCGCCACACACTTATTGTCTTATGTAGGCATTGCCGACCGCAGCTCCTTATTCTGCCTGTTTACATATTTCTGGATTTGAACACGCAAGCCTATACCAGTTTCTTTGGCTTTTCAGTGTATTCTGTCTTTTCTAACTGTTTAATCTCGTGTGACAAGCCAAGTGTAATACGCGGGCTATCTTTTCCTGACACGGATTGACAAATGTAATAAGCATGCTATCTTTTTCTGACACAGGTTGGCAAGTGTTATATGCTTGGTATCTTTTCTTGACAGGGGTCGATAAGTATTATATACTTATTGTTATCTGTTAAATGTTAATGATTATACGAGGGCTAATCGGAAAGAAGTCTGATTGGTCTCGAAATGAAACCACTGTGCAAATCTTTTTTTTTTTTTTTTGCGACAGTTAGATGCACTTTCCAGCTACTTCTCTATATACTCGCCGCTACGACTTAGATTTTTGTCGTAGCATTGCACCAGCTTTTCAATACCCCCGTCATAGAAGGGAGCTTCCTGTGATTTCCGCCAATTTTCTTCTGTGATCTACAGCTCGTTGTCTGCGCTAAAATGTTATCTTCATAGCCAGCGGTTCATGTGAGCAGAGATGCAACTCACGGGGAGCTAATTACATTATGGGTGATCCATTACTTCTAATCGAAAACGCTGTAGGAGCATCTTCATTGTACCTGCAGAGCGCGGCCGAGAACTGTCATGAAGAAGGAAACGCAAGAGAGTTATGTTACATTGGCTGCATAACATCAGGCGAAATCTGTCATTAGGCCATCATGCTTGGCTGGAGACACTATTTATCTTGGCTCTTGTATGTTCACACTTCTGACTGTAGGTCTGGGGGACTTCGGCCGTTCACTTGTGTAAGAAAATGAAACATCTACGGATGTCCTTGTGGTGTCATTTATATTATGGCTACCAGTTTCGGTGCTTCAATGCACCATTTTCAGCCTAATAGAGAAATAGTGATATGAATGGTTTCTCTTCTCTTGTGGAAATTATACATAGCCCTAGATTACTACACCCTTGTAAAATTTACGATTTCACTTGCTATCTCTTCGTTCTTCCCGCCAATTTGGACACACGAACGACGCGTGCTCTTGAGTACCTTCATATCAAACATTGGTGTTAACAACAGACGAATTATTTGTTGCCTGACTCTAGTGGTTTGCTGTTACTGGTGCTCTTGTCGTAAAAATTACGAACATTTAGAAACGTTGTGCATGTTTTCTAATAGTCGGCATATTCGTTCTATCTCTTAGAATTTATGTTATTGTTGCATCTTAAGTGAAACGTCAAGCAGTCATAGTTAAGAGAGGGTTAGCTTATATTACATTGCCCCTTTTCAATTCTAATCTCATCTTGTGCAACTGAAATTACATACTGTGGATGATGCTGAATCTGATTTTGACATTAACATACTTTTGTGATCTGCTTGAAGAACTTAACCTGAGCAGCAGTGGCAGAACCTACAACAACCCCAAGGGGGAAAAGAATTCTCAGTTTGTCCTTCGAGCAGACGAAGACTGACCATGACGTTTTATAGTCTCTGCTCAAGAGCAATTTGTGCAGAACACTGAGCTAGATCTTGCTTAAGTTGTAACGATAGTCTTTAAAGCTGAAATGATCTCTACTCATTTTTCGTGTAAAATAGTTTGGAGCTATAATAATTATAATAATTGATAACTAGTGCGGAATACACATTACGACGTCTCTTCCAATAACATTTTGAGCACTAAAACCGTTGCTATGGGCTTAAAGTGGGACTTTCTGTATGTAACATACCACTGGAAAACTAATAATTTTATTTAACTAGTACAGAATTAGTAAATAATGCTTCCTCTGGTTAAAATTTGGAGAAGTAAAATTTACGATAGGTAAGTAGCAATAGAATACCCCCCCCCCCCTCTTCCTTCAGTGCTTTAGGATTGATATTCTTCAAGACAGAATAGCCCTTAAATTTTCCCATGGTAGTTCGGATCCCTCGCGTTGAGACTTTTTCGAAGTTTGGACGCGGATTATGAATTAATAAGGTAACTGATGTTGAATATAATGGCATCAGCTTGAATTCAAGCGCAATATGTGGAATGGCTTATGGTTGCCAGATCACTGAAACTTCAGAACTCAATACAGTTAAGGATCCGCCCTAGCGACCGCCAGTAAAAGAGTTCCGCAACCACTTCACGGAGACAGGTAGAGTGGAAGTCAAACACCATACTGCCCAAGAAACCAGAGAAGCTTTTATTGCTTTGAAACGCCGCAGAAACCTTCATTCCCTTATCATACTGGCCGCCCAGAAAATTGTAAATAACTACTGTCTTGTTCCTCCCATCCTGATGCAATACTTTAGATTTGACGCTACTCCGTCCGCTAGCGACAAAGTTCCTCTACTTAGTTATACAGGCAGCTTCTCACACAGCATCTTGAGGCTACATGTACCCCGTTACAGACATGTGTTGCTGTGTTCTTCAGTCCTCAGACTGGTTTGATGCTACTCTATCCTGTGCAAGCTTCTTCATCTCCCAGTACCCACTGCAACCTACATTCTTCTGAATCTGGTTAGTGTATTCATCTCTTGGTCTCCCTCTACGATTTTTACCCTCCACGCTGCCCTCCAGTAATAACTTGGTGATCCCTTGATGCCTCATAACATGTCCTACCAACCGATCCCTTCTTCTAGTCAGGTTGTGCCACAAATTTCTCTTCTCCCCAATTCTATTCAATACCTCCTCATTAGTTACGTGATATACCCATCTAATCTTCAGCATTCTTCTGTAGCACCACATTTCGAAAGCTTCTATTCTCTTCTTGTCTAAACTATTTATCGTCCATGTTTCACTTCCATACATGGTTACAATCCATACAAATACTTTCAGAAACGACTTCCTGACATTTAAATCTACACTCTATGTCAACAAAATTCTCTTCTTCAGAAACGCTTTCCTTGCCATTGCCAATCTACATTTTATATCCTCTCTACTTCGACCATCATCAGTTATTTTGCTCCCCAAATAGCAAAACTCCTTTACTACTTTAAGTGTCTCATTTCCTAATCTAATTCCCTCAGCGTCACCCGACTTAATTCGACTATATTCCATTATCCTCGTTTTGCTTTTGTTGATGTTCATCTTATACCCTCCTTTCAAGACACTGTCCATTCCGTTCAACTGCTCTTCCCTTTGCTGTCTCTGACAGAATTACAATGTTATCGGCAAACCTCAAAATTTTTATTTCTACTCCATGGATTTTAATACCTACTCTGAACTTTTTTTTTGTTTCCTTTACTGCTTGCTCAATATACAGATTGAATAGCATCGGGGAGAGGCTACAACCCTGTCTCACTCCATTCCCAACCACTGCTTACCTTTCATGTCCCCCGCCTGTTATAACTGCCATCTGGTTTCTGTACAAGTTATAATTATCATTTCGCTCCCTGTATTTTACCCCTGCCACCTTTAGAATTTGAAAGAGAGTATTCCAGTCAACATTGTCAAAAGCTTTCTCTAAGTCTACAAATGCTAGAAACGTAGGTTTGCCTTTCCTTAATCTTTCTTCTAAGATAAGTCGTAGGGTCATTATTGCCTCACGTGTTCCAACATTTCTACGGAATCCAAAATGATCTTCTCCGAGGTCGGCTTCCACCAGTTTTTCCATTCGTCTGTAAAGAATTCGCTTTAGTATTTTGCAGCTGAGACTTATTAGACTGATAGTTCGGTAATTTTCACATCTGTCAACACCTACTTTCTTTGGGATTGGAATTATTATATTCTTCTTGAAGTCTGAGGGAATTTCGCCTGTCTCATACATCTTGCTCACCAGTTGGTAGAGTTTTGTCAGGACTGGCTCTCCCAAGTCTGTCAGTAGTTCTAATGGAACGTTGTCTACTCCCGGGGCCTTGTTTCGACTTAGGTCTTTCAGTGCTCTTTCACGCAGTATCATATCTCCCATTTCATCTTCATCTACATCCTCTTCCATTTCCATAATATTGTCCTCAAGGACATCGCCCCTGTATAGACCCTATATATACTCCTTCCACCTTTCTGCTTTCCCTTCTTTGCTTAGAACTGGGTTTCCATCTGAGCTCTTGATATTCATGCAAGTGATTCTCTTTTCTCGAAAGGTCTCTTTAATTTTCCTGTAGGCGGTATCTATCTTACCCCTCGTGAGATAAGCCTCTGCAACCTTACATTTGTCGTCTAGCCATCTCTGCTTAGCCATTTTTACTTCCTGTCGATATCATTTTTTAGAAGTTTGTATTCCTTTTTGCCTGCTTCACTTACTGCGTTTTTGTATTTTCTCCTTTCATCAATTAAATTCAGTATCTCTTCTGTTACCCAAGGATTTCTACTAGCCCTCTTCTTTTTACCTACTTGACCCTCTGCTACCTTCACTATTCCATCCATCAAAGCTACCCATTCCTCTTCTCCTGTATTTCTATCCCCATTCATGTCAATTGTTCCCTTATGCTCTCCCTGAAACTCTGTACAACCTCTGGTTCTTTTAATTTATCCAGGTCCCATTTCCTCAAATTCCCACCTTTTTACAGTTTCTTCAGTTATAATCTACAGTTCATAACCAACAGATTGTGGTCAGAGTCCACATATGCTCCTGGAAATGTCTTACAATTTAAAACCTGGTTTCTAAATCTCTGTCTTACCATTATATAATCTATCTGAAACCTTATAGTATCTCTAGGGTTCTTCTATCTATACAACCTTCTTTTATGATTCTTCAACCAAGTGTTACCTATGATTAAGTTATGTTCTGTGCAAAATTCTACCAGGCGGCTTCCTCTTTTATTTCTTAGCCCCAATCCATATTCACCTACTACGTTTCCTTCTCTTTCTTTTCCTACTGTCGAATTCCAGTCACCCATGACTATTAAATTTTCGTCTCCCTTCACTTCCTGAATTATTTCTTTTATATCATCATACATTTCATCAATTTCTTCATCATCTGCAGAGCTAGTTGGCATATAGACTTGTACTACTGTAGTAGGCGTGGGCTTCGTGTCTATCTTGGCCACAATAATGCGTTCACTATGCTGTTTGTAGTAGCTCACCCGCACTCCTATTTTTTTTTATTTATTATTAAAGCCACTCCCGTATTACCCCTATTTGATTTTGTATTTATAACCCTGTATTCACCTGACCAAAAGTCTTGTTCCTCCTGCCACCGTACTTCACTAATTCCCACTATATCTAACTTCAACCTACTCATATCCCTTTTTAAATTTTATAATCTACCTGCCCTATTAAGGGATCTGGCATTCCACGCTCCGATCCTTAGAACGCCAGTTTTCTTTCTCCTGATAACGACGTGCTGTTGAGTTGTCCCTGCCCGGAGATCCGAATGGGGGACTATTTTACCTCCGGAATATTTTACCTAAGAGGACTCCATCATCATTTAATCATACAGTAAAACTGCATGCCCTTGGGAAAAATTACGGCTGTAGTTTCCCCTTGCTTTCAGCCGTTCGCAGTACCACAACAGCAAGGCCGTTTTGGTTAGTGTTACAGGGCTAGATCAGTCATCCAGACTGTTGCCCCTGCAACTACTGAAAAGGCTGCTGACCCTCTTCAGGAACCACACGTTTGTCTGGCCTCTCAACAGATACTTCTAAGTTGTGGTTGCACCTACGTTACGGCTATCTGTATCGTTGAGGCACGCAAACCTCCCCACCAAAGGCAAGGTCCATGGTTCATGGAGGAAGGTTACAGACATTCTCTGCAGAAAAATGTGTGTTGGTAGCGGGAAATCGTGTCAGTAGCCAGCGAAGGTAATTAATAAACCGCAGAGGATTTACGGTAAGTAGTGAAGCCACTGGATGTACCCGATCTGTTTTCCAGGTTTCGTCATTGAAGTTTTAGCGAAGGATTTTATAGGAACTGCGAATTCCTCGTATAATTCCTCTTCGAGAACATCTTCAACCGCCCCATTATTAATACAATGAATTATATCAGAATTACAGACCAGAATGCCTGTATGCATCGGAGTGCCTAACTCTTAACAAAAAGGGGGAAATAGAAAACATGGAAAAGAAAGAAAGGAAAATTTTGAGAAAAATATTAGGACCGAGAAAGATTGGAGAAGAGTACAAGCTAAAGAGTAATAAGGAAATATACAAAACTATTGAGAAAGTGAGTGAGGCAATGCGTAAACGCAGACTAACGTTTTATGGTCACCTGTCGAGGATGGATGGAAACAGACTAACAAGAAAAGTGTTTGAACATAGTAACAGGAACGAAAAAACCAACAATAAATGGATACAGATGGTGAAAAAGGATTTGGCCTATTTTAATGTCACCCGTGAGTCAATCAGGGACAGGGAAAAGTTTAGACAAATAGTGAACGAAATTAAGTGTTTTCCAGAAGAAACGAAACTAAAGAATAATAACAGGAAATGGTCGGAAGAGCGGAGGAGGAACCACTCGAAAATGATGAGGAAATATTGGGAAGAGAGGAAAAAAGATCAAAAAGCCGGGCAAGTGAATTGTTGAACGTGGTCCAAAGATGGCCGAAATCGAAAGAAGAAGAAGAGAATTATATCAGAGAATAGATCAAAACAGAAATGGCTGACGATATCCTTCCGACACGTAGAGGAAGAGAACATTTCCCAAAAGAGAGGTGCATTTTCGATTAGTGATCTTTCCATGAGCATTAAACACTTTGCAAATCCTGACGTCTGCATCTCGCTTCAGACAGCCAAGCGTCGTCGTACGAGAAGTGATGCGTGACAGAGCGTAGATAATACGTTATCTTATGATTGATTGCAACATTGCATCTTTTCTTGCCGAAGGAAGTTAATGCTGCAGATTACGTTAACATGATCGAGCTGTATCTGATATCTGAATTAGATGACCATCGGCCAATAGTGTTTATTTCAGCAGGCTGATGTTCTACCGCAACGCTTCTTTGAAGGAAGACGTGTCCTGAGCGCTACTTTTCCGGGACGTTGAATTAGCAGTCGTGTGTCGACTTCGCAATCTAAGAGATCCCCTAACCTTACAACCTTGTAGTTTTTCTCTGAGATATGTTGTATCCTGCATTTTCAGGCTGCAGACAAATTTATTGATGATGTGAGATCACGGTCAACAATGCAATTAACTATGTTTATGAAGTCTTGTTTCTTCTACTGTGGAGATGACATTAGGTATGTACGCCTCGAAATGTTGGACGTGCTGAAGCTGACTAAGAAATAAAAAAAATTTCACTTCGTATCGGAATATAAGTTGCCATGAAGCTTCCTGGCAATTTGGATACATGGCGTGGATGTCGAACTGCGAATGTAAATCACGCAACTCATTGTATGCTTTGAGAGGTGCTAGTTTTTGATTTCAAACGATATATAAATTTTTACACTGAGATGATACTTTTAGAAGTAAGATAAGAGGTTTCACTACGAGTATGATAAAATATATTGTTCCAAAAATTAAAATTAAATTAAATTAAAGTTAAAAATTTTAAAAATCTCACCATATTCTACCTATTTCTTCAAGCAAGATTTCCTTTGTTTTTTATTTAAGAAAGGAATCTGTTTATCAATGTATAGATGTTGTTTACTGTACCGATGAAGTCCTCATCCGACAACGATTTTTCCCCTCCGAGGTATTTTTTGAGTTTATACTCCTAAACAAAAGCTACGCACACAGAGCCAACTTTGGGGCAGAGGAAGGGTGGGTAACTACCTCACAGCCTACCTCATGCACTTTTGATATCGAAACACTCGATATGTCAGCAGGCTCAGGGTTCTTGTGTAAGGGGACCTTTTTCTCGCTTTAGTTGTGGTAACTTCTGCTTCAAGTCACGATGGATCGGTCAAATACCGTTGCTTGTCAAGAATCGATCACAGATTTACACTTAATTACTTTTCCCTGGCCAAAAATGTTTTTGCTTCCATAGGTGTACTTTTAGAATCGGTTGGCTGTAATTTTATATCAGTGCTTTAATGGTAGATCTCGTTTCGTCTTTATTCGAATAATAATGAACGAAGTCCATAGGGTTATGTTTCAACCATTAGCATGTCTTACGCCACTACTTTATTAGGGAGCGACCCGGTAAAGCAGCGAGGTAAGATGTGCTCAGAGTTTACATAATGGTCAGGCCTCCTCTTCGAATTTATTTCGCAACTTAAGCGCAGTATGTTGCAACTTTCAAACATTTGTTTCTAATAACATTTGTCGCCAGTAGCCAAGAAATGTTACACCCGTCGTGCAGTCAAATTTCGTGTACGTGGAATTTTATTGAATGTCTTGTGTGTCCATTCAGAGTAGATGCCTTGCATCTTGACAGTGCAATGAATTTTAATGTAGTGTTTTATATAGGCTAATGTGAATTTCATTTGCAAATTCTCAAAAAGAGGCTTCATTTAATCATTTGGATCGTAATACATGTGAAATTTGTTCATTTATCCAGTAGAAAATGATCTGGAGTGTTGTAACATCTCATCAGCATCTCTCAAGTAGGTCATATGTCGAGTCAATCTTTTGAACAAAATAACATTTTATCACTGCTTTATGCTTCATGAGTTTTAGGAAACATGTGGTACTGATCAATTAAGATAGCTGCCAAAATAAACCGGGGGACCATTACATATATTGAAAATTAGAACGAAATCGTTAAAAATGAATCTTACCATACCCACATTCATACCGATCAACGAAATTTCCTGCTATTTTGTAAAAATTTACTAGACTCAGCAACCCAGACTAGCATTACTTGATAATCGAAAAGTAGCAGAAAAAAGTAACAAACGAATAATTCAATAAACACTGCCAGTAACTCGATACAATTTTTGCAGAAATACACTGAAAGACACGTAATTGTTTATCATAATTTAAAATTTATTGCCTGAGCTCTGACATCTTTTGACTGAATTTGATTTTGCAAGTGGCGCAGTATAACTCATAGTTAAATTAAGTAACTAATGCCTGAGCTCTGTCCACAAATGTTTAACAGCTGCTGGATCTGTGAAGTTACGCGACTCTAAATGACCCCGGCCTCAACCGGCTTGCCTTCTCCTTCTGCTTAAATCAAAACGCGTAGGATATTAGACATTTAAAGCCTCAATACTTACATCTGGTATTTGAAACTACCTACTGACCTTGGCAGGATCTAGGCAATTTCCTAAGTAGTAACGCCAGAATTTATTAACATATTTATAACTTACTGTTTAATATTCAAATTGTTATCATGATACGAAACAACTAAGGACAATCATACGTGACGTAGTCTACTGTGGCCTTAGAGTATGGGATGCTTGGCTCAGTAGAAAGCGTTTTTTTCTTACTTTACGAGCTCCGAGACTGTAAATTACGGGTTCTTTTTTAAATATTTAAAGTAATTTACTTTTCGATAAGGTCTACACGTATTACTGGAAAGCGGCATACGTCGTTTCTTGTTATTAAGTTGAATGTAAGCTAATTTAATCGACGTTAATAGCCTCGACGTGTGCGGGATGTCGAACCTGAAGTGAGGAAATGTGGTTAGATGTGGTGAGCAAAAACCAAACGTATTCACCCGCTGTAGTCTCTCTGGGACATGAAATGTGGTGAAAGTTGCTTCAATTTGCACCTACACGTTTCAGCACAACAACTATCCTTCAGAACTGGTACCAATAAAAATAAAACGGCGCTCTGCCTCGGCTGGGTCCCCTTACTTCTTCTAAGAAAGGCTGAGGAGAGGACCAGTTTGCTCTTCTCAGCTCGACGGAAACGAGTTTGATAAGTTGTGCGCCGAAGACAGCTTGGCGCCTGTACGTCTCTGTTCTGGAATACATTTTAATTTAACACGCCCACAGCTGTTCAAAGAAAATTCTCATCTATCAAGCCCCATTTCGTAAGCATTATTAATCATTTTAAAGTTTTTTTTTCTGGTCAACAATTAAATTTCCACATTTCTTCTGTCTACAAAACCTATGTTTACATCTACAGTCACATCATCGACAGAAGAAAAACAGCGTGTAGTCGAAGGTGTCTCCGTAAGCACAGTTCGCTCGGAACTTTTAACACTTACGAAATAATGCTCCTAAAAGTATTATTTGTGCTACGATGTAAGCAACTTATTTTTCCTAATTTTTATACTGCAAGGACAAGATTGAATGATGAAATGAAAGACAATTATTTCAAACAAAGCAGTGAAATAGAAGGACTAAGTCCCGGGAACTCTAGCAGAAATTTCGTATTACTACGCCTTCTAGAGTAAGAGAAAAAAATCTGTAGTGAAACCCTTTCTGGAATTGATTAAAACCGACAGGGCGACCGTATCGAAAAGTATTGCTATTCTTCGGCAGCTGTAATTCATTTTACTAAGTTAACTTTATTAAGATTTGAGTTAAAACGAACTTTATCTCATCATGATATTCTTGGTTTAGGGACTGCTGATTTCGAGTGCTGTTCAGGTGTTTATGCTCCAACACAGTGTGCTTGACGGCTATAGTAATTCCAGAACTTTGGATGAATTTACAGAGCTCAAGCATGATCGTAAGAAAATGAATCATTACAGAACAGCCAAAAATATGTGTAATTCATTTTCAAACGTTTAACAGGATTTTTAATTGAAGTACATCAATTTCTTTGTACACTACTGGCCATTAAAATTGCTACACCACTAAGATGACGTGCTACAGACGCGAAATTTAACCGACAGGAAGAAGATGCTGTGATATGCAAAAGATTAGCTTTTTAGAGAATTCACACAAGGTTGGCTCCGGTGGCGACGCCTACAACGTGCGGACATGAGGAAAGTTTCTAACCGATTTCTGATACACAAACAGCAGTTGACTGGCGTTGCCTGGTGAAACGTTGTTGTGATGCCTAGTGTAAGGAGAAGAAATGCGTAGCACCACGTTTCCCTTTGATAAAGGTCGGATTGCAGCCTATCGCGATTGCGGTTTATCGTATCCCGACATTGCTGCTAGCGTTGGTCGAGATCCAATGACTGTTAGCGGAATATGGAATCGGTGTTTTCAGGAAGGTAATACGGAACGCCGTGCTGTATCCCAACGGCCTAGTATCACTAGCAGTCGAGATGACAGGCATCTTATCCGTATGGCTGTAAGGGATCGTGCAGCCACGTCTCGATCCCTGAGTCAACAGATGGGGACGTTTGCAAGACAACAACCATCTGCACGAACAGTTCGACGATGTTTGCAGCAGCATGGACTATCAGCTCGGAGACCATGGCTGCGGTTACCCTTGACGCTGCACCACAGACAGGAACGCCTGCGATGATGACTCAACGACGAACCTGGGTGGACGAATGGCAAAACGTCATTTTTTCAGATGAATCCAGGTTCTGTTTGCAGCATCATGATAGTCGCATCCGTGTTTGAGGATATCGCGGTGAACGCACATTGAAAGCGCGTATTCGTCATCGCCATACAGGCGTTTCACCCGGCGTGATGGTATGGGGTGCCATTGGTTACACGTCTCGGTCACTTCTTGTTCTCATCGACGGCACTTTGAACAGTGGACGTTACATTTCAGATGTGTTACGACCCGTGGCTCAATCCTTCATTCGATCCCTGCGAAACCCTACATTTCAGCAGGATAATGCACGACTGCATGTTGCAGGTCCTGTACGGGCCTTTCTGGATGCAGAAAATTTTCGACTGCTGCTCTGACCAGCACATTCTTCAGATCTCTCACCAACTGAAAACGTCTGGTCAATGGTGGCCGAGCAACTGGCTCGTCACAATACGCCAGTCACTACTCTTGATGAACTGTGGTATCGTGTTGAAGTTGCATGGGCAGCTGTACCTGTTCATGCCATCCAAGCTCTGTTTGACTCAATGCCCAGGCGTATCAAGGCCGTTATTAAGGCCAGAAGTGGTTATTCTGGGTACTGATTTCTCGGGATATATGCACCCAAATTGCGTGAAAATGGCAACTGAATCTCAATGTAGACAAGTGTAATGTGCTGCGAATACATAGAAAGAAAGATCCCTTATCATTTAGCTACAATATAGCAGGTCAGCAACTGGAAGCAGTTAATTCCATAAATTATCTGGGAGTACGCATTAGGAGTGATTTAAAATGGAATGATCATATAAAGTTGATCGTCGCTAAAGCAGATGCCAGAATGAGATTCATTGGAAGAATCCTAAGGAAATGCAATCCGAAAACAAAGGACGTAGGTTACAGTACGCTTGTTCGCCCACTGCTTGAATACTGCTCCGCAGTGTGTGATCCGTACCAGATAGGGTTGATAGAAGAGAGAGGGAAGGTCCAACGGAGAGCAGCGCGCTTCGTTACAGGATCATTTAGTAATCGCGAAAGCGTTACGGAGATGATAGATAAACTCCAGTGGAAGACTCTGCAGGAGAGACGCTCAGTAGCTCGGTACGGGCTTTTGTTAAAGTTTCGAGAACATACCTTCACTGAGGAGTCAAGCAGTATATTGCTCCCTCCTACGTATATCTCGCGAAGAGACCATGAGGATAAAATCAGAGAGATTAGAGCCCACACAGAGGCATACCGACAGTCCTTCTTTCCACGAACAATACGAGGCTGGAATAGAAGGGAGAACCGATAGATGTACTCAAGCTACCCTCCACCACACACCGTCAGGTGGCTTGCGGAGTATGGATATATATATATATATATATATATATATATATATATATATATATATATATATATATATATATATATATATCTCTTTCATATGTATCAGTCTATCTGTTAATGAAAAACGTATCTGAATCCCTATAGCAGTTCTTGAGACTGATCCAAACACACAACAAGAAACTGGGGCAAGGAGTTTTAATTTGTTCGTGTACAGATAGAAGGAGATGGTGTAGATTTAAAAATACGTGCTAGTTAATTTCTATCTTGTAGCCAACCATTTTTAGCGACTCATTACACCAGAGAGACACTCAGCACTTTGTGTTGCAGTGCGCGTGCTCGGAGTGCGGGTCCCGCGAGCCGTTCTACCTGCACCCGCCCGGCTCTGGCTCCGCCTCCGGCGCGCCCCCGCAGCGCTCGCCCAGCGGCGGCAGCACGGGCAGCGGGGGCAGCGCCGCCTCCTCGTCGTCGGTCGGAGTGACGGCCCCGGCGCCACCACCGCAGCAGGACGGGCTGTACGTGAGCCCTCTGGTCGCCGCCCCCGCCGCCGCCGCCGCCCCCGCGCCCGCCAGTAGTCGCGCCAGCACCTGCAGCTCCAGCTCGGCCGGCAGCGACCCCTTCTACCTGCACGACCCGCGCGGCGTACCCCACACGCGCGTCAAGGACCTCTTTCAAGAGCAGCAGCAACAGCACATACAGCCTCCACCCGTCGGAGTCACAGGTCAGTACCTAACAAGTTTGCTGCTTCCTTTCTTTCGGATCAGTACGAGGTAAGATCAAAAAGTAACGGGAAGTTTCGGTTTTCTTATAGAACTTATATTGATCGGTCAACACCATCTTTGACCCCTTCAAAGTAATCCCCCTCACATATAATACACGTCTGCCAGCGCTTTTTCCAATCACGTAAGCGCTTCTGGAACTCACTTTTCCTTACAGTGTTCAGCTCCTTCGGCGATTCTGTTTTATTCTCATCTATGGTGGCAAAACAACGTCCTTTCTTGGTTATCTTTAGCCGCGGGAATAGAAAAAAGTCACAGGGAGTCATGTCTGGCGAATACGGTGGCTCCTGGCATTACGAACAAGCAGTGACGTGCGGACTGGAGTATTATCGTGATGCAATTTCCACAGTTGGTTTTGCCACAATTCTGGTCGTTTTTTCAGATTGCTTCTGTGGTGTCACCGCCAGATACCACACTTGCTAGGTGGTAGCCTTTAAATCGGCCGCGGTCCGTTAGTATACGTCGGACACGCGTGTCGCTACTCTCAGTGATTGCAGACCGAGCGCCGCCACACGGCAGGTCTAGACTAGAGACTCCCTACCACTCGCCCCAGTTGTACAGCCGACTTTGCTAGCGTGGTTCAATGTCTACATACGCTCTCATTTGCAGAGACGACAATTTAGCATAGCTTTCAGCTACGTCATTTGCTACGACCTAGCAAGGCGCCATATTCAGTTACTATGAATGTATTCTGAACAGATAATATTGTGAATCATGTACCGTCAAGAGCGACGTTAATCATTAATGGATTACAGTTAAGTATCAAACTAATTCCGTGCACTTTCTGAATTTTAATTCCTTGTCATGGTCCAGACCTCATGTCAGTATAGTCCTTCCCTCCTCACGCCAGCCTGCGTGAACTAAAACGCGTGCATTTCGGCCTGCTCTAGTAACACGGTGTTGGCTCTTCTGCCAACACTACAGCTTCACTCACGCTTCCAGATGATATTCTTTATTTACTGGACGACCATAAGGGAGGAACTCGTGAACTTTCACATGTGATCGAATTTATTGAATTTTTTCGGTCTTGACTCTTTAAGCATTTTCCATTCGGACGATTGGACCTTGGTTTTCAAGTCATACCCGTGTATCCATGTTTACTCACCTGTTACAACCTTCCTTAGAAGTTCTGAGTCGTTGTCGACTTCATTCAGCAATTCCTGAGCGATGCTTACGCGACGTCATTTTCGGCCGAAATTCATCAATATCGGATCATGTTTTAGGTCCATAAGATCCGAAAAAATTGCTTGGCGTGAGCCAAAACAGCGGTTCTAGGCGCTACAGTCTGGAACCGCGCGACCGCTACGGTCGCAGGTTCGAATCCTGGCTCGGGTATGGATGTGTGTGATGTCCTTGGGTTAGTTAGGTTTAAGTAGTTCTAAGTTCTAGGGGACTGATGACCTCAGAAGTTAAGTCCCATAGTGCTCATAGCCGTTTGAGCCGTCAGTCAAAAGACTTGAGGACATCGTCAGCAGCCTCTCTCATGGTAATTCGGTGGTTTTCGAGAACCATTTTCTTTACTTCTTTCAAATTGTCGCCCGTAATTGGTGTGCCAGAGCGTCCAGGGCGGTCTTCGACTTAAACGTCATCTCGACCCTCGTGACCTCATGTCTTACTCATAGTAGATTCGCCAAAAGCCACAGTCAACATTTCGAATGCGATGCTGCACTTTATTCCATTTTCAAGGAAAACTTAATGCAAATTATTTTATCCATCTTTTCCGAAAGTAAAAATTCGCTGAGCACTCGAAAACCGAATGCCAAAAATAAACTAAATACTCAAACAAGCTGAAAATGGAAAAAATACATCACGTATATTTGTACCAGCAAGATAAAAAATTGAAAATCGGACATATAAAGCCCGCAGAATTAAAAGATTACCGTTAGTTTTTTATCACACCTCGTATGTGCCGTTGCGGGTCATCAGTCTTCCATCTGGGCGAAAGTGCAGTTACAGGGTCTGCGGCTTTTCCGTTGCGTACTGCTGTCGGTAAGTTTTCCTGAGATGAGTGATAGGAAGTGAGCACGACGAATTATGAATCGAATGTGGGTAGCCAATCACATTACTCCTTCGTAATTTCCTGTGTTTTTTGAATGAAGGTAGTTGCTTTTTTCTTCCAGTTTAAGCTGTGCTGTTAGGTCCCAACTGAACCACTATCTCTGTAGCCGTGACACACACCGTCCGTCCAGAAACCTCCGAGACTGATTTTACTTCTGACATACAAGTGACGTCATCACAGTAACCACGGTGGAAACTTAGACAAAGAACCGTAAGCAACTCATTTGATCAGTCAGTTGTGGGTAGGCAATGTTAAGTAGTGGTCGTGTGACTGTCATATGTCAACGTTACTGTGCCAGAAATAACTGTGTCAGATACATCTCTAAACCAAGTGTTCAAGACATTCTACAGAATGTTTCTAAGAAGAGAAAAGTATGTGCAAAATTTGTCCCAACATCTTCACTCCCAATGAAAAATATCGACGATGGACACCCTCTGTAACTTGATTGAAATAAAAAAGACGGATAATTTTTTCTGAAAAAAATTGTTGTTACCGAAAAGAACGTCTTACAGAATTCAGCAGCTTACTTGATGGTTAAATAAGCGAGTCGAACAACATCACACAGAAGGACATTTCTGACAATTGCTTGTATTAACGTTCTGTGCGTTGTACTCAAATGGAAGGGAAAGGGGGCAGAGGGAGACTATGTAGGACATCTGAGGTTTTGAAACCACCATCTTATTAACTCAACCTCGTAAGTTTTTGAAGTTTTCTTAAAAAAAAACTGGCAAATATTTGTGACAACCAGTATTATAAATTTCATTGTTGCTCGTTTCACTAGAGGCATTTTAATTTATGCTATTAGGTTCCAGCCTAACCGTAACCTCGGAAATCGTGACATGTTCAGGAAAAACCATCATTAGATTGAGTGACTCTGAATGGCTTTCTTATACCCTCACCCGATTGGCTATGACCAACGACAACAAACTGTCAACAAAAGCACGCATCGGAACAGCCGGAGACACTGTAAGTGCATTTTAATCTCTGTTTACTATAATGCGTAAAAACATATCCCACTATCCCACCTCGCTCTCCTGACTGTAACCTAAAGCAATAAAGTCTTTTGCTACTGCTGGCTTAATGTGCCTTGGTCTCACGATTTGATCCCAGTAATAATGGCCAAAGATGGTTGAAATTAAGAAGCAGAGGGGACAACACAACTCTCCTGAATTAAGAGTTGACTACAGACTCAAGTAAACAGATACATCGTTCCTTAGAATACGTTATGCAATTACGAGGTTCACAAATCTAATGAATTACAAAAAAAAAAATTGTGGCAGAAATGCTGTTACTGCTCAGAATGAAAACAGCGCTCCGTCCATAAAAAAATATCACACGCAAGAAATAATGCGAAGCGAATAAATGCAGAAATCCAACATGGAAAAAGACTACGAAGAAGAGAGATTCCGTCTATTGATGGTACACGGCAGTGGTATGTCGAAGATTAGCGGCAAAATAGAAGTGTCTGTGGTGCGGAAGCGATCATAATTGCAAATTACCATAGTAATTCCGATGTATCTAATTGCCAAAACTAGTGAGCAACAAGGTTGTAAACTATTTCTTTCCATAAAACTGACAGTCGTTCTGAGATCTTAGTCAGACTACTACAAGGTGACTCCTAAGCTGTAAGTCTGTGTAACCTGGAGGCTGACTGCACTAACAACAGGAGAAGCGTTTTGCCTACAGAAAATCAAACGAGCAAACGACACCAACCGATAGTTGTGCGGTTGGAAACTTCGGTACTGAAAGAAAACAGTCTACAGTCCAAAGAGGTACCAACTTTTTACTGCCGACCTGTGTTCATTTTCACAGGTTTAGGGAAGGCTGCTCGGGCACTGACGTCTCCTAACGGCTGAAACTAACTGCGACTATCTGCGAGTCACCGCTGAAGTTTACACCAGGGCAAACTTTTAAAGTAAAACACTATCTGGGAAAAACTGATTACCTTGTTAATGAACCGGTAAAATATATCTACACCTACAGATCATCACTAGCTATTTGTTAGGTTGGTGCATAAGTTCTTAGAGTTTCTCCATAAGTTCAATAAACACAACAGATACACATAACAAAGACTTTAGTCGCCAGCAATATATTCTCCTTCATCGTTTACAACAGTTTGCCAACGCTGGGGTACGTTGTCAATTTCGCGACTGTAGAAATCACTTGATTAGGCGAAGAACTTGTAGAGCCGTGTACAGAACACATTTTCCTTGAAGGTAGTGAAGGAAAAGGTGAACATCAGAGGGCGCAATATCAGGTGAATAAGGTGGCTGCTGAATGATTTCCCAACCCAGCTCGTATATTCTGGTTTTTGTCATTCTAGCAGAAGGCGGCCTGGCGTCATCGCAGAGCAATATCACTTCACGCAGTCTTCCTGGTCGTTGTTCTTGGAGTGTGACTGCTAGGCGAAACCATCACTGTTGACAGTTATTGTCGACAACTGAGACACCTCGGTGAAGCAATTCATAGTACACCATACGGTCACTGTTCCACCGATGCACGACATTATCTTTTGTGGATGCGCTCAGGTCTTTGTAAGGGGAGTTGCTATTTTCGGTCTCAGCTGTTCCTTTATTTTCTTTATGTTAGCATGAAGACACTACTTCTCGCCACCAGTAATGACGTAGGATAGAAATGGTCGGTGATGAGTTAGTTGATGACAAGAAAGCAGAGATGCACATATGGGCACCTGCTGATTTTTGTGATTTTGGGTTAGAGCACACGGTACTCTAACACCCGATTTTTGAAACTTCCCCACTGCATGCAAATGTTGCATGATCACAGTTCATCACATATGCCAATTCTCCAGTACACTGAAGTGGATCATTGCGGCTTAATACGTTTGAACGATCTTCATCAAAACTTGATGGTCTTCCTGAACGTAAAGAGTCACTAATGAGAAAAGGATACGCTTTAAAACGAGAAAGCCGGCCGTTTTCTTGCCGTGCTCTATGTTCCGATTTTTCCACTTGGCACACGATTTTATAGCGTCCACAGCTCCACTCACTATTTCCAAATGACAAAATGACAATTTGTAAACTCAAATAGCAACAATGAACTAAAAATAAAAAGAATGGCAGTTGATAAATAATCCCATACTAACCGAAATACCAACATGCAAAACAAAACTGATACGAACTTCTACACCAGCCTAATAGTATCTCTCGTCTTCTTATGCATCACACATAAAATTAATAACAAAAATTAAGAAATGATTAATAAATTCATATTTCCCCCTTACTCCTGATTTCAAAGGCTTCCTATGCTTTCATTATTTTAATAATATTTCATTTATTGAATTCCGCAACCTCTGGAGAGCGTGGTATCACAACTGGTTTAATGCTACATGCTTCAGCTTCTTCTCCTGTGCCAACCTCTTCGCCTCAGAGTAGCACTTACACACAACATCCTCAATTATTTGTTGGGTCATCCCAATCTCTTTCTTCTCCTACAATTTCTACCTTGCACAGTTCCCATTAGTAGCATGGGAATTCTTCCCTGATATCTGCTATCCTCACTGTTCCCTTTTCAGTGCTTTCCTTACATTCCTTTCTACAAAAGAGATTGTATGCAAAACACTCATACGGCCCATCCCAGAATATTTCAAAATTGTGAGGGTCCCATACCAAATAGGACTCACTGGGGATATTGAACGTATACAAAGGACAGCACGATCTTTGTTCGACACACGAATGTGCGAGAGAGCTGAACTGGCAGACGCTTGAAGAGAGACGCAAACTATACCATGAAAATCTACTTATAAAGTTTATACAACCAACTGTAAGTGAAGAATCTAGAAATGCATTACAACATCCTCCAATAGAAATCGCGGAAACAAGATTAGATTACTTACTACGCGCCCAGATGCAGTTAAACATTCTTCTCGCGTCTCCATACGTTAATTGAACAGCAAAGAGCCACAATAACTGTAACAGTGTGACGTACCCCCTGCCATGCAGTTGACAGTGGTTTGCGGAGTATGGATGGAGATGTAGACAAACGAAGAGATAGGCGCAGAATAGAGTACTATGGAGATCTACCGCAAACGCGTCTTCAGACTGAAGACCACAACTACAATAGACCTTATAAGGTAGGTGCTCCGAATACGGCCATAGTCTCCAATAAGGCCACCCTCCTCTATTTCACAAACTTCTTGTCAAATCCGTTTGATGGCGGCACCTACATAAGCGGAAATGGCAACCTAGTGACAAAAGAGAAGAAGAGGCACCATGTTTTGTGTTATTCAGTTGTAGACGTGGCGCGTGGCTTTTGTAGGTTTCTGCTAAGCTACTAATGTAAGTTTTTCCTAAGCTGTGGAATAATTAATATTTGCCTTCTGAACCGGTGATTCTTATGAAGCTTACTTATATTAGGTTTGAAACCGCTGAGTTATTTTAAGATGCGTTTGTTAGAAATGCAAAAAACTGTCTGGAAAGGACGAAAAGTTGTGTGTAGACCAATAAGGTCATTTCGGGGTCGGTCGACTACATATTTTCATATATTGCTATTCTTCAACTTATTTCCTTCTTCAGATAAATTTTTAGGATCTGTTATCTGTAACGACTGGAGCAGTCAGCAATTTGTCTTGAAATCCAGTTCCATAACTTCGACAAAGTGCCCAAGAATCGAAAAAACGAAACTTTCAAAAACTAATTCTTTAAACATTCAATCTAAGGTGCTGCAGTCATAGACTCTGCGGCTGGTCCCGGCGGAGGTTCGTGTCCTCCCTCGGGCATGGGTGTGTGTGTTTGTCCTTAGGGTAATTTAGGCTAAGTAGTGTGTATGCTTAGGGACTGATGACCTAAGCAGTTAAGTCCCATAAGATTTCACACACGTCTGAACAGTTGTCTTTAAACATTTTTAAAATAGAGATCAGAAGCTGTTTATGTTTCCTGAAGCAGTGTGGAGTCCTATAAGCGCTCCTAAATGCGACACAGTAGTCCACAATTTCACTGAGTACCCATAGCGTATCCAAACACAGCTGTTTCTCATGGAGTGCCTGGACGGAGGCGAATTAGGCTGGTAAAACAGACCGTAACATCAGGGCGAAATAACAAGAGGATTTCTCATGATCTGCTATCAGCACCTGGGTTATTGTTAAGCGTGGTTATCTGCGCCGATAAGGCGCATTATCGTCTCACGTAGCCTCGGACGATATCCGGCGCGGACGAGCGGTCAGTGCGGGTGGGCGATGGCCGGTGAACGTCAACGTGTGCGTATTTGTGTGTGGCCAACATGATCTGCAACCTGCTGTGCCCCCGAAAGAAGCTCAAGGATGACGCAGCCGAGGAAGGTAAGCCGTCCGCATGGAGGCTCCAGACCGGAGGGGTGCGCAAGACCACGCCCATCTGCAGCTAACAGCCGCGGCACTTCTCTTGTCGTCTGTGTCAGCCATCCCGTGTTCCCTACTGCAAACACCAACTTCTGAGAATGACGGAAGTGTTGTTGTAGAATGTGGGGTATAAACAAACCGAGTTAATATTTGAAATCTGTTCATGAAACGTGTTAACGGATAGTTTGAGTTGTAACGTCAGACATGTCACAGATGGTACCGTTCCTGCGAGGAAGTGTTGCAACGTCAAAATTGATAATTATTGGTTCATAACTAGATGAAATAATCTCAAAAAATGAAAATGTATTACTCTGTGATCTTTAGAAACTCACAACTGCAGCGCATCAGACTATGAAAATACCTGTGCGGGTATTAAGTGTAATGGCCACAGGCACTGTACGTGAAGCTAATGGAAGACTTCATCGCATTATTAAGATACTGTAAAACTGCAGTTTATCTACGAAATGCGTGTACGGCCTGTACAGGAATACTGGTTAACTGTGTGTCGTATTAGGCTGGACTAACAGGGGATATGGAGCGTATATAGACAAGGACAAGATGCATGGTCACGGGTTATCTTATAAAAATCTAAGGAGGAGAAACAATGAGTGGCAGTATTAAGCATGAGAACAGGGCTGTACAGGGTTCAAAAATTTTCACCGTGGTACCACATATTCATTGCCGTGCTAAATGCCTATTTTCCACGTCCCTGGGTCTGAATGGGCATCGCGGAGCCGAAATTATTTGACATTACACCTCAGATACTACAGATGCTCCTGGTTACGTGAAATTCATCGAGGGTACACCCGTTTCGTCCAAAAGCATAGAATGTATCGTTTTCTGAGCTGATTACATTAGTTTTAACTTCCTCGGCTCTGATGATTTTGAATGACGCAAGTGCCTCATTGTTGTTTAGAATATCTGACGTGAGAAAGTTATGTCTCATCGTGTGCCTTATTGCTGTTTAGAGTATTTGATGTAACAAGTTACGTCTCATCGCAGTTCGTTTGCACTGTGGTGTTGAATCATTAGCCCTAATTCATACACGGCGGGATCTTATATTTCTAGAGTTAATGTAACTCGCTATCACTCAGACACCAACACTATAAGGAGCTTTGGGTATTGGCAACCATTCAACCATTGCTTTTGTGACACACCTCGTGCGTTGTCGTACTTGGTTATGACCATCCTGCCAGTTATGCTGAAGCAGCAACAGGTTTCAGACAGAATGTTAGGCAATCGGCTGAGGTATTATAGCTGTCAGCCTCGGTTAGAATGTTTAAGATTTCTGTAAATATTTATGGTCGAAAGTTTTGACTGGAAAATTATGAGATAGGCCACTGTGCTTTACAGACAATCCTTTAAAAGTCATTATAAGAACTTTTTACTGACGGAACGCTGACAATTGACAAGCCGAAGTTCGTTTTTTCGGATCTTTTTTCTCTTTTTGTGTGTGAGTAGTAGGAACGTTTGCTATCCGCTAAACGTGTTGGTCAGTAACAACAGCAAGAACAACAACACAGAACGCTCTCCTTCGGATTCGTCTTGTCAGTGACGTAATCCACCCAGGGAAACCACGTTTATGGACGAAGTCGCTCATTCGCCATCGCTCTCTGACATTCAGTGCGGAATCAACTTCTTAGAATCCTCAACGCGGAAAAAGTTTCAAGTTAGCCAGTAAAGAGAAGAGAGGTGAGAGCATACAATTTCTGACCAATAAAGTTTTTCCGTTTTTGGCAAAAAACACAAACCTCTCTGCAATTTGTTAGAGTACGATGATATAAGATACTTTTGTTGACCGTCCGTCAGTTTGACAGTTAGGTTAGCATGGTGACTCCCTCGTAGCTATTTTGTAGGAAAATGGCGAAGTGTCCGCATAGGTTTCAAGGTTTCTTTTCATCCGATTGTTTGATCCGCTATACACCAATACCATATCACACTTCTGTACACATTTATCACAATCAAGCACACTAAACAGTTACTATTACGACGAAAATTAAGTGAAGAGAAATTTGAGGTGCGAAATAATGCAATATTTGCAATTAAACACGAGCCGAACTACGCCTGTAGTTTCAGAGACAACAATACTATACGACCGTTTTTCAGTTCGTCAGCACATCACACTTCTGTTCAAGTGTTTATCGGTTTATATGAGAAAGTAACAAAATAATGTCATTGTCGTAACTTTTGATGGATTGTATGGATATTCAGACTGCTTTAGAAGATGTACATTAATATTATTATTACCTTTTATTTATTATCTCTCTCGATATACTTCGCTGGTCAGCGTTTGGAACTGCATGATGATACAAAGTGTTTTAACAAATTTTTTTAAGATATCAGACACCTGAAGATGTTTTATACTCTGAAGCGCCAAAGAAACTGGTATAGGCATGAGTATTCAAATAGAGAGATATGTAAAAAGGCAGAATACGGCGCTGCGGTCGGCAACGCTTGTATAAGACAATAAGTGTCTGGTGCAGCTGTTAGATCGCCTACTGCTGCTACAATGGCAGGTTATCAAGATTTAAGTGAGTTTCAATATGGTGTTATAGTCGGCGCACGAGTGAGAGGGGACAGCGATGAGTGGGGATTTTCCCGTACGACCATTTCACGAGAGTACCGTGAATATCAGGAATCTGGTAAAACATCAAATCTCTGACATCGCTGCTACTGGAAAAAGATCCTGAAAGAACGGGACCAACGACGACTGAAGAGAATCGTTCAACGTGAGAGAAGTGCAATCCTTACGCAAAATGCTGCAGATTTCAACGCTGGGCCATCAAGTGTCAGCTTGCGAAACATTCAGCGAAACATAATCGATATAGGCTTTCGCAGCCGAAGGCCCACTCGTGTACCCTTGATTACTGCATCACAGAAATCTTTACACCTCGCCTGGGACGTCAGCATCGACATTCGGCTGTTTGACGACTGGAAAAATGTTGCCTGGTAAGACGAATCTTTTTTCAAACTGTATCGAGTGGATAGATGTGTACCGGTATGTGGAAAACCTCATGAATCCATGGACCCTGCATATTAGCACGAAACTGTTCAAGCTGGTGGAGGCTCTGTTATGATGTGGGGTGCATGCAGTTGGAGTGATATGGGACCCCTGATACGTCTATATACGACTCTAACAGGTGACACTTACGTAAGCATCCTGTCTGATCACTTGCATCCCTTCATGCCCATTGTGCATTTCGACAGACTTGAGTAATTCCAGCAGGACAATGCGACACCGCACACGTCCAGAATTGCTGCAGAACCAGGAACGTTCTTTTGAGTTAAGCACCTCCGCTGGCCATCAGACTCCCGATACATGAAAAACATTGAGCATATCTGGGATGCCTTGCAACGAATTATTCAGAAGAGATCTCCACCACCTCGCACTCTTACGGATTTGTGACAGCCCTGCAGGTTCGTGGTGTCAGTTCCCTCCGGTACTACTTCACACATTAGTCGAGTCCATACCACGTCGCGTTGCGCCACTTCTGAGTGCTTGCGGGGGCCCGACACGGTATTAGGCAGGTGTACCAGTTTGTTTGGTTCTTCAGTGTACGTGGGAGTTCGACGATGTAATGGGTATGGAGGTGGGGGTAACTGTAAAACTTGTAAAGCACTCTTCGCCTGGTTCCTGACGTTGCACTTCCTTGGTAGAAGGCGCCTGGTGTCTATCCCCAGTGACTGAATTACTGCCAGTGTTGCTTTTTAAAGTCGAGGACATTGTTTTGTATTTCAGATTTAACTTTTTCTACGAAATATTCTGACATGATCATATGTCCTCGTATACACTTTACCATCTCGACTTGCGTCTAATACACAAATAAATGTAAAATAAAGTATTATATAATGCAGTCTAGGAAAATGAGAGTCTTTGCGTACCGATAATAAACTCTAGCGGTGACTGAAGCTTGAGTGTTCGCTGGTGAACTTTCAATATCGTCCGTCTTTGAAGTAAACTACTGGTAAAGCTATCATCATACATCCATGAGAGTGCTGTTATCGTGTCGTGGCATGTCATTTATCTTTCTCATGGCACATTTCTTGAAACAAGGATTAATTTGAATCGCTTTTCATGCTATCTGTAGCATTAAGCTGATGCAGGAGTAGCTGGCAAGAGCGGGAACTTGTTTGCAAAATGCGACTTGAAAATAACCAGCACAAGAGTGGTAACGCTGTGGAAGTGATGTTACGACCATCCCTTGTGGCACGGGAAGCTCTGTTTTTCTTCTTTACACTGAGAGCCGATGGTACAGAGCTTTGGATGATCGTGAATTTAATCATACCAATATTTTTACGCACTCAACTCTAACAACAACCCCACATCATGAATCTGAAGCCAACAAAAGGCTCCATACGTAAAAAGAACACTAACGCTATGAAAATATTATAATCAAACTCCAGCAATAGACCAACTACAGTACAACTACTATACTATCAGAACAAACAGAATTACCATTTAAATGAAATATCCGCCAAATGACGCTACACACTGTTTAGTCTAGTGTACAGTCATGATTTCGGCCTTTGGACGTTTTCAAGTACAACAGTGTTAAGCATAACCAGACTTCTGTAAAGGAAGTCATCGTGGAAATATATTAAAATTGTTTATATAATGCAGGTGTTACAGCGTAAAAATCGGAACGTATTCACAAAGTGTCTGACATAAACAGAACAAACATGTCTGACGTATGCTGAATAATAGTGCCCTTAAATGATCACCAACAACAGTTATTACAAATGCAGGCCTCATTACCTAAAGCCACTCTGTCCGCAGACATGTTTGTCCTATTTCTGCCGGACCATTTGTGAATATGTTCTTGTTTTCATACTATGTCACCTGCATTGTATAACCAAGTTTAATATGTTTCGACGATGACTTCGTTTATAGAATTACGATCATGCTTAACATTGTGGTACTTGAAAATGGCCAAAGGACGAAATCATAATTGAATAATAGAATAAACAGTGATATGGCGTAATGTCTGGAGAGCGGGGTGGCCAGGGTGTTGGACCGTTCCTTCCAATCCACAGATCTGGACGTTACTTCCCTCTCCAGAATTTACGTCCCTTGACTTTTTTTTTCTGGGGCTATATCAAGGGGACAGAGTCTTCGTCACACCAGTTGCTGGCGCCGACTAACTGAAGGCTAGGTTACAAGCTGCTGCGGGTGCTGTGACAAAACACATGTTAACGAAACACCTGGCGGGAACTGGAATACCGCCTCGACATTCCCCGAACTACCAAGGAGCACACGTTGAGGTTTACTAACGTAAGTGGTCTTAAAAAAACTAGTAACACTAACCTACGTAATGGCATCAAATGTAAATTATTATGTCTAACGGTTATTCTGAAGTAAAGTGTTATAATCAGGGCAAGACTTTGTGCTCACCCTGAACTTTATTCCCGGCACAGTCGTGAACACTGGGCATCTCGAAATATAGATTTCCCTTACGATTTCCGAAATGGAATGTCCCATGCGTTTAGCTCCAACTGCCATTTCGCGTTCAAAGCCTGTTAATTCCTGTCGTGCAGCCACAATCACGTCAGACACGTATTCACATGAATCACCAAAAAACAAATGACAGCTCCACCAATGCACTGCCTTTTTATATTTTGTGTACGCGATGCTACCGCCATCTTTGTATGAGCCTAATGCTATCTCATGACTTTTGATACCTCGGTGTATATACAACGACGGGTTAATGTCCTTTCAGGCATACCCGAGCCGACAAGGAGCAGACATACACAGCTTTGTGGACCTGCCTAATTCCCGATCAAAGTGCTACTTCTTAAAGGTTCAAATGGCTCTGAGCACTATGGGAGTTAACACCTGAGGTCATCAGTCTTCTAGAACTTAGAACTACTTAAACCTAACTAACCTAAGGACATCACACACATCCATGCCCGAGGCAGGATTCGATTATGCGGCCGTGGCAGATATGGCGGAACTTTTATTTAGACAGTATTATATGGCTGTGGTCCCAAACCATGGAAACATCATATAGGATTAGAGGGCTGAAAGTGAGGGATCTGCTGCCGCTTTACACCAATGCGCCGGCGTTTAATCCTGTTCTTGCTCTGTGATTGGCGCAGATTGCGGCGACTGGCCACCGTGGCGGATCGAGCTGAACTGTGGAAAAGCAGCACTCCTCATTTGACTGTACGTGTCTAATTTTGAACACGGCAATGGGAGACATTTTCGTCGACTACGTTCAGAAAGACGAGGCAGAAAAGCAATGCGATCAGCGTCTTACCACTGGACTGGAGCGATGCTTTTTTGCGACCTGCGCCCTTTGATACGAAGGGAACAAATATAGACCTGGAGTAGATAGCAAGGTTCATTTCCATTGATTTTCATATCTTTGTTCAACAACACAAGTACCGCATTGCACGTCACTTGCACTCTTTGAAATTACTCACATTTAGACTTTTACATACACTCAGTTAGGGCGAAGGATGTGACAAACATCATCTATTAGGACATTTGCATGAGCAAAATCTTGTAACCATTACAATTTCAGCCATTACATAAACATATAAGATTTTATCCGGAATCCTACACAATAAACTAGTTGGATATATGGAAGATACATTAGGTGGTTCTCAGTGTGGCTTTAGGCCTAATAGATCACCTGTGGACCATATATTTGTACAGAGAGAAATACAGGAAAAAGCATATAATATGGAACTCGAATATAGAACTCAACAATATCTACTTGGACTTCAAGCACGGCTTCGATAGTCTAAAAAAGGGAGACATGTTAAAAGATATAAACTGCTTGGCATACCATCCAAATATATTTCAGTTGTTGAGGCAACCTTGGCGGGTGTCAAGGCAGTGGTGAGAATGGATGGGGTGTTAACTGATTGTTTCAATATCAATAAAGGAGTCACTGTGCTTTTAAATTAGACCTTAGAAGCAGTTACACGAAAACTTCAAGTACCTGGGATGATAGGTATTAAAACCACGCAGTTGGCTGCATATGCTGATGACGGACGGTGCCGATATTAGTAGAAGAAAGACGTCATTGGAGGGAAATGAGTTGGAACTGAAAGAAGCCGAGCAGCATACGGTACTGGAAATTATTGAGTGAAAGACTAAATATGTGAAACTGTACAGAACACGGGACAAGAACTTGGATGAGCAGTTAGAGAACTTTGAATACCTAGGGGATAATATTAATAGTCCGTTCTCCTCGCTTGCTGAAATAAAACCCTGCATTTTAAGTGATAATGGATGATATCACAGTTTTAGAAAGCTAATTATATCTGCGATGGTAATTCGACAGCTCAGAATGACAATATATAATATTATGATTAGGCCAATGATTACATATGAATGTGAAGCATGGACACAACCAGCTCAGATGAACAGCAGCTCAGAATATTTGAACGAAGAATACTGCGAAAAGTGAATGGAGGGATCCCAAATACGAATAAGAAATAAGGAAGAAGATTAAAAGGAAGAGCGCGTAAACGATGGCTGGATGACATGAAAGGAAACATGAGAGTCTTAGGCATCGGAGAAGGAAAGTAAAACATAGAGCAGACTGGAAGTAAACTATTATGGGAGCATGACCAACGCAGGGTTGTAAAGCCATACGAAGGATAATATAAGCGTCGAACCTTTCTGCAAGAAATAGTGTACCACTCGCAAACATGTAACGTGATGTAAGAGCACTGGTGGTAAAAAGATCCTGACAGGGAACGCGGACGAGTTTCACGCTTTCTCGATTACAGTCGGCTTAAAACTGGAATTACTGGTGTCGGTGACTGTAGCTACGTATCAACAAGTTCCCGAGTAAGCATTGCGAAGGGAACTGCATTCGACAGACATTTGGAGTCGGCTACCTCGCAAAAGGTCATTTTTCACAGCGACACACAAAGCTACCAGTTTTAAATGGACCGAAAAACACGGAATCTGGGCAATAGGTGGCTGCTGGAGATGTGTGGTACGGCTCGACGAGGTGTTGTTTTGGCTCTTTCCAAACGATGCAAGACGTCGAGTTCATTGACGGCCCAGTGAGTATGTGAAGGGTGTAGTTCAGACCGGGGGTGACTCCCTGATGTTTTGGTCGTGCAATTCCTAACTTTGCTTGGGCGCACTCATTCAGGTGTATTTCAAATGAAACTAAATATCATTCCAGAGATCTTTTCAAGTCTCAAATGTCTATGACGTATGTATGTAGGCTGAAGTTCCGAATGGAAATTTGTACCAAGGCCGGTATTCGAACTCGGGTCTGCTACTCACTAGGCAGATGCACTAACCACTGTACCACCCTGGAGAGGCTCTGCGCAACTGCACTGACAACTCTGACACGCCTCCCTTCCAGTCCAAATTCTCATTCATGCCTCAGTTTTTTCTAGCATTTATTCTACATCTTGTCTTGAAGTGGATATTTCCAAGTCGTTAATAGACGTGATCAGATGGCTGCGTGCATACGTTCCTAGTTTGGCGAACACTCAGGCGTACTCAGTGTCCTGGAATGACATGTCAATAGCGCAGCATGATTAGCCAACTTAAATATTTATAGGCAAAAACTACATAAAAAATTTCCATAGTTCACCTAATAACGTACAACAGATCATTATTTTTGGGAACCAGTGAACAGCAGTGCAACTTCCCGCAATTACAAGAAGAAATGGCGATAACCACAACAGTGATTCACGGTCAGTCACATGAATATGACCGCCTGTCGAAAGCCTGAATAACCATCTTCTGCAGCGCGGACCGCTGCGAGATGTGCAGGAAGACAGTCAATGAGATTCTGGAAGGTACCGACAGGGATGTGGTGCCATGCCGACTCCAGGGCCATGGCCATTTGCGCTGGGTTTCTCGGTCGAGGATCTACGGCGCGGACAGCCCGATCGAGGTGGTCCCACAGATTCTCGGCTGGGTTTAAATCCAGTGAGTTTGGTGTCCAGGGGAGCATGGGAAACTCATCCTGGTGCTCTTCGAACCACGTAAGAACACTGAAAGCTGTCTGACACGTTGCGCTGTCCTGCTGGTAGATGCTATCGCGCCAAGGAAAACCAATCTGCATGAAGGGATGGACATGGTCCCAAACGACACGTGTTGATGCAACCTGCCTTCCAGAATGACATCACACAGGGACTGCTACGAAAACGTTTCCCAATCCATAACGCTCCCTCCTCCGGTGTGGCCCCTTCCGACGACTGTTGCAGAATGTTTGCCTTATGACTGATGGAGCACAGAACGTGATTCATCAGAAAAGGCTACCTGTCGTCACTCAGTGGACTTCAACTTGCGGTACTGGCGTGCAAATTCCGGCCTTCTTCGCCAATGAACAGCAGTCAGCTTGGGTGTTTGAACTAGGTGCCTGCTCCGGAGGCTCATGCGCAATAGTGTTTGCTGAACGGCCGTTGAGGAGACACTGTTGTTAGCCCCTTGATTCATCCAGGCGGTCAGCTGGTCAACAGCTGTGCGTCTGTTCTCCCGTACACATCTCCGCAGCAGTCGTTCACCACTGTCATCTATGGCCCATGTTGCACCAGAGTTGCCTTGGCGCCGGTTTTGGATTGGCATGCACGGTATTATTTAACGACGCGACGGTAGCATACGAACAGTACAAACTCAGTGGTTTTGCTTCCAGCACCCGAAAGCCAATGATCATGCCCTTTAGGACTTCTAATAAATCATTCCGTTTCCACATTATTGCACTGTTTTCCGCGTTCCCGCCAACACGCTTTATATACCCTCCACTGCCAGTGCTGCCACCTACCGTCTGTGAATGGCTACTGCACTTACACGTCGAACGGAGGCGGTGGTCACATTAATGTGACTGGACCGGGTACATTCGCACATTTTGTAAACACAACATTGAGTCCAATTTTTCATTTGGAAAGGAAGGATGTCTGTCGCTGAAGTAAATAACTCCTCGTTTGTTCATGTTCGATTTTCCTCGTGGTCTTGCTTTAACTCAGGACACAGAGACCTTTACCACGTGACTTCATTTGATACGTCTTTGGTATAACATGCCCCGTTCCCTTCTAAAGAGAAATTTCCTTCATTCAGCCTTACTTTCGAATTTGTAACTTCATAAACTTTCTAAGGTTAAAGTCTTGTGATGACAGTGAAGTTAATACCGAGACACCGAAAGCTATGCTATGCATGACGTAAGAAATGCACTTCTGTGTGATTCCGTTCTTTCGTATGTTCGTGGATACGTAAGCCTCTACACTGAGCGAGGAGGCGCAATGGCAAGACACTGGATGGCGGATCAGATACCAAATCGCTTAAAACGAATGTTGGGATAGTACCTCTGAAACGTCACTGACGATTTCCTTCCCATATCCTTCCCCAATACGAGATTGTTTCTAATTGCCTCGTCATCGATGGGATGTTGAAATCTAATCTTCCTTTCTCGCTTACTTCCTTCATTTCCCATGCACATGTCTGGAAGTCTAGAACTAGTTTAATGGAGTGCTGCACTCGTAAATGAGAATATGTCTTGAAATATTACGTAGTGGAGGTAGTTTTCTGCTGTTAGTGAGCCAAAGAAGGCGGGATGTCAAGAGGAAAACACCGACCGCTATCGACTTATTATTCTTTCTGAGTCTAAGGGAGGATCAAGGAAGCTTGAAACATTTTTCTTTGTACTAAGAGAAAGTACATTAATGAAATGATTTTGTTGTTCCAAAGGGAGTTCGTTGTACGTAAGGTATTCACCATGTTTAGAAAACACATGATGACACACATAACTCGCCCAGAGAATCAGAAAATGTTATTTATTCTGATCAACCAATCATCGCGTGACGTGAGTATTGGAAGCGCCAATCTAAAAGAAAATTTTATTTATGATACCGTACTTACTTATCAGCTTGGCCGCACAAACTGCAGTCGTCCTTTACTCTCGCCAATCAGCTTCCTCCGTGTCCTCCGGTCCATGTATTCTTCTCCAGCTAGCCCCATTGTACTCATAACCTCTTCGGTCCTATCAGTCCATCTCGATGTGTTATTCCCTTTGGTCCGCTACCTCTGATGTCCTCTTCCACTACCTGCCTGGTTAACTGGCCTTCTCAAATCGTTCTATCCATACCACTTCACTCTCCTCTCTTTAACGACTGCCACGACATCCAGCGAAACTCCTGCAGTTCACTGTTTCTGCTTCTTCTTCGGTCGTCCCTGCCCTTTACTTGTCCAAAAATCTATTCCTGAACAGCGTTCTTATATGTCAGTAATTTTCTGTCTTTGGATAAGAGTGTAGATTTCTGCTCCGTACAGGACTTTTTTTATAGATCCTAATCTTCGTTAATCTTAATAGGAGCAGGGGCTTCGGCAGATTTCCGGGTGAAAACGTTAACCTGTTTCCTACCTGAATTCTTGCCATTACTTCTTGGTCTATCTCACTCCTTTCGCTGAGAACTCCCCCAAGATATTTTAACTCTTTTCCCCCTTTCAAAGAGTTTACCATCCTCATCGAAAGGTCTGTCATCGTTCTCTCTGATTATTACAAGATAGTTGATCTTATCCGCATTCTAGTCTGCTCTCACTGCCTCTTCCATTAACACTCTTACCATCTGAACCAGATCTTATTCGCTGTCTCGGCCAGTGCCTTGATCCTCCTATCAGCTTATTTCCATTCTCTTCGCTTGTTACTTTTCTCAGTTCTCTTTCTAGTACCAGATTAAACGCATGGGAGGAGGACCATCCTTTCTGTCGCACTCCAGTACTCGCGCTGAAGTTCTCGACATATTTCCGTTCATTTTCACAGTGCATGTTGTCTCTTGTATATATGGTTGTGGGTTACTTTTTTTTTACAGTCGTATTGACCAACTAGGATCACGTTAACAACTTTAGTTCCTCTTCTTCATTTGTTGTTGTTTCCTATTTTTCCAGTATTCCCTCATTTTCTCCCCATGAAGTCTCTTTCTTTCTTCTGTCCATGTTGTTCCCGACTTTTTATTTCTGCTTTGAAAGTCTTCCAAATTTAGTATTTTGTTTTTAAAACGGTTTCTTTCTGCTATTTATGATTCTTTGATGTTGTTTCTTTCAAAATCTTTTCTTGCTTCTGTAATCCATGCTATTGTCGATTTCTTCTTCCAGAAATATAGGAGTATTTGTTTTGTTAGTCTATTTCCATCCATTCGGTAGAGATGTCCAAAAAAGGTTAATCTTCGTTTGGCCATTACTTCAGATATTTTCTCTATATTTTTGTAGGTCTCCTCATTACTTCTTATTTTCCAACCATCTGCAGTTTTCATTGCACCCATTATTTTTCTAATAATCCTTCTTTCCAGTACCTCTAGTTTGTCCATCTTATAGTTCATTGTTAGGCATTCAGATCCATATAAACATTCAGGTCGTACCACTGTGGTGTAGTGTTCTAGTTTTGTTTTTCTAGATATACATTTCTTGTTGTAAATGTTTTTGGTCAAACTATATGCTCTTTCCGTTTTGTTAATTCTTACATCTATTGCAGATTTTTCTAGTACATTCTGTTGTATAGTTTTTCCAAGATATTTAAATTTATTTACTCGCTCTATTTTACCTATTTGTGTTTCTTTGTATTTTGGTGCATTTTTTATATTTGTCGTGAATTTTGTTTTTTCAGCTGAAATTTTGAGACCAGTTCTGTTTACTAATTTTTCCAGAACGTTTATTTGAGTAACTGCTTCTGTCAGGTTTTCTGAAAGTATTGCGAAATCATCCGCAAAAGCCAAGCAGTTTACCTTAATTCCATTTGTTTTCCTTCCCAGAGTTATTGGTTCAATTTTGTGATTTTTTAGCTCCGAATTCCAGATCCTTACAATTTTTTCTAGAACACAGTTAAACAGTAAAGGTGATAAACCATCACCTTGTCTAACACCAGTTTTTATTTCAAAAGGCTGAGATACTTCTCCCATAAATTTGACTTTAGATACTGTACCTGTTAGTGTTTCACGAATTATGTTTGCTTCTCTAATGACCTTATCTATCGTTTCTCTGTCTATACAATCAAGTGCTTTCTTGAAATCTATAAATGACACTAGTATTGGTTTGCTGGTTAACATTCTATTGCGAATTATTGACTTTAAGTTAAAAATTTGCTCTGCACAGGATCTTCCATTTCGAAAACCACCCTGATATTCTCTTGGTTGTTTGTCTAAAGTATCTACCACTCTGTTGAGGAGAATTTTTGATAATATTTTGTATGTCACTGGTAGAAGTGGCACTCCTCTGTAATTACTGACATTTTATTTGTCTCCCTTTTTATGTAGCGGGTGGATTAATGCTGTTTTCCATTCAACTGGAATCTTTTCAGTTTTCCAAATGTTCTCAAAAAGCAGCTGTAGATCCTTTATGATTTCTGGTTCTGACCGCTTCAATAATTCTACTGTAATGGAGTCTTCACCACTTGCTTTATTGTTTTTGAGTGTTTTGATGGCTTCATGAATTTCTAGCTCTGTTGGCGGGAAATCTTCCTCTAGATTTTGAGGTGTCACTGGAAATTCTAATTTATCTGTTGGAACTGGACAGTTTAACAACTTTTCAAAAAAATTTGCTAAAATATCACAATTTTCTTTATTACTTAATCCTATTTTGCCATTTTCATCTTTGAAACAAATACTTGGTGCCTGATATCCTCTAAGTATGTGTTTAAAGGTTTGGTAAAAATTTCTAGAATTATTTTTGGTAAAATTTTCTTCTATTTCAATAAGGTGACAATTTTCAATGTTCCTTTTGATTTTCCGGATTATTTTTGAAGTTTCTTTTCTTTGTGGTCTGAATTGTTCAAGGTCTTCCTCTTTTTTCGAACATCTCCATTTTCTCCATTTTTGAGCTCATTGTATTAGTGCTTCTTCACACTCCTCATTCCACCATGTCTTCTTTTTATTCTGTGCTTGTGTTAGTTTTATCAGTTTTCTAGAAATTTGCGCTCTTTTCAGTACCTGCCGTATTGCTTGCCTGTTCACAGTTTCATATGTGTTTTGGAAGTCCGCAAAAAGATGGTGACCGTTTCTGTGAAATTCCCGTCTCTTTGACAACACTTGCCTTATTATATGCAGTTGGTCTATGGTTGATTTTCCTATTCTAAATCTTATTTGCAAGAATCCAAGTACCTCCTCGACGTATGGTGTTGGCCACATCACGCTCAGGATCTTAAGCAAACTGTGCGTGATAAAGCAATTCCCCTGTAATGGCTGCATCTCTTCGGGCTTCTTTCTTAAGTGTCAGGTATTCGATTGATTGTTACATCTCTTCCCTCTTTCAGCATCTCTGCAAGTATTATATCTCTACCAGCCTTGTCACTCCTCACCGGAGCTTGTTACGAAGTTCAGCTGGTCGCCGCAAAGCGCTAACAGCCGACTTTTACGAGTTGCTGCTGAATGGAGAGTATGTCGTGTTAAAGACGCGTCACCTTTCGATTACGAGGTTTCGAGTTCAAAAATTTCTGTTTTTCCTAAGTTTCTGTAGCAAAGCAAACTATCCGCTTCAGCATAATCTCTCTGAAATATTTACACACCAGAGCATTCAGAAGTAAATACTCAACAGTTTTTTCCCAGTGTTACAACAAAACCATGCTGCTTATTCTAGTTCTTCCACAATGTACATTTCCAACTGTTAAATCATACGTTTACACGTACGGGAAGTGCTCGCTATAAAATCCGACATTGAAATTACGAAATTCACATACTGTTTCCTATGATGTCACTGGAATATATCAAATCCATTAATGGAGATTTATGCGAATTGTAGAAATCAGATGTTTGCAGGTTGGGCAGTATATTCACTTTAGTACTTTCATCACTTCGTTACAATAGGCCAATCATCAAAGGTTGTATTGTATTGTATGTTAACCGGGGACCTAGAAACGACGGAGAGGCTCCGTCCCCGCCGCAGCCGCAGTGGTCCATAACCCCACGACGACTACCACAGTCCACTTCACCCCTCCGCCGCCCCACACCGAACCACTCTTTCAGGATTATTGTACGGCAGATTCGTGCCAGGGACCAGGCGCCTCTTCCCAATCCGGAAAGCCGTGTGTTAGACAGAACGGCTAACCGGGCGAGATATCATCAAAGGTTAACAACATTAAGTTGGGTACCTGAAGAAAGAGAAACCTCCTTGTGGGCACGCTTAGTTTACAGATTTCAAATTCAGAATTTATTGGTCCTTAACTACCATTAAAAGCTTATTTTAATACCAGTAGGAAAGCAAGACAATAAGAATTACACATACAAACAATTACATTGCATTTGGCGCGTAGCGACTGATATGTTGACAATACGAGCAGGCAACTATACTTTCTCATTGTTTTCCTACTCTGTGACGTTGTGATGGTTTTTTTATGCAATTTTTTCCAAACTGAAACTGCTGTTTTGGCCGTGACTGTGCTGGTACATGAAGGTACCGATAATAAACCAGGTTCTAAAACTCAGTCCACTTATGAGGTTTCTTTTGTGTAGGGCTAGCACTCCTTTTACGTTTACGACGCACCAGATTATTGGGAGCCTGCTTTTCAATTTGTTGGCTAAATATTGCTGCTACTGAAATTATATGGAGAGGATAATGTGGAAATTGATTTGAATGCTACCCCTTCTGAGACTCTTTCTTTTGGGATCACATTTATAATCTGCTTCTGTAAAATGTTAACTGCAAACTACTGATGCATTTATCAGCGTATATGGGGTGAAGTTCTCGTGAGAACTCACTCGTAATTATGCATTTCTTAGATCATTATCAACCGGAAATTCGTGGTAAGTTATGCTGCTAGTTTTTGCTTTGTCATTCTTATAGAGAAGCGCCCAACTGCAAGGCACTTGTAAAGAAAATGAGTGTATTTCGAACTATTATTTATCAAAAAACGTAGTATCAACGTACTTTTAGCGTAAATGTACAACACTATCAGCAAAATGTACAACTGCCATACGAATGCAAACACTACAACAATATTTTCAATAGTATAAGCTTTATGTATTGCTTACTATCGTTAAAAGAGGACTAGAGTTACAGGATAGTCGTCAAACAAAATAAATCCAGCAAACCATAAACTAAATATTCACTGTTCACAGCTTACACAAACCCATGTGATTTTGACACCAACAATCCCACAGTCCAGGAATGTTTGTGGCACCATTGGTGTGTGGTACAGCTTGCGGGAAAACTGTAAAATCCAACGACACGCTGTCCGCCATATGATCCCAGAAAGTGTCGAGGCCATTTGAGCATACTAGAGGGCTATGCCTGGTACCTTTCCTTTCTTCAGCATTTTTATGACTTCTCATACCTCTTCTGTGCTCGATAATTCATACTCTGTCGGTAATGTCTCTCTGTTTTCTCTTTACAGTTATTCTTCTTCTTCCTCTTCTTCTCCTTCTGTTCCAGTACACTGTTGACGGTTTCATCCATATCCATGAGGTTTTCTAATAGTTTTTCCATACCTCTACAGGTTTCGACTTCACTCTTTAATTAGGAGCTATGAATATTGACTGGGTGATCATGCATACATCTTTGCTTTCTCGTCGTTTGTTAGTTTGCTAACAACATCGTCTAATTCTGGTAATGGAAACCGATGCCTTCATGTTGACACAGAAAAATGGAAGGAATAGCTAACCGCTAGCAAAAAGAATGACGCAACTGGTTGTGCCATTCTCCTTCATCCCCTTAGACTTCCTCCTTTTCTGTTCTCTCTCAACCATCCTATAAGGAAACTTCTTCTATAATTGAGATGCTTTTTAATTTTGGTTGTTTCATTAGATTCTTCAGTTATGGGGTTGAGGAACATCACCAGTGTTGAAACAGAGCAATAGTTATTGGGAGAAACTGTATTACTGATTAATTCCAGTGTCCTGCTCACCTAGAGTAAAACCTTGTATCTCGAGGGAAAAATCTACGAACTTAAATTTCATTGGATCGTGTCTTACATCCGTTTACTAGGTGAGTTGTTACGTACATGATATATCCGTAAAAGTACTGGAAGATAATTGTGGAGAAAGAGACGCACAACCAATTTTAGCTTTCACGCCGCCTTTTTCTCAGAAGGGCATTCACTCTACTCAAGTCTAACTTCGTCTTTGATGCACAGTTAGCTTACAAGTTTGAACGTGTGCTAGCCTCGCGTCGTGAGGACATCTTGGCTCGCATACAATATGCACAGTTTTGGAGGGAGATATGGAGGTACATTTTCTGTATTAAAGAGTTCCGACGTCTTCATTTGCCCGGATAAGTGCTACAGCAGATACCACTTAGATAAAGCTGTGTGGCAATTTCCCAGCGCAGCGACGATTTCCTCTATAATTGTGCACTGACTCTCATAAATTTCGTCACGTCGTAAATTCCGTCGAGAAAACAGGCTGCAGGAAAAGATAGCGAAGCACAGTCACCACCTCTTCCAATGACATACAGTCACCACGATAGTCTTACTGCGTCTGAGGCTGTTATGTTCTACACCGCACCAGAAGGAATGCGTGTTCTGCCGTCGTGGTAATAAGATCATTTATTAGTCTCTCCTTACGTGTCGGTCTGTCGTGAAATTGACATGATGTGTTTCTGAAGCGGAAACAGTACAGGCCGATGCTCCCAAAAACGTTCCCAATTAATGTTTATCAGGATGTCATTCGTTCAGATATGTTGCGACAGGACAGCGCTTGTTGTTTATCTTGATAATCAGCACTGAAGTATCACCTGCGTCAGCTGTTCTCTTTTACTGTTTGGTAAACGCCATGAGTTTGGGGCGTACTGAAAGGATTCTCACGGCTCCTCTGGCTCGTTGCAGAGGAGTTCGCAATAACGAGTGGCATCTTGGAGGTTTCCTTGAAATATACTGTTTCGCTCATTTACTTTCATATCCGTTTCATTTTCTACCGTGAGCTGACGAGTTTTCTTTGAGTACAGACCGTAACACTCACTCAACACTACCGGCCGCCTATGATTATGCAACCTGCATTACCCTTGGTTACAGGTGAAATGCAAGTGAAATAGCAGTTATGCGATTTTGTAGCAATTACTATACCGACAGCAATAGCCTCTCAAGTAAACATACGACAGGCCGGCAACAGCGTAATGGTCTACTTTATTTTGTAGAATGAAGGCTTTCACGACCGGTTGACATGGCTGTTTATATACTTTCCGGGATGCGAGGTCGTGGTCCAAGAACTTTTCCGCTCCTTACGTTTCGTCCAGGACTGCGCTGGACTTCCTCAGAGGCGCTGCTCCGCTGAGTCTTGCCGACTGACTGGTCGGGTGTCTGAGAGCGACTTATATATTGTAAGAAAGAGGGGCGTGGTTCAGGTGACACGTGATGAGCAGTGATAATCCATAGCAAAGTACCGACTTCGACTATCGATTACCACCTTGTCAAAGATAAAAATTGTTAGCAGTTTTGTAGAGCCACTGTCCATATATCGCTAAGTTTCATAGCCTCCTCTTTCCTATTAAAATTATCGTTATGTTTATAAATTTCGATAGCTTCTCTATAAAGCCGTGGGTAGTAATTTAACGTTGTAGATAAAACTTCGGTATCCGAAAACTTCACTTGGTGGTTGCCTGGTTGAAGAGCATGTTCCGCTACAGCTGACTTTTCTATTTTTCCAAGTCGACAAAGACTTTTATGCTCTTTCAGTCGCGTGTTTACGCTTCTTTTGGTAGTACCAATGTAAACTTTGCCACAGGTACATGGAATTTTATACACACCACATGTCGACAGAGGAGGGCGCTTATCCTTCACTGATCGTAGTACTTGACTTATTTTCTTAGTTGGTTTAAAGATCGGTTTTATGTCATGTTTTCGTAAAATCTTACCGATCCGATCTGTTACTTTTTTAATAAAAGGGAGAACTACTGTATTTTTCTGTTGTTGTGGTTCATTCTTATCTTTTGGGTTTCTGTTCCTTGGACGCAAAATTCTATCTATCTCTTTTCTTGAGTAGCCGTTTTTTTCCCAAAAGCCTGCTTCAGATGTTTCACTTCAGCATCCAAATGTTCAGGTGTACATATCCGTTCCGCTCGATCGACGAGACTTTTTATGACACCTCTTTTTTGTTGAGGATGATGATTAGAATTTTTATGTAAATATCTATCCGTATGTGTTGCCTTCCGAAAAACTTTATATTCCAAGCTTCTATCGTGCCGTCTCATAACTAAGACATCCAAGAAAGATATTCTGTTTTCCTTTTCTATTTCCATGGTAAACTGTATTTTTGGGTGAATTTTATTTAGATAATCAAAGAAATCGTCCAAGGCCTTTCTGCCATGGGACCAAACCACAAATGTGTCATCTACATATCGATACCAACGAGATGGTTTGTTATTAGCTTTGTCTAGGGCTGATTGTTCAAATTTCTCCATATAAAGATTGGCAATCGCAGGGCCTAATGGATTACCCATTGCTACTCCATCAATTTGTTCATAAAATTCATTATCCCACTGGAACTGACTTGATGTAAGGCAATGTTTGAAAAGAACGGTCAAATCTTCTGGAAAAATATCCGCTATGAAAATCATAACTTCGTTAACAGGAATCATTGTGAATAAGGACACAATGTCAAAACTTACAAGAATATCTTCAGGGGCCAGAGTTAGTCCCTCTAGTTTTGTAATAAAATGACGCGAGTCTTTTATATAAGAGTCAGTTTTTCCAATCAAAGGTTGTAAACAAGTTGTTAAATATCTTGCTATTTCATGAGTGGGAGAATTAATGGCACTGACTATGGGTCTTAAAGGAAAATCTATTTTATGAATTTTAGGTACACCATACAATCGAGGACACATAGCTTCACTTTTCAATAACGTTCTTTTATCTTCCTTTCGGATAGAGGTAGATGACTTAATCAAATTATTTGTTTTCCTAAGTACACTGGCTGTAGGATCCCTCGCAAGTTTTTTATACTGTCCTGACGTTAAAAGGTGCAAAATTTTCCTTCGGTAATCTTCTGTATTCATAACAACAGTAGCGTTCCCTTTATCTGCGGGAAGAACGACTATTTCTTCATCTGTATTCAAATCCTTAAGAGCCTTCCTCTCACCTTTTGTTAAATTACTTTCTAAAGGTCTGCTGTGGCTTAAAACTCTAGTGGTTTCAATTCGAATTGCATTCGCGGTTGCCTTAGGGAGATTCCGTATACCTGCTTCTATATTCGCGATAATATCTTCAAGTGGTACTTTTACAGGTGTTATAGCATAATTTCCTCCTTTTTCAAGGACAGAAATCTCGTCTTGAGATAACACTTTCTTTGACTTGTTTATAACAGTATCAGTCATCATCGTATTACTTGTAGTTGTTACATTAGCTTGTAACTTTCCAAACTTTTTCTTATGTCTACTAGTAGTCATTTCTATCGTAGCTTCCATAGTTGTAAACGTAAGATAATCAATTTTATTCCACAGGTCTATCTGTATCTTACAAGCTAAGAATAAATGAAGCTTCAGTAACTCACAGTCAACAGAATCCATTTCTCGTCTTGTGTAATGTATCCTTTCTCGAAGTAATGCTCTTTCTGTATAATCATAAATCCGGTGTACACGAGCTGTCTGGAACATCCTCTTCAGCTTTAAGAAGTTCGGTATAGAAGACGAGTCTCTACAACGTAACAAAAAAGTTAAAGTACAAATTAAATGTGCTCTCTTCTTACGTAAAAATTCCAGGCGTCTAACTGATTTTGAGAAATCCTCCCCGTAGAGTCTTCTGATTGTAGAATGAAGGCTTTCACGACCGGTTGACATGGCTGTTTATATACTTTCCGGGATGCGAGGTCGTGGTCCAAGAACTTTTCCGCTCCTTACGTTTCGTCCAGGACTGCGCTGGACTTCCTCAGAGGCGCTGCTCCGCTGAGTCTTGCCGACTGAGCAGCGCCTCTGAGGAAGTCCAGCGCAGTCCTGGACGAAACGTAAGGAGCGGAAAAGTTCTTGGACCACGACCTCGCATCCCGGAAAGTATATAAACAGCCATGTCAACCGGTCGTGAAAGCCTTCATTCTACAATCAGAAGACTCTACGGGGAGGATTTCTCAAAATCAGTTAGACGCCTGGAATTTTTACGTAAGAAGAGAGCACATTTAATTTGTACTTTAACTTTTTTGTTACGTTGTAGAGACTCGTCTTCTATACCGAACTTCTTAAAGCTGAAGAGGATGTTCCAGACAGCTCGTGTACACCGGATTTATGATTATACAGAAAGAGCATTACTTCGAGAAAGGATACATTACACAAGACGAGAAATGGATTCTGTTGACTGTGAGTTACTGAAGCTTCATTTATTCTTAGCTTGTAAGATACAGATAGACCTGTGGAATAAAATTGATTATCTTACGTTTACAACTATGGAAGCTACGATAGAAATGACTACTAGTAGACATAAGAAAAAGTTTGGAAAGTTACAAGCTAATGTAACAACTACAAGTAATACGATGATGACTGATACTGTTATAAACAAGTCAAAGAAAGTGTTATCTCAAGACGAGATTTCTGTCCTTGAAAAAGGAGGAAATTATGCTATAACACCTGTAAAAGTACCACTTGAAGATATTATCGCGAATATAGAAGCAGGTATACGGAATCTCCCTAAGGCAACCGCGAATGCAATTCGAATTGAAACCACTAGAGTTTTAAGCCACAGCAGACCTTTAGAAAGTAATTTAACAAAAGGTGAGAGGAAGGCTCTTAAGGATTTGAATACAGATGAAGAAATAGTCGTTCTTCCCGCAGATAAAGGGAACGCTACTGTTGTTATGAATACAGAAGATTACCGAAGGAAAATTTTGCACCTTTTAACGTCAGGACAGTATAAAAAACTTGCGAGGGATCCTACAGCCAGTGTACTTAGGAAAACAAATAATTTGATTAAGTCATCTACCTCTATCCGAAAGGAAGATAAAAGAACGTTATTGAAAAGTGAAGCTATGTGTCCTCGATTGTATGGTGTACCTAAAATTCATAAAATAGATTTTCCTTTAAGACCCATAGTCAGTGCCATTAATTCTCCCACTCATGAAATAGCAAGATATTTAACAACTTGTTTACAACCTTTGATTGGAAAAACTGACTCTTATATAAAAGACTCGCGTCATTTTATTACAAAACTAGAGGGACTAACTCTGGCCCCTGAAGATATTCTTGTAAGTTTTGACATTGTGTCCTTATTCACAATGATTCCTGTTAACGAAGTTATGATTTTCATAGCGGATATTTTTCCAGAAGATTTGACCGTTCTTTTCAAACATTGCCTTACATCAAGTCAGTTCCAGTGGGATAATGAATTTTATGAACAAATTGATGGAGTAGCAATGGGTAATCCATTAGGCCCTGCGATTGCCAATCTTTATATGGAGAAATTTGAACAATCAGCCCTAGACAAAGCTAATAACAAACCATCTCGTTGGTATCGATATGTAGATGACACATTTGTGGTTTGGTCCCATGGCAGAAAGGCCTTGGACGATTTCTTTGATTATCTAAATAAAATTCACCCAAAAATACAGTTTACCATGGAAATAGAAAAGGAAAACAGAATATCTTTCTTGGATGTCTTAGTTATGAGACGGCACGATAGAAGCTTGGAATATAAAGTTTTTCGGAAGGCAACACATACGGATAGATATTTACATAAAAATTCTAATCATCATCCTCAACAAAAAAGAGGTGTCATAAAAAGTCTCGTCGATCGAGCGGAACGGATATGTACACCTGAACATTTGGATGCTGAAGTGAAACATCTGAAGCAGGCTTTTGGGAAAAAAACGGCTACTCAAGAAAAGAGATAGATAGAATTTTGCGTCCAAGGAACAGAAACCCAAAAGATAAGAATGAACCACAACAACAGAAAAATACAGTAGTTCTCCCTTTTATTAAAAAAGTAACAGATCGGATCGGTAAGATTTTACGAAAACATGACATAAAACCGATCTTTAAACCAACTAAGAAAATAAGTCAAGTACTACGATCAGTGAAGGATAAGCGCCCTCCTCTGTCGACATGTGGTGTGTATAAAATTCCATGTACCTGTGGCAAAGTTTACATTGGTACTACCAAAAGAAGCGTAAACACGCGACTGAAAGAGCATAAAAGTCTTTGTCGACTTGGAAAAATAGAAAAGTCAGCTGTAGCGGAACATGCTCTTCAACCAGGCAACCACCAAGTGAAGTTTTCGGATACCGAAGTTTTATCTACAACGTTAAATTACTACCCACGGCTTTATAGAGAAGCTATCGAAATTTATAAACATAACGATAATTTTAATAGGAAAGAGGAGGCTATGAAACTTAGCGATATATGGACAGTGGCTCTACAAAACTGCTAACAATTTTTATCTTTGACAAGGTGGTAATCGATAGTCGAAGTCGGTACTTTGCTATGGATTATCACTGCTCATCACGTGTCACCTGAACCACGCCCCTCTTTCTTACAATATATAAGTCGCTCTCAGACACCCGACCAGTCAGTCGGCAAGACTCAGCGGAGCAGCGCCTCTGAGGAAGTCCAGCGCAGTCCTGGACGAAACGTAAGGAGCGGAAAAGTTCTTGGACCACGACCTCGCATCCCGGAAAGTATATAAACAGCTACTTTATTTTGTTCTCTTACTAATGTTGGCATGTTTGACAGCCTCACAGTGAGCGCCGCTTCCATCTTTCACGTCTTTCATAAATTTATTTATTTTTCCTTTTTGCAACACTGCAACATTGACCATACAGCCAGGAAGAGCTACAACAGTACATAGCTAACATAAAACTTTTGTGCTAAAATAAAATGTACGACTAAGCTTAGTTTTGGGGACAGTACAATATACTAAGGAGTTTACATTACGTACAATTCTGTTGTTACAGTGTTTTCATACGGAGTATCTTATTCAAGAATAGTTGAGTTTACATATACACATACCAGTTTGCAATTTAAAAAATTTACAAAGGAGCAATAAGCTAAGTTTTCACGCATCATTCTAACGGGACTGTCGTCATAGGAGTACTTGAGCCACGTGGCATTATGTACTAATTTTAAATCTGGTTATCAGCTTCTTTTAACTTTTTCGCTGTCAAATTTTACTTATTTACATTCACTCGGTAGAGTAAGGAGGTAACACTTGTAGATATAGAAAACCCCCTTGCAAACCAGTTTACCGTACAATACTTCATGTTCTTCCTTATACTTAGCGCCACACAATACTGTGGCCTCCACTTCCCTCTAACTGATTGTATCTTAATCTCTGTGCGGTAGCTGGGCGCATATGTCATCTGCTTATGGATTGCGTGCAAACTCTTTACGCGTTCTTCAGCGATTTTGTTTATATATAGTACGTTTTAAGATTAGAATACTGCTCCATTTCAACATAAACCTGTAGGCGCGTGGAAAGCGCCTGAAAACTGGTCCATGAGAAAGACTGAAACACGAACAGACTTCTTTCATTCTTGCTATGTGTTCGTGCATCCTTCTCGAACGTAGGGTATCCTCAGCTGTCGTTACAGTGTTATTGAGTGGATGGTCCAGATGTATAAAAATGCAGATATTTAAACTAAACGTGTCTCCCCCTAAGCCATTATCAAGCGTTCGATCACAACAGCAATTGTTTTGTAGGTCAATGTGTGTCCTGATCTATCCGATTCACGAAACTACTTTTGTTGTGATCAAACATCTGACAATAGCCGAATCTGGTCGTGTTAATATATTTTAGGTCCACAGCTTTGCTTCGGCCGTTTAGCAGTTGATGGCAATAGCGAAAAGTGGTGGTGCAGGTGGTAGGTCGTAAGTGCCACAGAATAAGCGTAGATATCGTATGCTTATCGCGATCCAAATATTAGTCGATATGTGATTGCATCGTAAGGTTGTCCTTGACTTAATACGTCAGCTTACGAGTCTAGTTCTCGTCATTTGCGGGAAGTTTTGATTTTCAACTTTAACGTGACTAAATCTGCTGAGTCTCATAAAATGCTGGGTAATACCTATGGTGAGGCACCTATTAATGAAAGAATGTGCAGAGAATAGTTTCAACGCTACAAGAACGATGATTTTGACGTCGAAGACCGGCGTCCTGTTGGGGGAGAGAAGTTTTCGAAACTACTAAAACGGACAGAAACAATCACCGTTAACGAAAACAATTGTTCCGTTTGAACTGAGCACTGAAAGCCAAACGGCCACATACAGCGATGGACAGGAAAAGGTGATTTTGCAGCACTACAGTGCTCGACCCCATGTTGCAAAACCCGTTAAAACATACTTGGAGACGTCGCCTTCGCCTGGATGCTGTCAAACTTTCCCGACACGCTCCCGTCAGTGTGCAAGCTGTAGCTCTGAGAGTGTTCTCCTACAGTTTTCACCCCCTACAGTTCCCTCCATAGTATCGCAGAAATTATTCCCTCGTGTCTTAACGCTGATACTCTCAGAAAACAAAGAGTTTCAGGAGACTCTACATTGTGGCCACGTAGCGCGATACTTCTACTCTCTCATGTTTGCGTACGACCTTCTTACATCTAGCAGCTCCACATGAGTTACCAAATGTCAATTCCTGCAGACCGATTACTCTGCCTCGTTTCAATTATCATGCTGATACTGCACCTTATCACATAGTAGATGCATTATACTAGCTTTTACATTTCCATTTCGTTCGGTGACTCATTGCTGTAGAATCTGGACAAAACACTTACCTTTTAGGTACAGTAAGAGATCTCTTTTTCTCTACAAGTGGCTCTATCTCTGTGTGATCTTCAACATTTCTTACTGATACTCAGTTCAAAACGTCATGGCAAATTTGAATTCATAGGGGGTTAGTCTATCTACAGTGAAGTAAATGGATAGTTTTACACCATGAGCACTTTGACCGAACGCTACCGGCCTGATATACGGGTTTTTCCAAGGATGTGGGACATGTTGACTAAAGTATCAACCGTATGTGGGCTTATTTTCAATACTGAAAGAAGTAATTCCTGCAGATTACAATGGTGGGGTGGGTAAGTGTAACGCTACTGGAACTTTTCAGATGCAGATAGCAACACGACATCCCCAGAGGATGTGCACGTGGAACTAACTGCCATTTTTTCGAACTCTGAGAAAGCTCGAATCACTAGATCACGGACATGGGAGCATCACACCGACAGATCGTAAAGACTGTTCCCTGGCCCAGGCCTCGGCAATATACACTAACATCGGCCACCGCGCCACCTCCTCACACCTGCTACCACCCTGGCCCATGTCCTGTCAATAGAGGCTCACATTGGCCTCTACATCTCCTCTCGTACCTGCTGCCACACTGGCCAAAATACTGTTAATAGACGCTTATATTGGCCACCGCATTACCTCCTTCTGCCTGCTGCCAAGGACCTGGCGATAGACACACACATCGCCAACCACGCAACCTCTGCAGAGCGAGTGGTGTCGATATGGTCTCAGGTGAACGATGTGGCAAGAACTCTAGACATCGGTCGTTCTAGAAGGACTACACCACAAAAATTAGGTAGAACTGGTAGACTGGCTCTGACGAATAGACAGACGACGCAACTGAAATCCTAGTTGAGATTACTGGCAGAGTGACACCGTAGAACCTAGGGAGCAGATTGCTGGAAGCTGGGTCGAGATCCTGGGTTTCCATCGGTCCTTTACCCGTAACACCGTACCACTGACAATAGAAACTAAGATGCTGTAGAGCCCTCGAGCTGGGACACTGAGTAACATTCTATGATTTTCAGCGATTACTCTCGCTTCTGTTTGTGGCAATCACATCGACGCCTGTGTGTCTGTAGACGACCTGGTTAAAGGTCGCAGGGGTCAGCGATTCTCGAGAACCACAACTCTAAAAGTCTTGGAATCATGATATTGGGAGCAATTTGACATGATAGTAGGATTTGCTAATTATTGAAGGGGGTCTGAATTCTTGCCAGTATGTGGTAAGAATGGTAAATCCTGTTGTTATACTCTTCATGATCAGGGTAGTTAACAGCGTATTTCAAGTGGATAATGGAAGGCCCTACATTGCAATTCACACTACGAATGTTTTGAGGAATGTACGAATCCTCGAGTGACCTACGCAGTGTCCTGATTTGTCACTCAATGATCATGTCTGAGATGCGATGGGAAGACGCGTACTTTCGTCCCACCCTCCAGTCAACAATGTTCTTGCCTGACAGCGTGTGTTTCAGCCGCGGCAAGAAATCCGCCAAGATGACAGGCGGAGGCTTTTTGCTTTCATCCCAGAACGAACATAAGAATGCACTCGGGCCCATGGGAGTCGCACATTATAGTGATATTCATGATGGTCATCACTTCCGAATGGAATAAAAGTTTATAGTAAGTTAATATCTGCTTTGCGGTGAACGCGTCCACTAAGTTTGATAAATATCGTAGTTGGTGCTTTATGGTATACCACTTAAAATTTTCTTGAATGTAGGTATTCCTACACTAAGAGATGACAGCTTAGTGACTATATAGTGCCTTGCAGCGACAAATGGTTAAGAAGGTCCATGCCTCTGAATCTTTGGAGAGAATTATGTCGTTGAATCATGACTTTTGTGACTAGAGTAATTAAAAAACAGTTGGGGTGCGACTGGTCAAAAATGTACCTGCAGCTCGGTTACTCCTTCCTCCGATTTTACAGATGGATTAGACCATACCTGCAAAACTGCCGTCTTCTGTACCGTCAGCAGTGGAGCTTCCTAAAGAAAACAGCTGTTTCACTTCAGGCGCAATTAAATTATTTAGAGAGACGACGAAATGCTACAGAAGCAACTGAGAAGTGGCAGCTTAATTACGTTCTGTATATTGCTGTTAAGAACAATTGAAAATGCGAGACAGCCTTCACAGTGTGGAAACAGCCAAGAATAAAATATTTAAAATACTATTATTGTCACAAGCAAAGTATCCATAGAAAATTAATACATTAGTTACCCAAGGAAAAGGCAGTGAAAGTACATTCAGCCTTTCTGGAAAGTTGCTTTTAATATTAAACCAATTAAGAGAAGGTACACACCAGTGAGGCATGAGTGAGATTTAGATGTGGAAACGAGGTCGCGAACTCGTTGATTACCACAAATGCGTTGAAGGTTAGACAGTGGACTGCCAGCTGATCGGATTTTAATCGCTACAAGGTAATGAAGACCAGAAAGTGCTGCGCCTAAGGCTGCAGATGTACAGTAATCGATCGACCGTGTCAAGAAGCTGCTTCAGATTAGGAACCGGAGCGTGCGTCTCCCCTTTTTCTTACCTCGGAGGCGACGTACAAGTGTTGCTACTCGGAAGAAAAGGTAGTAATTCTGTACTTCCCACCTGACTAGGGAGGCGGAACTGTCTCTCCTTTGCCGCGTCGGACGGAGAAGAGAGAGTGACGCCTGTTGCTTTACGCTGGTCATTTTGAGGATGCGCCAAATCAACACTACCGCGGAAAACAGTGTCTCCCTACGTGGAAGCGTTGCTATGAAGCAAGTTTAAACGTAACGGCTAAAGCCTACCTTTTCAACAGATCAGCTATCATCAGATCATTTTACTCATTTGGTTTTTAGAAAACGAGAAAATTTGCGGACCTTCTTCTCTGGTAGTCCTTTATCTTGGGAATACATTGGTCGCTCCAGAATTACAGGGAAGAATTACCTGTAACGGTGAAAACTGTCTTTCAGTTTATCAGCTCACTAATTAAGGATGTAATGCATCCTTGAATACAGTCATTTGTTTCTTGGTCTTTATTACATGCCAATTCTGCACTTTCACTTTAAATTACTTAAAAATTTTATAACCCTTTCTTTGTAAGGCTGAACGATATGGTCACTGGTCCCTCTCAGAATAGGTGCGTGTGTGTGCTGGCGAAGTCTGGCTCTGTTGGTAAGGCGCGCCTGCGGGCTGGTGGTGTTGCAGTGCGCGTGGAGGTTCACCAGAGCAGCAGCTCGGGCGCCGGCTCCGACGAGAACCTCAGCGACGTGAGCAGCGAGCCGCCCACCGCCCCCGTGTCCGCCGTGGGGCCCGTCAGCGCCGCCCACGCGCACGCGCCGCCCTCCGTGGCCGGCGACCACGACCACGACTACGAGGACATCAACCTGGTACACGACCACGCCAACAACAAGGATGCCGACTCGCTCGCGCAGACTTCGCGCGCGCCGTCCATGGCGCCTTCTACAGGTACGGCATCACTTGGCCGAATTAAATGTATGCTAGGTTTATTTATTGGTTATTTCGGAAGCAGATGTAAGCCACCTATATACGGAAAATTTTAATAGGCGATTTTATAATTAGATATTTTAACCAGCCATAGGCAACGACAACGTCTTTCTATAAGTTTTATGCGACTCTGAAATCTGGTCACGAGAAGCTAATCGCTACTGAGAAAGTTTAAGTAATTAGTATTGCCGACACACCGGAAAATATTTCTGCTGCCTCACTCCATGTGGGGATGGAACTAGTAAGATATTCGTTATAGTGTAAAGTAACCCTTAACATTCCCTGTATAGTGTCTCTCGGAATTTGTACGTTCAGGGCTACCAAAGTAAAACAGTCTTGGGAAATATTTCGTACCCTTTAAGGTAGGGAACTCAACTTACACCACCCGCTCTCAGGACAAACGACGTAAGCTGGATTGCCTCTCTTAAAGGTCATGAAATATTTTCCGGGCCTGATTTCTTTTACTCATCTCGTAGACGTAGAAACGTTTTTTTTACCCAAAACTTGGGGATTTTAGGTGGGTCTGGTACTGCAGTGAGGACGTCCTCCAGCTTTCCCGGGCAAAAATATGACATAAATTGCAGCAGGTGGACATAACGTTACAAAGGAGGACATTTGGTTTATTTCTTAGATATTGTCAGTTTAGTGCACGACTTTGGAAATGAATATGAGAAAAAGAGATTTCATAGACTCTTCTAGATGTAGTTTAAAGGTTCCTTTATTTTAAAAAAAGAAACACTGCAATGCGTTACTAAATGTGATGAAGAGTTACGAAAAAATTTACATAGTTTTAAATGAAATAAACAATTTCGCTCATGGTTGAAACGCAGCCCCGAACTTCAATGTCATGTAACTCGATTTGTAATTAACTTAGGGGGGAAAAAGTAATGCACCTCAAAAAGTTTTTTCTGGTTCCTTAATCAAGTTCTAGATGCGCTCCCCTTATGGCACGTACACTGTCTAGTCAATATTCCAACTCAGTCAACACTCGTTCTAAAATGTCAGTGCCAGTTCTCTCAATAGCTGTCGTTATTCTTGGTTCGGATCAGCTACGTCGATAAAGGTGCCATCTGGTTTGATTTTCTGTAAGAATTGCAGTCTGTACGTAAGCAGATGCAGAAGCATTCGGAGTTCCCGGTGCACAGTCGTACGAGCCATCTGCCGTTCTTTGGTGTCTTACCAACATATTTCTGCGGGGAACACTGGAAAACCTGTCGGATTTTATCCTTACCTTCGTCACATCTACTTCGCGTGCCTGCTTCGTGCTTAAAATCCACATTCCCTGTTTCCATGAAGTTCCTGTGCCATTTTCTTATGGATGGCTGATAGGGTGATGGTTTCACGCCTTGTGAAATTTCTCTGAACTTAGGTGTCAGACTTCGTTTCAATAAACCAAGCCACACACTGTGCTTTTTTCTATGCAGGTTCCATTCCTCGATTCATTCTTGGCGCTGCTGCCACCATGCATCAACAAAGAAAAAACTTTTTTCATTTATGTTCCACTTGTCACCTAGAACAGCAAAACATTTATTCATTACCTTACGTGAAGTAAGTGAGTTGGTGCATCACACAAACTTTATTTTTTCCGCTAAGTTCATTACAAGTCGAGTTATATGATACTGAAGTTGTAAAATGCCTTTTCGGACAGCCTCTATATGTGGTGATTTGAAGATCTCATGTATGTTCCTTGAACAGAAAGTGGCTTCACTGAAGGCTCCTGTATTGTAAGCGACTGGGACCGTAGGGCAAGGGATCAACATTGGTGGTGGTGGTTGTTGGGATGTTTAAGGGGGACTAAACAACGAAGGTCATCAGTCCCCCATCAACATTGGTCCACAATACATTGGCCTGCAGAAAAATCTTGAAGATTAGGGAGGAGAATGTTTTGCGCAAGAACCTCTTGAATCCAAAGAAAAAATTCTCTTATCACCAGCTCCATGTACTTATTAAGCCAAGCCTAATGAAACAGTTTGTGAAAATGGAGAATGTTTCAAGAATCTATGCGAAATGTTTCGCACAATCTAAGAAAAGTGATATCGAAACAAGATGTGTTGGTTGCAACTGACATTCTAAGAATGATGTTCGGTTCCAACTTCGAATCAAAAATTACATCGAGGGAGACGGACGTTTGCTTATCATTCAAGCAAGTTGTTACTAAGATATCTGACAACAAAAACGACTCATATTATATTTTTATTGTAGCCAACATGCTAGAAAAGTACAGTATGCGCATGCGCTTCAAGATTCGCTTTCAGAACAGTCATCGTGTCTCTTTCTGGGAAAAGTTGGGTGATGTCAGTCAGGAATAAGGAGAACGCATTTGTCAAGTCATCAAACATCGGAAGATGGTATCAGTGTTCCTGCAATACGAATATGCCTGGAGACTACAATTGGCCATTTCTCCGAAAAGCGAAGCAGGCATTTCAGCGGAGAAAAAGCTGTATTAGATGCTTCACGGAGAAGCGATAAATGAAATGTAAGGCTCTTAAAAACAACAGATATCACATATTGTCTGATTTATTTTGATCGGTTTTGCACGTCAGATATTTATTGCCTTAGTGGCATCACTGTACAGCTTGTAACGGGCGATGCCGGAAAAGTTTCCATGATTATTCTTCATTAAAACCACTGTTCAAACTGAAATTTCCTCTTCATTCCAATTATATATGATTTTGCTAATTTTCTAGCTTATAACAAATTCTCATTGTGACAAAATTATACATGATTTAAAAATCTGAGGTCAGTCACGGATGCGGTGTGAGAATAAGCTATTATCTAACAAAAAGTAATCAAATATATTCCTTGCCTGCGTTGTTATAATATCCTGTATTTAACAAAACAGTAGAGAAATAGTACTTTCCTGCAGAGTGGTGGATGTGTATCTCCTCTTCTGTAATCTTCTCTCGCGATAATTTTCTTGCCATTCAGTTTTTTTTAGAGGAAAGAGTCGTGCTTTGAACTCTTGACTTCACGATTCTGATCTGTCGGATCCTGTACGTTCGCTCCCGAGTTCACTTGATGTCTGAACAGCTGAACACGAAAGTAAGCGCACCGATAACGTAGTCTACTGAATGTTATCATAATGGTTACGGCCTGTCTGTGGAATCCTTATCTCGCGGCACATCTAAGCGAATTATTTTGTTCCATTGATGGCAGTATCATGTTTTTCCTCTGTGCGATAACGCAGCCTCCTTCGCAACAAACACACACACTTTACTCTGCAGGTGAAGAGCCTGTATCTGAGTTTGACCCGGGCAGCATTAATTTACACGTCATGCGTGGAGCTCCCTAACCACTCGCATCAGTCACGCCGAGACCTCCGTACGTCGCTTAATCGCCCGTCTCCGATCTTCTTCTACTACAGCCTGGCTGTCTGGCTGCGGGAGTTTTTTGCCTGATGGGCACCCTGCCTTATTACGTGTGATCTTCATCACACCTTGTGTAACACACCAGAGCACTGGAAGTGAAAGGTTTGCGTGGCATTTAATGACCAGTAATACGCCTTTCTTTTCCAATTCCATTCCTGAATTTTAGGACAGTGAAGTGCGTATCATTAGTGACACTGTTTTATGGGCCATTAGGACGTGCTCTGAGGCATATTTCTTTGGGAGACAACCACCGCTGGAAACAGTAAGTTATTTTTCGATTTCATATTAGTTTTGTAGGATGTAGAATTAAGTGTCAGGAAGTTGTTTCTGAAAGTATTTGTATGGAGTGAAACGTGGACGATAAATAGTTTAGCCATAGCATAGAAGCTTTCGAAATGTGGTGCTACAGAAGAATGCTGAAGATTAGATGGGTAGATCACATAACTAATGAGGAGGTACTGAATAAAATTGGAGAGAAGAGAAATTTGTGGCACAACTTGACTAGAAGAAGGGATCGCTTGGTAGGACACATTCTGAGGCATCAAGGGATCACCAATTTAGTATTGGAGGGCAGCGTGGAAGGTAAAAATCGTAGAGGGAGACCAAGAGATGAATACACTAAACAGATTGAGAAGGATGTAGGTTGCAGTAGGTACTGGGAGATGAAGAAGTTTGCACAGGATAGAGTAACATGGAGAGCCGCATCAAACCAGTCTTCGGACTGAAGACCACAACAACAACAACAACAACAAACTTATAATCACAATGTGTCCGCTTTGTAATGTACAATTGTAATATTACCAGGACCAGAATTTAATTAAATCTGAAAGAAACGATGTAGACTGTTAAAGTACATAAAGATTAGCCCGAGAGCTCGAGATGCACCATGCATTGAAATACAATCATGATTGTGACTTAAGGCGGTTGTTCTTTGTTTTAGAAACGTATCTCATTCCATCTTCTATCCTTATAAAATTGTTGTGCTTTTTACTTAATATCTACAGCCTGTACATTCTACCACAGAAATGATTGCACCTTGATAAAACTGGAACTACACAGCTGGGTTAACAGCTAACTGTTCTGCTGTGCAAGGGTCATAATACTCAGCAGTTTCTGGCAACGGCCTTATACGTCACAAATCGACCGTTTCGCGGTTGGCCATTCATAGCTAGGCAGTTTCGGCTAGTTAAATAGCTTTACGTTTGAAAATTAACAATCACATGTTTACAGGCTCTGAGGATGTCTGCTGCAGAAGGTGGAGAACGAAAGCCTGGAAAGATGGATTAGGTTTTAGAAAGAAAAGGAAAAAAATGGTTTTGAGGAAACACATTTGAGACGGTTCGAGAACCGGAGTCTAGTCTCTAAAGTAAGTTCTCCCGTATAAGCAGTCTCTGGCATACAGTAATAATAAACAGAAGGCTGTTTCCATAAAGAAAGTAGGATTAGGGTTTAACGTGCCGTCGATGACTAGGCCATTAGAGTCGAAGCGGGTACTCGGATTGGGAAAGAAGGAAATCGGCCCTGTGAAAAGAATCTTCCCGCTATTCACTTTTTTCTATTTATGGGAATCGCCTAAAGCCTAAATCTCTATGGCCGAACGGGGATTTGAATTGTGGTCCTCCTGAAGACGAGTCCCGTGCTTTGGCACTGCCTCACCTCGCTTGCTGCTGGTCCCAGTCACTATCCTGAAGCCGAGACTTATCCTCGTTGCTGCTGCGGCCACTACAAAGAATGAAGCGAGACAGCCTCCAAGCGCGACAGCCTTCACGAAACAAACGGATTCAAAACATGCCCTGCTGTTTTGGTCTTATTTCCGAAGACTGGTTTGACGCAGCTCTCCACCCTACTCTGTCATGTGGAAACCTCTTCGTTTCTGCAAAACTACTGCCACCTACATCAGTTTCAGCCTGCTTACTGTAGTCACGCCTTGGTATCCCGCTTAAAGGTTTACCCCCACAGTCCCTCCGTTACCGAATTGACTATTCGTTGATTCCTCAGGATGTTACCTGTAAACCGATCGCTTTCTGTAGTCAAGTTGTGCCTTCAGTTTCTTTTCTCACAAATTGGATTAGGTATCTACTCCTTAGTTTCTAGAGTTACCCATCTGAATGTCATCATTCTTCTACAGCAACGCATTTCATATTGTATTCTCTTCTTGTCTGAACTGCCTATCGTCCATGTTTCACTTCCGTAAAAGGCTACACTCCAGGGAAGTACCTACATAACAGCGTTCCTAACGTTAACATTTACATTATGTATTACCAAATTCATCTTTTTCAGAAACGCTTTTCTTATTACTGCCGTCTGCATTTTATATCACCTCTACTTCCGCCATTGTCACTTATTCAGCTGCTCAAACAGCTCAATAATCAACTATCCTCATCTTGTTTAATTCGAAAACATTCCATTACCCCTGTTTTACCTTTATTAATGTTCACTTATAACCTCTTTTCAAGGCGCTATCCACCCCGTTCAACTGCTCTTCCAAGTACTTTGTCGTCTCTAACAGAATTACAATGTCACCGGTAAACTGTAAAGTTTTTAATTCTTCTCCCTGAACTTATACTCCCTTCCCCAATTTATGTTTTGCCTCCTTTATTGCTTCCTCGGTGTACACATTGAATAACAATGGGGATAGGCTGCAGCGCTGTTTCACTGTCTTCTCAACCACTGCTTCTCTTTCCTGTCTTTCGACTCTTATAACTGCAGTATAGTTTCTGTATACATTATAAATAAAGTTAAGTTCCTTACAGTATCAGTATCGTATCTCCTATGTATTTTTCATCTGCTTCCTCTTCTGTTTCTACAATACCAGCTTTGCGTTCGCTGCTTCGCTGGCGTGGACTGTATAGTACGCATAGATTTTTTCTTTTGTTTTTCTTTCATTGAGTTTGTATGCTGTTGCGGAGATTGCTCACGTGTAATCGACACACTGTGCAAACGATGTACTGCTCTATGCAAACTAAGCTACAGACATAGTATTAAAATTTAATAAAGCAGTTCCTCGTATAATATTTGCACAGTTTTGTACTTGAATTTAAGTATTCTTACACATATTGTTCATGTACAAATCAACAATCTAGAAACAGGTACCTGGTCATCTCAAAAGGATATTCCTGTACACAGAATCGAATCTATTTTTTCTTCAGTAATGATTAGTTTGCATAATAATTAGAACAAAAACAATTTTATAAACATATATTGTACCTACTAAAAAGTAATGTATTAAAGATCTGTTACTGTTTCTGTAATTTCGGCAAAGCCGATTTGTCCCGGTGACTGTTAAATAGCTTTCTTTGATTTAGTTCATAAATTGCAACATCTATGATTTTCACGTGAATTAAGACCACAGAATCATGGTGTTTTCCGAATGCACTTCTGACCAAAAGGCTATTCTGCTTTCATAATGCAGTATTTTCACAAAATTTTTCATCCCCTAGCCCCCTTCCCCACGGGGTTTTAATTTCCAAAAACACTGACTTTTTTTATTTATACCCGATAAGTCAATTACCAATTTTGGTTGATGTACCTTTATTTCTTTAATAATGAATATTTAAAAACACATTTCATCTACTACTTCACCCTTATGGGTTTAATTTTGAAAAATCCCTCCTTAAACGATACTTATAGTATAAGATCAACACCATCTCCAAATTCCAAGTTTCTATCCTTAGCGACTTGGGCTGCGCGATGATGAGTCGGTGAATCAGTCAGGACATGTTCTTTCCTACACAGAAAAGATAGACTGACTTCAAGTTTGCTTCTCTTACGTATATTGAATCCATCTCTTAGCTTTCCCGTCTTTGCCTAGTACTGGCTTACCATTTGAGTTTTTAATATTCATACAGTTGCTTCTCTTTTCTCCAAATACCTCTCTCATTTTCCTTGAGGCGGCATCTACCTGTCCCTAATTATGCATGCTTTTAAGCCTCGTTTTTGTCTTCTAGCCATTTCTGCTTAGCTATCAAAATCATTTTTTAGACTTATGTTTCAACTTTCGCCTGCTTGTCCTTTGCCGCATTTTTGTTTTCTCGTTTCTTCAATGAAGTTCAATATCTCCTGGTTTAACCAAGGTTTTCTACTAGGCATTTTACCTATTTGATCCCCTACTGCCTACACTGTTTCATTCCTCAAAGCTACTCATCTGTCTTCTACTGTATTCCTTTCTTCAGTTTTAATCTACAGTTCATAGCCAATAAATTATTTTCAGAGTCAGCATCTGCCTCTGCACATGTTTTACATCTTAAAATCTGGTTCCGAAATCGCTGTCTTATCATTACATAATCAATCTGAAACCTTCTAGTGCCTCCGGGTGTCCTTCACGTACACAACCTTCTTTCATGATTCTTAAACGAAGTGTTAGTAATGATCAAATTATGTTCAGTTCAGTATTCCTTTCCTTAACCATATCTTCTCCTACTATTTTTCTTATCTTCCTTTTCCTACTATCCAATTCAGTTACCCATTACAATTAAATTTTCGTCTCCCTTATCTATCTTACTTCATCAGACATTATTTCAGTCTCTTCTTCATCCACGAAGCTACTTGGCGTATAAACTTGCGGTACTGTGGTGGGTGTTGCCTTCGGGTCTATGTTAGCTACGATGACGCGTTCAGTATGCTATTCATAGTATCTTAACCAAATTCCTTTTTTCTTAATCCTTATTAAAGCAACTGCTACATTACATACATTTCACCTTGTGTCGAGAACACTGTAAACCAGGACTCCTGTTCTTCCCACCACCGCATTTCAGTAACTTCCACTATAACTAAATTCAACCTATTTATCTCCGTTTTTATGTTCTGTAACTTAAGACCCCCAGAATACCAGTTCTGTTTTTCCTATTGACGACATCCTCCTGTATTGTCCCCACCCGAAGATAATAATGGGGTCTATTTCATCTCTGTAATATTCTACCCAAGAGGACGCCATCATCATCAAGCCACACAGTAGAGCTGGATGAGATAGGGAGTAAAACAACAGCTATAGTTTCCCCTTGCTTTCAGCCGCTCGCAGCACCAGCACAGGCCGTGTTCGCATATAACGCTAGAAATAACTAGGAGAGCACAGAACCAACGAGTGATAGCAAAAAAAGCACTATTCACCCGAGAAGTATTTCCTTTTCTGATTATTAGTCACATATTCGTCGGCGTTAACATCTTTTTTTATATAAAAATCAACACATGAAACAGAAAAACAGCGTTCTTCTCAGTTTTTGTTGTCGTGTACGCTTTACAATGCACTCTTGATCCATTGTTATATTTTACTTATACCATTTTTATTGATCAGACATCAGTACATAAGAGCATTTCTACATTTTCTTTCACATCGGAGAACACGCATAGTCACGGTACTTTTAAAACCCTAAACACTGGCTGATGAAAATATCACCAGAGGTCTTTTGTTCACTTAGCAGCGGCGACATCAGAAAATCATTGAGACCAGCCTCTCCTGCAGTTCTGTGATTGTTAGAATCTATTCAGTGTTATTCACTAACTCGATATGGGCTTTCTTGGTCATATTCAGGTTTTGTTTCCAAGTTCCTTGATACGGGTTTCACTAACTCAAACCGCGTGCAGCATTGAGAACCGAGGAGTCTGATACTTTCTGGACTAACTGTACTACCGGTCGCACTAAGAATGATCATCTTGTACTCTGTTTCTAAAGAAATTGTCGTCGATTTGACGTTAAATCGTAATCCTACTTGCTTAGCTCAATGGAACTTGTACGCTGCTCTCTGTTCCTCAACTCCCCTCAAAAAGCCGCAGAACGGTGTCAAGAGTGCCAAGTAGAATGAGGCGACAAAAGTCATGGAATAGCGACATGCGCTTATACAGATGGCGGCAGTATTGCGTACACAAGGTGTGAAAGCGCAGTGCACTGGCGGAAGTGTCATTTGTACTCAGGTGATTCACGTGAAAAGACTTCCGACGTGATTATGACTGCACGACGGTAATTAACAGACTTTGAACTCGCAATAATAATTGGAGCTAGACACATGGGACATTCCATTTCGGAAATCGTTAGGGAAATCAATATCCCGAGATCCACAGCGTCAAGCGACTGCCAAGAATACCAATTTTCAGGCGTTACCTCTCACCACAGACAATGCCACGACGACTGAGAGCAACGCTGTTTGCAAGGAGTTGTCAGTGCTAACAAACAAGCAACACTGCGTGAAATAACCGGAGAAATCACGTGGGACGTACGACGAACGTATCCTTTAGAACAGTGGGGCGAAATTTGGCGTTAATGGGCTATGGTAACAATCGACCGACGCGAGTGCCTTTGCTAACAGCACGACATCGTCCGCAGTGCTTCTCTTGGGCTCGTGGCCATATCGGTTGGACTCCACACGACTGGAAAACCATAGCCTGATCAGATGAGTCCCGGTTTCGGTTGGTAAGAGCTGATAGTATGGTTTGAATGTGGCGCAGACTCGACGAAGCCATGGACCCAAGTTGTCAACAAAGCACCGTGTAAGCTAATGCTGGCCCCATAAATGGTGTGGGCTGTGTTTGGACGGAATGGATTGGTTCCGCTGGTCCAACTGAACCTATCATTGATTGGAAATGGTTAAGTTCGGGTGCTTGGAGACTATCTGCAGCCATTCATGGATTTCATGTTCCCAAACAGCGATGTCATGTCACTGAGCCAAAACTGTTCGCGATTGGTTTGAAGAACATACTGGACAGTTCGAGCGAATGATTTGGCCACCCAGATCGCCCGACATGAATCCCATCGAACATTTGTGGGACATAATCGAGAGGTCAGTTCGTCACAACACCCTGCACCGGCAGCACTTTCACAATTATGGTCGGCTATGGAGGCACCATGACTCAATGTTCCTGCAGGGGACTTCCAACTACTTGTTGAGTCCATGCCACGTCGAGCTGCAGCACTACGCCGGCCAAAAGGAGGTCCAATACGATATTAGGAGGTATCCCACGGCTTTTGTCAGCTCACTATATGTAACGTCGTACTTGTGGTCTTCCTATAAAAGTTTGTCCTTACGTTTTACATCAGTTACGAAACTGACGAAATAAATCTCGGGAGAACAGCCTGGTATGAGTGTGCATAGGACACAATATTTCGGCAGTCGACCACGTTGCCATCATCAGGTGAGATTTATTTCGTCATAAAATACGCCTGGAGAAATTGAAGGATCACAGTTACGAAACTATTAATATAATTTAATTTTAATAACATGGAGCGTGACGAGATAAGAGTCACGTTGTAGGGAGTTACATCAGAACGCAGAACTGACTTCATTACAACCAAATTTAATTCCACAGACAGCACCATAACTGCAATGTCTTTGAAGCAATAATTAACAACGGACTACAAGTGTTTTCAAAAGACAACAGCATTATACCGCTTGAATAAGCTGGTTTCAGAAACGGGGAAAGTACCGCTGACCAATGATTAAAACTATCTAACAAAGTAGCAGAAGCCTGCAATTTAACATATGTGACTGCTGCCCTCTTTCTGGTCATAGAACGCGCCTATGATTAGGTATGCCGTGTGGGACTTCTTCTCAAAATGCTAAAATACAGCTTCCAACCTGAAATAGTAAATTAATAACTAACCTCACTGGAAACAGAAAAGTACAAGTACGGTGATCAAAAATCGTCCTACTTCGCAGCCAAAGCGGGAGCCCCTGTGGGTTCCGTGATCTCCCCGTTGTCGTATACGATATATACATCTGACATCCCAAGACCGAGATGGTGAAATGAAGAAAGAGCTCTGTACGCAGATGATGCCACTTATTCGTGTCAAGCACCCACCTGCAGCACAGTCAATGAAAAAGCCAACATCTACGTCAGCGAAGTTGAAATCTGGCTCAGTAAATGGAGAATCCGACTTAATCAAACCAAAAGTCACCTATTCCTATTCAGACGTAGAAATATTACTAATCGCCAACAGCAGGACCACCACAAACTTAACCATCGAGCTTGGGAACGAGAAATTACTCCACAACCAAAGGTCAAATAACTTGGAATCTATCTAGATGAACTCTTTAATTGGCAAAAAAACACGAGTGAAAAGATTGCATAAGCTGAAAACTGACTTAATTTAATGCCTCTCATGAAGTATCGAACACGTGGAGTGGAGCAACCAGTTGCACTTCTTAAATACAAAATGCTTGTCCGACCGATTCTCGTATATTTAGCTCAAGCCTGGATTATGTAATCTAACCAGACAAACAAGAAATTATATCTCCTGACCGGAGGAAGCTTCGAATAGTTGGAGATCTGGAAATCATTCCCATGCAATTCTTGACGTAAGTGTACATGGTAAGTATAGAACCGGTGACGTGCAAGATTACGATGTTCATCGGTTTTAGGAATGCCAATCTCGTGTTCAAGCTGTCGTGTGCTCACATGTGGATTCATAGCAACGGGAGCGAGAACAGTAACTTCGGCAGCTTCGCCTGTGCGAGTGCTACGACGATTGCGTTGGCGTGGGTTGAAAATTCCCGTTTCCTGAAGCGTCGCAAGAAGACGGAAAAACATCCGTCGGGAAGGTGGGATATCGGTCTCTGTACAGTTCCTCTGCCTGCGTAGCATTTCGCCTACCTTCAACAACAACAAAAATAAAAGAAACGTTATGTCGATGCAGTTTGTAGGAAGGACAGCCTTTACTGCATGCCTACTCTACACAACAGTATTTAAAAGGGCTAAACTACTTTACTAAATGTATCCGTACATAAGAAAACAGTATTGCATTTATTGTTCTGCTAACTTACACTCCTGGAAATGGAAAAAAGAACACATTGACACCGGTGTGTCAGACCCACCATACTTGCTCCAGACACTGCGAGAGGGCTGTACAAGCAATGATCACACGCACGGCACAGCGGACACACCAGGAATCGCGGTGTTGGCCGTCGAATGGCGCTAGCTGCGCAGCATTTGTGCACCGCCGCCGTCAGTGTCAGCCAGTTTGCCGTGGCATACGGAGCTCCATCGCAGTCTTTAACACTGGTAGCATGCCGCGACAGCGTGGACGTGAACCGTATGTGCAGTTGACGGACTTTGAGCGAGGGCGTATAGTGGGCATGCGGGAGGCCGGGTGGACGTACCGCCGAATTGCTCAACACGTGGGGCGTGAGGTCTCCACAGTACATCGATGTTGTCGCCAGTGGTCGGCGGAAGGTGCACGTGCCCGTCGACCTGGGACCGGACCGCAGCGACGCACGGATGCACGCCAAGACCGTAGGATCCTACGCAGTGCCGTAGGGGACCGCACCGCCACTTCCCAGCAAATTAGGGACACTGTTGCTCCTGGGGTATCGGCGAGGACCATTCGCAACCGTCTCCATGAAGCTGGGCTACGGTCCCGCACACCGTTAGGCCGTCTTCCGCCCACGCCCCAACATCGTGCAGCCCGCCTCCAGTGGTGTCGCGACATGCGTGAATGGAAGGACGAATGGAGACGTGTCGTCTTCAGCGATGAGAGTCGCTTCTGCCTTGGTGCCAATGATGGTCGTATGCGTGTTTGGCGCCGTGCAGGTGAGCGCCACAATCAGCACTGCATACGACCGAGGCACACAGGGCCAACACCCGGCATCATGGTGTGGGGATCGATCTCCTACACTGGCCGTACACCACTGGTGATCGTCGAGGGGACACTGAATAGTGCACGGTACATCCAAACCGTCATCGAACCCATCGTTCTACCATTCCTAGACCGGCAAGGGAACTTGCTGTTCCAACAGGACAATGCACGTCCGCATGTATCCCGTGCCACCCAACGTGCTCTAGGAGGTGTAAGTCAACTACCCTGGCCAGCAAGATCTCCGGATCTGTCCCCTATTGAGCATGTTTGGGACTGGATGAAGCGTCGTCTCACGCGGTCTGCACGTCCAGCACGAACGCTGGTCCAACTGAGGCGCCAGGTGGAAATGGCATGGCAAGCCGTTCCACAGGACTACATCCAGCATCTCTACGATCGTCTCCATGGGAGAATAGCAGCCTGCATTGCTGCGAAAGGTGGATATACACTGTACTAGTGCCGACATTGTGCATGCTCTGTTGCCTGTGTCTATGTGCCTGTGGTTCTGTCAGTGTGATCATGTGATGTATCTGACCCCAGGAATGTGTCAATAAAGTTTCCCCTTCCTGGGACAATGAATTCACGGTGTTCTTATTTCAATTTCCAGGAGTGTACATTCCCCTCAGATGAGTAGCATTTCTACCTCATCTTCGTTGGTGTATATTTTACTCACACAACTCTTCAACTGACGATGGTTGACTGAATGACGGGCGTGCATTCTACTTATGTTTACATTTGTCCTCTGTCAACGTCAGCACGTGGATTTGTTCCATTACCCCGAGTAACTGCACAAAGCGCTGGGAGCGTCAACGTCAATGTTGTTTTATGTAATTAATAGCGTTGTGTTTCAATGAATGGTACACTCTGATACATTTTTGGATAGGTCTTTAGGAGGGGAAATAAATTACCGAATAAAAAATACAGAGTGTCACTTAAAAAAAGTCATACCGCTGTTCATATCTTGGTAAAAAAAAAGCTACAACGAAGGCAATCATGCTGATTGATGTCCCCCTGACGGCTAAAGAGCATTTGCTTGAAATATTTTGTAATTTGCATCTGGACAAACAGTTATTTAGGATGGTCAAGATAAATGGGACACAGTCTTACATATTCTCAATTTGCAAACTAAGACCTTTTCGGCTTCCCTGTGGCTTATATATATAATATATAAGCCACATATCACGACGGTAAACGCCAAACGACGCCTCGTTTGGTGAAAGGAGCCTAAACATTGGACGATTGAACAGCGGAAAAACGTTGTGTGGAGTGACGAATCACAGTACACAATGAGGCGTTCCGATGGCAGGGTGTGGGTACGGCGAATGCCCGGTGAACATCATCTGTCAGCGTGTGTAGTGCCAACAGTAAAATTCGGAGGCGATGGTGTTATGGTGTGGTCGTGCTTTTCTTGGAGGGGGCTTGCACCCCTTGTTGTTTTGCATGTCACTGCCACAGCACAGGCTCACACTGATGTTTTAACCCTTTCATGGATAAAATTCATTTTTTACAGATTTTTAAAATAATAAGGTGATAACAGTTTCTTTTTGGTCCCATTATTATATTTTCACCACCAAAATATTTTTTAAGTTCTCCATTTTTTCACAACACACATATCCCATGAACCAACACAAGATACCTTTTCTGCTGACTGACTGATTTTGTAATTTTATTTTTTTAGCCATAAACAGGATTTTGCAGAGAATAAAATAACTACAAATTATACATGCATGTAATCTTTTTATTTGTGTAGAGCCAGTGTAAAAAATATTCATTACATTTCACTTTTCATGATACATGATCAATACTTCCAAAACTTTACTTGCCATGAAACTTGGAAAAACATGGTGTGGCACAGAGTGGTACACCACAAGCAGTGCAAACAACTTTTGTTCTCTTCTCTTTAGAGTTTGTGCTGCAGAATCTGCATCGCTTCCTAGTGCCACTGCCTTTCGGTACATGTTTGCCTACGTTCACGAGCCGGACGTCATCTGGCACACTAGAGACTCCTCTCTTTGCTGGGAAGAAAGTGGGCATTGATCCCCTCTTTTTCCTGGATGAATTAATCAATTGTCTTGCTAATCTTTAAAAATAATGTCTGCTGGGACACATGTGTCCCACTAATTTTATTTCGATTATAAGATAGTACAGTCGCTGAGAAGTACATTCCACACTGTATTTGTACTAAAAAATGATTATTAAGTTAATAATAAGATGAATTACTTACTTCAGACATCGCTGGAAAGTGAGAAATGATGAAAACCGAAGAATGACACAAATAAGTGGCGTTGCAGCGGCCATATATACACGCCAGTCAACAAAATTAGTCACCGCTTCTCTATTGCCTTTGCAGTGCAGCCCCGATTTTTTTCTTAGGTTCAGTACAGTCGTTCCTAGATGGCAGCACCGTGCAGAGGTGGGTAACATATATCCCGACACTCGAACTGGTGTTCAAAGTTAATGGGACATACATGACCCATCAACCACGAAAGGGTTAAGGACCTTCTTGTTTCCCACTCTTGAAGAGCAATTCCGGAATGGCGATTCCATCTTTCAACACGATCGAGCACCTGTTCGCAATGCACGGCCTGTGGCGAAGTGGTTACACGACAATAATATCCCTGTAATGGACTGGCCTGCACAGAGTCCTGACCTCACTCCTATAGAACACCTTAGGGATGTTTTGGAACGCATCGACACCGACATCGATACCTCTCCTCAGTGCAGCATTCCGTGAATAATGGGCTGCCATTCCCCAAGAAACCTTCCAGCCTGCGAGAGTTGAAGCTGTCATCAAGGCTAAGGGTGGGCCAACACTATACTGAATTCGAGCATTACCGACGGAGGGCGCCACGAACTCGTAAGTCATTTTCAGCCAGGTATCCTGATACTTTCGATCACAAAGCGTACCTCTACAGGATCGGCATTAGAGACTCTGTATCAGAAGGAGATTTAAATCATGTGAGCAGAAAGTAACTTTGTGCAAGAGATTAAGCAAACTGAAACATTAGCTCCCTATTAGTATCATTACTATTCAAGCATCAGGAATTATTAAAACTTATGATCTCTTTTAAGAGATTGTAAATTACCCAAGTAATTATCAGCTAACATAATGTTTCATAATCGTCAGATTTACAATATGTATTACTAGTACGTTATGGTATCGGCTACATGGTTTCTGCAATAAACACCAATAAAATAACGAGGGCGTCCCGAAAAGTAATGCCTCAGGATTTTTTATGTGAAAACGCTTAAAGCTTTTTAAATAAGACGAACTTCATTAACATTCTACATCTTTATTCTTCATCTCTACATATTTATTTCTCGGCGCAGTAACCGTGACGGCAAATACATTTCTCCCGACGAGAGACCATCACTGTATTATGTTTCACTTTGTTGACGGAGCAACAACTTCACCTCCGCTTGCACCGCTTCACCGCTGTCAAAGTAAAGTCCTCGAAGGTGTTGTTTTGGAAAAAAATGATAATCGGATGGGGCCAAGTCGGAACTGTATGCAGAATGATCGATGACGGTGAACCCAAGGCGTCCGATTGTGGTAGATATCGCAGCGCTCGCGTTTCCGGCATCGTCATGCTGAAGGAGAAGCCTTCCCTATGTGGACGAACTCTTCGGTTAGAAACTCTATTACAGCACGCTGTTTCTCACTCAGCGATATACGTACATTACACACCGCCATGTTATTCAAATCGTTATTTGACTTCTTCCGCAAGACTCGTCACCTCGACTTACAGAATATTTTTCGCATAAAATTCGCAAGAAAGAACAGTTCCAGAACAGCCCATACTACTCATCCTCCCATAATAGCGAAAGACTCTCTGGCTCAAATATTAGAAGACCGAGCGAGGTGGCGCAGTGGCTAGCACACTGGATGCGCATTCGGGAGGACGACGGTTCAATCCCGCGTCCGGCCATACTGATTTAGGTTTTCCGTGATTTCCCTAAATCGCTTCAGGCAAATGACGGGATGGTTCCTTTGAAAGGGCACGGCCGACTTCCTTCCCCGTTCTTCCCTAATACGATGAGACCGATAACCTCGCTGTCTGGTCTCCTCCCCCAAACAACCCCCCCCCCCAACCCCCTCAAATATTAGAAACAGTTCTTTTTCTCATCCATTGACACTTCTTTTATTTCAGGTATCAGTATTGTGCAACGGATGTAAACTAAGGCACTTGCTGCTGCCTGCGAAAAATCCTGAAACACGTTAAACTCTCGGGTTTACATCTACTCGAAGTGGCCCCTTGATAACTCTAAAAGGAAAAACATGTTCTTCAGAAGATTAATAACTGCGATTATTCTCGTCATTTCTCCGATCTTTGATGGTACATTATCTCCCATCTCCCCCACTGCAACAGCCTGTTAAGGATTCCTTTCCAGTTTCCCTGTCACGGTCTTATTGACGCGCAAGTCGGCATCCGTAACAGACTTCACTTCTGAATCTCGCTTGGCTTCTGCCCTCGTGCTAGGCAACTGAAATACTAAAATAAAACCACAGATATGACATTATCTGTAGACAACAAAGAAACGATCGTTGACGTTATCAAATACGCGCACTCAGACAACACAACATGATAGCCGCAATTATAGCAGCATGCACTAAATGTTTAGCGTAAATCTCGAATAGACATGCGAAGATTAAAAAGAGTGAATGCTATAGTGCTAGAGGAACTGAGTGGAATACATACCATAGAGGATTTCGATAAACAACAACTTAACACAAAACGATTTATATATACGGATGACGCTTGTTAGAATTAATTATCACAAAGCGAACTCTGCAGTAAATTTTGCAGCTTTCCATTCTAAATTGCTTGTAGCAACCATACATATTATAAAAGTGTGTGTGTGTGTGTGTGTGTGTGTGTGAGTGTGGGTGAGTGTGTTCCACATCTCCTCCTAAATCATTGGACCGACTTCAACGAAACTTGGTACACATACGATTTATTACTGTCAGGCAACAACAGCTATGCGGTAATAACCACCTATTATAGTGTAGGAGGTATACGTCATAATTAATTTGATGTATAGAAAACTGCCACATCATGCATGACGTTTAAATTTATTGCTTCTGTGCTAATAACTGTTTTCACAATAAATTTCGCAGACAGTATCCACATCTGATAAATGCACCTCCCAAATTATGTCATTATTCCACGTGTAGTTCCGGAGACATGATGTCATAAATAACGAAATGCGTGCAAAACTGCCGCATAGTGCACGACGTTTAAATGTATTACTGCTAGTAACACTAGTCGCAACACAGTTTGCAGACAGTATCCAAAAATGTCGCAGAATGTACGTACATACATATATCATTGTACGAAACATAGTTCAAGACATATGGCGTCATAAACACTGAGAAGCGTGAAAAAATGCCGCATCATGCATGAAGTTTTAATAGATTTATTTATTTACTATTATGGCACTCCCACAGTCCTGCCAACTTAAGTAAATACCTGACACCTAGCAGCGATTTTGATAGCTTTCAGCTGCGAAGAGCAAGCTGCTTTACGCGAAAACAAAAGCTGCCAACAGAGCTATGAAGAGCGTTGCGACAGGGACGTTTTCAAAATCGCGTGGTAGGCACGCGAAGCAGCTGCGCCAAGTGTACAGAAACTGTCTGGGATATTACACTACAAACATAGTTCACTTTTTGTTTTCGTTTATGATACAAAGAACACTTACCTGAAAAAAATGTAGATTAGAGATACAGTAGATCAACTATGATCCAAGGGCATTAATTACTCTGCCCCCGCACCCTCCCACGCCAATGTCTTAAGCACGGTGGCGACTCGGTGAAACTATAGTAGCAGATAAGACGGTCATCACTGTGAACAATTGAAAGTGGTAATCTTGTTCCACTATTTTGAGGACAAGACGGACAATAAATAAATGCATTTAAGGAACAAAATCAACATTTCATTTTTATTTTTCTCAGCTTAATATACCACTGGATCGACAACAGAAACTATTTGCCCCAACTAGGACTCTAAATATGGATTTCTTTACGGAGCTCAGTGATTTCAAGTCCCGCTAGAAATTTTAGTTGCTACTTCACAAGTGCAATAAATAAAAGTTCTTTGTAGTGTTTTCTTCTTTCATTGACAGAGATGTCGGATGGAATAAGTTAAATGTTACTGTGTAGTCTTCACTTCGAAGATTCGTTTCATACAGCTTTCCTCGATAGTCTGTACAGTGCGAGTCTCTTTATCTTCGCATATCTATTACAGAGAGTAGTATTTATTCAGATGGCGCGTTTGTATTTCAGTAATACGCGCTAATCATGACCTTTAGTCCTCTACCATCTACTGAATAAACGTAATTTTTTCCTAACAGAGGAGCAATGATTTATATACTACAATACCAGAAGGAAAAATGATACATGTATTGAACTGGGGTTCTAGAAATGACAGAGAGGCTTCGTCCCGCCTGAGCCCTCAGTGGTCCACAACCCCACAACAGGCCACAGCAGTCCACCCACCTCACCGCCGCCCCACACCGAACCCAGGGTTATTGTGCAATTCGGCCCCCAGTGGACCCCCCTGGGAACGTCTCATACCAGCCGAGTGTAACCGCAATGTTTGCGTGGTAGAGTAATTATGGTGTACGCGTATGTGAGACTGTTTGGGCAGCAATCGCCGACATAGTCTAGCAGAGGCGGAATAAGGGGAACCAGCCCGCATTTGCCGAGGCAGATGGAAAACCGCCTTAAAAACCATCCACAGACTGGCCGGCACACCGGACGTCGACACAAATCCACCGGGCGGATTCGTACCGGGGACCAGACGCTCCTTCCCGCTCGGGAAGCAGCGCGTTAGACCGCGCGGCTAGCTGGGCGGGCTAAAAATGACATGACTCCACACCAAGGTAGTCTTTAGCACAAAAAGGAGAGCACAATGCTGCTAAAACAATGTTGATCACTTACCCAGTGATGTAAAATCTCTGACAGACAGAAAGGTAAAAATTTGAAAACAAATTGACAAATATCCTCCTTGACAACTATTTCTACACCACAGAAGAAATTCTGTCAACTGAATTTGAATGTTACGCAAAAGCTTTCTTTAGTCATATGTGACACAGTTTCGGAATTAGTCAAACGAGATGATCCCCCATGAAACCTATTATCTACGACACTTAGCTGCTGTAACTTAGCAAAATATAGGGTGATGAATCGAACGGGTTTCAACTTTGGACATATGGTTTTCTTAAAGGAACTAATAATATTGCGCTGTTTTCGTAAATATGTGTATACATAAAAAACTGAATTAATTTGATGCATATTTTTGGTGAGGTGGCGATATCGATAGTGAAATTGTGTATTAATATACTGAGGTGACAAAGTTCATGGGGTAGCGATATGCACAGAAGGCGGCAGAATAGCGTATACAAGGTATAAAAGGGGAGTGCTTTGGCGGAGCTGCCCACCTCACCTGGATCCCTCATCTCCACTCCATCCAATCCAAAGCCCACAACCGTCTCTGACTCCTCAAACTCCTCTCTGGCCGGACATGGGGGTTGCACCCCTCTACCATCCTCCACACCTACAAACCCTTAATCTGTCCCATCCTCTGTTATGCCAATCCCGCCTGGGTATCTGCCACCCCCCCCCCCCAAATTCTATAAGTCCCTCCAGATCCTTGAGTGTCATGCACTCCACCTCGCCTTCCGTACACGCCTCCCGTCCCCCACGTGGATCCTCTATGACCTCATTCGTTTCCCCCATCTGCTGCTGTCCCTCGAACATATCCGCATCCTCTACACCTCCCGCCGCCTTGATCCCCCTCAACCCTGCTTGCTCCTCTCCTCTCCCATTCCCGCCCCCCTGCCACGTCTTCACTGTTGTGTCCCCCATACCCTCCATCTTTACACTCTTCATCTCCTTTCCCAAGGTGGCTTCCAACGACTCCCCCTCCTGGATGATGCCTCTCTCCCTCCATTTATCCCTCCTATCAACTCTGATCCTCACCCCCCTCCTTTCCTCTGTCCTTTTCCTGGACTCCCTCCCCCCCTTTCCAATCTTTTTTTTTCCCCACCTACCCTCTCTCTGCCCCCCTTCTCTCCCCCGAGTCCTTTTGCATTTTCCCTCCTCTGCCTTTTCCCATTCCCTCTCGCGTCTGCCCAGCCCCTCCGCCCCCCTTATGAGTCCTCTCCCTCCTTTGATTCCCCCCTTTCGTTTTTCCTCTCCTCCCTCCTTGTTTTCCCCTACATCTGCCCAGGTCCCCCCCCCTCTCATCAGCCCTCGACTGTGGTGTGTTATCTTTGTGCCGACATTTTAGTACAGTGTTTACAGTGAGTGTTCAGTGTTATGTGTCTTCTCCGAAGTTCTGCGAACGGACATCATACTGTCGCTGGATGTGATTTTTATATCTCTTGCGAACAGAAACCAGACTAATCCATTAAATTTCGGGCATGCAGCCGCGCAAATAAAATTTCATCTACTGATATTTCGGCCGCGTATCGTCCGGCCATCTTCAGAGCGAGTCACAAGACTGATGAAGCCATAGAAATTCGATTAGCCAACAATTTAATAAACAGAGATAAAGGTTTCAATTTGGACAAAGCATGGAATCCGGCTCTTGGACTAATTAAATTGCAGAGAAGTCGTCACCGTGTCATCGCCGCCGATCAAACATCGATAAGCACATCGAACGTCCGTACGCTTTCGCCCCAGGCGGCGCAGCATCTGTGACCCGCATGCGCAGTACCGCCGCGGTGGAGCATATAAGGCCGCGCTTGGCACCTTGTCATCAGTCTTGTGACTCGCTCTGAAGATGGCCGGACGATACGCGGCCGAAATATCAGTAGAAGAAATTTTATTTGCGCGGCTGCATGCCCGAAATTTAATGGATTATTCATTACGCCGCGAGAAGTTGAAAATGCACATCAAGTACCTCTTCGGGGAGGAGATGGTTTCATGGGTCCATAGTTTGGACAAATTAAGACACCAGAGAGCAAGACTATTGAGCTCCTTGAGTTTCTTACTGAAGTGCCGCGACCATGGAGTTGTCCCAAAATTTGCAAGGTTGGTTCACTTTGTTAAGAATGCTGCAGTAAATAGAATTTTACATAGAGCTGGTTCCGCTATTGTCAGAGAAAGAATTCGTTTTACTCGTCGGAAGTTGGACATTGTTTCTGAACATCTGTATCATCTGCATCTGAAGGTTGCAGCTGTTTTATCTCCTGACTCCTGGGACTGGATCGATGGCACGACATGGGCTAAGTCTGACTGGGTTCGCGAAGTGGCCACGAAAAGGCAGATTACCAAGTATAGCCGATTGGACCAACCTTCTCAGGTGGACTCAGTTATTCGACGCCCTGTCATAAATTTGACGGGTAAGGAATTGGACGAAGCTACGTTGTCTGTCTTAAGTAAAGGGCTAAATTTTGCCCCTACTCCCAAGACTTTGCCGATATCATCTTTCATCAGTGCCATTGAAGAAGCTGTCCGACCACTATCAGAGGATTCTGCGGAAGAAATCAGACGAGAAACCTGTCAAGCAATCACGAAGCATCGTCCACAAAGAAGCAACGTTTCCAAGGAAGAAAGACGTGCGATACGAAAGCTGTGTGAGGATACTGATACAGTCGTTCTGCGTGCTGATAAAGGTAATGCTACCGTCCTTTTGCCTCAGGAAGTCTACAAGGAAAAGATATGTGGTCTACTTAGTTCTGGTGCATACCGGAAGATTAACAAAGATCCTACTAACAAGGTGACAATAAGGACTGCTGCCTTGCTGAACGCTTCATCACTACCGAAGGAAGTCATAAGAAGTTTAAAAGTACGAGGTGCAGTACCACCGAGATTTTATGGTCTTCCTAAAGTTCACAAGATGGGTAAGGATGAGCGTCTAGAGGACTTGTCTATGAGACCTATAACGAGCACTATTGGTTCACCAACATATTTTTCTGCCAAATATTTAGCTTCCTTATTAAAACCATTGGTAGGAAAATGTAGTCACCACATTCGTAATTCTATGGATTTTATTCAGAGACTTAGCAATATCAGGCTAAATAGTATGGATGTTCTTGTTAGTTTTGACGTAGTATCATTATACACCAAGGTACCTTTAAAGGACTCTTTAGCTCTTATCAACCAACATTTTGATAAGAACATTACGGCCTTATTTGAACATGTGCTTTTATCATCTTATTTTCAGTTTGATGGTGAATTTTATGAGCAAATTGACGGTGTTGCCATGGGAAGCCCCCTCTCCCCTCTGGTAGCTAATTTATTCATGGAAGACTTCGAGGACAAGGCACTGGACTCAGCATGTTTTAAACCCACGGTCTTCTGGAGGTACGTGGACGACACATTCGTGGTATGGCCCCATGGTATGGATGAATTTCATCGATTTCTTCAGCATTTGAATTCTATCCATGCTAGCATTAAATTTACCATGGAAATAGAAAAAGACGGGTGCCTCCCCTTTCTGGATGTTGTCGTTCGCCGTAAAAGTGATGGCACATTAGGACATGCCGTACATCGGAAACCAACGCATACAAATCTATACCTTCATGCCAGTAGCTGCCATCACCCTTCTCAGAGCATGGGTGTCCTTAAGACCTTAGTGCATCGGGCGCACTGTGTATCCGATGAAGACAATTTACAAGGAGAGCTAACATACCTCAAGAGTATTTTTAAATCGAATGGATATTCTCCGCAACAAATTCGTAGAGCATTCGATGTAAAACCTAAAAAGAAGGTATACGATGCGGAAGAAGATAATAATTTCTTCAGATCTAGGGCGTTTCTGCCTTATGTGGGTGCTCTTTCTTCAAAGATAGGCCGTATTCTAGAGAAACACTGTGTCAAGGTGATCTTCCGGCCCCCCACGAAGATTGCGGCTTTACTCGGCTCTGTAAAGGACGATTTATTGCTTCGTAAGGCGGGTGTGTACCAGATTCCTTGCGGAAATTGTGAGCAGTCATACATAGGTCAAACAACACGCACCGTTCATGAAAGGTGTGTGGAGCACCGAAGATACACACGCCTATTACAACCAGACAAGTCAGCTGTGGCCGAACACTGTATTGATACGGGTCATTCCATGAATTACAGTGATGTGAAGATTTTAACATCCACCTCTTCTTTTTGGGATTCTGTATTCAAGGAAGCCATAGAAATTCGATTAGCCAACAATTTAATAAACAGAGATAAAGGTTTCAATTTGGACAAAGCATGGAATCCGGCTCTTGGACTAATTAAATTGCAGAGAAGTCGTCACCGTGTCACCGCCGCCGATCAAACATCGATAAGCACATCGAACGTCCGTACGCTTTCGCCACAGGCGGCGCAGCATCTGTGACCCGCATGCGCAGTACCGCCGCGGTGGAGCATATAAGGCCGCGCTTGACACCTTGTCATCAGTCTTGTGACTCGCTCTGAAGATGGCCGGACGATACGCGGCCGAAATATCAGTAGAAGAAATTTTATTTGCGCGGCTGCATGCCCGAAATTTAATGGATTATTCATTACGCCGCGAGAAGTTGAAAATGCACAGAAACCAGACTGTCGCCATGTTTTTTAATTGTCTGTCTACTATGTTCCCTGTCTGCTTCCTGTGTATTTTATTAGCTTTGCCAACCCTTTGCTTTATGTTTTAACTTTCCACAATTTTCCGCCGTTTTACAATTTCAGTCACCGTTTTATCACCTGCTTTTATTGTTTCTTATCTTCTTTTTTACGTTTTAAAAAGTCTGTAGGCTGCAGAGCAGCGTAATAAGCTGCTGCCAGCCCGCCCCCTTCGGGGGGAATTGAAATACAATAAATGAAAAAAAAAGCGGAGCTGTCAGTTGTACTCAAAAAATACACCGGTTATCGTCCGATCACCGAAGTTAAGCAACATCGGGCGCGGTTATCAATTGAATGGGTGACCGCCAGGGAACACCGCGTGCTGTTGGCTCCCCTTCATTCAATTTTTTTTATACCGCCCTCTTTCCATACCACCTTTCTGTTGTGACAAAGATTCTTGCTTAAGCATTTTAAACTACTGTAATGACCATAAGGTACGAAACTGCAGTAAATATCTCAGTTTGAGGGAGAATGTACTAACCAAGTTCGGTAGGAAGTCATTGAAAACGACAAAACAGTACGAATCGGCAGATATGTTCTGAAATACGTCAGCGCCTGTTGTTCTGTAGCGGTGTACAATTCCTAATTCGATATGTAATCATAAATTTATTCTTAAATTGTCTCGTCTCGTCTCGTATGCTCCTGCAGACGTGTCTCGTACTTGCGCTGTTATAAGGGCCACGACCCGAGCGGCAGCGAGCGGTAGTCGGGACGGGAATAGGGATAGGGAATTTGCAAATGACGCAAACATCTCGTGTGAGGCGAGGAAAAAGCCCTCCTGCGGCGGACACCAGGAACAAAACGCGCCTTCCGCGAGTATAGGAGGCCGCACGCACCAAGCGCATGACAGGAGGCGCAACGACCAGCTGTGCGTCCCACACACGCGGCGGCGCGCCCGCTAATTTGGCAGGTTTCCGACGTGATTATGGCAGCACAACGTGCATTAACAGACTTTTAACGCGGGATGGTAGTCGAAGCTAGACGTATGAGACATTCCATTTCGGAAATCATTACAATGTTTTTATCCCTTAATTTATTTTTAACTTTGATGCTAGTCCATGCATAGTTTGGTATTGTTATACGTTCCTACATATTAGCGCTCTGGATAAGACTTGCACCGCCTCCTCTTGTTATGTATGTCAAAGTGTTGCCACTGCTGTCTATGCACAGTGGCCAGAAGATGGCGTAATATATTGCCCAAACTGATTACAACTGAGACGGCTGAAAGGTGTTTCGCCATTCTGTTTCTCCCTTGAAGTTCGCTGTTGTTAGCTGGCAGAACCCAAGCAGCTCGCCAGTGTGGGTAGCAGTGGCAGCGGTAGCTGATGAGAGCCGTGTGGTGCTTCTGTTGCAGAGTCGGGCGTGTCGAGCGCCTCGCCGTCGGAGCTGGGCCACTCGGAGAGCGACGACGCCGAAGCGTCTCGCGCCGCACAGGAGGCCGTGGCCGCCGCCAACGCCAGGAACACGCTGCCGCACCGGCCCAGCAGCGGCTCCTCCAGGTCCGGCCCCTACACTCACTCACTCATTCACTACTCAACCCCGCTCACTCTTCTCTTGTATCTCCCTCCTTTTTTTTTTTCAAATCCTCGGTCTCCTGCCTTTCGAGTCTTTTCAGTGTTCCCTAACCCTGCCTACAGCGATTAGACAAAAATATGGAAACACCGTGAGAAATGCATGCTTGAACACAAATGCAGTTTCTAATCGAGCCTGAAGATTACGCTGTTGTATTTGACCACGAACGGCACCCATGCAATGTCCTCAATATGTTGCAAGTGTCAGTCGTGGTCACAACAGCGTTCTGTGTAGTTCTTTTCACAGTATGCTCCATACTTAACAATCATATACAACAGCTCGTTTGACGAAAGATCCGTTCCCAAAGACTGGAAAGTTCCGCAGGCCACACCAATATTCAAGAAAGGTAGTAGGAGTAATCCACTAAAATACAGGCCCATATCATTAACGTCGATATGCAGCAGGATTTTAGAACATACATTGTGTTCGAACATTATGATTACCTCGAAGAGAACGGTCTGTTGACATGCAGTCAACACGGGTTTAGAAAACATCATTCTTGTGCAACACCGCTAGCCCTTTACGCACACGAAGTGTTGAGTGCTATCGACAGGGGATTTCAAATTCATTCCGTATTTGTAGATTTCCAAAAGGCTTTTGACACTATACCACACAAGCGGCTTCTAATGACATTGTGTACTTATGGTACATCGGCTCAGTTATGTGACTGGATTCGTGATTTCCTGTCAGAGGGGTTACAGTTCGTAGTAATTGACGGAGTCATCAAGTAAAACACAAGTGATTTCTAGCATTCCCCAAGGTAGTTCAAATGGTTCAAATGGCTCTGAGCACTATGGGACTTAACATCTAAGGTCATCAGTCCCCTAGAACTTAGAACCCTTTAAACCTAACTAACGTAAGGACATCACACACATCCATGCCCGAGACAGGATTCGAACCTGCGACCGTAGCGGTCGCGCGGTTACAGACTGAAGCGCTTAGAACCGCTCGGCCACTCCGGCCGGCCCCCCAAGGTAGTGTTATATGCACTCTGCTGTTCCTTATGTATATAAACGATTTAAGAGACGATCTGAGCAGCCGTGTTAGGTTGTTTGCAGATCATACTGTCGTTTATCGTCTAGTAAACTCATCAAATTGCAAAACTATTTAGAAAAGATATCTGAATGGTACGAAAATTGGGAGCCTAAATAATGAAAACCGTGAGGTCATCTACATGAATGCTAAAAGGTGTCCGTTAAACTTCGGTTACACGATAAGTCAGTCAAATGTAAAGGCCGTAAATTCTATTAAATAAATAGGAAATACAATTACGAACAATTTATATTGTAAAGAACACACAGAAAATGATGTGGGGTAGGGAAACCAAAGACTGCATTTTATTGGCAGAACTATTAGAAAACGTAATAGATCTACTAAAGAGACTGCTTACACTTCGCTTGTCCGTCCTCCTCTAGAGTACTGCTCCGCGGTTTGGAATCCTTAACAGATAGTATTAACGGAGTACATCTAGAAACTTCAAAGAAGGGCAGCCCGTTTTGTAGTATCACGAAATAGGCGAGTGAGTGTCACGGACATGATACATGATTGGGATGGACACCATTCAAACAAAGCCGTTTTTCGTTGCAGCGGAACCTTCTCATGAAATGTCAGTCAACAACATTATCCACCGAATGCGGTATTGTTTTGTTGCCGCCGACCTACATAGGCAGAAACAGTCATCATAATAAAATAAGGAAAAGATATAGGTGTTCGTTTTTCCCCGCACTGTTCGAGAGTGGAATAATAAGGAATTATTGTGAAGGTGGTTCGATGATAATTCTGCCAGGCAGTTAAGTGTGAATTGCAGAATATCTATGTAGATGTAGATGTGACTGCGTTATGTGGGACCTAATCGAATTCGAACATTGGGAAATTGTTGGTGCTCGTATAGGAAGTGCTTCAGTTACCAAGATAGACGAAGTGTTTGGTGTTTCAAGACCACTGTATCGAATATTTAGATCGCGTGCAGAAGAAACGGAAAAAAAACATCCCCTAGGTCACAAAGCAAACGAAAGTGTGTTGAGTGAACGTGACAGACGAGCGTTGATGAGGATTGTGACGAAAAGTAAGACAGTTGTAAAAGTCACTGCAGCCCAAAAGTCACTGCAGAACTCAACGTGCCGGCCGGAGTGGCCGAGCGGTTCTAGGCGCTACAGTCTGGAACCGCGTGACCGCTACGGTCGCAGGTTCGAATCCTGCCTCGGGCATGGATGTGAGTGATGTCCTTAGGTTAGTTAGGTTTAAGTCGTTCTAAGTTCTAGGGGACTGATGACCTCAGAAGTTAAGTCCCATAGTGCTCAGAGCCATTTGAACCATTTGAACTCAACGTATCACATACGAACCCTCTAAGCAACAAAATCAACACGAAGGGAGCTCCATATGCAGAGAATTGCAGGACGAGCTGGAATTCAAAAACCATTCATTAGTGATGTAAATCTCCGAAACGGAAAAACGTGGTGCTAAAGTCATAAAACCAGGACTATGGAACAATAGAAGAAACTCGTTTGATCGGAATAGTCTTGTTTCACACTGTTTCCAGCTTCTGGCCAAGTTTACGTCCTAAGGGTGAAACATGACGGTTTCGGTGATGATTTGGGTAGCCATATTGTGGTATTCCACGACCCGCCAGGGTAGCCGAGAGCGCTAACGCGCTGCTTCCTGGACCCGGGTAGGCGCGCCGGCCCCCGATCGAATCCGCCCGGCGGATTAACGACGACGGCCGGTGTGCCGGTCAGCCTGGATGTGGTTTTTAGGTGGTTTTCCACATCCTACTAGGTGAATACCGGGCTGGTCCCCACGTCCCACTCAGTTACACGACTCGCAGACATTTGAAATACATTCACACTATTTCACGATTTACACAAGATGCTGACAGCTGGGGTACTCTTCCGTCCCGGGGGGTATGGGGTGGCGGCAGGAAGGTCATCCGGCCACCCCTTACAATTAACCATGCCAAATCCGTACTTAACCCTGCCGACCCTGCGCACAATGTGGGATAATGGCGGTAGCAAAAGAAAGAAATTGTGGTATTCCACGGGCTCAATGTTACTCTCTGAGGTCGCATTTAGATTTAGGTAATCATTTGGGATGATCGCGTCCATCCCATGGTACAATACTCGTTCCTCATGGATGATGCTGTGTTCCAAGACGACAGGGCCCCTACTCACGCCGTCCGCATTGTCTAGAGCTGGTTTCGTGAGCACGAGGATGAGTTGTTACATCTCTCCCGACCACTACAGTCAGCAGATCTCAAAATGATTGAGCATTTCTGACCTGCTTTCTGCAGAAGTGTGAGTGCTCCCATCCACCTCCATCATCATTGCCTGAACTTGCCACTATTTTGTAGGAAAAATAGCATCCGATTCTCTTGAAAATCACACAGGACCTGTATTTATCCATTCTGAGACGAGTGGAAGCGGTTTCGGATTCCAAAGGTTTCAGTACGCCGTATTAGACATGCTAATGTGCTTTGTTTCTGGTGTTTCCAAATTTTTGTCACCCCCTCCCCCACCCCTCCTACATTTACTACAGTAACATCTCTACACTCCTACTAAAAATTAAATCGACCTTCTCATGCCTATTCTCTGTAGCGTAGCTTTTTTCCATATGCTTTTAGTTTCTCTTATGCAGTTCCTATGATCTGCTTTCTCTTACTTGCTACGCTGTGTTGCAGACTTGCATCGAAGACTTCTTCTGCAATTTTACGTCACTATTCTTTAGGAACAAACGTACTGAGTACCGAAATAAACTGTTTAGATTCTGCCGAGAATGCATGAATATCACGTCCCAAAATTAGCTCCGTTGTTTCCCCTCAGTAGGAGGTCCCAGGAAAAAGTAGACTGTTAACTCAGAACAGGTCAGATGACCTAGCCCGTAAAGAAGGAAAAAGATGACGATGGTTGTTTGATACCAATCTCTTCCGTTGAAGGAAGTTTTCCTTGTCTATATATATATATATATATATATATATATATATATATATATATATATATATATATATATATATATATATATATTTATTCCATTCTTCGACAATCCTGAGTAGTGTTGCTTCTTGGATAAGAGTAACCTTTCACATCCCCTAACTACTTTCCTTGAGGTGCTTTCACTTTAGAAAGGTTCACTACGTGGGTCCGTATTTATTTGATCAATATGTTTTGAAGATTTTGCCTTGATCAAAAGAATAAATTGTGTTTTGCTCAAGGCTGAAAACTCAAAATAAATTTATTTTTCTAGCAGGAGTGTTGAAATAATGACAATAAACTGAGTTTTGTTCAGTGCAGAGGTCTCTAAATATATTGCTCTAATTCTGGCTTTTCTCTAAAATCTATGGCACTTTTACTTTTCTACACCTATGAGGCATAAATTATTCATGCCATAAATTATTCAATATGTTCAATATGTGGTGCACAGTCTAAACCCTTTCAAAGCAAATAGTTAACTAGTTTGGCAAAATCAGCCTCGCAGTATGATTATTACGTTATTAATCTTGTCGTCAAGACACAACCCTTAGCCCGAATACAACAGTATTTACAAATGGGAGTAAATATGAGAAGTAGCTTTTGGGAATTAATTCTGCTCCAGCGTGTGAGAAAATAATACATTAACAACAGCCTTTGACTGACTTCCCTCTGATTTAAAGCCCGATAAAATGGCTTCGTAAACAAATTGAAATTATTCCTGTTCTCCTTCATTTAGGAATTTACAGCAGATAATATCGTAGACACCGAGGCTAGATGTTGTTTTTATATAAAAGTTGTCACACTACACACAATAAAGATATTATCTGTATTATGTTACACGGAATGTCCAGACAACTAAGTAATGAAATATGTGCGCTGAAATTGTCACTACAGTACCTAAAAAATTATTGCTAAAAATTAGGTCCAGGGAATATTTACGAAGAAGAGCAGCTTGAATCTGGTGTCGTTGGGGAGACGTCGTGATGCTCAAATTAGTTTTAGCTTCGTACAATAAGCCCTCAGGTCCAGGGTAAACAGACTTTAATATATTGTCAGTAAACAACTTCATATCGCAAAATTAATAGAAACAGTTCCCAAAAAATTACAATTTGCCAATAGTCACTCGGTGAACAAATGTTGTTAGTTAACAGAAGCCCTCTCTTTCATTTTTCACCAGAAGCCCTCTCTTTCATTTTTCACCGCTTGTGAAGTCATGGAGCCGTTGACACAGATGCCGCAAATTGTGTCGCGTCTGAGTCACAGTGACACTGAAGCGGTTCGAGACGGAACAAATTGCCCAGCAGTTGCTGCTACCATGTGGCAAAGAATGGGGCGTGGCTGTTTATAAGAAAACATAGCGGTGTTCCACTGCAGTCGTGCGACAAAACTACGCGAAAGCCAACTGCAGTGACCTGAAACGAACGGGTATCCGCTTCTTATCCGTGAACCTCAGTTTGCTTGATCTCCTAAGGCAAGAGCACAATTTTTTACAATGAATCGTAGAAAATTGAAGTTGCATTTAACCAAACAGTAAGTGACCTACGACAAAGGATCGTCTTTTGTAGAAATCTTACTACACCACGAATGATATTTCGCATTCTGATCTTGTTATGTCCCTCAAATGCATTTTTGAAATCTTGACGTCTGAGTCATGAATTTTACTCTCACAGACAATAAATTAATGAACGATTCGATATTCAACGCAATGGAAACTCTGTATGAAGCATATAAACTAATAAAGTAATTGTCTTGTCCACACTTGTGCTGGAAGGGTCTCTTATTTCAAACTGTCCTTTTACTTTCATTATTTTTAATTTTATCTTCTAATGTTATTCGCTAAAGTGAGTTTTTGAGAAGCTCTCTAGGATTTTTCTGTTAGATTTCGTTGTTGTTACTAATGATTCAGTTCTTCATCAAAAGCTAACCTGGAATATTACTTCACTTGGAAGGAAGTGCACAGATAATTTGTAGGAAGTGAGGGCGGGTTGAAATTTCAACAAGTAAGATCCAGCGTATCCCACTTAACATTGGTATGACTGATACAGTTCGAAATATCGAAATGTTTGCTACAGTTTCGCTGACGTGGAGGTGAAATCTCGGTGACCTGGCAATTTGGGCACCAAATTCGTCCCAGTCCCCAGTCCTCCGAAAAATAAACTGGTTAAAAATAATAATAAGTGTCAAGTTATAAGGGTTCTTGAATCTTCTTGGAAAAGTGTCTAGGGTTATTGAAAAAAATAGTGCCTACATATACTGCAAAATAAATAAGTTACAGGTATGAATTATATACCCAAAGTGAATAACCGCTTTGCTATGCCATCTCTGGTAACTGTACCAAGTCTTGATTTCGACCAAACACATTTCACTTTCCAGAAAGAGATTTTTCATTCTGCAGCGGAGTGTGCGCTGATATGAAACTTCCTGCCAGATTAATACTTTGTGCCGGACCGAGACTCGAACTAGGGACTTTTTCGCGGGTAACTGCTCTACCATCTGAGCTACCCAAGCACGACTCACGACCCATCCTCACAGCTTCAATTCTGCAAATACCTCGTCTCCTACCTTCCATACTTCACAGAAGCTCTTCTGCGAATCTTGTAGAACTAGCACTTCAGGAAGAAAGGATATTGTTGGAGACATGGCTTAGCCACAGCCTGGGGGATGTTTCCAGAATGTGATTTTCACAAGTTCCACGTTTCACTTTATTTGAAAGCATCTTCAGCCGTTGCAAAGACTGCTTAATGAACAAAGTTTTCGTAAAATTGCAACTGTAGACGTAAGCCCATGAAAAACTATGAATACAGAGATTTACTGTGATCCTTTCCCTACAGTGTCTCTATGTTGTTAACAGTTCATGAAGAGTTAGCAGAGCCCGTGTTACCGAATACAGGATATATCTAAATTCTCCCTGAAGAATCTTAGACCGTGCAGAAGGCATTGGATAGATAAAAGACATAGGAACCCACGCCGGAGGCGAATTGTTTCCATGCTGATGGAGCGAACATGTAAAAGAATGTTTTCCACTTTTTCGCTTCCAGTGTATGAAAAATTGACGGTTATTTACCATGACTCTGGCCGTTACTAATTAAGTAATATGATAACAATACCCGGTGGTAATGTACGTACAATAAGCACAACATTCACTTCTCACACTCTAGTCCACAGCTCGTGGTCTAGTGGTCTAGTTGCTGCCTCTGCATCACGGGGTCCCAGGTTCGATTCCCGACCGAACTGGGGATTTTCTCTGCTCTGGACTGGGTGTCTGTGTTATCATTTCATCATCATCATTCGTGATAGTAGCTAGATTGAACTGTGTAGAAATTGGGACTTCGTACGTGCGCTGATGACCGCGCAGTTGAGCGCCCCACAAACCAATCACCATCATCTCACACTCTAGTCTCTTCTTATGCTGGTGGTATACATTATTTTCTTTACTGTAACAGTTCTTATTATTGGTCATAACCACGGTCTTAGTAGTTGCTTCTGAAAGTAACCATTACAACAGTCACAGTACACGACTTTCGCTTTTTCTGCCAGCAGACATGGGAGGGTGGAAATAACTTATTTTGTAAGTTTGTTTTTGTAAAAACCGCTACATACTCAATGCTGCGATTCCGTAAGACATTTTCCGGTAAGGAGGCTGAGTAGTATACCGAAACTTCGGAACTCGCCTCACGGAAGACCAGCTGGTGATGGGTTGGTCCAGCAAGCCATAAACAGTCCAAAGAATCATTCGAATCGAAGTCGCCTTCACATGATCTGTTAATACCACGGACTTGTTCGACATTAATTTTTTACTTTACTACTGACTGCAGTATATTCCTAAATTTGTAGCGTTAAACTCAAAGTAATTACCGTTCAGAGCACCTAACTGGAATATTGACTGACTCCTCTCCAGGGCCCTGAAGCGAGTGGTGTCGGAGCCTGCACAGCTGTCTCCACCGCCTCCGCCCCCACCACCTCCAATCGCCGCCCCCGACATGGACGCCCCAAAAGCCGCCCCTGCCCAGACTGACGCCTCCCCGCAAGCAGACTCCAGCAAGTCACACCAGCAGGAGGCGGTTCCAGCTCCGGAGGCAGCCGCCCCCGCGGAAGAGGCGCCGGCCAAGGCAGACACCGTCGTCTTGGAGGAGCCGTCGCTGAGGCCGTCCGAGGTCCGCAAGACCAACAGGTCGCCTTCTATCGCGTCCACCTCATCAGGTACAGTGCACGCGCCGCCGTTCACGCTCACTAAGAACTCGTGCTTCATTTGCACGGCCAATGGCTGTTTATTGCCACTTGGTTGAAGCAGCTGAAACGGAGAAAGTGACTGAATGTGTAAATGGTATGAAAAATGATTCTTTATTTTGTTTCTCATGGCAGTTTCCCGCCACTTGTAAGCGACCCGTGTGAGTTTCAGTGTTATTAAAAATGTTTAGCGTGTAAGGTTTCTCTTCACGAGGTCATTGCATCGATTCCCGTTAGTAGCATTTATTTTACTTTCAGTTACAAATTCTATGTTTATTATCAAATATGAATTTTAACGAACAAATACTAAATCATTATTTTTAATAAAACAAAATCATTTTATTTTAATAACTAATCGCATGAAAATGTGAGTATTTGAAGTAAATTAATTTTAGGTACGTAAACGCCTAACATTATACATTAAAAATCTTAGGGTTTCGTATCTAAATCGACAAAAACGGAACCGTTATGGTATCACATTGCAGGTCGCCTGTTTCTCTGGTTGTCCGACTGATAAGGCCCATTTTTTGCAGGAAATAGTAGAGGTATCAAGTTGAAATTTATGTCACATACTAAAGTCTAGGGTCTCTTGGCGGTGTAAAAAATTTATGCTTCTGTGTCAACGCAAACAAAAGATGCAGCTATTTATGTCACATATTTCGATACTCGTAAATTCACGCATCAAAACCTATACAGTACTTCCCGTTGATCTAGAATCATTAAATTTGTGAATAAGAAAGGTTTCACAGTACAAGTAAACGAAAAAAATATTAAAATTCTTAATTTGTGATTACATAACATAAAAAAGTATTTTTTGGCCATTTGTAGTCCGTCTGTCTGTCAGTTCCATTTTCTCTTGAACGGATAGAGGCATCAAGTTGTATTGTATGCCACATATTAAGATCTGTGATACCTTGTCTGTGTAAAAATATCAAGCTTCTAAGTCAATGCAATCAAAAATATGGCCATGTATGTCACATGGTTTGACTATCGCAGACTCACTCATAAGAATCTACAGATGAACTATTTACAAACCTGTCAGGGCTGCTGGGCTAGTAGTAAAGCACATGCCTGCAAACAGAGTTCGTGGGATCGAATATCCATCGGAGCACAGATTTTTTAGTCTTCGTTTTAAACTAGCCTTCGCTTGTCAACGATGTGAGAACTCAGCAGAAACGACAAGCGGTCCGAATTCCAGGTTAAACTGTAGGCACCCAGCATACATCACAACACAATACTTTGCTAATTAATCCTTGTGGTTCGGTTCGCAGTTCGATAGACATAGAGTAGCCAAAGCGGTGCACAAGTATTTACAAATATACACACATCAAAAAAATAGTTTTGCATCACCTCGGTTCCGACAGTTCCGGAACCTGTACAGAATATTGGAATAGAGATCAACATAAACATCATTTCCGCCCTTTTCATTGCTCATGAAAACCACACATTGCATGTTGTACCACCATACAGCGAGACCTTCAGAGGTAGTGGTGCAGATTTCTGTACACATTGGTACCTCGAATACCCAGTAGTACGACCTCTTGCACTGATGGATGCCTGTATTCGTCGTGGCATACTGCCCACAAGTTTATTAAGGCAGTGTTAGTCCGGATTGTCCCATTCCTCAACGGCGATTCGGCATAGATCCCTCACAGTGGTTGGTGGGTCACGTCATCCATAAACAGCCCATTTCAATCTATCCCAGGCATGTTCGATAGAGTTCGTGTCTGGAGAAAATTCTAGCCACTCTAGTCGAGCGATGTCGTTATCCTGAAGGAAGTCAGGGGGCGCGAACTGTCGTCCATGAAGACGAATGCCTCGCCAATATGCTGGGGATATGGTTGCACTATGGGTCGGAGGATGGTATTCACGTATCGTACAGCCTTTCATGACCACCAGCGGCGTACGTCGGCCCCACATAATGCCACCCCCAAAACATCCGAGAACCTCCACCTTGTTGCAGTCGCTGGACAGTGTGTCTAAGGCGTTCAGTATGACCGGGTTGCCTCCAAACACGTCTCCGACGAATGTGTGGTTGAAGGCATATGCGACACTCATCGGTGAAGAGAATGTGATGCCAATCTTGAGCAGTCCATTCGGCATGTTGTTGCGCCCATCTGTACCGCGCTGCATGGTATCTTGGTTGCAAAGATGGACCTCGCCATGGACGTCGGAAGTGAAGTTGCGCATCATGCAGCCTATTGCACACAGTTTGAGTCGTAACACGACGTCCTGTGACTGCGCGAAAAGCATTATTCAACGTAGTGGCGTTGATGTCAGGGTTCCTCCAAGCTTTAATCAGTAGGTAGCGGTCATCCACTGCAGTAGTTGCCCTTGGGCGGCCTGAGCGAGACATGTCATCGATAGTTCCTATCTCTCTGTGTCTCCTCCATCTCCGAACAATATTGCTTCGGTTCCCTCTTAGACGCCTGGACACTTCCCTTGTTGACAGCCCTTCCTGGCACAGAGCAACAATGCGAACGCGTTCGAAACGCGGTATTGACCGTCTAGGCAAGGTTGAACTACAGACAACACGAGCCGTGTATTTCCTTTCTGGAGGATTGACTGGAACTCATCGGCTGTCTGACGCCCTCCGTCTGATAGACGCTGCTCATGGATAGTTGTTTACATCTTTGGCCGGTTTTAATGATATCTCTGAACAGTCAAAGGGACTGTGTTTGTGATTCAATATCCACTGTCAATGTCTATCTTCAGGAGTTCTGGGAACCCGGGTGATGCCAAACTTCTTTTTGATATGTGTAAATCACATTCCGCTCGAATCGCTTCAAAATAAACACGAAAGTGAGTCGCCAGTCTAGTTCCGTGGTGTACTCGTACACGCAACAACTAATTAGCTATTACCGACATATGAAGGATCCTGATAAGTCCTTGATTGTATAAAAAACAAAATGCTGTTAGAGGTTTCAAAATAAAATTATTTAGTCAACCTATGTCCCCTTGAACTCGCCACTTTTATGACACCTTTGTTCCAGCTGCTTTAACTCAGGAAAAAAAAAAATCTATTGTGCTGCGAAGCACTCACACACAGCCTTGCTGGCTTCCTCAGTGCTCAGAAATCGTGTTTCCTTCAGGTGCTTGTTGACCTTTGGGGACGCATAATAGTCTATAGGAGCCAAGTCTGGTGAACAGGAAAGATCTGCCAATTATTGTAGCGTGATGGCCGCCTTTTTAGGAGGGGCATTGTCTTGCAGGAACAAGGTTCATTTTCTCAGATTTCCTCGACGTTTGGGGTCCAGTTGTTGCTTCAGTTTCTTCAAGATATTACTTTGCCGTTACAGTTTTACTATGTTGTGTAGTCAATAAGAAGGATCCCATCTGTATTCCAAAAGACGAATGCGAGCGGCTTGGCCGTTGATCTTTGTGTTTTGAATTTCTTTGCACATGGAGGAGCCGGCCGCGGTGGCCGAGCGGTTCTAGGCGCTTCAGTCCGGAACCGCGCGACTGCTACGGTCGCAGGTTTGAATCCTGCCTCGGGCATGGATATGTGTGATGTCCTTAGGTTAGTTAGAGTTAACTAGTTCTAAGTTCTAGTACAATGATGACCTGAGATGTTGAGTCCCATGGTCCTTAGAGCAATTTGAACCACCTAGGATCGTGTTAATAAATAAATGTCTCATTTTGCGGGAACTATCTATAGCGACGTACTATACTTAGCTTACACGTTGGCGTATGATAAACTACAGTTTCTATAAATTAGAAGAGAAAAACACAACATTAATATTAAGTCGGGAAAACATTCAGCAATTGCCTTGAAAGGTGAATATGTAGTCGCCATGGCAGTTCCATATCCAAAAAAATGGCGCTGTAAATCATTTGTCATCTGTACACAGCAGCAACTTGTCTCTGAGAGTAGTGCAAGCTTTGGTGTCGACGAGACGACACGCGGTATCGCCAATACCGTACAGTAGCTTCGACACATTGTTCTCCTGTCCAAATGCGACGGAACTTCGTTGACATGTTGGAGGCAGGCAGAACAGAACAATTTTGGTAGTTGAGTCAATCCTGGCTAAGGCCTTTGACTTGTAGATGCTGTAATGCACTCACAGGGAAAAGGACTTAGAACCTACCTGCTGGACCCGCATTCGGATGGACGACGGTTCAAGCCCTCGTCCGGCCATTCTGATTTAGGTTTTCTGTGATTTTCCTACATCACTTAAGGCAAATGCCTTCCAAAGGGCGCTGCCCATTTCCTTTCCTATCCTTCACTAATCCGAGCTTGTGCTCCGCCTCTAATGACCTCGTTGTCGACGGGACATTAAACACTAATCTCCTCCTCCTCCTCTTCCTCGAACCTACCGCAAGTACAGTCTGCAGCCACGACCATGGTAATGCCATTGAAAACAGTGACGATGCGCTTGTGAGGCTTCCAGACACGTGTTTATCTCTCAGCGTCAGGACTGTGCCAAGTGCCCACTTCTGTTCTGTTCGCAGTGTCTAAAGCAGCGTTTCCGCTTCGGCGCTCATGCACTGCAGGGCTCCGACTAGTGCTGGAGTACTGCAGTACCAGCCACGCACTGCGCTAGAAAATGTTGCGAGAGGAGATGGCGACACCTTTTCACTGACAGGCCAGAAGAAACAGGAATATTTACTGTAACCGCCTCCGAATCCGAGGTCGCTAATGCACGCTTAGCGGAGCGCTCAAGTCAGAGGAACGTAGGTTCGAATACTGGCAGTGGAAAAAATTTCGCTGCCAATATTTGGCCAGCAAGGGGATGAGAGGTGTTAGCATAAAGTTTCGCATAACCAGTCTTTGCGCCAATGTCATGGCTTAAATATCAAACATCTCCGTAGTGTCTCATGAAGTGATTGCACGGGACACTGCTGAAATGTTTGGAATTTGAGCCATGACATTGGCGCAAAGACTGGTTATTAGGAACTTTATGCTAACACCCCTTCTCCCCTTGCCGGTAAAATACTGGCAGCGAAAATTTTCCACCACCAGTATTCGAACCTACGTACCTCTGACTTGAGCGCTCTGCCAAGCGTGCCTGGTGATCCGTCTGTCGGATGGGGATGTTAAGTTCGACGGCCGGCTTGGTATTATCCGATAGGAGTAAGCTGTGTGTCCGCAGGGGGTTTCATCTTCTCCCTTCCTTGCATCGATAAAAAAACAAACCCAACACTACAGTGTATAAGCGCGTAGCACAGTTATCCACACGTCACAGGTACACAACTGCCTCTTCATAACGGCTTGCAGGAAAGCAACGGTGAGCCACATCCACTAGGATCTCGCCTAGAACAGCGCGCAGGATTCCTGCATCTGCCCCCTTCACTCATTCCTCGACTATGGGACTACTATGACTTGACCTGAACCAAGTTTATCTGTCCTCTTTCCTCTACGTTCCCGAAGGGTCGCAAGTTTAGTATGCAGAATTTGGCGGAGTTTCTTTTAACTCTTTAATTCACTTTGGGTGATAGTAGGAACATTTGTAGGTCAGAAACAAGATAGTTACTGTAAAAATTGTGAGATTCATACCTATTCGAAGAGATGTATTCTTTGAAGACACTATGAAATGTCGTCTTACATCCTCGTACTTTTCCTTACCAGACTTTAACGTCTTTGCATTACCAGATCTTTCATACCGTGTTAAGGACTGAAGGAGTACACTGAGGTGACAAAAGACATGGGATAGTATTACGCACATGTAACTATGGCGGCAATATCTCGCAAACAAGGTAGAAAAGGGAAATGCATTGACGGAGCTGTCATTGAACTCGGGTGATCCGACGTTATTATGGTCGCACGGATTAACAGACTTTGAATCTGGATTGGTAGTTGGAGCAAGACGCAAGGGACATTCCATTACGGAAATCTTTAGGGAATTCAGTACTCTGATATTCACAGTGCGAGGAATGTGCCGAGAATACCAAATTTCAGGCATTACTTATCACCACGGACAAGGCAGTGGCCGACAGCCTTCTCTTAAGCACCGGGAGCAGCGGCGTTTGCGTAGAGTTGTCAGTACTAAGAGACTGGATTCTCGTTCGGAAGAAGTGATGTTCGAACCCGTCTTACTTTGGTGACAGTTTTACTTTGTTTCATTACATCACTTCAGGTAACTGCTAGGACGGTTATTTCGAAAGAATTGTAGTTGGTCTCCGTCCCTACGCTAGTCCAAAGTTTCTGTCCCGTCTGTAGACATTGAAATCGACAGTACGCTGAACCGTAACCTTGTCTCTGTCCTTCACGTCTTTGTTCTGTTTTCAAATTAAATTTAACCTATCTGCACCACACTATGGTAAAATATACAGCCATATCTTAGCTTCTGTCCACTACCATTTTTATGCCCCACTTCAATTTTAACCGTTAACTACTCTAGTGAAATGCTCAAACGCTATCACTCTAGTGGGGTCTCGGAGTACCCTAATAAGTTAAACGACACTGTAATTTAAAGAAATTTTATTTTCAATTACACTTTTATCACTGAATGTTATAAACATTTTTACGCATTGGAGACATGATTACAAACAATTTTGGCACACTGAAAATCTGTGGTCGGGAGAAACATGTTTTGAGCATTTTTCACACACTATTTTCGTTTCCTTGTCCGCATTTCTTGCAGACATGTAGCATATTGCTTTGCTCATGGGTTCTGGGTCTGAGCATTTTGAGGCAAGAGGAGTACCATCAAGTTTAACAACGTCTCTCACTTCACGAGAAAGGGGTAGGACATCTCGACGAGGTATATGGGTTATTGCTAAATAAATTCCAAGCCTCAGTAGCAATTCTCTTTTTTTTTAAATCATCAGTTTGATCAAGTTGTTTGGTGCACTGAAGTAAAACAGCAACATTGACTCCTACTATGTTTAAAATGGCATAAAATACAGACATTGGCCATCTGCGTGTTTGTCGTGATACCGAATAGTTGGCGCATATTTGGTCCAGTGCCTCCACTCCTCCTTTTGTGGCATTGTAATCAATAATCATTTCAGGTTTTCTCTTTTGAGTACTTATTTTCTGATCGTGGTGCATAAATGAAAGCAGCACAACAGCTTGACCTTTCCGAGAAACATAAGAACAGATTGTCTTTCCTTCGTTACGCTCAAATAATGCAGATTCTACTAGGCGCTTTGGTTTGAATTCTTCTGGGATCTATGGTTTATTTTAAGTTTAGAGTGCCTAAGACAGTCAGCTTTTTGGCTTCCAGTTGATCGCAGAGTTCAAGTCTAGTGTCACATTTCTATTGCTTCGCTCAGTTGGTGTTATTTTAATTGCAAAAGACCCTGTGCTGGAACTGATAATACACTTACATTTGTCCATTTGCCTGTGTAGACAAATGCATTGCATAAATAGAATGTTCGTGAATCACAAAGGCACATAACTTTGAGGCCGTATTAGCCTGGCTTCTTAGGCATATACATGCAAAATTTGCACCTACCACGAAAGGGTACTAATATTTCATCGATTGTCACGTTCGCTCCTGGAGTATAATACTTTTTACATTTGTCTATAAACGGTTCCCATACATCTCTAATAGCTACAAGTCTGTCACCAGGTTTCCTAGCATCTCTTGTAGTAGCACAATCGAAACGCAAACAATACAAAATGAATAAAAATCTATGAACGCTCATAGTGGCTCGAAACTCATCACGACCAGTTCCATCATTAGCAAAAAGTCCAAAAACATTTTCATGATTAGATTTCATTAGTCCAGATAAATAAAGCAGACGTAAAAATGCTCTCAGTTCTATTATATCCAGCGGCTTTATGAATGCTGGTTGAGGAGCTCTGTATTTGTTTGACATGCCATGTGTCTTGACGTTTGTGTTGGTGACTATTAGTTGTAATAAATCTTCAGTAACGAACAATTCCCAAGCAGATAATATTTCAGTTGAATCAATCGTTTTTGCTTCACGTCCAGCATTTGGAAGGCGACTAACTATATTGTGAGCACGGGTAAGAGTTGTAGGAGGAGCTTCTTTTGACCACTTGTAGCAATGCTTTTTTCCAAAAAAAAAATATTTGTCAGCGGAAGGTCTAAAAAACGCCTCTTCACTTGATTCTTCACAACTACTTTCTGATGTAACTTCAGAGATGGAATCATGATCACTTAGTATAAATTCAATCTGATCTGTAGAGCTCTCCTCATCAATTGCAAAAACGCAGGATCATTCACTAGTAATTCCAACTCGTCATCTTTCCATGACTTCGATGATGCCATTCTGAAAAATAATGCATACATACATAACCTTAAAAACTGACGTTATCATTGAAATTTTGTTCTTTTAGATGTACTCTAAGACTTCAGTCGCGTAAATACGTTTGTACTCTTTGGGGTATTCTGAGACCTCTTTCTCTTTATCTCACAAAATATTAACGGAAACACCGCATCCAACACTCCACATTAAAAGGCATCACTTCACTGAGGACTACCAAGAACACAGGCGCCATCTGTTTTTCCGTTCACGTACTATGTATTGTATTCATATCGCCTGGGGTTCTACAGAACCCCATAGAGCAATTATGGTTAATCTACGAGCATATAGTGAAGTTACAACATACAAAAATTTGGATATTTAATCCTGCGACAACCGATATCAGTAAATCACTTCATTAGAGAGTCTCTTTCCTTTGCTGCCAAAATACTTCCGATGAAATTTTCGTACAACCGCTAGAATCTATCAGGCTTCAACCGGCTTGCTTTAGCGACATGTGCTTTACAGAAAGGTGCTCCAGTATGTACTTCAGCTAAGTTTCCCGAGCCTCGGCGTGTTTAACAGTAACACTCGTCATAGTATTTTCATCCAGCATGCAGCCCGCTATAAAATGAATTACCGCTTAGATCTGTGCCGATAGAAATGGCATTTGCTAACGAACAACGGGTCCAGCACCCTACCGCTCGGAACTGCTCGTTACATTAACAAGGATGATACTCGGTTTGTCCGAATCCAATCTGCACGCGGCTCGTTCCATTAAGTGGAGTCCCGGAGTGTGGTGTGAAAGGCAGAGACGCACTGTTTCCTGCGATCCACTTTCGTGGCCGGCCAGATGCGTGCTGTCCGGCCGGTGTTTTCGCGGCCTTGGTGCCGCTAATTAGGGGTTGCGATTTCACTGGCGGCGCGGCGCGGCGCGCTACTTGCTGCCGTCACGGCTGCTGACACCTCCCTCCCCCTCCCTCTGCCCGCAGCGGCCAGCAGCGCCAGTGGAGGGGGAGCCACCCCTCCGGCCTCGACGACGCCCGCTCCGGCAGCCGCCGTCACTCCGGATCCGCAGCCCGAGCCCGAAGGCCGCTCGGGACCCAACCTGGTCAACAAGCAGATGGTCCTGCCCTTCATCCCGCCCAGGTTTCCCAGCGGAGCCGGCGACTCGGACGCGCTCATCAAGCCTTCGGAGTACCTGCGCAGCCTAGGCGGCAAGCCGACCCCGGTGGCGGGCCTAGGCGTCAAGACGGAGTCCTCCGCGCAGCAGTCGACGGTGGCGGCGTCCGCCGAGCGCGCAACATCGCCGCCGCCAGCGGCTGCGACCGCCCCCGCCCCCACCGCCGCCCCTGCAGCGCCAGAATCCCCGGCGGCGCCCGCAGAGGCGCCGGCGCCGCCCCCGCCGCCCCCACCCGCCCTCTGCGCGCCCACCACCAACGGCAGCGGCGACGACGAGCCGACGACCCCCACCGGCGGCGAGGAAGGGGGCAACGGGACCCAGAGCCGCAAGACGCTGCCGCCGCAACCACTGGGCGCCATCAGCATACAGGAGCTCAACAGCGTGCAGCTGCGACGCACCGAGAAACAGCCCGCCACCAAGACCATGTCGGCGCCCCCGGCCAAGAACAACATCCTCTCGCGTGAGTACTCTGCCCTAGGCGCTGCATTGCACATCTCTACATTACTAGTCTGCAGTTCAAATTGTAAGTAGGCTGTTTAGGTTTTTATGTTGGTAACGCCACGTAACACTCTATATAAAAATCACTGGCTGTGCTGTGTGGCTGGGTGGCATTGTTGGAATAGTCGCTATTGTAGTGTTGGGCAGTTGGCTGTTAACAGCGCATAGCGTTGCGCAGTTGGAGGTGAGCCGCCAGCAGTGGTGGATGTGGGGAGAGAAATGGCGGAGTTTTGAGAACGGATGATCTGGACGTGTGTCCATCAGAGACAGTAAATTTGTAAGACTGGATGTCATGAACTGCAATATATATTATGACTTTTGAACACTATTAGGTAAATACATTGTTTGTTCTCTATCAAAATCTTTCATTTGCTAACTGTGCCTGTCAGTAGTTAGTGCCTTCAGTAGTTTGAATCTCTTCATATGAAACGTCCCCTTAGAAAAATTATAAATGACTGTGCTTAAACTGACACAATATTTTTAGCGCAACGCAATCTGACTTTCAATAATCCCTACAAAAGAATGGCCCTGACTAACGTTAACCTATACCTTTCACGAATCACTTACCTCACAAAAATCTTTGTTACTCGAACTACTGCAATGCAGCGAGCGCCACTACTGCCAGCTAAATAAAAGATTCAAACTACTGAAGGCACTAACTACTGATAGGCATAATTAGCAAATGAAAGATTTTGATAGAGAACAAACAATGTGTTTACCTTAATAGTGTTTAAAAGTCATAATATATATAGCAGTTCATGACATCCAGTCTTACAAATTTACTGTCTCTGATGGACACACGTCCAGATCATCCGCTCTCAAAACTCCGCCATTTCTCTCCCCACATCCACCACTGCTGGCGGCTCACCTCCAACTGCGCAACGCTACGCGCTGTTAACAGCCAACTGCCCAACACTACAATGGCGACTATTCCAACAATGCAAACCAGCCACCGCCTTCACACAGCACAGTCAGTGATTTTCATATAGAGAGTTACGAGGCGTTAACAACATAAAAACCTAAACAGCCTACTTACAACATCCAAGTGAAGCTCTGTCTTCTGACCTTTGGTGGGCTTGTTACTACTAAGGAATCCGTTGATGTTGGCCCCGCTGCTCTCGACTTTGTTTGTTGCACATACTGGCGTAACATGCTTAATAAGTTGTACTGTTTCCAGTTGGAGACTCCTTTGGTCTTTGTCGTTGTCGTTCGTATGTTTATGGCAGATATGTTTGGGGCCTGAAGATGACGCTTTTCGTTGTCGAAACTGGTAGCGTGTTTTGAATAAACGACTTTGGATGACAATACAGTTGTTGCTTTCAGTTACCATCGGTCTCGGGGAAACACAAAAAATGCCTCTTTTGGAGTACTGCTGCGCGGTCTGGAATCCTTACCAGATAGGATTAACGGACTACATCGAGGAAGTTCAAAGGAGAGCAGGGCGTTCTGTATTATCTCGAAATGGGGGAGGGAGTGTCACGATACACGATTCGGGATGGACACATTAAAACAAAGGCGTTTTTCGTTGCGGCGGCATCTTCTCACGAAATTTCAATCACCAGCTTTCTCCTCCGAACGCCAAAATATATTGCGAAATTTTGTACGTGGCTGCACGTTCAGAGACCGTGAATAGTTACAACTGAAAGAAAAACAGACCTCGGTCACTATTTTTAAAAAATTATCCTGGTTTCAACACTACTAGGAGAGTCTTCTTCAGAATTTAAATCAAAGAATGGTCTATATTCTATAACATAGTCACAGAATTATGACTACCCTATCATACGTTTTTAGTCATAATTCTGTGACATTGTTAGAGAATATAGACCATTTTTTGATTTAAATTCTGAAGAAGATAATCTTAGCAGTGTTGAAACCAGGTCAATTTGTTAAAAATAGTGACCGAGGGTTGTTTTTCTTTCAATTGTCCAAAATATATTGTTGGTGCCGACCTACATACGGAGGAACGGTCATCATAATAAATAAGGGAAATCAGAGCTCACACCGAAAGATATAGGTGTTCGTTTTTTCCATGCTCTGTCCAAAATTGGAGTAATAGCGAAATATTGTGGAGATGATTCGATGAACCCTCTGCCAGGCAGTTAAATGTGATTTGCAGAGTATCCATATAGATATATGTTAGATATTCAAGTACTTTATGTACGGCTGCGTCCCGCTGTCCTCGATGGTTTACCAGAGATTTATACACCAGTGATTTATTAATCATTTTGACATAGCTGTTGCGGTGTTCACTATTTGAAATACGTCATCACATCTGTGGTTGTTCTCATACCAAGTGATTTATTTCTCGACCATTCTGCTCTTCAACAGCACGTACGAAAAACGAACAACTAAATCTTTCCGTGCGAGCTCTGATATCTGTTATTTTATTAAGATCGCCGTTTCTCCCTGAGCAGGTGAGAGTGAACCAAATATTCTCACATTTGGAGAAGAACGATGGTAATCGATATTTTTCGAAAATTTCTCGTTGCAACGAAAATCGCCTTTGTTTTGATGATTGCAACACCAACTCGCGTATCATATCCTTTACACTCTCTCCCCTATTTCGTGATAATACAAAACGAGCTGTCATTCCTTAACTTTTTCGATGTCCTCTGTCAGTCATATCTGATAACGATCATATTCAGCGCAGCATACTCTAGCAGAGGACAGACCAGCGTTGTTTAGGCAGCATGTTTAGTAAATTTTTAGCATCTCCTAAGTGTTCTGCCAATCCTAAGAGATTTCATTCGCCTTCCCTACAATATTTTCTATCTGATTGTTTCAATTTAATCCCTAGATATTTATGATTAATGGAATTGTGAATTTCATGCTGTAATATTACACAAGGTGTTATTATTAAACTAGAATTAAAATGAAGGAAAGTCCATATGACAACAACAGCGTTTTATTGTTGGCCATTCAAAGACTCACAATTGGTTTCGCAACTTAAAGGGGCTTCCTCAGGAGCATTTCTGTACAATAGAATTATAATCTTAGTATACTAAAAAATCATATACGAAAGCAGCATCTATCCTTGATTTGTCATTGTGATGAAATATTCGAATTCAGAATCGAGTATGTCTGCTTTAACTGTGTTATTGAACCTATCACACTCCTTGTCATCAGTGAATGTTTGGCAACTAGTTTTTGTGCCACTAACCGCATTAGCACATACAGATGTTTCTTTGAATTTTAGGTGAGGCTATATAACAGAAATTTTCAGCGGTAGTAAATAACGACTTCACAGGTTGTCCTTTTGTTAGTTTTGCTTATCAGGAATAGATCAGTGGCCTGGTAGGAAGGTCCTACGAAATTATGACCATTGATTTTTCCTGTAGTGCTTTTCTTCGTCGCATTGTTCGTAGGATGTATCTGCTTTGCTTTCTAGCGTCCTGTTCATTCTGTAAGTTCGTTGTGCTCTACTGAATGAATCTGGAATTGGCTTACTATGACAGGACAATTGTTGTCCACAGTGACAAACAAAGACTGTGTAAAAACGTGGTACAATTGAAAGGGACAGTTTTCTGCTGTATAACAATGCTTATAACCTCATTAGACAATAATTGGCACTTTTGTGTGTATATTCCAGCCTGACCGTGAACAACAGTATTAATGAAACTGGTGATACCACGAAATTGTTATATTAAACCATTTCTGGTTTGTTCCGCCCTCAAGTATTTGCCCAGATTCTCTCTCGTTGGGAGATATTCTTTCTTCTTTGCTTTGACTTACATTTCAACAGTAACTTTTGTGTCCTGGTTTGTTACAGCCTTGTTAACGTTCCTTCCATTTTCTTCCTGGTCTTCACTGTTGCTTTCTTGATATTTCTTTTCCTATCAGCAAACGTGTAGCCAGCTACTGCTCTCAGAAGTAGCACCCGGCAACTGTCATTAATTTGTAAAGGTCAAGTAATGTATCTCATTTGCTACTTTTCTAAAAGACTGAGCAAAATAAATAATTGAATTTCTGCAGCTCTCTACTCACATCGTCATTTGATATGTAAATTATATCACACCCAAGGTGAAGGGATTTGTTAATTTGTTTTATTGTTTCATTATTAGTGATTATTTTGGCTCGGACTTTTTCGCATCCTCTAAATGCTATCACTTTTGGTACGACTCCGCCTGTCAAATGAGGGGAAATGTCTTACGATATAACTGAGTCACACCGGAGAGCTGTTCAAGAGCATGATTGCTAATGCTATTTCATCCGTTCGCGACTGGCACCTTTGCTTTACGATGCATGAATGTCAAACTTGAAATGAGACCGTTTGAAGTGCGATGAGTGCGTGTAAATCATTAGTATTTTGGTGCCAGAACATTGTCTACAACTGTCGAACAGCACCAGTATGGACATTGATGGGCATATTATCCTGAGTAAAGTTTAACTGCTCTCGCTTCAGACCACTCAGTGGAGAAGAGTGCTTTGTAATTTCAAAGGTGGCATTGGTACTTAGTCTAGTGATTAGGAACCTTGAGTCATTTATTCTGGTTCCCTTACCCCAAAAATCCCATTGATGAATATTTCTTGCTTCAACTGCACCTGAAGAAGTCACTATGGAGAAAAGCGCCGTAGTTCGATTAATCGTTGTTTCCCGACTATGACCTTGGATAGATACTCATACAGGACACTTAAAAAAAACGTTTTTCTCACCACCCTCATTAGTTTAATAGTTTTGCACTGTTTTTGAAACTTCTTTCTCGACGCTCTACTGATAACTGGAAATCGCTACGTACAGTCACACGTGTAATGGAGGTAAAAGTAAACTGCAGCAGTTGTTGTCTCCAATCGTTAACAGGACAGTGCGGATTGTACACATTGTTCAGTCTTTCTAGATGCCTCGAAGAGTCATTAAGAGTTTAAACCGTTCGCGCCTTGTCACTTTACGACAGAACTGTCAGAAAGGGAAGCTGCGCACCGAAATGGTGCACACCACAGCGATGTCATTTGAATATCCACCCACTAGCGTGGGACACAAAACATTGAGTACCTGCCTCGTCGTGATATCCAGTGGTCAACAACAGCACGAGATAATCATTTCCTATGAACTGTGGCTTATAGAGAACAGACAGTATACGTTGAATTTGAGCTCTAGGTGTCCATGGGGAATGTTACAAACCATCAGCACGGTTGTGCACAACAAGATGGACAAAGTAACACATGGAATGGAACCGACATCAGTGGTGTAGGACGCTCTTAATAGCTTTGTCTGACACCTGTTGATCGTCGTAGAAGATCATACAAACGGCCAGGTACTAATCCACGTCGAAGGCATGCAGCCCTATGGCGTCAGTTGAGAGTTGGGTAGGTTCTTAACTGGACCGATATCACGTACGTTGGACGGCCGTCACCGAAATCGATGGCGATTCTGGTTAGTTTGCTATAGCATGAAGCAACAGTCGCACTTCAAGTAGGGAGCATTTCGTACCAGCGGACTGCGACGCATGTCGGTACCAGGAACGGAGGCCGGATGTCGAGGCCTGGTGGACAGCAGGAGAGGGGGTAGGGCATGAGACCAGGCGTCCAACCGTGACGGTCCGCTGTGTGCAGCGCGTCCAGCTGACGCATCGGCCCTGGTGACTCACACCACCACGACTAGTCCAGCAGCAGAGCTACACACCTGCGCCCCCTGCATAGCTGAACAAGCAGAAACTGTACGAATGTATCTGATCTATCACTGTAGGCGAACCTTTAGTCTCTTGAGTGTATTAGTTCTGTCCTGTACATCCATGCAACTTGTGCAGATCTCTGAGCATCTTCGCACTCATATCTTCGCACTCGTCGCACACACAAGCCCCATTTGACTTTGTCTCTACACCACTCAGTTCTCTGTTGTCTGTTGTAGTCTCAGTAGTCACAACGCATGGAAACTCGAGAATTCAACCGAACTTCCAATAATATGTTCCCGACAGCTCGTGGTTACACTCTGCCTGTAATCTATACCCGGATTTCCGGTGTTGTCATTTGCCTATTGGTAAGATCTGGTCGAACAGTCCTACGGTCTTCTCGTGTTGTAGTTTTCTGGAAAGACCCGTGCTCGCTCGCGTTGTCACACCGTTGTGAGTTCGTCTCGTCACCACTCGCTCTGCAGTCATTGTATTGCACCCAGCTGCCTGTCAGAAATGTCAGCATGGTGTATCCACGTGCCTCAAGCCAGTGATTGGACTTTTCTCGAATCTGAAACACGGCGGTAAGTGGCTCATGCACATCCTCTGGACACGCCGTTTTGCGATGTCCATCTGAAAAGTTCCAGTAGCCACCCTGTACTCACACCAAAGTTCATCTGCGGGCATACGTCTTTTTCTGTAATGGGCTTCCTTGAGGATGAAGTTATGATCTGTTTTCTAATGTTCGGGCAAGGTGCTCATCGTGTAATATTACCCATTTCCATGAGCGTATGAAATGGATATATACTCTATCGACAACGGTCACAGTTTTTTGTAGATGTTTGCTCTGTGATTCCTCCTGTAATCGATTGTCGAGTCTTTGCACTCACAATGTAAGTATTTTGGTATTGAAAATAAATTAATCATCTACTCCGTAAGTTTTCTACTCAGCAAGTTTGGATGCTGCTATAATAGACCATGACTGTTACTGGCATTGGTAATTTCGGATTGTGTCACCCTTCCCCCATATTTTTCCTTTATCTCCACCATGTTTCATCTGTCCATTCTGCGAAAGTAACAAATCGTACATCGTGTTAAATGTTGTCTCTGCGGTACGCCCTTTTTCATTTTCTGTCAGTGTACTGAACTGTTTTCTTCTGATATGTCGCTTCGGAAACGTTTTCGATTTACGAGGGGCGTTGAGTAAGTAATGCAACATATTTTTTTTCTAAAAGCAGGTTGGTTTTGTCCAGAATTTCAATGCACCATATTATTCCCCAATCTTTTGGCTACAGAACTCTGTTTCTAACATAATCTCCGTTCATGCCACGGGCTTACGCCACCTTACTGGGACGGCCTTTATGAGCGAATGGCACCACTCTACTGGTCGACAACGGAGCCAACGTCTTGCTGCATGAATAACCTCCCCATCATCCACGTACTGCTTCCCTGGGACAGATGAAAGTCGGAAGGTGCGATACACGTGCTGTAAGATGGATAAGGAAGAACAGCCCAGTGACTTGTGCGAGGCTTTGCGTTGTCATGGAGAACGAGGAGTTACTCGTAGTTTGCATTTCTGTGGCGACGAACACATTGCAGGAGTCACAGCTGTGTGTGTCCGGCCGGTACGCGTGAGATCAGAGAGGTTTGCGCGACACTGCTGCGATGATGCCAGACGCCTCGCCCAGAGTCACCGTGCTTTTTTTCACTGCCAGGTCTCCGTAGACATTCTGCAAGCGCCTACGAATATCTGAAATGCTCCGATTTTTCTGCCAAAAGAAAATCAATGACTGTTCTCTGCTTGGAACTCACCTCCGTTACAGACAGCAGTTTGAAGGCCATTTATTGTACCGCCACGTATCGAAACTCCATGAAATTATAACGTCTGAAGCGGGAAATTTCCGCGGTGTTTCACAAGAAATTCCGCATTTTTTTCAACCGAAATTGGCCGAAAGAAGTGGTGCATTACTTACTGAACGCCCCTCGTATTTCTTACGTTTGTCTGGACTGTTTTCGGGAGACGTTCCCCACCTGTCGTTCTGATATTAACGGCGGGACGCCACAACGTTGGAATCACAGATTACTTCAAACTTCACAGATTTACTTCAAACTTCACAGATTTACTTCAACCTTTAGTAGGCCATTAAAACAACGTATCGTGCAAGAAGTAAGATGCACTACTTTAGCAATTCTGAGAAAATCGCATGAAAATTTGGAAATCTGTGGTAAGTTCCTATGGGACCAAACTGCTGAGGCCATCGGCCCTAGGCTTACACATTACTTAATCTAACTTAAAATAACTTACGCCAAGGGCAACACACACACCCATGCTCGAGGTAGGACTCGAACCTCCGACGGGGGCAGCCGCGCGAACCGCGGCAAGGCGACTTAGACCGCGCGGAGTTGCAACAGTGATCACGGGACTGCTTGCATACACTTGGTTTATCAAACACACAGGCGCACAATAGCACCTCAAATGCGCTCTAAATCACGCGATAGTAATCTCATGTAAAATGTATGGGACTATTTGGAACAGTGGGTGAAACGTAATACCTAACGCCCCTGCATTTTGGTAGCCCTATAAAATCTAATCATCTCTAGTTTGCAAATGAACTACATACTGATGTAATGTTTTTGAATACAGTTTCGTAGTCACCAATAAAAACAGCTGCAACTATACCGCTGACATCCTGTATATGGCTTAGGGATATGAAATGGAACGATCATAAGTTGGAGGTAATTGAAGTGGCAGCTATCACATCGTGGTAGTTGATTATACAAAAGTAGGAAATTTACCAACTATAATCAGCGAACAGCAGGACAGCAACGTTGAATGAAACTATTGCGTGGAAACCAGAGGCGTTGCCAGTTGTCGTCTATACACGGCAGATAGCAGAGTCGAGGGGCAGTTCGTCCTGTGAGAGAATACAGATGTAAAAAAAATTCGAAATTTGTGGTAAGGACTTACGTGACCAAACTGCTGAGGTCATTGGTCACTGAGCTTACACACTATTTAATCTAACGTAAACTAACTTACGCTAAGGACGACACACACGCCCATGCTCGACGGAGGACTCGAACCTCCGACGGGGTCAGCCGCGCGAACCGCGGCAAGGCGACCTACACCGCGCGGGGTAGCCCAAGAGAAATGTTATGCGTCTATTACGTAACGGACGTATCTGTGCCTAGATGCTGGATGTTAGAGCTCACGGTGGTCAAGTAGATAGCGTTCATGTGACGCTAACCAGACGTTTATGGGCGGCGATTCTATTCCCGCTCGGACTTACTTTTAATCTATATTATTTTCCATCGCTGGTTATATTTTTTAATTTATGTGACCTCGGTTAGGAATGGTGTCATAAATCTTTAACATGTTCTCCTAAGGCAAAATGCCCACTAATGTTGTAACTGGCTCTTGATATTCTGGAAATTGGCAATGGGACAGCGTTGATGGTCGAGCACGTATCTTCTACAAGCGACAGATCCGGGGATCCCGCTGGCCACGGGAGTACCTCAGCATCACGCGGACAGTTCATAGAGACACATGCTGTGTGGACGAGCGTTGTCCTGTTGAAAGATGGCATCATGATAGTTCAAATGAGTGGTGACACACGAGGACGCACTATGTCCGTGACGTACCGTTGTGCCGTCAGTGCTCGCTCAGTCACTACCAGCCATGACCTAAATCCATACTCGATGGCTTTTCACACCACGACGCTTGGAGTGACAACGCTTTACCTCTCCAAAATACTGGAAGAGTGGGACCTCTCGCCAGGTCGCCTGTATACGGGCTGACGATGGTCATTCGGAGTATGCAGAACCGTGATTCATCAATGCCGGCCGTGGTGGACGAGCGGTTCTAGGCGCTACAGTCTGGAACCGCGCGACCGCTACGGTCGCAGGTTCGAATCCTGCCTCGGGCATGGATGTGTGTGATGTCCTTAGGTTAGTTAGGTTTAAGTAGTTCTAAGTTCTAGGGGACTGATGACCACAGCAGTTAAGTCCCATAGTGCTCAGAGCCATTTGATTCATCAATGAAAATAACATGACATCATTCATTAGCAGTGTATGTTTCACGGGTACGTCACCACTCCAAACGCCGCCTTTGTGTAGTGAACTTAACGGCAGCCAGTGCACGGGACAGTAATTTAGTAGTCTGACTTCTGTTAGTTGCCGAACAACGGTACGGAATGACGTAGAATGTTGCTGGGAATCCGTTACTTGTTATCGGGTGGCGGGTGCAGATGTGGAGGAGTTACGATGTACTTGGTGCACAATACGAAGATCCTCCGATGTTCCATGCTGTTCAACGTAAAGCAACTGTCACAGCCGAATGCCTCACTAATCTGGGTATTGCACGATTCGACCAACCCACCAAATGGAGACACGCATTGTGGGCTCTTTCAAACTTTCTCGGGTGCCGATAATTCCGTATCACAGCATCATCGTTCACAGTGGTCATGCAGCATCTGACGTTGTTGACGTCTCTTACGTACCGTACCATGCCTGATAGCCGGCCGCTGTGGCCACACATCTCTAGGCGCTTCAGTCCGGAACCGCGCGACTGCTACCGTCTCAGGTTCGAATCCTGTCTCGCGCATGGATGTTGTGATGTCCTTAGGTTGGTTAGGTTTAACTAGTTCTACGTTCTAGGGGACATGACCTCAGATGTTAAGTCCCATAGTGCTCAGAGCCATTTGAACCATTTTTTGAACCATGCCTGATATCACTAAACACGAAATACACTAATCACTCTCGTGGCTGTCCTACCTGTCACAGGGAATTAGAACTCTAATTATTTACGTATTCGCCGGCAGTGTGAACTTGTACGAAGTTGCTTTCGTATGCGACCATGTCTCCTAAGCGTTACATGTTTTTCGTCAAGCAGTGTGTATAATTTACGTAGTTCTCTTGCAAGTAATTTTGTAAGGTCATTCGACTTCTGTTCGTTCTGTACGATCTTCAGGGTATTTATGGTTGTTTATTTTCCCAGTTATTAATTATCAATCACGCAATCGAATAATAATATCATGCTTTAGAATAATAATTCTTCGTGCCTATGTATTATCAGTACGTTACATTTATTTATTTCCAGGGAAAATATCCAGTCTTTGCATCAGTTGGTGATCCTTTACCGTTCTTCCTGCATTTCATTACAATTCCTAGTGTTGTGGTTTCCCTGTATTCAAAAGCATCATTTGTGAACAGCATCACAGAGCTTTCGACCTAATCAACTACATCATTGACAGATACATCGTGAACAGTGCTGCCCCTCTAATAGTCCTTGGGGTACACGCGGAGCTACTTTTATATCTTTTCCGTCCCTTGAAGAGGTACATGTTAAGTTCTGATAGGAATTCCTGATACAAATCACAAAGTTCAAACACAGCGGGTCGAGTTTCGCAAAATCGCTTTCTGCGGATTTCATGTTGACTCGTATTCCTCAACCTCCAAACACGGGACCATAAAATGCTTTTGTAATTCTACAACTGAAAGACTTTCCGTGAAACAGGCCTGCAATTATACGTACTACTCCGAAGCTACTTTTGGAAATGCAAACGTTGCTAAAGACAACAGTGGTCTTTCACATGGTCATGTGCGAGGGAAGTTCGAAAAGTGAGTTACACGTTGTTATGGCAAGGTAAGTTCCTTTCATTGAATGCTGCACTCTACGTCAGAATGACATTGATATTGACACTATTTTTCAACACAGTCACCAAGTCTCTGCAAACAACGATCGGAACATTCTACAAATCGTTCAGTTCCTCGACGATAAAAATAAGCTCTTTGGTCACGGACCCAATCGAAATCCGCTGTGTGAACGTCCTCGTCCTTGGAAAATCTCTTTCTATCCAGATGTTATTTCATCTTGCCGAAAGAACGGAAGTCGCATGGTGCAAGATCTGGACATTCCGATCAACACCACCCACGTCTGTGCAACATTGATCAAATTGTTGAAACCATTGCACTATAGATGGACGTGGCATTGGATTTGATCTGCATACCGCCAGAGTTGCACAGTGAATCTTTGTGCAATTTAGACGTTTAGCCCACAAGAATAGTACTTTGCAGCGTGCTTCATGTTTGGAGTATGTTTCCAGTTGCAGCACCATTACAATCGCCACTGTCTTGCGCTCGTTACCCGTACGACAGCAGAACTGTATCTACACGAGACCCGGAACGTGTAGTCTCTTACGACAATGCTCCACTTTTGTTGAGCAATGATCATACAGTTGGACAAGATGCGTAACTTACTTTCTAAAGTACCAACGTAAATGCGCAGGGCTCCGTTACACACTGGAGCATATACCAACTGTGTCACCGTGCGGCGCGCCGCATCCCGGAACTGCGGAGGTGTCTCGTCAAAAGCTCGTTGCCGCGAGCTTTAGCCACGCGCCAGCAATTCCTGAAGCGAGAACCGTGTACTCTACTTGCCTTTGTCGCTCCGCGACCCACAGCCGTGCAGTCCCTTGTGGCCAACGGTAACTCGGCTTTGCGCACCACGGTGCAGATAACGTTGCCGCAAGAGGCTCACTGTCGCTAGTCGACCGGTCAAAACAACAAAGGAATCACACGGATGAAGTTCAGCTTTCAGTTCGTTCTGATTCCACACATGAAAGCTGTCAGATGTAGAATAATATACTGATGTAGACGCTCTGTAATTTTGATCTGTGTGACCCGAGGCATGAAGGAACTGTTTTTGCACCAGTGGACCAGTTCGGAAACAGATGCCAAATAACAACTATTTTTCCATAATGAAACGTTTGGATCACAGTGTACGATCAACACTGCTTCACATTTATGAAGGTCACGTTGACCGTAATATTGATGTTTTATTGACAGCAGAATCGATTTTCGATCACATAGTGATCATCTTTAGTGCTGTACAAATTAAACTCAGGCACTGGTATCAAGTATAACTTACACGTGCTCAATGATGTGTATACCGTTAGTGACGTGGCAAACATCAATACGTGTGCACAATCCATTGATACGAATTGTCCGGGAAGGCGCGACAGCAGCCTGCTTTCCAAATCTGTTCATTGGGTTGCCTATCTGCTGGCGATAGCTAATTCGATGCGACAGTACGGGGCAGAGGTAAACAATGAAGCTTGAATGGAGTGCCGTCTGATTTTACGGGAGCTATTTTTTACCTAGTTCCGATCGGTCGTGAAATTAAAACGACGCTGAATTGCATCTTTACGTTCTGGGCACACAGTGAGGACGTAAAGATGCCTAGAACCGTAGAGTTTCCGCCAAGTGTGAAGTGTGTGCTGTCATTGTAATTCTTCACGCTGAGCCCATACAACGTAACTGCCACTCTATACAGCAACGTACTTAAATGGCTCAGGAATTCTGAAGCAAGACATACAGACTTTCATGATGCGGGCGGTCAAGGACGGAAGCGAATGTGAACCAATGATCTTGTTTGGCCAGCGGATCAGGCGATTCAAGAAAGTCGTCTACGAAGCGCAATTCGTAATAAGCGAAGAGGAATGTTGTCACCAGGCACTCTCCTTCTTCATGACAATTCTGAGTAACTGCAGTTGCAACAAAGACGCTCCTGGGAAGTGTTCGATCATCCACTACACAGCAAGACTGCACTCCCTGTGATTTTCATCTCTTCTGCTCACCTGAACTGCTGGCTATCAGGACAGCGTTTGGGCACAGACAACGAACTGCTGACGAACGTAGAGAATTGAAAGAAAGTATAGGTGGCTGTCTGCTAACACTGAATGTCACAAATAAAGCGTTTCTGATTTTCACTGCGGTTTCCATTTCGCTACTGATCCGATCTTGGAAAAAAATAGCCCTCGTATAAGAAATCTACAAACAATTAGCAGGATTCCATTTTCCCATAAGACACTGATACGTAGCAATACGATGCAGCAAATTGCCACTGGTTCTCTGATAACGTATCATGAGACACATGTCCTTATGGTAGTGAAAGGGTTAAGGTTTTTCACGGATTTTCCCAAGTCGCTTAAGGTGAATGCTTGGACGGTTCTTTGAAATAACGATGTTCCTCCCCATCTTTCGCCAGTCCGACTTTGTGTGGCGCCTCTATTGACCTCGTCGTTGACTGTCTGTTAAACCCCAATTTTCCTTCCTAGTCCGAATGTTTTCTATGTCTACCGTTAATGTACCTCGGTAATGGTCGCAGACAGACGAACTTTACCCACGTTTGGTGGTTCATGGCTCTTGTAAGCGACCTCTTTGGTGCGTGCTGAAAGTTCCTGAGAATTCTCCCAATGAAGATGACTTTAGCACGTCCCCCATAGCTGGATATAAGAGCTCGTTCCTCCCTTATCGCCATGGACAGACATTCCTAGGTACTCGAAGTTTGTGACTGATACCACAGGTCAAACGACATCTGAATGCGGCTATTTCCGGAAGATCGTAACAAACTGGGAAACGTGCAGCTCGAGAAAGCCTGCTTTGCGAATGCTGGTAGAGCGGCGGGACGGTGCTTTGACCGAGCTGCGGCTTACCCTCCGCGTACGGGTCGCAGAGCGGCACACGTGTGGCGGAGACGCGGTCAGCTGCGCACGCTCTGAGCCGCACAGCCGTCGCCAGCGGCTCCACGGCTACGCGGCGCGGGCACCTGGCTCTGCGTCACGGGTGACAACGTCCGACCAGCGAAGTCCCAATTCCTTAAGGAATCGAACTCTCTCGTACAAAAGAACTTACCACGTCTGTTTACTTTACAAACGAATTGATGTGTCGGATATTTGACGTTAAGCACGTGAGCGAGAAAAAGTTTAGAAAACGTTGGAAATAATGCATTAAGTTTGTTGGAAGTTGCTCTTATTATAAAACACTGTGTGGTAGGAAAAGGCGGGGGTCTGGATTGGTGAAGGTAGATGGAATTACTTTTTTAAAACCTTAAGAGTTTGATAGCTTGGGTACAGTGATTCATCAGTGGAAAGCCACTGGATGACAGATTTACAAAATATTTGTTAACGTCATTTAAGTAAGATACATTGGTACTTAGGGGATTCAACAGGGTTACTTACATCGTAATTCCAAATCATAACTTGTTTCACTCAAATAAAAAAAAAAACAGTTAACATTACTTATTTGCGGCACTTAGAAAGTTCTTAACAAAATAGCAAGATTTATTTAATTACGTCGAGGCACTAGCCACATATTTAAAAAAAAAGGTAATAACAATATAAAAGGACAGCTTCACCTAACAACTTCAGATTTGCGACGTGGTCACCCGCTGTATTATCTTCAACCTAAGACAAAACCAAGTTATTAGTACACCGAGTAGATAATAAATATGCACTACAATGGTTGCACAACGCCAAACAGTAGTCCTTTTAAAATTTATTACATAACTGAGCAAAATCTGTGGACCATAAAACATGGGTACTAGCTCTTCAGCAAAGCGTAGGAAGTTTGCTAACGAAAAATAAAATTTTTTACACCAAAACTGCATGAACAGACACTAGTCCTTGACCTAAAATTTAATCTCAAATATAGCAAGTTTTCCAAAATGACATGGGATCTAACGCCGTTTAAAATTACATGACACATAACCAATACTGAACCAACACAAATTACAGCACACATTTTTAGATAAAGACTGTAAATGATTTAAACTTCGGGCAGTAGCCCTCCTTGAAATTTTTCCCAAAGTAGCTCAAATCTACAGCACAGTGTGGTTATTCAAACTTCGGCACCAGCCAGTTTGAACTACAGGTTAATAGGCCAATTTTCCTTAAGCGCAATTACGTAAGTAACAAGAGCTAAGACCATTATAGTTTGAAATCAACAACCACATTGAGCAACATGACAACTGTCCTTAAAATTTAACACTTAAATCTGTGCTTTGATTTTTTGTCATTAAAGAGAATGATCTTCGAGTTTGAGCCTAACAACCCAATTAAGCAACACGACAACTGTTTGGTCCTTTTAAAATTTAGCCACTCAAGTTTGAAATTTACGTACTTGTCATCCAACAGAATAACCCACAATCTTGCTCTTGGAAAAGATGAAACAAGGATACGTCATCACTTACAGTACCTTGAGCCGGCAGTCACCTTTTCAAAATTTATTGCCCATTCCGTTGCAGACGATTTACCAGCACGTTTTGATGTCAGCATAGAAATTGGCCGTCGGTAAACTCAAGCCGTCAGCTGATAACGTTAAACATGCACCACACTCAGCACGTTACGTTGCTTACATATAAACCTTCCTGCTTCTACAACAGATAACAGAAAGAAACATTAATCTCATTGGATCATGAAAGACAGCACCCGCCTCACTTCTCGAAGCACGAGCAAACAAAATTTTCAACATGCAGTAAATATGGTCGATCGAAGCACAACACAGTAACAACTCAGCACTCGTAGTGCACTCCCAGTCGAACACAGGCACCTCACTGGCCCGCTTTCGCCGCTCTTCGGCACATCAAAACAACTGTCGAATACCGACAGCCGAGGCGCGGCTGCGTCCACCACACGTAATTCCCTCACATCTCCTTACAGGGCTCTCCCGTTGACGGCCCACAGCCCACTGTTCAAGCACACGGGTAGAGGGCTCTTTCTATGCTCGGAACGAGTACGACCTCTGACTTTAGCCGCGTCGATACAACTACACGACCGACTGACAGGCCAGTCGATGCGCACATATAACGCTGTATGAATGTAGTCTGGGTGCCTATATGACACCATATCCATATACCGGGTGATCAAAAAGTCAGTATAAATTTGAAAACTGAATAAATCACGGAATAATGTAGATAGAGAGGTACAAATTCACACGCATGCTTGGAATGACATGGGGTTTTATTAGAACCAAAAAAATACAAAAGTTCAAAAAATGTCCGACAGATGGCGCTTCATTTGATCAGAATAGCAATAATTAGCATAACAACGTAAGACAAAGCAAAAATGATGTTCTTTACAGGAAATGCTCAATATGTGCACTATCATTCCTCAACAACAGCTGTAGTCGAGGAATAATGTTGTGAACAGCACTGTAAAGCATGTCCGAAGATATGGTGAGGCATTGGCGTCGGATGCTGTCTTTCAGCATCCCTAGAGATGTCGGTCGATCACGATACACTTGCGACTTTAGGTAACCCCAAAGCCAATAATCGCATGGACTGAGGTCTGGGGACCTGGGAGGCCAAGCATGACGAAACTGGAGGCTGAGCACACGATCATCACCAAACGACGCGCGCAAGAGATCTTTCACGCGTTTAGCAATATGGGGTGTTTCTAATAAAACCCCATGTCATTCCAAGCATGTGTGTCAATTTTTACCTCTCTGTATCTACATTATTCCGTGGTTTATTGTTTTCAAATTTATACTGACTTTTTGGTCACCCGGTTAGTACATATTCTGGCAATACCGGCCATGACATGCTTCCTCTGTGCGGATGCACACATATTCCCCGAACTCTTATGGGACTTAGGTAAGAATGTCTTCCACGAGTAATGAGTGTGTTGGGGTGGGACACTACGATTGTAGTGTGTGGACATCCAAGGTGATAATGTGGGTCTCGCGGGAGGCGTGCGCGAGATAGTCCCTGCAGTTGCACTATCCTCTGTGCCCTCGCTGGCTCAAATGGATAGAGCGTATGCCATGTAAGCAGGAGATCCCAGGTTCGAGTCCCGGTCGAGGCACACATTTTCACCTCTCCCTGATGATGTATATCAACGCTCGTCAGCAGCTGAAGGTATTAATACAATTCTAATTTCGTTCTAGACGGCTACATGTCATCAATATCCATATAAGTATATATTCTTGATTACTGTTCGAGTAACTTACCAGGTGTGACTAAAGGAAGATGTAGCAGCTGCTAGATTTGTTGAACCGATATATTCGACCTACACGCGAGTATTACGAAAATTCTTAGTGAATTAGATGGGACTCCTTGGAGGGAAGACGATGTTCTTTTCTCGAAACACTATTGACAAAATTTAGAGAATCGGTATCTGCGGTTGACTGCACCGTGATTCTGCTAGCGCCAACGTACATATCGCGTAAAGACCGCGAATACAAGATAAGAGAAATTAGGACTGGTTTGGATGTATATAGATACTCACTTTTCTCTCGCTTCATTTGCGACTACAACAGGAAACGGAATCTCTAGTAGTGGCTTAGGTACCTTCCACTATGCATCGTTCAATGACTTGCGAGATATGTAGGTATGTAGACGTAGAACATAAACAAATGTAGCGTATGCCCATAAATTGGTGGGAATAGCCGTAATTGTTTGAATACATTGTTGCCGAACAATCACTGGAAACAGTCATATTCATTAAATATACGTGATAGTATGCGTACGGATCGTTGTAAAGTTGAAGGACCATTTAAAACTAATCGTAGAAAAGGCAGATGGTATACCGTGATTTACTATCAGGAGCCTTAGGAAATATGGTCCTCACGAAGAAAGTAGTTTGCCAATCCTTCTATCGCCCAGGCCTTAAGTCTGAGCGCTTTTCCAGATGCAAATGACAGAGGAAGTACAGAAGTTCTAAAGAAGAACAGCTCGTCTCGTGACTAATAAGCGTGAAAATATCGCGGACTTGCTCGTCCAGCCCCATGGCAGATACTGCAAGAGAGACGTTATGAATCACGATGTGGTTTACTGTTACAATCCCGAGAGAGCATGTTTCTAGAAAAGTCAACCAATATATTACTTCCTCCCATTAACATCTCGCTAAAAGAACCACGAAAATACACTCAAAGAGATTCGAGGTCACAGAGGCTTAGCAACTGTCCTTCTTCCCACGCGCAATTCGTAACTGGATTAGGAAAGAGGGGAAGTGTCAGTGGTACACATATACCATCCGGCACACATCTTAAAGTGGATTGCGGAGTATTGATGTAGTTGTAGATGCAGAATCCTCAGGCCAACATCGCTATCTCTAACGAGTGACCTCCATGTCAACCGGACATTCCTTTTTTGCAAAGGAACGTACGAAGTGCCGACAGCATAATCAAGTAGCTAAACCAGCCGAGACTGGTGACTTACAGTGTGTTCTCTGCTCTCTCTCTCTCTCTCTCTCTCTCTCTCTCTCTCTCAGGAATGGAAGAGACAGACAACGACTTCTTCAGACTCTCTTCGACGTGAGTCTCGTTGCACTAATGCAGTGTAGCGATACGTAAAGAGAGTGTCGGGATTAGCATAAAACACGGTTGGCGACTTAGCGCCGGCGGTCTGAGAGCTTTCCTGTGTCGGGCTGTTGCGCCGTGGCACGCGACCACCGCTACAGGAGTACACGGCGCCGGCCCGCTACCTCACGCCCAACGCGCGCTGTCTCAGCTTCTAGCCGCTCTGCTTATCCACCTGTCTGGAGACCGAATGTAACCGTGCCACACATACAGCTCGGTGCCACGGCAGCACGCCCTCCAGACGACAAAGGCAATGCTTCATGGCACAGACCTCTACACCCGACAGGGCTAGGCTTTGAAAGTGCAATATCAGGACCGTCACAGACCAGACATTTTTTTCTGACGATATTCGTCATGAGGAGGTACCGAATAGAATTGGGGAATAAATAAACATGTGGCAAAACTTGACCGAAAGAAAGGATCAGTTGATAAGACACATCCTAGTCAATTTCATAAACGAGGTAAGTGTTTGTGTAGGGGGCGGGGGAGCGGAGGGGAGGGGGGGGGAGCGGGGGGAGGGAGAAAACGGTGAAAATTGCAGAAGAAAATCAAGACTTGACTATAGAAAGCCGGTTCAGATGGACAATGGCTGCAGTAGCTATGAAGAGATGAAGCGGTTTGAAAAGCATAAACTTCTCTGGAGAACTGCATCAGAATAGTCTTCGGACTGAATACCACAACAACAAAAACAGTCGTCATACGGAAATGACATGATTTTGACTGACAGTTGCTGTCCACTTGTGTACTCCCGATGGTTGTTTTTTTAAGTATTAAATAGGCTGCATGTAGATAGCAGTTGCTACTGCCTTTAATTTTATACTTTGCATAACGAACTTAACTTTTTGAGATGAAGAAAATAGAGAAAATTTTGTGGAAACAGATCACGCCAACAAAGTGTTTTCTGTAGCAAACCCTCACTGCTGTTTTTTTTCTTTTTTCGACGTCACCTTCTTAAAAACGAATATAGGACTTTTGTAACACAAAATAAATTGATCAATAAATTTCTCGCGATATTTCATTGTAATTAGTTTTTGTTCGTAAATTTCTTGTATCAGATTGTGTACTGCCTGATTCTGATTGTTCTAAAAGATTTAAACAGATTCTAGTAGGTATAGGTACCTACTGGTATTAATTTTATATTTTGCACAACGAACTCAAATCTTCCATCCTTTGCTCATATGCATAATGCAGGGACAGGTCACTACCAGTACAGGTGACCTACCTTGTAAAGGAAAATTCATACAGATAAAGTAATATCTCTCAATTTATTTTGATTAATCAAATGTGTTCAAATGTGTGTGAATTCCTAAGGGACCAAACTGCTGAGTTCATCGATCCTTACTTTCACACACTACTTTAAACTAACTTAAATTAACTAAGGACAGCACACACACGCTTGTCCGAGGGAGGACTCGAAACTCCGGCAGAAGAGGCCGCGCAGTTGGTGACATGGCGCCTCTAACCGCGCGGTCACACCGCGCGGCTTTTTATTAATCTGATGAATTTATATCAAGCAGTGGAAAACTTTGTTACATCGAGCCACTGCTGTTAGGAATGATTAGTGTAACGCATTTGTGCAAATTTTCAAATATCGACGACGTGCAGTTGCTGGTTGCCAACGATCTGAGGTCATTAGTGAGTTACGTGACGTGTGAAATGAAGAAAAGTAAGTTTCTTCGTGCTTAATAACACTGTTGTGGGTCACATATCACGTCAGTATGTTCATAAACTCACCAGTGTGATTTTGCGGTCACATACCCAGAAAATTTTTGTTGAAGATGGCAACGACCAGGGAAGCCTACACTCACAAGTTTCATATTGTTCCAAGCAGAGAAAATCATGCACTGAACTAGATTAAATTCTTGAGAAGTGTTTATCGGTGTTTAACACTATTTGTTTTTGGAATAATGAGTATAAACGTGTAAACGTGACCGAACAAGCACAGAAGATGAACCGACTCCGACTGGGCAACTGTGATCACCAATGAGGAAAGTAATTAATGTGCTCGAGATGGCTGATATTGTGGAGATCGAAAACGAAAAAATACGTTATCTCACGACGAGTGATATGAGAACCGTGCGCGCTGGTTACTACAGTTGCTAACTTCTTATTGAAAACGAAGGCTGAATCTGGCAATGTTTAGAGGTAATCCCCAGGTTGTTTTGTTCAAACTGTTGACAACTAAGGAAACTGGAATCCATCATCACATTCCTAAGTCCAAGCAACAACCGAGACAGTGCTCAAATTCTCGTGAGGGTGTATCAAAGAAGACGAGCATGGTTTTGTAGTTTGTAAAGGTGGTATTCTTTGGATGTAATCAAATTGGGCACTGGCACAGCCACATGGATCCTACTGTGTTTTACTCATGCCTCGTTTGGTACACGAGCCGACTGAACATTGACTGTGATTCTCGCGCGAGAAAATGCTTCTAGTCCACGACGACGTTGCCGCCAACACTGCGGGCGTTCTAATGTTTATCAAAATGATCCATAATCTGCCTGATTCCTTATTCTTCCTGTTCCCTGACTTGAAAATTTGGCTTAGTTGAGAAAAATCCATTAATCAAGGCAGTGATAATATTTGGTAGAAGTTAAAATTTACTTCTCGGGATGAAGAAAATAGGTCAGATTTGGCGTGAAGAGTCAATGCTGACATACATAAAAGTATTTTTTCTAGGTGATCTTTAGAGCTTATTTATTCGATTTCCTTCTCCTACCAATCAGAAGACAACTTTTGCAACTACAAATAAGTAAATTTTGTTGTCAGATAACTAGAATCAATATTTCATTGCGCTTATCTGTTCTAAGATTCGTAAATTTCTTGCGTCATAATTTGTGATATTTCTTACCTCAAGAGTCAATCTTCTTACAGCCCATGGGCCCACAACGCACTCAGGGGAATCTGCCAGTCCGAGAAAGCTAACCAACACTGTTGTTAACATCGGTGGACCCGGATCAGATTTAGCTCTACCGATGCTCGCAAACTTTTCCCAATCTTAAGTCGCAACGAGAGGGGCAGTTGGGCTGCGTGCTAGTTCCACCTGCCACACCCGACTGCTTGTCATGCATGGCTGTGTGTGGCACGCGGTTCCTCACTGAAGATTTCTCCGAATGCCGTGGCATAGGTGGACCATTCTGTTTCCTGTTGAACCAAAATGATTCCATTGCTTGTACCATTCATCCTCCAGCAAGTAATTCCTATTTTCAGTTAACTAGTTTAATTAAACACCGACCGAGAAGCTTTATCTTACGTTATCGTTTTGCTTCCATCGCTGTCCAATGAACGTTGAACACCGAAACGAAACCGAGAAAGTAGATACCGTTTCTTACGCGTTTACTTCCATGTCAGGTACTGTGTCTGCTGTAACTAAGGTATTAACGTCGACAGCAAACATCGTCCAGAAGGAGCCTTATTCACTTCGCAGATTCTTAAAATCAGATAGAATAGGATTGACCTTATCCAATATGGATGCTGTAGAACTCTGTGGCTGTTGAATGAAGTATAATTACAGATAGCTGTGACCAGCCACTTACTAAATGTTTCTTAACGTTCACGAATTACTTTTCGAGCCTCTTCGGGGTAATTTTAGATGCGTCATGCATAAGTTTACATAACTATACTTATGGCAAGCTGCTAGGCACAATCTTTCATGTAGACATTTTATTCTGGCTGCAAATATAGTTTCTACGTACACTAACTCGTCTTAGTTATACATTCCTGTTTGTATATACAGAGTGAGTCAAAATACAGATTTCTTAAACTAAACCAAGGAAAAAAGCTCGTATGTCCCAAAATCATTCGTTTTCAAGTTGTTAATGAAAGTATACAGTCAACGGCTTTCTCGGTACAACCCACATGGGCCAGAAATTCTCATGCTATAGCTCAGGGCAGACATCAGCACCAGTTTAATGTGTGGGCTGGAACTGCAGATGACTGGTAGGTCTCCCAGCAAGGCTTACAGTTATTGTCTACAGGACCATATTCAGAACACTCTCCAGCGCTTACTAGAACATGTGCCCCTGCAAATAAGGAGAAAAAAGTGATTTGTGCGTGCTGCCGCTCCAGCACATTTTCGTCTCACTGTTGGGGATGCTGGTTTCTGTCATAACAGTTGGATAGGAAGGGGACGGCCAGTTCCATGGCCTGCACTTTCTCCTGACCTCTTTCCTATGAATGAACATCTCTGGCGGCACCATAATCAGCTGCTTTACGCAGCGGACAAACTGGGTGCAGATATTCTTCATTGACTTGTCAAGGAAGCCTGCGGAACCATTTACCGACATCAGGGAGCATTTGTAAGGACGTGTCGGTCCGTGATTCGACGAGTGCCTGTGTCTGTGTGTGTCTGTGTGTGTGTGTGTGTGTGTGTGTGTGTGTGTATGTGGAAGCAAGAGGAGGGTATTTTGAACATTTGTTATGAGCTTCTGAAAAAATGGCTCTGAGGACTATGGGACTTAACTACTGAGGTCATCAGTCCCCTAGAACTTAGAACTACTTAAACCTAACTAACCTAAGGATATCATACACATCCACGCCCGAGGCAGGATTCGAACCTGCGACCGTAGCGGTCGCGTGGTTCCAGACTGTAGCGCCTAGAACCGCTCGGCCACACCGGCCGGCTATGAGCTTCTGAGTTGATGACGCTTTTAAGCTGTGAATAACTAACGTTTCGTACATAAAAGTCCTTGAAGTTTGATTAGTAAACTAATGACTTTTGGCCATATGTTCATGTGAACTTTTTCTTGTTTTTATGGAAGGTAACTGACCGTAAAATTTATAGAATTATTTTAGGACCACCCTGTATAGTTCAGTATCAATTTCTGACACTTCCTGTTATTTTTACGGATTCACAAAGATAGCATTTTACTGTGAGAATTTTTCACGCCTTTCGATTACAGCATATAGTTTTCAGTATTGTTTAATTTCATTCTACCTGCTTGTCTGATGACGCCATTGTTAGCTGAAATCATTTAACAACAAATATAAATGCGAAAACTTTTTCAGTCTTTTTTCATCTTAAAAATGGTTTTCCCTATTATGTGACGACAAAGTAATCCGTTAAAACAGCAAAGAAAAGTTGCTCGGTAACAGGAGTCCTTAAACAACTTTTTTACTTGAGTACTTACAATTTTTCTCTTAGTTTCTGATCGAGCTTGGTCCACTTGTCCAACGCATCTTTTATCTTTATACATACCCTTATATTTATGCTTATATATATACAGGGTGGTCGGAAATTCCCGTTACAAACTTCTAGGACATGTAGAGGGTATGAGTACATAACATTTTGAATAGGAATCCTTGTCCGGAAACGTATCATTTCCGTTCTACGACAGTTTCAATGCAGATGATTATCTCATCCACACCCACATGAGGAATGTACTTAGGCGTGACCCAGTACAGTTGTTGCAATCCATTTGAAAAGAATACTGACTCGTTCCGTTATCACTTGCGCATTTGCATTACAACTTACACCTTATAGTTTACGTTAGTCGACAACAACATGAACCCAGCATCTACGGCTCCGGCCGCAACGTACCAATGCATTACAATGCGTCTCGATGTGACGATCACCAATGTTGTTACACACATTGTACCTCCGAAGCATGTTCTGGTACACTCTCTCCATCCAACCTGGTGTCTCTTCAGTGTCTTGTACAGCGGTCAGAACTCGTGCCATCAGATCTTCCTGTGTCTGTAAAGGTGTCTCACAAATTACGCTCTTCATACGACCCCACAAGAAGTAGTCCGCAGGGGTTAATTCCGGCGATCGTGGCGGCCACGTGGTTGGACTACTACGGCCTATCTAGCTTTCACTATACCGTCTGTTGAGATGTCTCCAGACAGCCAGTGAAAAGTGAGGTGGTGCTCCATCATGCTGAAACCACATTTCCTGACGGACAAAAATGGTTCAAATGGCTCTGAGCATTATGGGACTTAACATCTGAGGTCATCAGTCCCCTAGAACTTAGAACTACTTAAACCTAACTAACCTAAGGACAGCACACACATCCATGCCCGATGGATTCGAACCTGCGACCGTAGCAGTCTCGCGGTTCCGGACTGAAGCGTCTAGAACAGCTCGGCCACCGCGGCCGGCCTTGACGGACATTCAATGGCACAGCTTCCACGAACGGGTCCATAAGTGTCGTAGGAAGACTAAGTATGAGGGATCCGTGAGCTTGGATGGAAGGAGGTATGGTCCAATCACATGACCGTCCATAATACCTGCCCACAAGTTAATTCCAAATCTTTCTTGAAATCCCTGAACATGCGTGGCATGAGGGTTTTCGTCCGCCCAGACATGGCTCTTTCGAGCATTCAGAACTCAATACCTTGTGAACCTACATTCATCTGTGAAGAGAACACGACGTGGAAACAGGTGCGCATCGATGCAACGGTGCAATAACCATGTGCAGAAGGCGACACCTTGTGGAAAGTCTGCTGTACCCATAGCGTGTACCGTTTGTAAGTGGTACGGATGTAATTGTTGCTCATGCAGGACGTCCAAGACGGTATTGTGACTAACAGCCATTGCACGCTCAATTGTTCGCGAACTCGTTGACGGGCTATCTTCAATGCGACTCAGTACACCTCCTTAAAATTCGGGGGTGCGGCGTCGCCGTGGAACACAACAGTCCTGCCGCCTCACGGTGAAGGTACCCGTTTCTCGTAGCCGTTGTGTAACTCGGGCAAACAATTTGTGCGACGGAGTGTGACGGTGTGGAAAACGTTCGTGATACAGCCGACTAGCAGCTCTTCCGTTACCTCCAGCTTCGCCGTACACAAGGAGCATGTCTGTGTATTCCGCAAACGTTTCCTCTATCGGTGATGCACAGGTATTGACTCGGTCTCACAGCGAAGCGGAGAGTAACTGACACCTGGGGATCGTTTGACGTAGTACACGTCATCGTGTCTACCCTGTTGCATACCAGGGCAGGGAACTCTGAAACGTTTCTCTTGCCGTAAGCAGACGTTGACGAGGTACACATCTGAATTGAAACTGTCGTAGAACGGAAACGATACGATTCCGGACATGGGTTCCTATTCAAAATGTTCTGTACTCACTACCCTCTACATGCCCTAGAAGTTTGTAACGGGAATTTCCGTCCACCCTGTATAACGTCGAAAAATTGCTTCATAAGCTACGAACGTAGCAAAATTTAATACTAGCGGCAAAAACGGTAAGGCGCCATTTCAGCTACTCAATTTAAATTTACAATAAGGTGTTTCGGTTTGCGAAGCCGAATGGGAACTGGCGTAGACGTGACGACAAGACACCTTAGTCCAATATTAGAGAGGAGATGTAGCTCAGATTTAGGTCCCGATCCAATATCCATCTCAGTTGTGTCTAGGATGCTTTCACGTTTAATTGTGGGTGTGATCTGCATCTGTGGGAAAATCAAACTTGAACGGACCAGCGTTCTTTAATTACATACATTGATTCGATCGGTACGTGTCTCATTTCTTTGTTTTGCAAGGTAAAGTTCTGCTCATTGCGCCATAATTGAAGGTTGGAAAGTAAAGTGTCTATGGACATACATGTACCGGATTGTCACACTGCGCGTGTTCCTGGGAACGGATATATCAAAGGTTTACAAGCAAAGAACAAGCAGAGAGAGAAGAAAGCGAAAGTGAGTTCATGATCTTGCACGGCAACGCGCCAGGAACAATGGCAGCAAACGTTCAGCTTGAGGACGAAAGAACAATGATGACCTTCAAAGGAGCGCGCGCCTGCTGTGTAGTGAGTCTGTTTACGTATTGGCCCTTCACTGGCCGCACGGCTGCCACAATAACGCGGAAGCAGACCAGCGGCTCGTGTGAGGAGCGTTGTGCAGCGCTGTGGCTCTGCGACGTCTGAGTGAGGAGACTGCCGGTGAGCCGCGGCCAACTTGGGTGAAAGCGTCCGCCACCCAGGGCGTTCCGTCCCAGCGGCCCGCCGGGCATCCGCCACGGCTCGGCTCTGGCCGTCTAATCTAATAGAAGCGCCAGCATAGCGGTGCAGTGACCACTAGAAAAGATGGGCCAACCTGGGTGTAATTTACTCCCTCGCAAGCAAAATGAAGTATTCCTTCATTTGTCCCGTCGTACCGCATCCGCAGTTTTCTATGATTTGGCAAATTTATTTCATATTTTATTCTAAATTTGTGGCCGGATTCCCCGCCCGTCGCCGTAGGCGTCAATTAACATAAGTAAAGCAAATTGTGTGCACCATGGGTCTGTGAATCTTGTAAACTTTTATGTTATGTTGTGCTTCGTAGCTTCTGAGCTGGAGTTTGGAGACCAGTCCAGCATTTGCCTCAACGGGCGTGGAAGACCACCTAAAAACCATACTCAGACTGCCCAGCCTTCCAGTACATCGGCCGTTAATCGCTCGATCCAGATCTGGATCACCTCCCTTTCTCGGAAGCTAACACACTGCGCGCCAAGCTGTACGCGCACCTCGGAAAATGAAATCTTCCTTGGAAAAAAAAAAAAAAAAAAAAAAAAAAAAAAGAGAAAGGAACCAACTTCATTTTTATCTTTCTTTTTTAGAGTTATCAGACTTCTGACTGGCTTGATGCAGCCCACCATGAATGTACAGTGCAAATATTTCTATTGATGGCTTTCTCAGAAGCTATCACACTGCGTGCTAAGCTGTACGCGCAGCTCGGAAAATGAAATCATCCTTGAAAAAAAAATGAGAAAGGAACCAACTTTATTTTTACCTTTCTTTTTTAGAGTTATCAGACCTCTTGACTGGCTTGATGCAGCCCACCAATAATATACAGTGCAGATATTTCTATTGATGACTGAGGGCAGTATACTGAACAACATTACGTCAATATTTACGTCATTTTCAGACTAATAATTACAGCTATTACAAGTCGTGTTTAGTATATCCAAGTACAAGTGCCAAGAGCAAGCTATTGTTTTCCCCTGGGCAGCAGGCCAGGTGTTGAAGCGTGAATGCATGGAGGCAAAACGGTAAGTCTATACTGACAGGCCTAGACCACTTAGTGATGTAAATACGACAACGTGGAAATCATCATATCGTAAAGTTTTTGACGTCCTTGTGTGAATACTGTTCGATACGGAGAAAAAGCAAACAATACTCTGATGCGTGTGCATATTAAAGTACTACACATAGAAATATCTGCGTTTATACCCGCTACACCCTGTGCCTATTCCTCCTCCCCTCTCAGAGCAACACTTGCACCTTGTCTGATAAATGTATTCAAATTCTTGTCTATACTTTTTGTCCTCTACAGTTCCCTCTAGCCGGCCAGGTTGGCCGAGCGGTTCTAGGTGCTACAGTCTGGAACCGCGCGACCGCAACGGTCGCAGGTTCGAATCCTGACTCGGGCATGGATGTGTGTGATGTCCTTAGGTTAGTTAGGTTTAAGTAGTTCTAGGGGACTGATGACCTCAGAAGTTAAGTCCCATAGTGCTCAGAGCCATTTGAAGGAGGTACCTCCAATAACTCCCAGAGTGGTAATATGTCAGTATTTATCATATCTACTATGTGCGTCTTTGGAAGCGGATAAACCACTTTTATCTCCAATGTGATAAAAGTGATAAAATGTCTGATATTCTTTGCGAAGTGATATAGATGTAGGAAAATTTTCTGGCACGACTAATAACATAAATATTTTCAGGAATTCAGACGTACTACAGGCTTAATTCACTGACAACTTTTTGTCGACCATTATTTCAGGAATTCGATGGCCGGTTTCGTCACAACTGATCATATTCGAGACACAGTAATGCAACATCGAGTAACGACTGTAGCCTTGGAAATTTGTTTGTTTGGAATACGTTTCTTTTCAGTAGCGACGCACGCCATTCTTAAACTGTCCTCTTACGTTTTCGTGCCGAGTTTGAAACTGATATCATCCTTGCATAACTACTACAGTCCACAACCATTTACCGTAGTCAAACCTTGGCCTCCCTCTACAACCCTCCTCTCCCCTCCCCCCCCCCCCCTCCTTCCGTTCCCGCTCCGCCTTGTGACGTATCCCAATCAGCGATTTTGGAATTTAAACTGAAATCGCTAATTTGCATTCTTCCCAATTCCAATTGGTCGGAAGAAGGGACACGCCGTAGTGACCACCACAGAACAGAATGTGGAGAGCACCGAAAAGTAGTTTTCTCTTCTTCTTAACTTATCCTGCAGATGGTCAATTTACGCTGTCTTTGTTACCTGCTGTAGTAGTTGTCAGACTCAGAATCTGTGTTGGCGAGCAGATAATTTTGGTGACGGTGGACTGTGGTTATCTGAAGTTTAATGCAACAAGATGGTCTGCATTACACCAGAAAACCTGAATCGGACCTCGTTAAACAAACATAGATTGAAAAGATTTTACTTCTTTTATATTGTGCAAAACTGCACATAATGGCGCATCACGAAACTGATCGCTTTTAGACGTATATAGCACTGAAATGTATCAAAAGAAGCTTTCCAGAGCGTTAGTCAAGGGTAGTAATATCATTTTTGGTAAATAAAACACAGACTAAATTACGATTTATGGTTATTCTTTCAAATATGTTGCGAGCAAATAAATGAGATGGTTACAGCATGAATCTCGATCAAGAAACAGAGAGTGACAACTGAAAGAGGCGAATCGTGCTTAAAATATTTTTTTAATGAACATCATAATTTATGAAGTGATCCCCTCTTGTATACAATTTGTGCCATAAATTTCTTTTCTCTCGTGATCGATTTACTGTCACCTTATTAATTATCCAATCCACCCATCTGATCTTCAGCATTCGTTTGTAATACTACATTTCAGAAACTTCTTTCTGCCCAAATATTAAAACTCACCCACTACTTTTAGCCCCACGTTGTGTGTCTGAGTTCGAGTGATAGATAGATAGAGAGATAGGGAGAGAGAGAGAATGAGAGACATACAGAGAGAGAGAGGGAGGGAGGGAGTGAGAGAGAGAGAGAGAGAGAGAGAGAGAGAGAGAGAAGTTTGAGAGAGAGGGGAGGAGAGACCAGCAGGAGGAAGGGACAGATGACGGGTAAGAGCGTGCGTGTGTGTGTGAGAGAGAGAGAGAGAGAGAGAGAGAGAGAGAGAGAGAGAGAGAGAGTGAGAGTGAGAGAGAGAGAGAGAGAGTTTGTGTGTTCATGTGCGTATCCAGACGCAAGCGAGCGTAACGTGTATAACAGGTGTGTGACTATAGTACCGGTGACAAGTGAATAATTGAACGTGGCGATGCACGGGCTACAGGAATGAGTACTAACTACGGAGCAGAAATATTTTCATCGGCAGTAATGGTAGAGTGAAGCGCTTTCACTACGTAAAGGTAGCCAGTGGCGCCTCATGAGGACTTAGGCGGTCATCTCGGAGAAGAAAGCATGACGGCAGGGCGGTCTATTGCGAACAGGAAAGCAGAAAAGCGGGCAAGCACCTGCTGCATACCGCAGTCCTTTGAGTCCCAGTGGTTTGTGCGTAGCATCGATGGTTCATGCTAAAGGTACTGGTACTTCAAAACAAAATGAATAAAATTGTGGTTTGAGACAGAAACCACGGGGCTTCGAAGAGCTGGTAGCCAGCCGCACTTCTCACTACATTCATCCCGTTAGTCACTCACCGGTGCACGGCGGATCTCACTCCATGACGGCCTGACAAGGGGACAATTTGTCCATTCTAACTCGGATAAGGGAACCATCCCAGAATTCACCGTAAGCGATGTGTGACAACTGCGGAAAACCCCCGGTACTGTACCATGATTTGAACTGTGCTCAGCTGGTGACTAATCTCTCTGCACTACTGGTCCTCCACAGGCATATCTTCATCTGCACTCCACATGCCACCTGGTGGTGTATGGCGAAGTCTACTTCTGCTATCACTATATTTTCCTCTCAGCCCTCACAAATGTTGTTTGGGAAGAACGAGTGCCGATAAACTCGGCATGAGCTGTAATTTTCTCGCCGTAGTTAGTTAGCGAGACGTATTTGTGAGGCAGCATTGTGTCACCCTCCTTCTTGGAACGTACGCTCTCAAAATTTCACCTGTAAACCTCTTCGTTGTGCACATCGCCACTCTTGTAGCGCCTGCCTCTGGAAGTTGTCGCGAATCTGCGTAACGCTTTCGAACCTAGGAAACGATGCGTGACGCAATGCGCCGTTCTTCTTTGGAGCTCTCCTTTTCTCTTCCATTAATCCAACCTGGTAACGGTCCCAGACCGACGAACAGTACTCAATAATCGATCTACCGAGTGTTTCGCAAGCCATTTCTTTCGTGGATGGATTACATTTTATTAATATTATTCCAATGAATCTCAAGTTTACATATGCCTTTCTACCAGTTTCTTTTATGTGATCATTCCACTTTAAATTACATTAGCTACTGAGTCTTTGGAGACCTGGCAAGGTCCCTACCAACAAGGCGATATCTTCAACACATCTGGAATTATCTATGGTGTTGACATTTGCTATTATTCCAACTCCTTGTTAATACAGAGTGTCCAGCGAAAGAGTCCCTGAATTCAAATTCAAATATCTCGAAAACTAAAATCGATAGACGAGTGTGACAAAAGATATGTTTACTATGAAACCTGTAAGAATTGAATACAGAAGTTTCGAATTAGTTCGAAAAGCTGGTAACAGACGGTGCTGTACGCTGTGCGGCTCGTACGGTATCAGCGTGCGTCGTTAAACTCGTCCTCTGCAAGGGTTCTTTGCAATCACAACACAGGTTTTTTTTTTCAAAATGTCCACCACTCGCAGTACAGAGGTGGCGCAAACGTACAACGAAATTTGCTATCAAATCCTGTAGTGTCTCAACGAAAATGAATTCAGACGCCACACAGATCGCCGATTCGAGCTCGTCCAGCATGGTGGGACGTTCCGATCAATAGAATCTTTCAATGTGCTTCACAAAAAGTAATCACAAGGAGTCAAACTGGGCGCATATGGAAGCCAATCTATCTCTGCGCCGGTAAATTTGCAATAATCCAACGCAATGACTCTATTCCCGAAGTATTCATCGAGAAAGCGAAACTCCTGTTCGGTGCCATGTAGTCTGGCCCCATCTTTCATGAAACATTCGGTGCCCGCTCGATGTGGTGACAGATTTTTCCAAAATTGCAACGTAACGTTCACTAGTGAGCGTTTCTCGCATGAAAAAGGGCCAATAATGCATCTTCTGCATACCGCAGCCCAAACAGTAACGTTGGGAGAATACAGTGGTTTCGCAACGCAGAAATGGGCATTTTAGGAACCCCAAAATTTCCGGTTTTCTTTATTCACGACTGCATTCAGGTAAAAGTGTGCTTCATCTGTGAACTAAATGCAGCCAGCACCAAATCCTTCACTATCAATTATTGTGACAATCTGGTTCGCGATGTCAGCCGTTTGTGGCCCAACTCGCCTCGTGGCTTTGGATTTTGAATGGAAACCCTTGTGGGCTCATTGTTTTCTGCATGATGGAACGCTTCAAAACAGTCTCTGATGCAATGCTTCGAACGTATGTCCTTGGATTTTGCTGAATAATTCCAGAAACAGCCAACATCTTCTGGTGGATCTTCAGCCACGCTGCCTGTCCGCTGGAATTTGGCGAAGAGCTTGCTAATGGTTTTCCCATCGGGTCCTTTTGGAACATTAAATCGTGTCTGAAAACTGTGCCTTGTTTCCGTAGTGTGTGCTAACCTGTGGTATTTCTGCACTAGGAAAACATGATTTCAAACTCTTCTTTCGGTACGCTAACCCCCTTTCAACGGTCGAAGTGAGTGATCTGAGCTGCGACGCACTTTGTAAGCACTATGTGATACCATTACAGTGCCATTTGTTAGCAGCTTTTCGAACTTCTGTATAACTTCTAGGTCACTATGAACTGCTCCACAGAACGGTTAATTTACTGTCAGCGATGATGTTATTAGAAACGGAGCACAAGCTTGTCGTAAAAAGATGGTAGGGAGTGAAGCTGACTGTGTCTTTTTCAAAGTTATTGTGGCGGAATTTGTCTTGAGTGATTTAAGGAAATCATAGAAAACCTAAATCAAGTTGGTCGGCCAGCTTCCCGAACGTGACAGTTGTATCACCATTGCACTGACTCCGCTCGATGCTTTGTCTCCCAAATGATTGATGGGTGGAGCACATTGTTTCTGTGTCTCAGTACGCACGAAAGATCCTCTAATCTAATCTTATCTTCGTAGTCACAAAGTAACAAAAGTGCAGATAGTTTCCAGCAGAAAGTAGCTTTTCTTTTTGTGAACAGATTACATTCCGAAACTCAAACGTAACAGCGAAAATCGTTGTTCGGTTCACCCAATATTTAAGAGCAAGAGATCTAAATGTGAACGATCTTCTAATAGTGCAACGACACGTCTGTGTCTTTTATTAGTAAGGCGACACACTATGCAAGCGACACGTCTTATGTGATCACATTGGGGAAATGTAGACTGATTCGAACTACATTAGTGATTTAGAACGACATTGACTATAAGATTCCTACAGACTTATAAGCTGCTTTTCCTTGTCATCGTTTCTAGCAGAGCAAAAGTTTCAACAACAAGGGAACTCCAGAAGTGTTATGGTACTTTCGCAACCTTACTATGCCACAACCCACACTGTTGGAGCGACGTCAACAGAAAAGGAGACATTACACAACTGTGAAGCCCTCCACAATACGACATAAATAAGTAAAAAAGGAAGAAGGAAATAAATACTAGATTTTACTTCGAGAGTACAGTAAGTTCGGCGTTATTAGATAATGGTAGACGATACATTAAATTTAATTTTCGCGAGTCAGGTGATGCATTAATTTACAGTCACAATAAACGCAGCGCATCCTGGGTGGAAATCTTCCCTACCTCCGTGCTGCCTACCTATATTGGTGTGTCTAATTTTGATGTGAAAACCATAGACAGTGATGAGGTTAGGGCAGAGAACAACTCTGATCAAATACTCGTTCAAAGAAGGACAATAATAAAAAAATGCCCTTGTAACCAAAGTAACTCGAGTTCGTATTCAGCTGTTACGGAGTTCGTATTCAGCTGTTACGAGACTAAACAAGCTGTAAATTTTTAGAGTCTATTTACGATAATTAAGAATATGCAGCGTGATTCTTGCTCGGTTACTTACATAGCGTGCGGTGTCTTCGAGAACAATATTTTACACGGTCTTCCAGCAGTCGTCAGTTCCTGCTATACAAAACAAGAAAGAAAGATTAGGTCCCGAGTTCGAGTCTCGGTCCGGCACACAGTTTTAATCTGCCAGGAAGTTTCATATCAGCGCACACTCCGCTGCAGAGTAAAAATATCATTATGGAAACATCCCCCAGGCTGTGGCTAAGCCATGTCTCCGCAATATCCTTTCTTTCAGGAGTGCTAGTTCTGCAAGGTTCGCAGGAGAGCTTCTGTAAAGTTTGGAAGGTAGGAGACGAGATACTGGCAGAAGTGAAGCTGTGAGACCGGCCGTGAGTCGTGCTTCGGTAGCTCAGATGGTAGAGCACTTGCCCGCGAAAGGCAAAGGTCCCGAGTTCGAGTCTCGGTCGGGCACACAGTTTTAATCTGCCAGGAAGTTTCATATCAGCGCACACTCCGCTGCAGAGTGAAAATCTCATTCTGGAAACATCCCCCAGGCTGTGGCTAAGCCATGTCTCCGCAATATCCTTTCTTTCAGGGGTGCTAGTTCTGAAAGGTTCACAGAAGAGCTTCTGTAAAGTTTGGAAAGTAGGAGATGAGATACTGGCAGAAGTAAAGCTGTGAGGACGGGACGTGAGTCGTGCTTGGGTAGCTCAGTTGGTAGAGCACTTGCCCGCGAAAGGCGAAGGTCCCGATTTCGAGTCTCGGTGCGACACACAGTTTTAATCTGGCAGGAAGTTTTAAGAAAGATTAATGTTTAACGTCCCATCGACAGCGCGGTCGTATTCCTACTGCAGTCAGCATATCGAAAAAATACGGAAGTGTGAAAGAAATTATGAGTACTCTATATTTATTCCGCTGTGGGATAACAGACTTATTGTTTGTTATATTTTTGGTTGCCACTGTACAGAACAAAAGCGGAAATGGTTGATTAATATTAATTTAAGTAATAAGAAGGTTAACTCTGTACAGGATAAAGAACCACTGGAAAGAGATGTTTAATAAGTCGTAGCCTGTTTTTTATTACACCATAGTTCTCGTGCAATAAGCCGCGCGGGGTAGCCGCGTGGTCTGGGGGCGCCTTGCCACGGTTCGCGCGGCTACCCCAGTCGGAGGTTCGAGTCCTCCCTCGAGCATGGGTATGTGTGTTGTCCTTATCGCAAGTTAATTTAAGTTAGATTAAGTAGTGTGTAGGACCAGGATCCGATGACCTCAACAGTTTGATCCCACAGGAACTTACCACAAATTTCCAAATTTTCCAAACTTTAGACGGAACCCATGACAAAGAAAATTAAGACCATCAGTCACTGTAGAGTGTAAGCATTTTTGTAACAGAAGCTACATCTTTCATATCACAGAAAGCGCAAGACTGCACTCGGGTAACAGTTTGGATACAATTTCTCCGAACGTTTATACGTCAATGGGCGCCTGCACACAGACGTCCTGCGAGAAATCAGACGATCAAAACGTCCTTTAAAATGTCAGTTTTAAGAGATGGAATTTCAACGGGAAAAGTACCATAATTTTTTCTCCGATGCTGCATGCAGACTCGCTGTGTTAAGAACGTAACGGATTTAGAGCGTTCGTTTCCCCCTTCAGAAATTATATACAGTCGCCACCTAGTAGCCTCTTTCGAAATCTATACTTTCACTGAAGATAGCAAGCAAATGTATCACCTACAAAATACAATTTTCTACACTCATGTGCAAGAATACACACTGATGTAATTGTACTGGCATCATTATTTTTTGACGACAAGCATCGTGCAATAACTGCCATATTATCAGTTCCTGCCCCCCCCCCCCCCTGTACCCGAATACATTTTATTTAGTTCACAAACTAAGCCAGAACAGAGACTAGGTTCCTGGTTTAGAACGTGTGAGTCCAACTTGCAAGGTAGATAATGAAGTTTTGTAGAACAACCATATAGCAAAATACTTTCCTCTTTGCACGCTACCATTTGCCAAAGACTCTTTTCATAAAAGGTTTGAGATAACCTTTTATGAAATATGACAAATGTTGTGGATATTTCACTCTGACTTTATCGCTGGCGCGGTCCGATCGCAAATGATTTGTTACGTCAGATTAGTTTTCTCGAGATTGGTAACAGATAGAGACCTCTACCTAAGGCTTAAGAAAAATTCAGTATGTTAGCCATATTTCGTACACAGCAACATATTACGTAATATGCAGCAAACGCAAAATCATAGCGGCCACTATTTTTAAACTGCAAACTTTTTCGAATTTCGCTTAGTGTCTTGGTTCCATGTAAATATCACAATAACTATAACCATTGACGAAATGATGGGCATATCATGATGAACTTGACATATGAAGCTACAGGTAAAGCCAAAAATCATGTTTTTTTATGGAATAACTTCTGTAAAATCGTTTGAGAAAGATTGCCTGTCGTGCGCCTCGATGCGGTCATCGCCGACCGGCCGAAAGGTGGCAAACACTTGTCTGCCTCCCCTTCTGAACGAATGAACTCTCCCAGCGCTTTGGACGAAAACTGGTCATTGCACATCGACCACCGTATCCTGCACGAACTATGCACTGATGTCGATCGTTGTGGATTAATGCGTTTAAACGATCCTCATCAAACCCCGAAGGTCATCCTGAACGTGGAGAGTCACCAATGTCAAAACGATCCTCCTTGAAACGAGAAACCCATTTTCCCGCCGCGCCCTGTCCAGTGGCATTATCCTCATAAACGGCGCAAATGTTGCGGCTGCCTCCGCTGCTGTCACCCGTCCGTTGAACTCAAACAGAAGGATATGCGGGCAAAAACATAGTTCTTTACCTTTTTCTATACTTTACCCAAACATGTTTCGACGCCTATATGTCATCTTCAGTGTGTCTCGTTTTATTTTTATTAAATATTATACATAATTTCTAGTTAGCTTACTGTTTTAGTCCAATGTAAAGTATGTTGTAATTCTTCAATATGAACTAAAAAGCAATAATAGTTTTGAACATCAACAAAAGCAAAACGACGATAATGGAACGTAGTCGAATTAAATCGGGTGATGCTGAGGGAATTAGATTAGGAAATGAGACACTTAAAGTAGTAAAGGAGGTTTGCTATTTGGGGAGCAAAATAACTGATGATGGTCGAAGTAGAGAGGATATAAAATGTAGACTGGCAATGGCAAGGAAAGCCTTTCTGAAGAAGAGAAATTTGTTAACATCGAGTATAGATTTAAGTGTCAGTAAGTCGTTTCTGAAAGTATTTGTTTGGAGTGTAGCCGTGTATGGAAGTGAAACGTGGACAAATGGTTCAAATGGCTCTGAGCACTATGGGACTCAACTGCTGAGGTCATTAGTCCCCTAGAACTTAGAACTAGTTAAACCTAACTAACCTAAGGACATCACAAACATCCATGCCCGAGGCAGGATTCGAACCTGCGACCGTAGCGGTCTTGCGGTTCCAGACTGCAGCGCCTTTAACCGCACGGCCACTTCGGCCGGCGAAACGTGGACAATAAATAGCTTAGACAAGAAGAAAATAGAAGGTTTCGAAATGTGGTGCTACAGAAGAATGCTGAAGATTAGATGGGTAGATCACATAACTAATTAGGAGGTATTGAATAGAATTGGGGAGAAGAGAAATTTGTGGCACAACTTGACTAGAAGAAGGGATCGGTTGATAGGACATGTCCTGAGGCATCAAGGGATCACAAATTTAGCATTGGAGGGCAGCGTGGAGGGTAAAAATCGTAGAGAGAGACCAAGAGATGAATACACTAAGCAGATTCAGAGGGAGTAGGTTGCAGTAGGTACTGGGAGGTGAAGAAGCTTGCACAGGATAGAGCTGCACGGAGAGCTGCATCAAACCAGTCTCTGGACTGAAGACTAGAACAACAACAATAGTTTTGTGTAATATTTTACAAAAACTAGTGAGATTCATTGAGCGCTTGAGTGAAGAATTAAAAAAAGGACAAGCGTTATGTTTTGCAGAACCTGAAATTTTCTGAAATCAAATTCAAATTATTTAATCCTTGCCGTAATCCACTGGTGTCTTGTGTGTGTGTGTGTGGGAGGGGGGGGGGGGGGGGGGGGAAGGCAGGGGAGTGAGTGCGTGCGTGCGTGTGTGTGAAGTTGTTAACCTTGTGTTCGGGTCATACAGCGTTTATCACTGAAAGCACTACAATGGAGCGTATTTGTTGCAGCGGAACAACCGTTCCTGGCGCAGAAGGAGGACCTGATTGCCGAACTGAAGGCGTCCAAGGACATCCCCGGAATCAAGAAGCTGAAGGTACAGCGCGCTAAAGTGGAGGAGCTACAGGAGAAAGAACTGCTGAACGAACTGTCTCGCACTCTGACCGCCAGCACGCTCATGGAGAAGGTACGTGGCGGGCAGCCACACGCGGTCGCCGGCGCCAGCCGTGCAGTAAGTCAGCACCACCGTTCACTCCATCACTGCTACCGTGCCGGGGACGGTGCCAGGGCTCTTCCTCTTTGCTTCCTCTAGTAGCCTGTTTACACACGAAATACCAGATTCAAGAATGATAGTTACTCTGTGGGCAGGAATTTAACTGTACTAGGCATCAACCGATAGTGCATTTGGGATGTACCCGCAAGTTTACTGATCTGTGGCAAGCATTGGGTACCTGAAAGGCTGGTGCCACGTCAGTTAGCTGCTGGAAGAAATGCAGTGCTAACTGTGCTACATATCAACTTTGCTTTCAACTTCCAGGCACCGGCGGAAGGTCATTGCGGTGATCGAGACTCCTAATACATAAAACAAGCCAAGGAGACATTTCAGAGAGGGTATAAATGTTCGCAAAAGTTCAAGCAGTGTATGAAAATTCATTTGTTTAATATCATTAAAATGTACTGAAGCTGGAATTTTTACAAATAGATATGCCCATTTAAATATATTACCCTAGTGCGAACCATCACAGTGATTTGTGAGCTGTCAAGAACAGGCACAGAATTTACCGGAACGAGAAGTCACGCCTCTTGTTTTGTTGCTGCCACGCGTATTTTGCTAATTCCATCAGAAATCAGCAGATAACGGTGCCAAGTACATGCCGCGTTTCTTGACTTCCGGAAGTCGTCAGCGTTCTGCACTGCTGTCTAATGGACGAAATACGGGCGTGCGGAATATCTGCACCAGTCGAGTGATGGGACCGAAGGGTTTCCAGCAAGCATAACACTGCATGTCATTCTCGACAGTGAAAAATCTTCAGAACTAAAGGTAACTTCGAGGGTTCCCCAAGGGAGTGTTACAGAACCATTGCTTTTTACAGTATATACTGGGTGTTTGCAAATTCCCGTTACAAACTTCTAGGACTTGTAGAGGGGACTGAGTACTTTGAACAGGAACCAACGTCCAGAAACGCATCCTTTCCGTTCTACGACGGTTTCAGTTCAGATATTTAACTCATCTACTTCTGCTTGAGGAATTGAATTAGACGTGGCTTAATACAGTTACTAGATAATAATTTGAAAGGAAACAAAGAAATATTCATTTTTTCGCTTAAGGAGATTTGTTTGTGTTAATATTTAAGCATTAAGCGTTTAAATTATTCCAAAACAAAAAAGAACCCAGCATACTGTACGTACAGTACGTAATGTTCAAGCGTTAATACGAGCAAATGTCCTCAAGTGATAAGTGACTGTTTTGTTATGTTTCCATTTGAATTGTAACCTAATAATTTACTGTGTCGCGCCTAATTCAAATCCTCAACCAGAAGTAGATGAGTTAAAAATCTAAAGTGAAACCGTCGTAGAACAGAAAACGTACGTTTTCGGACATGTAGTCTTAATCAAAATATTATGTACTCACTCCCCTCTACAAGTCCTAGAAGTTTGTAAAGGGAATTTCCGAACACTCTGTGTAAGTGACGTAGTGGATAATGTCCGAAGTTCCATGAGGCTCCCTGCGGACGATGTTGTTGTATACAGAGTTGTAGCAACTTTGGAAAATCGTAGCGGAATACAGGAAGACCTAAAGAGAATGGACTATTGGTATAGGGAACGGCAACTCATCATCACCACAAACAAATGTAACATAGTGTGAATAAATGGGTAGAAAGCCTCATTATCGCGTGATTACAGGATTGCAGAACAATCACTAGAGTGAGTCACTCAGTAAAACATGTAGGAGTGCGTAAGGAGCGATTTAAGTGGAACAACATAAAAGTAATCGCAGGTAAGGCAGATACCAGACTGAGATTCACTGGAATAACCCTCAGGAAATGTAGTCCACCCACAAAGGAGGTGGCCTCGTTCGACCAATACGTGAAGGTGGCTCCTCATTTTGGGATCCGTACCAGATAGGACTGGTAGAGGAAATAGACAACATCCAAAGAAGAACAGCGCGTTTCGCTACAGGTTCAGTTAGTAAGCACGAAAGCGTAACGGACATGTTTAGCAAACTCCAGTGGCAGACGCTGCGAGAGAGGAGATTTGCGTCACAGTGTGATTTACTATTAAAGTTCCGAGACCGTACCAATATATTGCTTCTTCCTACATCTAGCAGCCAACGGCATTGCCGCAGTGGTGACACCCGTTCCCGTCAGATCTCCGAACTCGAGCACTGTCGGTCTTGGCTAGCACTTCGAAGGGATACCATTAGCGTCTATCGTGCGCTGTTGCCAAGCAGGGTGCACTCAGCCCATGTGAAGTCAACCGAGGAGTTACTTGACAGAGAAGTAACTGCTACTATTACGAAAATTCAACGGCCGGGACAGCATTGTGCTAACCATATGCCCCTTCATATACGCAACCAGTGAAGCCTGTCGGCTTAGGATGACACGGTGATCGGTCGGAACCAATGGGCGTTACGAAGCCTGTTCGGACGGAGTACGTACACCTAGCGAAAATAGTACGAAGTCAAAATTAAAGAGATTTCAGATCACGCCGAGGTTTACGAGTAACAGTTCTTCCTGCGAACCATTCGCGACTGGTACAGGAAGTAACATGCGCCAAACACCATACTGTGGCTTACAGAGTGTGGATACAGATGTAGTAGATGTAAATCAAATAACAGTAACGTGTGAAATGCAGCCTTGGCTGTAGTGCACCCAGTTATACACGAAGTTCGTGGCTATTGTCAGCCATCAAGAAATTACAGCAAGTGTAAACATTACGGAAAATGTGCGAAACAGCAGATCGTCGCCCTTATAGTAGTCAAGTCTGTAGCTGCGACAGACTGCAGCTCCGTGCTGTGTTCGCTCCGCCTGTGTATCGGATACACGGGACAGTGTATAGCGCAAGCGAGACATGGCGACTTGTTCTGTCGATCTTCCGGTAGGTTCTCGATCCTCTGTCTGGGTGGGGGCTTGTACAAACTCCCTGGTCATTTGTCACGTTCGCATTCTTTTGTATTCTGTATTTTTCAATATTTAATACCGTGTTTAAAAATTGCTACTAATGGAACGATCTTCGTCACGTCAAGAAACTTGTCGTTTTCCATGACGATCGCGCCACGTTATGGTACTCTTTCGAGAAACATAATGATTTTGCCCTTCCCAAGAAGTGTCCTAACAGAGAAACTAATCAGCATTCTCCCCTCCAGTTGTATCCCCCGCCTAGGACGTTCAGAAAATAGGCACAGAACACTAAACTTGCCATTCTGCTCTTTTGTTCCCGCGGCCTTCCCTGTCATACTGGATAAAGAAGACATATATAAATAAACGCCTAGAAGCCTCCATTTTGCCCGTTAAAATAGTTCCATTCGTGAGGTTACCAATTTAATACTTTAATTAATCTGCTTGGAAGATGAATATGGAAAGTTTTACTAAACTGTTAGGTTAAACAGCGATGAGATTAGCCGATCTGCCACAAACTGAGGCTATGTTAATAGAGGTTCGAAGTTCGATTCCATGACATAAGAAAACCTCCTAAATTTTTTTTAAAAGCAGTTTCACATGTTAGTTTCCTCACTGCCCACAGAAAGGAAGCCCAGACCGTATGCTTAAAAAAAAAAAAAAAGGTCTACTGGATTGCTAGAGACCGCAGGAGTTCAGCACTTTAGGAAGAATGAATTTTACTTTCATTGCCACGTAAAGTTGTATACTGCTGTCATATCACCACACACACAAATCATAAATTGTATTATGTTACACAAAAATTTTTGTTTGATGCTCAATAACTCTGGGCGTGGTACTTCCGAACTGCTATGCAAAGACGTTAACAATAGTAGTAATAATAGTAGTAGTAGTAGTAACAGTAATACTAACAATAACAATTTCTAACTGATGACGTGTAGTTTGTTGGTATGAATGATATTAGTAGTAGTAGTACTAGAAATAACAATTCTAACTGCGTTTAGTAATTGGTGTTGTGGTATTTGGTGACATATCACAGTGTCATTGCCGTTCAGAGTCGTAACGATTCCTGCATGAGACATAAGAATGGAAAAAGACGATCAGCCCTTGCAATGGTGGCACTTACACACAGTACTTCCTTGACGCTCGATCAGTCATCCTGCAAGTTCTTTTGAAATAGCAGATTTTTGACCAAACATTTGATATACTCCCAGCATCTCCTTGGCTTTCCCCGCTTCTGACGTAGTGAGGTCGCTAACGCACCCCTGTGCTGTGGCGCTCGACTCGGAGGTAAGCCAGTTCGAAACCCGGTGGTGGTTGAAATTTTCGTTACCTGTATTTGGCCAGCAAGGAAAGGAGATGTGATGACGTCAAGTTTATGATCGCCAGTCTTCACGCCAGTGTCCGCAGTGTCTCGTGAAGTGAGTGCATGATGGCATTGCTGGTGAGTGTAAGAGAGGGGGGGGGGGGGGGGGGGCGTTAAGTTTGTCTGTCCGCTTGGTGCTTTTCGAGAGGAGTAGGCTATGCGCTGGCATCGGGTTTCACCGTGTCCCCTCTCTCACCATCTGCAACACCAACATGACACTACAGTAAATACACCCATTACAGTCATCTACAGTTAACAGATACACCTACCCACACAGCTCTCATACTTCGGGAAGGAAACATGCCTACATGCGCAGAGGATAGGAAAACCTTCCCAATTACGTGGCTGAACGTGCCCTTCGGGACCTCCCAGCCATTCGTCCCGAACGACTTTACCTACTTCTGACGTAAACGGGTGTAGACGGAGACTCTGGAGCTGCCCTGTGGTCCACTGTCCTCCGATCTTGTCCAGTCAATGGTCCTCTTTTTCTACCAGTTCAAAATAGTGAACTGGGGGGGGGGGGTTGAAGCTCATTTTGAGATACTGACAAAGGAAAATCCCCATCGCACCCCTCTCAGATTTTGTGGTAAGAGGGCCCAGTGGACCGCCCGTCAAAACCTGAAAACATCAAGCATGGAAATAGGAAAACTGTGTACTGAACTGTAAAAAAAAGCAAAATAAAAACAATGAACAGTCCAAGGGCAAGCAGTGCAATATAGAACAGCCTGCAAGAGCAACGGCGTCGTCTTTAAGTGGTCACGGGGTTCGGTGAAACGCCCGTTTGCGAGAGCGAGGTATAAGGAAGGGACCTATAATGACAATTGATTCTGCACGACTACTCTATTAGCAGCCGAATGGAAATACCTCTCGAATGCGAACAACAAACGTTTGATGACAAGCCTACAAGTCCACAGAATTCTCCATCGGAGAACACGTCTGGTGTGTCATACACGGCATTAGTGAAAATACGTGTGTCATACGATAAGAATCTCTTACCGACGCACCTGATTTGAACGCCTGATGAGTGAGTAAGATATGCCTCCCTGCCCGATTTAGGCATTCGTATGAATGTGAATGTGATCACTCCCAAGGAGATGATGAAGACATAATAGTTTGTCACATAAGCTGCAACAAATGCACGCAACTGTTTCACTATCACACAGTTTGTCTGTGCTCTGTCAAAACATATTTTTTTAACGTTTCTGAAGTTGCGCTCCGTTTTGTAAGTTATGACTCGTTAATTCCTTTGAGTGACATCGATTACACCCGTTTATTCGTTGTTTTCATTTCTGTGTGATGTCCATGTGGTATCTCGCCTGCTTTCAGTATTCATCACGTTTACCTGAGGCGGTAGCGTATTTTTACCACATGCACATGACTCATATTCTATAACCAATGTATAGTATGACAACTACCAAGACTACAGAAAGAGAACAAATATTTCAATGACCGTACGGATGGTTCATAATGTTGTGAAAAAAGATAAATAAAGAGTTTTCAACACGGCTCGTCCGCTTCATAGTCGAGCACCATGACCACTTAACCACGTTGCCCCCACCCCCCCACCCCCCCCGTTCGTATTCGCTTAATATTGTACTTGTTAAGCTTAGACCGTTCAATGTTTCTAAACACATTAAAAAAAGTATTGCATCACCTGGTTCCGAGAACTCCTGAAGATGGACGTTGAATTTGGATGTTGTATCACAGACACAATCCCTATGACTTTTCAGAGATGTCACTAAACCCACCCAAAGATGCAATGATGTAAACAGCCATCCATGAGCAGCGCCTATTAGACCGAGGGGGTCCGACAGCCGATCAGTTCCAGTCACTCCACCAGGAAGGAGGTACACAGCTGATATTGTCTGTACTTCAACCATGCCCAGATGGTCAATACCGCGGTTCGATCGCGTCCGCAATGTTACTTTGCGCCAGGAAGCGCTCTCATCAAGGGAAGTAGCCAGGCGTCTAGGAGTGAACCAAAGTGATGTTGTTCGGACATGGGGAAATACAGAGAGACACGAACTGTCGATGTCATGCCTCGCTGAGGCATCCCAAGGGATACTACTGCAGTGGATGACCGCTACCTACGGATTATGGCTCCGAGGAACCCTGGCAGCAACGCCACCATATTGAATAATGCTTTTCGTGCAGCCTCAGGACTCCCGACGTCCATGACGAGATCCATCTATGCAACCACCACACTATGCAGCGCGGTGCAGATGGGCCCAAGAACATGCCGAATGGACAGCTCAGGATTGGCATCACGTTCTCTTCACCGATGAGTGTCGCATATGCCTTCAATAAGACAATCGTCGGAGACGTGTTTGGAGACAACGAAGTCAGGCTGAACACCTTAGATACACTGTCCAGCGAGTGCAACAAGATGGAGGTTCTTGGATGTTTCGGAGTGGTATTACGTGGGCCCGACGTACGCCGCTGGTGGTCATGGAAGGCGCCGTAATGGCTGTACTATACGTGAATGCCATCCTCCTGCCGATAGTGGCAGCATATTAGCGAGTCATTCGTCTTCAAGGACGACAGTTCGCTGCCCCATCGTGAATGCCTTCATTCAGGATAACGAAATCACTCACTAGAGTGGCCAGCATGTTCTCCAGACATGAATCCTATCGAACATGCCTGAGATAGATTGTAAAGGTCTGTTTATGGACAATGTGACCCACCAACAATTCTGAGGGATCTACGCCGAATCTCCGTTGAGGAGTGGGACAATCTGGACCAACAGAGCCTTGATGAACTTGTGGATAGTATGCCACGACGAATACAGGCATGCATCAGTGCAAGAGGACGTCTTACTGGGTATTAGAGGTACCAGTGTGTACAGCAATCTGGACCACCATCTCTGAAGGTCTCGCTGTATGGTGGCATAACATGCACTGTGTGGTTTTCATGAGCAATAAAAAGGGCGGAAATGATGTTTATGTTTATCTCTATTCCAATTTTCTGTACGGGTCCCGGAACTCTCGGAACCGAGGTGATGCAAAACTTTTTTTATGTGTGTATTTTGCTTTTTTCATAGTTCAGTACACCTTCTTACTGATTTTAAGCTTGATCTGTGTTCAGTTTTTGAGAGACTGTCCACTGGGCCATCTTACCACTTAAACTGAGGGGGTGCAACTGGGAGTTTCCCTTGTGGAAGTCACTTCTTGCGCCATTGTTTTATTGATTCAAGGACATTTGGCTACGTGTGCATTAGGAGGACATAATTGTATTAATATATTTTTATGATCCGAGTGAAACCGTGTTTGCTGCAGATCCCGGACAAGGACGCAACGGGCAACCCGATCCCCGAGTGGAAGCGGCAGATGATGGCAAAGAAGGCGGCTGAGCGCGCGCGCAAGGAGATGGAGGAGCAGCTGGCGCGCCAGGCCGAGGAGAAGAGGCTGCAGGCCATCCCAGCCTGGAAGCGGCAGCTGCTCGCCAAGAAGGACGACTCCAAGTCAGTAGCCTGCTTCCTTTCCTCCTGATACAGCTGACTCAGGTGTGTGGCTGTTGTGATTATTGCCGCGCGGAGTGGCCGCGCGGTTTGAGGCACCATGTCACGGATTGCGCGGCCCCTCCCGCCGGAGGTTCGAGTCCTCCCTCGGGCATGGATGTGTGTGTTGTCTTAGCATAAGTTAGTGTAAGTAGTGTGTAAGTCTAGGGCCCGATGACCTCAGCAGTTTGGTCCCTTAAGGATTCACACACATTTGAACATTATTATTACTTTACACGTCGGAAGGTTACCCCTGACATTGTTTGTAAACGTACACACAGTTACCAAGAGCGTTACCTATGGGTAGAACACTGCACTGGAATGGATCACTGCGTTTCAGTAGAAAGTAAGCACCATTAGGGACGCGTTAGAGACGTCAGCAGAACAAAAGACTGAACCTCCGTCACGTTATGAAAGACAATATCAACCAATAGTCGGGTCTGTATAATTGCGTTAGGCCAAAAATCTTGTCAGCCAGAGAAGTTGCTTGACGTGTGCACCGAAGTCAAAGTTATGTTTTGTGGACATGGAACCGGTTCCAGCTGACAGGTAGTGTGAAGGACTTACACCGCACACGCCGTCCACATTCGACAGGTGCACAGCGTCATCGACACCTACGACTTCCGAGTCACAGTACCTTGGCCTAAGGGCTCCAGAACTGAATTCGACGTTCGAAGAGGCTGCAGGATGGCATCATACTCTTAGGAGACGATTGCATTATGTCGTACACCACAACACAATAGACTCCGTTACGGATTCATGTGTAACGAACAACCCAGGATTGGCATTGCGTGTTGTTTATGGACGAAACTTGGATGTCTCTGTATTCTGATAATCACAATGTGTCTGGAGACAACCCGGTAATGTCGGATGTCTCCAGCTCTGTTCTACAAGTGCAACGAGGTAGTGGTGGAGCGATGTCCTGGGGTGGCGTTACATGGGGTCACGATACACGTCTCGTGGTATTTTAAGGTAATCTCACTGCCCCACAGGGGTGAGATTCTGAGAACGAGTAGTGGAACCGTATCTCCGATGTTTTTGTGAGAACTTCATCTTAGTGTATGATAACTCGCACTCTCATTGTGCTTTTCTCGTGAACACGTTCCTACACCAAGCCAGGATCACCAGAACGGAATGACCTAACTTTTACCAGGATGTGAACTCAATCGAGTATGTGTTCAATCGATTGAAACGATCTGTTTTTCGACGTCGAAAAAACCCACGCACTCTGCGCGACTTCCGCAGAATTACCATTAAGAGGTGGCACAGTTTGAACCAGGGCTGGAGTGATGATTTCATAATTGCTATACCACGACGGATTCAAGCATGCATCCTAGGGGGCGTTCCACCACGAATTGACGGTGCTCCGGAGTGTTGTGAAAAATCCCTCATGGGAAACAGACGATTCTGTCTTTACATAAAACGTATGCTGATCCGCACACATTCCAAATGAGTATATACGCATGCCTCGAAGCTAGTTTTTGTTTTCTGTGCCATAAAATTCGAAATAAATAGGTGATGCAAAATTTTTGTGATCTGTGTTCTTTCAGTCATCCTCAATCATATTTGAGTAGTGTTCATGTTCTAAAATTTCCGAATTCCTTTCTTAGGACTGGAGGCACATAGAAAAATGAAGTTTGTATTACATTATGCGGAGACCAAATATGTATGCGTGACCCAGATGGAAACTATACGGCACGCAGAACTTAAGCTGCTGCAGCAAGTGTGAAGAGTGGTTTCGATACTAGAAATGGCGTCATTTCATTCCAAGAACAGCGACCTATCATTCGTTTTATCCATTTGTGTAATGTCACACCCACTGAAATTTATCTACAGTTGAGTGAGAAGTGTAATGATCGTATCATGAATGTGTAGAATGTGCTTTCATGGGAGCGCCAGTCGAAACGCGATGGAACGCCGTTTGCCAACAAACCAAAACTATCTCGGCCTCGCAACAACCGATCTGACGACATGGTCAATGGAGGCAGTTATTCTGGAGGATCGTGGATTGATTGCCAAAGATGTCGCCTCCACAGTTAGCATTTCCATGGAATTATGTGCACACTCCTGCGTCATAACCTGAAAATGCGGACGTAAAATGCTCTAGATGGTTGCCACGGATGCTGAAGGGCGACTTCAACGCGCACGTGCAAATTTGCTATCTGACACATGATGACGGCCTGAATGAAACTTTCTCTTCAACAATTATGTCTTTGGGTGAAATATGGATGCCGTTTTGCATTCTTGAAATGAAACGGCAGTCAGCACAGAGGAAGCACATAGACGCCGAATAAAAGGAGACAAGCCCAAAATGATGGTGACCGTGAGACAGCAATGGCGTAGTTCTTATTCATTGTGTTTCAGTGGGCAGTACCGTGACAGGTGTTAACTAGCGACATGTTTGGAAGAACAAACATTGCGAGAAAAACATCCATAAAAGACTGCATGTGTGTTTTCCAGCAAGACAAAACACCTGTGCTTCGGACGAACGCAACACAGGAGTGTCTTTGTGAAAACAACTTTGAAATAATTACTCATTCTCTTGACTCGCTTCACCTGGCTCTCATCGACTGTTTACTTTCCCAACGAAGAAAATTACACTCTGTGATCGCACGTTCTCCAGTCGTGCTGCTAATGCACCAGCAATGTTTCGGTGGTCAAAACAGACTCCCAAAGAATAGTTTACAGCAGCCATGGAATCGTGACGTCGACGTTGTGAAAAGTGCCTGTGGCTGCATGGCGATTACTGTGAGAAATAACAGAAATTTCAAGTATTTTGTGTAACTATTTTGTGAAAAAGAAAATTGGAGACCTTATACCACTTGAACACTCCTCGTACATATAACTGTACAGTTATGATATACGGAACAAAAATTTACAGTAAATTAATAAAAATCATATTATCCTTCTGAGTCCGCAGCTCGTGGTCGTGCGGTAGCGTTCTCGCTTCCCACGCCCGGGTTCCCGGGTTCGATTCCCGGCGGGGTCAGGGATTTTCTCTGCCTCGTGATGACTGGGTGTTGTGTGATGTCCTTAGGTTAGTTAGGTTTAAGTAGTTCTAAGTTCTAGGGGACTGATGACCACAGCAGTTAAGTCCTATAGTGCTCAGAGCCATTTGAACCATTTTTTATCCTTCTGAAATAACTTTTTATGTCGTAAAAGCAATCCATGCAATACATATACTCTCTTCTATTAAAACATCACATAAAAACCAGTGTAAAACAATGTCATTCGTTATGAATAAAGGTTTGACACTTGATTGGGAGGGCGGGGGGCATCAGAATTTCCCAGTTCTGAATGAAAGATTTCTAGTCGTGTGGTATCCGAGGCGGCCTCCCAGAAAAAAGTGTTCGACGTTGTCAATCATGTCACAGTCGCTAATGGGATTATGGCTCCTTTACAGAGGATAATGACTTGTCAAAATTTCCCATGGTTAAGCGTGCCCAAGTAATCGTCACTTTTACACCTTGGCTACACTTCTTGCTCTCCTCTGTGGGCAACTAAAGAGTGTAGATTCAGTGTCAGGGCGGTGTCTGTTCTTAGCACGTGGATCCACTTTATCTTAAAACGAATCTTAATGGTGTCAGGTATATGGGCTGCCGGAATTTTATCATAATGCATTTACACTCGCCATTTCTGTCAACGCCGTTACCTGAAGAGTGGAAATGTCAAATCTTCTGAGTGCCATTTTCTAACAAATAGCATTTTCAGTGCTGTTGTGTTCTCTTGTTTCAACTGCCTAATGATGGAGAAAATGTTTATAAAAGATTCATTACTAGATGGAACATCGACTTCGTGCCAAGTAGTGCTTTCCTTGGAGACCAAGAGCCCATTCAGCTTGAGCACAGTTTTTCTGGTAATCAGACTGCATTTAAGCTTGTATTTGTATCAGTAAAACATCACTGTATTGGAAGGAGACAATCAGGACTGTAAAAATAGTAAAAAAGCTGGAGAAGTGAACAGGATCTGGAAAATGCTATAAAAAACCATTTCTCCCTCAACAAAATAGGAAACTCTACAGTAAACTTTACAACAAATGATCCCAAGAAAGCAGCTGTCTAAGAAACAGGAGTCAACACTGAAGAATTTTTTCTCAAATTTAATTTTGTTATTCTCTTGTAAAAAAATTAAGAGATATGAGAAATGGTTTCTGTTGACTGCAGTTCTACAAGTTAAAACGTTACTGTTGTGTTTCTGTACTTGCACTATATCAAATGAAACGTATTGCCTCAGTATTAAAGGCACTTGACACAAAAACTTTCTTATTGGTGCTTAGAACTAATCAGTCAAAGGCATGAAACCTAGAATGTTCTTCATAAATTATTTAATTTCTAATTTGCCTCATTATTTTTTGTATTTATAAAGTGAACAGCATAGTTCTGCTGTCTCAGAGTACCTTCTCAATGTTTTTGATTACAAATAAATTATGTACATAGTTTTCTGGTGCACCCGATAAATATGAGATTTGGCACTTACAGGGATGGACATTTACACTCTTCAGTAACTCGTTACATTTTCGTTATTATTGATTCCTTAAAGGCAATGCCGTCCTCAATCAGAAGAGCGATGTGAACCTGCAGTGCTTTACGGGACACGGTCGTTTGGAGGTGGAATGTCTTTGCCTTCTTCCGCGCTTCGAAGGACTGACCTATAGTGGAAATTGCAGTTTATCGTGAACTCTGAGAGACCATATTATTTCATTATTTTCATATTAACAAACATTACCAGAGGTGAAAGAAGTGATAATTGACAGGTAAGAATCCCAGAAGCGACCTTGACCTCTGTATCCACATTCCAGCTCTTAAACACTGAGCTGCTGACTTCCCCTAATTCAAATGAATTTGAAGCCAACATTTATTTTCATTGGGTCATCAGTAATTAGTTTAGTTACCGTAGCTGCATTTTTCGACGGTTTAGCACTGCAGCATCTTTGAATTAGTGTCCACGCAGGAGTAGGGTTGATAAAGTGTAGAGTGACTTTCGAAGGCTACAAAGTGAAGTGCACAACCATGGACAAGGAAGATAATCGACGAAAAGTTAATGGTGTGTTCGCTTGTTATGCTGTTTGACTGGTCCACTTTCTCTTGTGCCCTAGCAGGTCAAGTGTTTCTTGATACGCTATAAAAATCGATTTTCTCCGCCACTCAACGACTGTTTGGAGATGAGAGATTTTCACCTACAAAAAGACAGAGCTAAGTTGCTAGAGACTTGCTTTGGCGGTGCTCTCCCTGGACGATGGTCACTTTGAAGAGGTGCTACTCGGCATCAACCAAGCTGTCCAGATGTGACGCCTCCTACTGTCTCTCTGTGGAATATTTTTGAGCCTGACGTTTATTGCAAATCCCAACAATACTAAAAGCGCTATGTGCCGTTTGCAGGTATCAGACTGCATACGCTGACAATGGTAGTTCGTCCAGCACTTCGACAGCTCGTAACTGTTTGGTTGCTGATGGTGATTATTTACAACTCCTGCAACGTCTCTGAAGTGGCAAGCGAATGACGACTTTCGTCATCTTGATCCAAAGGTAGATGGCCACCAAAGACTGTCTACTATTTTGAATCGCTCCCCCCAGTACTATTTGCTTACACATCTACATCTACTACATCTACATCTATACTCCGCGAGCCACCTTACGGTGTGTGGCGGAGGGTACTTATTGTACCACTATCTGATCCCCCCTTCCCTGTTCCATTCACGAATTGTGCGTGGGAAGAACGACTGCTTGTAAGTCTCCGTATTTGCTCTAATTTCTCGGATCTTTTCGTTGTGATCATTACGCGAGATATATGTGGGCGGTAGTAATATGTTGCCCATCTCTTCCCGGAATGTGCTCTCTCGTAATTTCGATAATAAACCTCTCCGTATTGCGTAACGCCTTTCTTGAAGTGTCCGCCACTGGAGCTTGTTCAGCATCTCCGTAACGCTCTCGCGCTGACTAAATGTCCCCATGACGAATCGCGCTGCTTTTCGCTGGATCATGTCTATCTCTTCTATTAACCCAACCTGGTAAGGGTCCCATACTGATGAGCAATACTCAAGAATCGGACGAACAAGCGTTTTGTAAGCTACTTCTTTCGTCGATGAGTCACATTTTCTTAGAATTCTTCCTATGAATCTCAACCTGGCGCCTGCTTTTCCCACTATTTGTTTTATGTGATCATTCCACTTCAGATCGCTCCGGATAGTAACTCTTAAGTATTTTACGGTCGTTACCACTTCCAATGATTTACCACCTATGGCATAATCGTACTGGAATGGATTTCTGCCCCTATGTATGCGCATTATATTACATTTATCTACGTTTAGGGAAAGCTGCCAGCTGTCGCACCATGCATTAATCCTCTGCAGGTCTTCCTGGAGTACGTACGAGTCTTCTGATGTTGCTACTTTCCTGTAGACAACCGTGTCATCTGCAAATAGCCTCACGGAGCTACCGATGTTGTCAACTAAGTCATTTATGTATATTGTAAACAATAAAGGTCCTATCACGCTTCCCTGCGGTACTCCCGAAATTACCTCTACATCTGCAGATTTTGAACCGTTAAGAATGACATGTTGAGTTCTTTCTTCTAGGAAATCCTGAATCCAATCACAAACCTGGTCCGATATTCCGTAAGCTCGTATTTTTTTCACTAAACGTAAGTGCGGAACCGTATCAAATGCCTTCCTGAAGTCCAGGAATACGGCATCAATCTGCTCGCCAGTGTCTACGGCACTGTGAATTTCTTGGGCAAATAGGGCGAGCTGAGTTTCACATGATCTCTGTTTGCGGCTAATTGCAACGGCAAACCCAATTCCACAGCACTGAAATGTAGAATTTGTACTTTCTGCTTTGTTTACAGCACCAGGTACGTATTCAAATGAACTTCACTCATTTACAATACAACTATTCTCATTACTCTAGTACCCATGAGGGTCGGCATGGTATCACGAGATGGTGGATAAGTTAACTGCTCATTTATATAACTCAGAACTCGATTACATATCAGCCGGCCGGAGTGGCCGTGCGGTTCTAGGCGCTACAGTCTTGAGCCGAGCGACCGCTACGGTCGCAGGTTCAATCCTGCCTCGGGCATGGATGTGTGTGATGTCCTTAGGTTAGTTAGGTTTAATTAGTTCTAAGTTCTAGGCGACTGATGATCTAAGAAGTTAAGTCGCATAGTGCTCAGAGCCATTTGAACCATTTGATTACACATCAGTGTGAGCTACTTTCGGTATCACCAGAACAAAAATGACAAAAGCGACTTTCTGAATACGATGAACACGAGCTGAGATGATCTGCTGCAGACTGAATGTAATGCATTTTGATGATGCAGCCAACTGAAAGCCTCGCTGTAGCGGCAGTTAGTAATTTAGATGTTACATGGTGTCTGTTCCCGCGATTTCTTAGTACAGCGTAGAGTTTGTAAACTGGTCTAAAGAAAAAACAAATGTTTTAAATTAATATACTTGTATGGAATTATGCTGATCCTTTACATGAATTATATCTGGTATTGTGGGAAATATAAGTGTGAATATCCGCGTTTAAAAGTAAGAAGAGAAGCTTATAGCAAAATAAGTCCATAAAAGCTTAATTTGTGAGCTATTAAACTGTAATACATAGTACTTCGACTGAATCACCTATTCATGACACTTGCATTTATTTCGTTTTATGAATGGTTCACTACATCCCTCACAAAGTTTTCGAAGTGACTACTTGTCGACTAATACAGGTTCCAGATCACTGCCTCACCCAGATCTGAACAAGCTTGTATACACTTCACGTAGTGCTTACTTGTCTAATAAGCTCCCGCAGTTAGTACACGGAGCTGTAAAAGGGCTTTAACTTGGTCCTACGATCTGATTAATTCTTTAGATGCACAGAACGCCAACACCTCATACAGAAGACATCCATTTCCATACTCACTAGGCAGTTTAGGATACAAGACAGTACAAGCAATACTCACATGGTTACACTATCACACAAAATCTCTACACAGGCCATATCCAAAACCTCTATAAGCTAAGCTAGAAGTCAGACAGGCATATGCTATCTGATCAAAAATATCTGGACAGCGTTCAGTGGACATCAATAAGGGACGTGTCCACCCTTCACCTTGATGACAGCTTGAACTCTGCTGGGGACTCTTTGGATGAGGTGTCTGAACGACTCTAGAGGAATGGAGCACATTCTTCCTCGAAAGCCGAAACCAGTGATGTTGGACGGTGGGGTCTGGAACGAATTCGACGTTCTATCTAATCCCAAAGATGTTCCGCCGATTTCGGATCTTGACTCTTCGCAGGCCAGTGCATTTAAGGAATGTTACTGACCACAAAACATTGCCTCAGAGATGCTGCTTTATGATATGGTGCATTGTCATGCTGATACAATCACCGTCTCTTAGCCATTCCTCTACTGTGCGCATTTTACAATGATGTAAAATGTGTTCCTACGCTTCAGCATTTAGCATTTTCTCAAGTGCAATAAGGGGCCACAACCCAACCACCAGAAACACTGCCACGCTAACACCTCCTCCTTCGTACTGCATTCTTGGTACTACACATGAGGACGGGTGAAATTATCCAGTCATGTGACCAACCCCGACTCTTCCATTAGATTGCCACAGCCTATAGTGTGATGCATCACTCCAAATCCCTCGTTTCCAGTCTCCCACTGTCCTGTGACGTCGTCTTTTACACCGCCTCAAGTGTCACTTAGCACTCACTAGAGAATCTGTGGCTTACGGAGTACCGCTCGATAAATGGACCCTGTTCTTCTAAACTCCCTACGTATATTGTGTTATGTAGATTCAGGAACTCATGAGTTATTCCTTCCGCTCATTTCATACGATTTTTCACAACCGTCGTCCGTAATGTTTGACGGTCCCTGTTCGTTAGTACACGACGTCTGCTTTCACAAACACATCGCAAGCAGTTTACTTTGGTAGCTTTAGAAGGGTCTAAATGTCTTTCATGCATTTTTCATTCAGATGACATCCAGTGACTAGTCCACGTTTGAAGTCACTGAGCTCTCCTGAACCATCCATTCTGCTGTTACTGCTTTTCTGCTGACAGTGCAATAATGCTCGCCTCCATTTATAGTGGCGGGTACACCTAGTAGTTAAGTCCGCAGTATAACACTGCAGACCGGGTACTTTTGGTCAGATAGTGTAGGTTGCCAATCGACGCTTACGTCACTTAGAATCCAAACGTGTGAGATGCCGGAAACTTCTCCTGAAATCCGAGATGTATTTCTTACAGACATGAAGTGACACCCTAGATAGCATTGCCTTTTCACATAAGTCAGAACGCGCTTCCAAATATCTAATTGTAATTTTTGTGTGTACTGTGTCTCACACAGATCGACTCTGAGCCGCGGCCCAGAGGAGAAGCGACCCAGCAAGGCGGACGAGCGGCTGCAGGCGGCGCCTGGCGCCCCCACACCCGTGGACAGCAGCAACAAGGAGAACAAGACGCCGCCCCCGGAGACGCGGCCCGACCCAGGCACCGAGGAGGACGACGAACCGCCGGCGCCCATCATGCCGTGGCGCGCGCAGCTGCGGAAGACCAACAGCAAGCTCAGCCTCATAGACTGAGCGACTTCCTTCCCCCCTCCCCCCCCCCCCCCCCATGTGCTACTCAGATGTGACTGCTCTCCCGCTTTGGACGATTGTTCGTGTATAGTTGTATTCACCCACGTCGTCAGCAGCATAGTGTAAAGAAAAAGGGACTACGTGATAAGATAATTATACAAAAATTTCGTTAAGGGACATCTTCGAACATAATAAATAAACCGTTAGGATCTTTGGTGATATTTATGAACACTATACAAAGATATGTTCTGTTTACCCTCTGATGTTTATTGTATGGACTATATTGTATTTATTACTGTATGCTGGTGTGAGTATAGCTGAGTTTCTGCTTCGTCTCATGCTAGATTTTATTGATAACGAGAACATTTCAGGTTATTTTCAATTTCCCCGATTTCGTTAAACAGGAAAGTGTTTCATTTTAACCATAGGTATAATAGACAGATAATCAGAAATTTCTTACAATGAAGCTAACACACCTTGTTGGAATTTATTGAATTTATTTCAGTACTAACATAAATTTATGCATCAAATTAATTATACAGTCTATGTATTGTTCTATCCATTGTTACTATATTGTGCATAGTTTAAGTAAATAAAAGAAAAAAATTTCGTTATTATTGAAGAGATCCAGCACATTAATTCTGCTGAAATACTGTGACTATACCATTCCAAGATTATTTTTATGTGCCTTACACTACCTTATAAGAATAGTTACTCCATACTTTGTTAGTTAATTCATTAATGTATGAGTTCTTTATTCAGTATAAATGTACAAAATTATTTGGTACATTTACAATTTTCACATGCATTTATCAGAATGGCAGTGGTATAGGCTCTTACACATAAGACTTTATGGGATTGTGTACTATTTCAAATGACTCGTAAATAGAATCTCTAACTTTTACCCATTATAATAATAATAATAATAATATTGACACTTGGATGTGAGAGTGTTAGATCTCACATCAGCTCCTAATGTGAGAATCATACCTCCACAATTATTTATTACACACTACCACTGACAGATTTTCTGAAGTCTGGTGTTCTACAATAAACTGTAAGAGGATTCTGTGCATGCTTCAGTAAGTCTGTTTCTTTCTAACATATTTCTGAAGTATAATTTAAGCAGTTTTCTTAGAAATATTCTCATTTTCGTTTCTGTTATAGTTGTTCAACATATGAACATGACCATAAAATATATCATTTACTTGCAAATTATATGTGATACTATGTTATGTTTGGGTGATGGTGAAAAAGAAATGAGGCAAATGTATGTGAGCAGTATACATGGGAACTAACTGATATAAAGTGTAAATTTTCGTTATTCAGCATAGTAACTTGTAAAATTTCTGTATATTTTTGTTGTATTGTTATAAAATAAATCTTTGCTGCATAAAAGACACATTAAACTTTTTGGCTGTTTTATGTTTCCTAATGTCAACCATCAGTAATAGCTGCTGTGGAGATTTTGACAAAGTATGACATCAAAATCGTAAAACTGCCTGCAGTCACCTTTACCCTTTATTCTCAACCTGAAGCATAGTTTCAAATCAGCACAGCACTTAAGAGACATGGTCCTACTGGGTATTATATGCTCTTATATTCCTCCATCCTGAGAACTTACTGACTAAACCAACAATACAGTGAACTACAGTTCAACATGAATCCAAAACATTCTAAAGCCTTATATTTTTTCACAAAGAAATGCCAGAGGGGAACCTTTGATGTCAGTCTGATACTCAGCAGGCAACCAAACTATATATATATATATATATATATATATATATATATATATATATATATATTAAAACAAAATTAAACTTAAAGTTAAATAATAGTTGATTCCACATTTTACAAATATGAGTCAAAATATTTAAAGAACCCCTGAAACACACTTTTGGAAAGTAGGGGAACCTGTGGCAGAATGGAACACTTTATTTTCAACAGTCATTTTGAGATTCAAAAGCAGTAATAAACCACTATATTGTAGTATTAACTTTATATAATCCACACTATATCGACATTTACTACTACCTAACTTCGCATTTTATCGAAAAATTTGAGAAATGGTAATTTTTCGTATTTTATCCCCTGCAAAAAATAGTTGGAAACGAAAATCTAACATATTATAAATATTTCACATTGAAAAATTAGATTTATCGTTTGCATTAAGTGCATACATAGATAACCTCATCCTCAATGCCGACACCCACACACGAATTGTAAGCCCACTTGAGGCACACAGTCTATTGATATATGATCCCGCCCTCTGCAAGATGGTCAAGATAATAAAGAAATTCATCAACTTCTTCTAATTTACCAATATCAGTGGACACTAGATTTGATGATTTTTCTGAGCTTGGACTATACTCCTTAGTATTTTCGATCCAGTTGTAGCTCTATTTCTTGCTTATTTCAGACTTTTCCTGTAATAATTCAAGGTTCATTTTTGTAGACTTAGACCTTTTTGGCTTGGTTTTCTTCTCCATCGTATAAAAGGAAAGTGTCAAAATAACTTTTTTGGCTCTATTTTTGATACCCTTTTGTCGTTCTGTGTTACTTTTGAATCGTTAATATGCTCGCTGGTCTGACAACCTGTGAGCTACATCCTGTAGATACTGCCCCTCCACATGTAGGCACGTTCAGTGAATGTGGTGTAGATGTGGCTAGCTGCGCTGGAATTTCCAGCCCTGCTCTGCTGGACGAGTGTGGCGGCACTGCTAAAGTTTTCTTCGGCGTTTGCAGCTCAATATCAGTGATTGTTGACGATAGGAAATCTTTAGCTCTAAATATAGTCCTGTCAACAGGCCAAATTTCAGATTTTCGGAAGCCATTAATAAATATAACATCGTTGAGGACTGTAAATATACATTGTCAAACAAGGTCACAGTTCAAAACAGTGTGATGTAAGCATGGGAAAAATCGACTGGTTAAAACCGATACCGGTATTTTAGTTCTAAATAAGCGGTATTTTTTATATTTATTTGCCCTCCATTATAACAGGTGTTCCTATTTTTCACTAATAACCCGTGAAAAACCAAAATATCAACTAGACATAGCACCAGTGCCAAAATTTTTCGTTTTTAAGTAAACCTTTTTAAAGAGCACGTATTTTTTATTTTCAAATTTACATTAATTAGATTGCATCATTATAGCAAATGGCAAAAGCGATCAGTGCTGTTTTAATAACAATGCCAAAAGAAACGAGCAACACACACATGGCATTAGAATTGGTACAGAATTGTTGGAATAATAATGTACATATACGTGGTACGTGTGTAAATGCAGTGTGCAAGACTTTCTCCATCTTTTCTACATGGTAGTCTCTCGTTGTCATCGTCGTCGGACATCAGTTGTATTACAGAATGGCACCATCTCTAGTCTGGAAGTATCAATGAAGTACAATGATCCATTTACTTTAAAAGATTAAAAACGAGAGGAGACACTACAAACTTATTACAAATTATGAGGAGAACACTGAAAACTTAACATTTCATTCATAGTTTATAATAAAAAACAGAAAACAGCTAATCTGCTACCTGTGTCTACATAACATGCCTTTATCGGCTTGTACCCCTTAAAAACTGACAAATTAACACGAGAAATGGAATCCAGTTATCACTCTTGTGAAATGGCTATTCGTAATAGCGGTATGATTCCCGAATACAGCATGATTTTTGACCTGAGTTTAAAAAAAAAGTGGAATCAATAGAGGAATACTAATGATTTTTTGTAGTAGTCAACACTTACCACTTTTCGAAAAAAAAATCAGCGAATGCTGGAAGAACTAATTTTTCTTTTATTTGCTGTTTAATTTATTACTTTGATTCTATGTATCTGAAAACTGAGGTAGTCAAAAGTTTTCGATATTTGTTCGATTTATAAGTTTAATACAGGAAAAAACGGAAATCACTTATTACAGATACCGTTTATTTTGAGTGGTTTTAATAGTCCGATTAAAGGGAGTTGGAAAAACCGGTATAATCTAAAACCGGTTATTTCAGCGATAAATGCTATCCCTAGCGCGATCCGAACGATTTACGAATTTTATTCTTTTAATACTTGTTAAGGGATTCTATGTGGGCTAAATCCAATGGCTGGAGCCTGTGAAATTAGTTCCTAACTTTTTCTGTGAATCAAATTACCGTTAGAATGAGAAGAACTGGATTTTGTTTGTCACTCCAGTGAATGGTAGAAAGTGTTTGAATCATTCTAAAAAGAGCTCTTTTGTCTCTGCCCTGTTTCGTGAATTTCTCACATAGCACCAGCTGGAAGACCAGTCTGAAACTCGTGCCTTATCCGTTTCCTTGGGGAAATTAACACTGGTGGCGAGGAGATGTACAAACCAGACGTGGAAAAGCAATTCACCACTGTCGCAATGTCGCCGCTTTCAGCTGATGTTGGAGCCCTTACTTGTCAACGCCCATTCAGAGCAAGTATTCTTGATCCACCATTAGGATTTGTTGATACTTCAGTCTCATCATCATTAAATATCCGGTTTCGGTTAAACTTCTATTCGTCAACAACATTGTCCACGAAGTCAAAGAATTTGTCAAATGGTGCTATAATAAAGCCCATAGCTCGAGCCATTGAAGTAGCTTCTAGTTTCCATGAAATCAGTGGCTGATGCTACCTCTAAAATCTTTTTACCCATTCTAATTCTGCTTTTCTGTCACTTCCAAATCGATGAGGCAGTATTTCACACTTAGCTAGTTCATAAGCTGATTCTCAGATTTCATTAACTGTTAGCCCAAATAACAGACTTCCACTTTAATAAAATATCCGACTAGTTCAGCCTCCTGTTATACAGTAAAGACACAATTATAAAATTTCTTGTAGAGACCAAGTCTGTCTGTTAGGTTTTTTGTTGTAGATTCGAGCCATTCTGTGTAGGAAACAAAAATCATTCTTGTACACAATCCAAAACAATAAATAAGTAGAATAAAATGGGACGGAACAGGTACCCGTGGGACAAAAGGGGTAGCACAGCACTCTACCCTATCACATTCTACCATGAAACCACACTTTCAGGTTACATAAAATTCAGTGACTACCATTAAACGTAACACATACTTGAACTACGCAAGAATTAAACTGAGATTAGAATCAAGAGAATGTTAATGATTTTGCTTAAACGTAACTAACATGTTTACTTATTTGTGAGATATTAACAACTGAATATTGCAGAAAATTGTAGGAAAAGCACATCGACAGATAACAAGTGAGAACACATCACATAATGGCATCAACGCATTGTTAGATACTTCGCCTCGACCTCTCGACATAGTTCGAACAGCAGCTAAGAGATGACAGCATATCATAAGGCAAAAAACACAGTTATCTCGGTCTGCCCGACTACCCCATTCTGCCACGGTTTCTCCCAAACTTGTTGTTTGGAGCAGGCGAACGGACTGAAGAATGACAAAAATTATTATCACGTTCCAAAATTAATAAAACAGCAAAGCTAATAAGGAAAAAATGAGTTCCTGTTTTATTTTACTGATATTCATTTATTCCCTGCTTTTTAAATTAATTTTTGTCAAAAATTAATGGAAATTGTAAATCATTTTTTGAGCTATATGTAAATGATTTATAAGGTTACATATCTCTTAGGATGGACTTTATTATATACTAAATAGAGTAATCATATTTATAAGACTGTGTTTCGCTTTTCCATTCTAATTTCACAGTAAACTGGTTACCTTGATTATATCTGGCGATTCAAATGCTTCATAATGATATTTTTTTGTACTTTGTCAAACAACGTATTTTTTTAACAAGTATACGTGCATTATGCACTGAAGAGCCAAAGAAACTGGTATAGGTGTGCGTATTCAAAAACATACATGTAAACAGGCAGAATACGGAGCTGTGGTCGGCAACTCCTATATAAGACAACAAGTGTATGGCGCAGTTGTTAGATCGGTTACTGCTTCTACAATGGCATGTTATCAAGATTTAAGTGAGTCTGAACGTGGAGTAATAGTCAGCGTACGAGCAATGGGCCACAGCATCTCCGAGGTAGCAATGAAGTGGGGATTTTTCCGTAAAACTATTTCACGAGTGTACCGTAAATATCAGGATCCCGGTAAAACATCAAATCTCTGACATCTCTGGGGCCGGAAAAAAAATCCAGGAAGAACGGGGCCAACGACGACTGAAGAGAATCGTTCAACCTGAGAGAAGTGCAACCCTTTCGCAAACTGCTACAGATTTCGATGTTTGGCCATTAACAAGTGTCAGCGATCGAACCATTCAACGAAACATCATTGATATGGGCTTTCGGACACGAAGGCCCATTCGTGTACCTTTGATGATTGCACAACACAAAGCTTTACGCCTCGTCTGAGCCCGTCAACACCGACATTGGCTGTTAATGACCGGAAACATGTTACCTTGTAGGACGAGTTTCGTTTCAAATTGTATCGAGTGGATGGACGTGTACGGATATGGAGGCAACCTCATGAATCCGTGGGCTCTGCATGTCAGCAGGGCAGTGGTCAAGCCGGTGGAGACTCTGTAATGGTGTGGGGCCTGTGCATTTGGAGTGATATGGGACCCCTCATACGTCTAGATACGACTCTGACAGGTGACACGTACGTAAGCATCGTGTCTGACCACCTGGATCCATTCATGTCCATTGTGCAATCCGATGGATTTGGGTAGTTCCAGAAGGACAATGTGACACCTCACACATACAGAATTGCTACAGAGTGGCTCCAGGAACACTCTTCTGAGTTTAAACACTTCCGCTGGCCACCAAACTCCCCAGACATGAACATTATTCAACATATATCATATATGGTATGACTTGCAAGGTGCTGTCCAGAAGAGATCTCCACCCCCTCGTATCCTTACGGAATTATGGACACCCCTGCAGGATTCATGGTGTCAGTTCCCTGCAGCAGTACTTGAGACATTTGTCGAGTCCATGCCACGTCATGCTGCGGCACTTCTGCATGCTCGCGAGGACCCGACACGATATTAGGCAAATTTAACAGTTTCTTTGGCTCTTTGGTGTATAATGCAGTAGTGATTACAAGCCACAGCCACAGTGTAAACAGGATTAATCTCATTCTTCCAACACAAAGTGGATGGCGAGAGAATATATTAACAAACTGCAGTATTATGTTGAATGGAGACAAAAATGAGATAAGGCATTGTTTCATATAAATAAACATTTCTAAGATTAATGTAAGTGTAAAAGATAAATACAACTTGCAGCTTTTACTAGAATTGCATCAAGATATTCTTAAACTCATTCCTTTATATTACAGTTGGCACGGGCCATCAAGATTGGAGCGTCGATCAACATAAATACGCCACCTGGTCGGATGAATTACCTTTCTTGTTGCATTGGACGACGGTTAACGGTTGGCACGGACGTTGACCGATGGGGACAGTATTATGCTACAGGGACATTTATATGGTCTTCCATGTGAACCACAAACATATTTGAATACTTCATGTCTTCCCCGATGGCAACGGCGTCTTCCAGCAGTATAACTGCCCATGTCACATCCCAGAATCGTGCTACAGTAGTTTGAGGATCATGACAATGAACTCACTTTGATGTCTTGGATACCAGATTGGCCTGATCTGAACCGGATGGAACACATCTGAGATGCTATTCTACGCCATATCCGCGAACACAAGCCCTCAGCCCGTAACTTGCAGGACTTGTGTGACTTGTGCGTAGACATCTGGCGCCACAGACCTCCGGAAACTTGCCAAGGACTTGTAGAAACCCCACCACCCAGAATCGCTGTTGTATTGCCTTCCAAAGGTGGACCAAAATGTTGTTAAGCAGAGGTCATTATGTTTCTCCTATGCAATCTATAAGCTTGAATTTCCTGAGGTACATTGCATATTTTCAGTAGATATGAACAAAAGTAAGTAAGGTACAAGTTGTTGAAGGTGTTGGGTGAAACGACAGCTTGTTAAGAATACATTTGCCAAAGAAGTTGTAAGCTACTTACTTTACTTTCAAATTCTATGGAGTGGACAAGCTATCTGGAATGTTGCTTACATGTAACAGTTCAACAGATCTTGAACCCACAGTGTGTTTCACTCGCAGTCAGTATGAGACAGTTTTAATTACCTGAAACTCAAGACAAAGGTGCAAACCAATGCAATTGTATATCAATGTTCGCAACACAAAAATACATTTCAGTTTCCAACAAATGTAATTTCTAATTCTCAGAGGTCCTATGGATGTACTTACATTGGTACTAATAATTCAAGAAAATTTAGAACTAAAAAGCATGTCAACACAATACATGATGGACACTGATGAAACTTACCCAAGTCCAGGAAATATCAAACAGCTTCAATAAAGAACGAGTCACACTATGTAGACACAGACAAATGATTACGATTTCAGAAAAAAAATGTTTAATTTATTCAAGAGAAAGAGCTACACAAACTGAGCGAGTCAATAACGCGTTGGTTCACCTCTAGCCCTTATGCAAGCAGCTATTCGTCTTGGAATTAATTGACAGAGTTATTGGGTGTCCTGAGGGATATGGTGACAAATTCAATTCATCTAGCTCATTAGATCATCAAAATCCCGAGCTACTTGGACGGCCCTGTCCATAGTGTTCCAAACATCCCCAGTTAGAGAGAGATCTGGCGACCTTGTTGGTCAAGGTAATGTTTAGCAACCTCGAAGACAAGCAGTAGAATCTCTCGCCGTGTATGCATGGGAATTGTATTGCTGAAATGTAAGGCCAGGATGGCTTACCATGATGGGCAAGAAATCGGAGCGTAGGATACTGTCGACTTATTATAATGGTGCTGCGTATGAAAAACAAAGGGTTTCTTGTTATGAAAAGAAACGTCACCTCCAACCATCACTCGTGGTTGTCGGGACATATGGCGGGCTATAGTCAGATCGGTACTCCATCGCTATCCTGGGCGTCTCCACCACATACATCTTCGACCTGGAATCTCATTGACTGGGGTAGAATTGTTTTCATTGATGACTCCCGCTTCGAACTGAGGCCCATGACCAGCGAAGACATGTCTGGAGATGCCTTGGATACTGGTTGGATACCAATCTGAATGTCACCTACTATACCACCCAATGACCAGGAGTGATGGTCTGACAGTCCACACCATTTCACAGCAGGACCCCTTCTGTTGCCATCCGTGGAATCCTTACTGCACAGCGGGACGTCGACGATATTTTACTCCCGATTGTGTTGCTCATCATAGCATGTCAACCAGGGTTACATTTCACCGAGATAATGTCCGCCCTCAAGTAGCGAGAGTTTCCACTGATTGTCTTCGTACTTACCAAACCCTACTTCGTTCAGCAAGGTCGGTAACTCTATCCCCAGTTGAGAACATTTCGAACATTATCAGCTCTGTATTTTGATGATATAGTACACCAATTGTCTAGAATTATGCACGATATCCTTCAGGATGGTATCTAACAAGTCTATCAATCAGTGCCAAGCCGAATAACTGTTTGCATAAAGTCTAGAGGTGGATCAATTCATTATTGTCTTGCTCAGTTTGCGAAGCGGTTGCTCTTGAATAAGACATCTAGTTTTTTCTGAAATTATAACAATTTGTTAGTCCATACATGTACATCACATCTACCGATTGCAGCCTCATTTGGATAATTCCTTCGTAGTGTGTCATTTTTTATCTTTGAGAGTATAATAAATGCATCATTTTGCTATAGCACAAATGACATCAATGTCTAACGTAATTACATTGAACAATAATGCAAAATATACAACAGTGAGTTACACAGTGAACAATAATGTCTCTCAATTCCAAAAGAAACAAATGCCATTCTTCTTACACAAATACTCTTAGAGTGGTAAGGATTTCATAATAATTGCTAAGATTTTTAAAGCATCTAAAATTACACTTTGGGACTGATGCTGGAAGTTTCAACTTGGCTCTCTATGTGGTGAGTGGTTTGCTGTTGAAGATGTTTGTTTGTGATACATGTGCTGTATGTCCACCATTGTCATCTTGAGCTATGACAGATCATCCATTACACCAGCTCAAAAACATTCATAAACATCTAAAAAGTCATCTCCGTACCTGTATGCATGCACATCTACACATGTGAAGCTTGATGTTCTGCACAACCACTCAACCATATGAAAGATTTCCCTGCTGTATGTAAGGAAAGTTCCAATAGTGGAGATCAGATATTTGTGAGCAAACAATTTTTTACTGTGACTGAACGATAGAAAAGCGTGACCACACAGTCACATGTTCCACAGCACACTGAAGTCTTTGTTTATCAGACAGATATTCGTGTTCAGAGTGTATTCCACCAACTCCATTACACATTATACATGCCAGAAAGTTCACTCTGTACACTTATGATTTACATCTCAATATCAATGCCTCACCTCTTATGTTAGCTGATGATACTTCACTGTTTATTGAAAAAGAAGATGGGAAGACATTCTAGATAGTGTCATACACACAGTAAACAACATAGAACATGCTTTCTCAAAATGCTCCTAAATTTAACATTTCAAAGACTTTTTATACAATTTCACCCCAAAAAATAAAAAATCACTGCCATCAGTATCATACATAAAAATCAAGTTAGGGGAGAAGTCAAGTCCATCACATTCTTGGGACTAAACTTGGATAAAAATATAGACTGGCAAGTACATATAGATTACTTAGCTATTAAATTTAACATTCCTGTTTTCTGAAGTGGGCATGTTGTCTGAGGTAACACAAATAAAAAGCAGGACATTGGTATAACACAATTGTTTTAAATCTATAATTAGAATTGGTATAATTTTATGGGGGAATTCAAGCCACATGTAACGAATCCTACTGCTTCAAAAAAGAATCGTTAGAAAAATGTGTGCTGCACCTCCAAGAACATTATGTCAACCATTATTCAACGATCTAAAAATATTATCTGTCCCTCCATTGTACATTTGAGATTATTATCTTTTTTACACACAAATACTGATCTAACTGAAGAGAATCATTTTAGACAAGTTGAAAACACAAAAAGAAAATCTTGTGCTTCTGAAACACCACTAAAAACTCTAGCAAAATATAGCCCTGTACATTGGAATGAATATATATAAGAAACTCAAATGCCTAGAGACATACTGAGCATGGAGATAGGTTTACTGAAAACATACATGATCTTCTGCTGGAAAAATGCTACTACACAAAGGAGTAATTTATAAATGATGAGATGATCATTTGAACAGCATGGATATTTAATATCATAGTGTGTATATAATACTGTATTTGTAAAATAATATCTGCATAATTTAGAAACTAAGTACTGGTACATGATAAGAAAAACAATTTCATGATGTTACTGCGTTCAACACAAAAATTTGCTTGTAAAAATAGTACTAGAAAATTAAGTAACTATCATAAAAACTGACATGTCTCCTTCACAGCATGATAACATGATCAATAATATGCATGTTGTGAGATTAATAATAAACAATACAATAAAATAAACAGACAATGAAATAATGTAATACTACTTGACAATCTTTTCTCTTTCATAAGCGAATTTCTCAATAAATATTGTCTTTATGTGGTTGGATTAAATTATTAAATTTTATGGCATGTAAAATTTAAAATAAAAACCCAATTATGTACTATCAATAACAGATATGGCGAGACCCGCCTTATTGTTATACTGAACTGCACAACTCTACTGTCTGCTGACACACCAAGAAGACGAAATACTATCAACGTATTTTCTGTAGGCATGAAGTTGAAAAACTGTGTGAATTCTGGGAGATTGCATTGTTGCTGATTTATTGATCTTTTACGTTTACCTGCTGTGTTAAATAAAATAAAAAACGACATCTAGTATTTATACAAATGAATTACAACTTACCATAATAATGTTACGAAAAATGTATGTTTTAATAAAACAGAGTATCCCAAACTGTCATGAATTAGCAAGATAAAATGCATCTTCGGTTTCGAAACGGTCTGTGTCTACATTCAGTCCATAGTCATACTGTAAGAGCCTTACAAGACAACCACAAAAGTATGCAAATATAGCAGTAGGGCTATATGCAAAACAAAATCAAGTTAATATCTCACTTAGTGCCTAAGTTAAGTCAATACAATTGTCAGACACAGAAAAAGTAGACAATAACAGTTGTGCAGTTCAGCAAGTTTTTCACCTTTAGATCTATGGGGTACAGAACTGATGTAACAAGAGAACTTCTGGGAGAGAAGTTGTCTTAGGATTTCTTTACTCATTGTCGATCTGACTGCTGGTGACTCTTTCATATATGAGGTGAAAATCTTGTCGGCATTCAGATTAGAATGGGATACAGATACACTCTTCCACTATAAGGGCGAAAACTTTACTGCTAAGCTAGCATATAACTGCATCAAACAGCACTCTCTTGTTAAGACAAATAATTCACAGCGTGAATGGCGAAGTAAGTTGCAATTTCTGTTGTTACAAGCCTTCTGGACTCAAAACAATAAATTTTCTGCTTTATGTATCCCTTATGTTAAATTAATTCAGATAAGAAAATAGCGAGTAGACTAGCGACAGACAGAATACAGTTGCTCAGCTGATGTGAAGTTTGAGATTGTTTGCCCCAGGGGAACTCGCCTTTCAAAGACACAGTGCTGCTGGCTGCCACTGCATTGACTGGGAACAGAAAGACCTAGTATAGGCCAATGAGCTTTAATCACATTTCTGTAACTATACTTTGGGTCTAAAGCAGTGGCAGTCAACCTGCTCCCTAGTGCTCACTACTGGACATTCCAGCTTTCATAGTGTCAGTAGGTGGTAGAGGTTTTAAAACTGTTTCATTACATTTCCAAAAAAATTTGCCATAAATTATTTGGTAAATAATTATTCTTACACGTTTTATAAATTTTATAAAAGCGAAGTTACACTCTTATTTTATTAATCACCATTCCTGTAGAAGTGGTGGGTGGGTAGAAAATTTTACTAATAACACAGATAAAAAGTGGACAATAAAAAAAGATTGACCATCAGTGGTCTAAAACATGATTACAAATTATATTCAGATAAAATGACTGCAACTCAAACATCATAAATAAAGAGTAGGGAATATTATTTTAGTTTTTCTCCCCTTCTGTAGTTGTCATAGGTATTTTTGTTTTCTGTCTTAAGCAGTCAGCAAACTAAAGCACTCATTCACAGGAAGCGACTCGCCTTTCTAGCATCACCAGACACTCTTTATGTTATGAGTAAACCGAAAAGCAACTAAGATAATTAAGTAATTGGTTTATGGTCGATTCTAGATTTTGATGACAAAAGGAGAAGCAGTCGTGGTGAGAACGTACAAGGAACAAAAATTGCAGTCAGTAATGTGTCGAATATATCGTTCTTAAGAAAAACTGGCGGTAATTCCAAATTCTGATGACACAACAGAAGAAGCAGTTGTGATGAGAATGTACAACAAGGCACAAAATCTGCCATCAGTAATGTGTCGAATATGTCATTCTTAAGAAAAACTGCCATTAATAGTATAAAAACAAAAGAGACAAAATATATCATTGACTCGTAATGATTACAATATAACTGATGATGAGTTTTTGTCAATAAAAGCGAGAAGCTCCTGATGAGTGAGCTTCTCAATTTTCTGAGAGTTTAATGCACTGAGGAACCAGAGTAACAGGATGAAGTTATCTAGATGAGTATGGGACAGAATTTCTTTGTAGTATTCCACAGTTGAGCATTTTTCTCGTAATTTATTTCCCAGTTGTTTCACATTAACGAGCCCTCTATTACATCATTGATATGGGAATCATCGAGGTGTAATTGTTAAAAGAGACTGCTATTTTAAATACTGTGGTACTTTTGGCCAGATCCAACTCAGTGAAAAACTGTAACTGTAATTGCATTTTAACTTGGAGCCTACTGGAAACGCTTAACAGTATTTTAAAGATTATCGCTGTGCACATGAAGTTGTCCCCGAGCCAATTGCTCATCAGCTCTTGCTTAGCCAAAAAGTTGAGGGTCACATAAGTAGGTTGAAACCAGAAGTACAAATAGACATGGAGACTAGAGAACCTCACTCTTTACTTCACAGTGGAATAACTTTAAAGGTTAAGAATTGGTAAGGAAACTAATTTAGATAAAGAGAGGGCAATGAAATAAATTAACCATTTCGAAATGAAACCTATGTCATTCTTTCTGTAAGTGCTTACAGTTTTAGATCGTCCCTGCACAACTAGCAAACGCCAAAAAGTCTAATTGAAGATCTCTTCGAGTCATTTTAAACACTTCTGCAACTTGAGGTTGCAGTGGGGAGTGTTTACCACCTAAACTGTCGTCATCCCAATCCCAGTGCGATGCAATCCCCAAATAGCACTCTATAATTTAATCGAAAAGCTCAGGAATGATAGGGATTCAAGAAGAGGGTCAAGAAGAGAGAGTAAAAAATCCACAGATCACTCGAAATTAAACACATCAGTGTCCACAGAATCAATACAGTTAATCTTACTTTAACAAGTCTAATGACATCATAGTAGTCTTGAGGGATGCAAGACATAATGATTAATTTCGATAGTGTTTTCGTTTCTCAAGACCGACATTTGGGGCCCATAGGGACTGGCCAGGCTGTTTCTGTTGCAGAAATACTGCAAGAACTTCATTTTCCATGAGTGGACATTGAGCTATATAAGCAGTGGGCTGAAACTATATCTTATAAAGAGAAGCTGCAACAGGTCGCCCTCTGACACAGTTGAAACTTAGCTTGGTGAAAGAAGGGTGAAGAAAATTGACACTTACTTTGTCTTAGACGCCAATATTCAATATTTTCCAAGGAAATCACAAGGTTTTGATACTACTGAGTCAGTTTGCATACACGATGTTGTACCAAGCGAGATGGTGGTGTATTTACTAACAGCATAGGCTCGAATATTAGTGCTTCATTTTCAAATCCACTTTTATGTTGTTGTTTTTTTTCCTTTTGTTATCAAGGGAGTATGTGACATCAATGACATCAATATTTTTGTGATACTGAGAAATACAGTGGAATTACTTCCAAAATAAGTAAGCATTTCAAATATTATTAAAATTAGATTTTATCATCACAAATCTTCTATAACCGTAAGTAACTAACAGCAATTGAAAATGAAAAACGTACAATTTCTAGTAAACCTACTTTTACTTTGATTTTTACTCTTACACTAAAGGACAACCATTGCACAGTATTCCCCAGGATGATTTACATCATAAAAACGTACAAAGTATAAAACATCGAAGCACTATCAACAACATGCAAAGGCATGCATGCCACAGTCATAGTTTTTAATTTTAATGCCGATTAGGAAAAGCAGTATCGTTAACATTCTAAGTACCTCGTGATTCGATGATAACCTCACGGAAAATCGAGCATATCAAAGTGTTTCCTCGAAATCTGGGGCCTGCAATTCATTATGAATTCAGGTCTATATTTCATTGATTTCATCACTTCTACTCCTGATTTCTGTTCTCTGTGTGATGATAGCAGGGTACTTTTGTAACAGCCGAATGTAATTCTCCACTTTTCAGTGAAGCTGTACATCGTAGGGTTGACAGAATGGCATGCACTTTGGCGGAAGCACTTTCAACACATTATTGTGTAAGAAGATAAAAGATCACAAAAGATACCTATAATCACTTTCTGGACAAAGTTTTGTGAACTTACATAAGAATGGAACTGGCTCTGTAGATTACTAGCTCATGTGGGTGGCAAAGTTTATCCCTCTTTATACAATGGCCTGGTTGTCGATGAAATCGGAATACCGACATGTTTATTAAAAGTTTACGCCATTCTGTCAACCTTGTGAGATACACTTTTAGTGACAGGTGAAGAATTACACTCGCCCAGTAAAGAATTGCCCTATACTCATTGCTCAATAAAACAAAATCACGAGGAGAGGTGATTAAATTAATGAAATATATGCCTGGATCTCAGCTGCTGACTCCTGCTTTCGAGAAAATGTTTTATCTGCTTGGTTTGCCACAACATTATCACCTGATCGCGAAATATTTAGAACGTTAACGTAATTGCTTTTTCTAATGATAACCGCATTAAAGAATATGTCTGTGACATATGTGCCTTCACATATTGCTGGTGGTGCTAAGATACTTTGTGCTTTGTTTCTTTTTTTATGGTAGAGATCGCCCTGCGAAATTCACTGGTTCTCTTGAAGTATAAATGTAAAAATCAAAGCAGAAACTGATATTCTAGAAAAAATATGTTTTTCATTTTCAATTACTATTAGGATACTTATGTCTATATAAGATTTGTCATGAAAAAATTAGTTTTCATAATATTTGAAATGCTTATTTATTTTTTAAATAATCCACTGTAGTTCTTCATGTCACAAAAATATTGATTCACATACTTCTGTGACAACAACAAAAAATAACAACATAAGGTTGGATATGAACACAGATCACAAAAATTCGATCCGGTGCTGTTAGCCACTATGCTAGCAACTCGCTTGGTGTAACACAATGTGTGCAAATTGATGCAGTGGCATCAAAACTTTGACTGTCATTGTCTTGAACACTATTGAGTGTTGGCACCTAAGACAAGTTAAGTATCCATACATACATTAAGTATCCTTCTTTCAGCAAGCAAAGATTCGACTGTGTCAGTGGCTGACCAACCAGGACTCATCCTTGTAGGATATAGTGTCAGGAAACTGCTGATATAACTCCACACCTGCACATGGATCAGAGAGTTCTTGCACTATTACGAAACATAAACATAGCTTGGCCAGTAGCTATGAGCTCCAAATATCGGTGTTGAGAAACTGATATCGGAATTAAACGCCATGCCCTACATCCCACAGGATTATTACAATGTCATTACGCTTGGTAAAGTAAGATTAAACTATACTTATTCTATTTCAACTGACATATTTCATTTCTTGTGATTTTTCTCCCTTTTTGACTCTCTTCCTGAAACTATATCATTGCTGAGCTTTTAGATGAAATTGTAGGATGCTAGTTTGGGATAGCATCACAGTGGGACTGGGATGACGGTTAGGATAAATAATATGTACTTTTAGTTCCAATTGATCCAATGTGAGGAGATCGCTTGGGATATCGAACATGTCAGAAAACTAGAATACATGACAAATATTTACAAAATAAGAATGGATATGCTAATTTGCCTTCCACATATTCCCAATGAATTTGCCCTTCTGAATGTGAAATCGGTCAAAAAAAGAAATCTTAAGCACATTAGCATTTAAAAGGCTATCAAACTTGTTACCAAATGTTGCAATTAGGTGCATATGATAATTCATAGGCTATTGTAGCCACACACCATCATATTAAAAAATAAAATGAAAAACATTTTACAGCACTTATTTACAACGATGGTATTACTAGACAAAATATGTACAGATGTCAGACTGTATTCAATATTCACGTTATGGGATAGTATTAATAACAGTGCATGCAGCAATCGGTTCTGCTAAGATATTCGTCAGTGGAGTACAAGGAGTTGGCCACCAATTAATCCTTTATGCTATTCTCAAACTGAGCTTTATTATTAGTTAATTTTTATGGCTTCTGTCATGTAATTGTAAATGTGTATTACTGAATATTGGTGAATAGTGGACACCTTTCTGAACCAAAGTAAGCACTTTAAATCTTGGTGAAAGTTGTTCTTATTTTTAGTATTTATTTCATGAACTGAGCTGTTAGTTTGAAAAAGATATATTCTTAATGACAAATTTCAGAAAGGAATAAATATATTAGGAAGCAACAGTTACTATCCCCTGTTCCTTAAACAGCCCTCTGCAGAACTCATAACACGAATAAATCATATGGCACGTTTTTGGGCTCAGAAAACTTTAGTTTGGCTTGATGATTTACCACAGAAAATAAAGCCATATGACATCACGGAATGAAAGCAAGCATAGTGTATTTTTTTAAATTTTTATACCACCTATGTCTGACAACATAGCAGGTAGAGATTTGCTTTGGTCGTTCTGCATTTCTGTGGTATGCACATTCCAGTTTATTTTATTATCAAGCTGGAAACCCAAGAATTTAACACCATCAACTTCTTCTGTCTGCTTGCTGTCAAATTTTCGGCGTATACTTGCAGGAAACTTTTTACAAGCTCTGAATTGTATACAGTATGTTTTTTCAAGGTTTAGTAACCAGAACCATTTATTAATGTCCATGAAACTTTGATTACCTGACTTATCAAAAGCTACACTGGATTTACTATTTATGGCAATGTTTATATCATCTACAAACAAAACAAATTTGCATCTGGTAACGTGTCTGATGAAATGTCATTGATATCCACAAAAAAGTAAGGATCTAAGATGGAACCTTGAGGGACACCTCATGTTATAAGTTCCTCATTGGATGATGTCTGATAACTTAACACCTGTCTCTTCCATGTTAACTCCCTTTGTTTTCTGTCAGAGATACAGGATATGATCGATTTTGGAGCATTTCCTGTTGCACCATAATATTCCAATTTACTTAAAAGGATATTGTGATTTACATGGTCAAATGTCTGTGACAGATCTGTCTTTGTGTAGACAGCCTTTTCAGTACCAGAACCTTTTAGAAATTGAACTGTGACTTGGATAATATGATCAGACGGTAAATAATACGGCTGCATATCATCTTTTCTAAAATTTTTGAGAATGCTCGCAAAAGTGAAATTGGACAGCAGTTTGATGGTATTTCTTTATATCCTTTCTTATACAAAGTTTTAACTTCAGTACATTTCAGCCATTCAGGAGGTGTTCCACTGATAAATAACTAGTTACACAAATAACTTAATATCTCACTAAACTCAGAGGCATACTGTTTAATCACTTTTTTAATACAATTATCACAGCCACTGGAATTTTTTGATTTAAGGATTACATGGTTGACATTACTGACATTACTGGTGTTTTGAGTGCCATACTCATATTATTGTAGTTATTTGTATTGACTGGTCTAAGGTATTCCACAACAGCATCTACTGTATGTGGTAATCCAATCTTTTCAGTACCAGTTAGGAAAAGCTTATTGATAAGTTCAGCAGCACTGCACACATCCATCACTTACTCTTAACATTATGTGCTCCTCTTCATCTCTGGTTCTACCAGTCTCTGACTTCAATATATCCCATATTGTCTTT